>NC_061812.1:17443813-18114313 GCF_021462225.1 Girardinichthys multiradiatus | reverse complement strand
CATGGGCCTCTTGCCTGCTTCTCTGATTATTGTTCCCCTTGCCCAACCTGTCAGTTTAAGTAGATGACCATGTCTTGGGAGCTTTTGCAGTTGTGAAAATGTGTTTCCGGTCTCCAAAATTGAATCCTTGACCTGTCTGCTGTGGTCTTTTTGATACTTTTGTTCATTGATGTTCTCTAACAAACCTCTGATGCCTTCACAGAACATTTATTTATACTGAAGTAAAATTACACGTGTTTAATTTGTTCACAATTTTTTTAACCTCTGAAGTTAGTCGTTTGCATTTTATTTAGGAGAACCAATGCAAAGGGGAAGAAAACAAAAGCATGTTGCTCTTTTCAGGTTTTTTTTGTAAAGGATTTGGAAAACAATGTATAATTTTCCTTCCACTTCACAGTTATGTTCTGCTTTGTGTTGGTCTATGACATAAAATCCCATTCAAATACAACAAAGTTTGTGGTTGTAATGCAACAAAAATGTCAAAAGATTCCACATGAATACTTCTGCATAGCACTTTCTGCAAAAATCCTAATAACATATTAACGCTTTGAATGCTCTTCTGAGTAGACCTCTAAAATAGCCTCTATGTATCCTATCCACAGTTTGTGCAACTTTACATCAAAAAAGTAAAACACATCCCATTTCTGGCATAGTTCATCCTCTGGAGCTTCCTGTGCTACAGATTATGTGATATAGCTGTATGTGTTTCTCAACACAACACCTCCAATGGCTCACCTCAGACTCCTTGAGTTTCTGAAAGTCTGGTGTGATGTAGAAGAGAATCCCGTCTATAGCTCCAGGCAGAGTGACGCCACGACAAAACAGGATGAACAGCATAAAGTAAGGGTATGTTGCCGAGAAGTAGACTACCTGTGAGACATGTCATTGTTAGAGCAATCTTTAAATTATTTAAGCTACATTTGAAAATTAAATGTTGCATTGGGTATATTTGCTCTGCAAGAAAAGCTACATGGCTAAACTTGTCAATTTACTGTGTTACTGCGGCACTATTCCCACAGCACTGCACAGTGCCCTAGTCAGCTCTTCCTCTGAGGCAAAATGACCCCAGAGTGAGTGGGTTCAGTGCACTCCTGGTGCACTTTCACCTTCTTATCTGAACCAGTTTTACACCTGTGTACTCAAAGTCAAATCTACTGAAGGAAGTCATTCTAGAAGAAACCAACTTAGTAGGTCATTAGAAGGGGAAGGACACTGACTCTAATGCAAATATGTTCAATCGCTCCAGTTAAAGAGCTTTCCTGTGGTAGTAGATTTTTGTTATTTGCTGTATGTCAATAAAAACTAATAAAACACATGAATTAACAGTAAAACTTGAACATTTTGTCTGTTATCCTTGATCATAAAAAGTGTCACTAATGTCACCAGACAAGCTAATTATACATCTCTTTTTTCACTTCAGATCATAACATTTCTAGAACTGAGTTCATTTTATATTTTCTCCACTCACTTTGCCGGTCCAGCCGACCCCCTTCCAGATACAGAAATAGACGAGCACCCATGCAATGGCGAGCGTTATAGCCAGTGGAAGCCGGACCTCCCCAGGCTTCTCCAAACCATCCGTCAGCTGGTGCATGTTACGTCTGCAGCAAAAAACAAAGTGGTCCTACTGTAATCCACAAGAGTAACATGATACTCATCAATGCAACACACATCAGTTGCATGCACACTCGAGGATGCATGCAAGTGTCTTGATATTTACAAAGAGCTTTATTTCCTTCCCCTAAACCTTTTCAGAGGCACCACAATGAAGGGAAATTATGCTTCTTTGGAAGACTATGTGCTTTTCCTTATCTTAAAATTTTTTCTACATCTGTTTTGGGCAATTTATTGTGTGTGCACTTTTTTCATTTCTTATTATGTCTAGAAGCAAATTCCCTGTTGAATTATTTGGTTCATTGCATGGAAATTGCCACATCAGCCTCTCTCTGACCCCTGATCTGACCCTTCCTATCCCTCACTGGCAGGAAATGACCTTATCGGATTTAATCTGTTCACAACATTTCAGACAGGACACTCAGATGTCAAACTTACTCCCAGAACTCCACTACGGCACTGGTGAGATTTGTTGTGTCCGCGATGGTGTAGTTGGTGTAGCAGCGATCTGTGTTCCAGGCATTGCCACATGTCTTCCATGGCAGGTCCTGAAAATCAGGAATAGAAAACAACCACACATAGAGACAGGGAGAAAGCTCTTTTTTTTTTTTCCTGAAATCGCTCTCCCATCACTGGGTCCCATTCTCTCAGACTGTCAAGCAGCCAAGACCGTGATGCTCATTTGGGACATTGAGATTTCATGGTTTTCTAACTGAAGTGAATGCTTCATCACAGAATGCATTTATCAATACCTTGTGTGAGGCGCTAATTATGCAGGAAAGGAAGTAATAAAAGTCATACTCTGTGAATGGGCTGTGCAGCCTTACATAAAAGATTCTGGCAAGCAGCCTGCCACATGACTAAAGTAAATTACAATGTAAAGATACATTAAAAAGAACAACTATGCTTTGAATGACAAAAAAGGAAGGGTTGTCGAAAATTTACAGTGAATCTACTCACAGCGGTGAAGGAGTTGTACAGATAGTAAATAGCCCAGGCAATGATTACAATGTAATAGATATTGAGCCAAAAAGACAGTACGGCAGCAGCCAGACCCACACCTGCAACAATCGGAAAATACAGACACAACGTTAAATCTTTGTTAAAAAACAAAAATTGAAGACTACTAAATATTTGAATGTTATGGGTTAATACTATCTGACTATAATAATAAAAATTGCCCATTTGCAACTTTGTGTCTTATCCATTTCCATCTGGTGCTTGTCTCTTAGCCAGCACCTGTATTCTGTTTATTTATTTTAATTCAATTAATTTAAATTGAAATATACATTTTAATTATATGGCCACAGTTCACATTCCAATTGCTTCCTAGTTAAAACACAGTGCAGTCAATTTGTCTAGAATGTGAGTTGGTAAAAGGTTTTCTATCTAAGAACTTAGAACTCACATGCAAATTATAAAGCTCCAACTAAGATACTTAACAGGGTTAATAATGTATTTTTATTACCTTTGAACATTGGGGCCAGCTTCCACACTCCCAGACCCCCAATAGAAGTGTACTGACCGAGAGCCGTCTCCAGAAAGAACAGGGGCATGCCAGCAAATACCAGCGTCAAAAAGTAGGGAATCAAGAAAGCACCTGTATGAGAGGTGAGAAGCAAAGGTATGTGAATCATTCAATTATCTACCATTAATATTGACTATTATCCAACAAGTCACTTGGTTGAGGGACTGTTTGGTTTCAGGCTGCACCCAGAAAACCGCGCATATGTCTGCTTCTGCGCAATTACGCACGGCGTTGTTGAGATGGTACACTTTATTTATTTCAAATCAGACCCTCGGCTTTTGATCGCATGACCTTTACATTCCGTTTGGGTTTTTGTTGAAAATAGTGAATGATTTCCTGATTACCTCCACCGTTTTTTCCACACAAGTAAGGAAACCTCCACACATTTCCGAGTCCGATTGCGTATCCGACACAAGAGAGGAGAAAGTCAAATTTCCCTCCCCACGTTTCTCTCTCGGGTATTTCCTTTTTCGTCGTCTGCACCTTCACCACCAGCGTTTTGGGTTTGTCATTTGGTGTGGTGCTGGGTGCGTCGTTCATCGTCTCGGTTAAGACGTGTCCGTCCGAGGCTTTGGTCCCGTTGGTGGCCATGATGACGATCCTAACCAGTCCTAACCAGCGGTGAGGTGGTGGTTTCAGCACCAGTCCCGCACTAGAGGTCCCCAGAGAAAAGCCGAGAGAAGATGGATGATTGAGGGTCTGTGAAGGATGAGAAAGGGCAACGAGACGGAGACCCTGAAAACAAAAACATAGACAGGTTAAAATACTTTTAAAAAGGGAAAATTTACACAGGTAAATTGACTAGTCAAACATTTTTTGACGTATAACTTATAATGCTGAAAATTGGGCATTAAGGGAAGGCAAATTTAATGTTTTTTCACTTTTTAATGTTTTAACTAAATCGGTGTTTAAAAATTTTCCCCCCCTGTTGTATAATTGAAAGGAAAAAAAAAAACATATTTTTACGCTTTCAGAATGCATATGAAAAGATTAATTGAATGCGATTTCTTCGGGGGAAAATAAAGATACATGTGCCAGGCGGAAAGATTTATCCCAAAGCAAGAATCACTTTTGATGGCCCGAAGTGAATCCGTGTTGGAAGAAATTTAGAGCTCTGCTCTTGTCCTTGATTCATTGTGCTCTACATTCAATGGCCCACTTCCCACTGCTCTGGTACGAGAGCAGAGCAATTAAACACATTTAGGAGTCGCAGTTGCAAATCCAACGTCTAATGAATCACCTGGAGAGGCTTATAACTCTGTATAGAGGCTGCACCTTCAACAGATCTCTTTTATCCATCAAATAAAATATAGATTTATTCCGTAATTTATCAGTGTCGTTTACTAAAACCAATACCCGGTCTCAAAACTTGAAAATATACTCTTTTTAATTTTAATTTTATATTAGATATTTTAGTTTTGTATTTAAAATGCATTTCCTTTTTAAAGTGGGTAAAAGGAAGCCGGAGAGCTCTCAATTTGGTCTCTGCTTTGTGCGTAATTGGAGCGGCATGAGGCAAATCAGGACCATAAATGTTTCTGGTTGCCTTAGAGATGTGCTTTAATATTAAAAAATAGATATATGCAGTTATTGTTACTCCAAATTTGTGTAAAATGTGCATCTACAACGCACAAACGGATTGTTAGATCGGCATTTGTTTTGACAAAGACAACATGCGCACAGTTGTTCTGCGTAAAACCCGGGTTTTATTTCATACTTTACGTTGAAAACATATGTCATGTATTTAAAAGATGCGCTAATTGTCCTTGTGAGATGAGCCTGCATCGACAGGGCAGCCACAAATCTGCATGCTTTGCCAAATTTAGCGCACCTGGACGTGGCGATGTCCTCATAGGCTTTGCTGCTGGATAGCAGTCCAAAAATATTTTCCTCCCCCCCTTGTGCACATTGTGCACATATTAAAAGGATACTTACAGTGAAATTACAGCTTGATGGAACAATTGTTTCCCACCGGCAAAATATAAAAATTTTCCCCAAAAAGTTACTTCCTTTTACTTGCGGTAGCTATAACCAAGCTGGAAACTTTGCATCCGTCATCGAGGCGCAGACATTTGATCCTGAAGGAGGGAGAGGGTGGTGGACAAGTGCGTGTTTGAGAGCGCGGTGCTGTCCTTAAATGAGTAGTGCTGAAAGAGAGGCAGGGAGAGAAGACGGGGAAAGGAACTGCCACCGTTTGAGTTGAAGCGAGCAGGGACGTAACATGGACCGCAGGGTTCTCACTCTCATCTACATAGCTTCAATGTCACCTCAAAGTCGACCCACCCCAACTCCAACATATTCACCACTGAGATGGCAGCGGGTTTAAGAGAGGAGCATCCTCTTGTCTCAAGGTTTTATATCCTTACTGATGCAGCCTTTTTTTACATCAGCAACTTCTCTCTCTGTCCCACCCTCTCTCCTCCTTTTAGACTCTGCAACAGCCCAGCTGATGTATTATAAACACTTTTAAGGTTGACATAATTATATGTTTGCCTAAAATGCGCTCTGGTCATTGATATGAAGTTTAAAGATACTACCAAGTGATGCATTTTTTTCTCCAACAAAGACTGACAGAAAAACAGCTAATAAACCATACCAATCCAATGCAAGATTTTGAAAACAAAATAAAAAATTCAAAGTTTTTAAAAAGCACACTGAAGAAAAATAACTATTTCTAGTAGATTTCTACAAAGAGTATAAAGCATTGGTGTTGCTTTTGGATTGCAACATTATCAGCCCTACATTTTTGAGTGACCATTTAACTGGATACTGCCTTGGATGCCTAAGCTAACACATGTGGTGATATCCTGACTGTATCACCTTAAATCGTACAGTTGAACTGCATGCAAACAACTTCTCGCTCTTTTCTACTTCTTCCCTCTGGCGTGGACTGGAATCAGTGGTGATTCTTTGTTGGGACCCAGCCATGGATTTCAACATTAAACTCCGGTACGGACTCTTCTGGATCTTTCAAAATAAATCGCATTTAACTGACTTCCAGCAACTGAGGAGAGGGGGGGGGGGGGGGGGGGGGGGGGGGGGGTAGCAGCAGACTTCCCATGATACCACTGTCTGAATAAGAGCACCCCTCTCCAACAAGCCGATCTCTTCCACTGTTCCTCTTTGCGGGACCGGGATCGGAGAGGAACAGCGCGCTAATGTCTCTTTGCTGGCAAACAGACAAACTCTTCAACTGGATCCAAGGATGTCATACGATCATCGATCATATGCAAAGTTAAGTACGAATGAAATATTGTCTGTGTATCCGGTATTTTCATTCATGAACGGAGAAATTAAGGTGTAAGAATTGCTTACTTTCTCTCTAAGGCCTGCAGAAGCAAACTGTCCCAGATAAGTTCCCTACAGAGAAGCGGTCTCTATGAAGCTGAGCGGAGCGGTCTCCCAGTCTGGAAGGAAGACAGCAGAGACCCCATCACCGTGGTAACAGTAACGTGCAGTGTGGTTAGCGGACAGAACGGCCGTCTTTCATCCACAGCTACTGAGGTTAGCTAGAAGCTAACCGTTTGTTCACAGACCGGCCGACAGAACATCCGCCACTCCCCACAGCTAAGGAGGTTAGCTGTAGCTAACCGTTTAAAGACTGTGGACGTTTCTTCAAACTTCTCCGCCTTGAACAACGTTCCTCACCACAGTTCATGAGGTTAAGTCTTTGGGCAGAATAATATAGAAGTGATTTAGATTGAAATTATCTAAAAGTTTTTCATTTTATGAAGTTTAGTTTTGTTTGTGTTGAACTCAGCTATCTTGGTGCTGGCAGAATATCTGCAGCACAGGTGTTCAGGTTGTGTTCTTTGTCTGTGTGTTTTTAAAGTTAAGACAAACTTTACTTGAAGGGTGATTTTAAACACAGAAGATCGGCCATAATGCGCTGTCCGCGCTTATGCATTTTAACCCTTTTATTGACGGTATTTTTAAAGGTGTATGTTTGATTCTGGTGCTAAACTAGCAGCTTCTTTGTTAGCTTCAACTGCTAACAGCTAAGGACACGTGCTTGCTGCCAAATAATATTTACCCAGAAAGGTTTAATTTTCAATCCAGTAAATAATGTGTCCCTTACATTATTTTACTAAATTTGATAACTAAGTAAACACCATTAAGCCCCATTTCTCCAGAAAGATTTGGCTCTTTTCCAAAATACGTCCTTAAATGTTTTACCATTCCCTTAATAATATTTCTTTAAATATTATTTTAATAAATAAAGGCCGCTAATTAGACACCGTTGAGAAATGATCATCCAGAAGGTTGGTTTTATTCAGCAGATCATTCTTAAAACATTATTATATTAAAATAATTATAATTATTATTATTCTGCAGCCCTAATGTCAAAAAACATTGAAATTGTTATTTTTCTGTTTTCATATATAGATGAAATGTTTAATAAATCTCAAATTGTGTTTTAATTAACATTTGTTCCATGTTTTATTATTCTAAGTATTTTAGATTTTAGGTGCTGATGGTAACCCATAGGCTCTGTTGCCCTGGGGTGTGAGCCATATTGTCCACATTTAAAAACACCACTGGCTGGAACAATGGAAAAAACAAACCAGACCATATTGTTTTTATACCAACTTGGCTTGGAATGATTGCTGCAGAGTTTTGCTAGTGAAATCTTAAATGAAATCTAAAGTTAGTTGAATTTACAGAAAAGGCTACCTTGGGTGTAGCTTTAACTGCCTTTAATAACCCATGCAAACATTTAAACCACACTCTTGAGTGTTTAAATTTCCATCTATTTAAATGTTAAGTCATTCATAGAAAGCAAATCATTTAAAAAGGTCACATTTGGGGTAAAAAAAAATGCTGCATCCGGTGGCTTATGTTCCTCCTGGCAAAATATGATAAGAGGGTCCCAGCCAATAAAAATGAGTCAGGGTGCTTGAGATAAATTGAAAACTGTGCTCATAATCTTCTTAGCCCGCTGTCTTCCAAAACGAAATATCCTTGTGGAACATCCCAAATGAGAAGACTTAATGCTGACTTTAACTCCTAGATCGAGATAAAATATTGAGGTCTTGGAAGAAGATTAGACCCTCTCGTGGTTTAAGGGTTAAAGTTTGAACCTTCAGAATAGCAAAACAATGGTAATATAAATACGACTCCACAACAACATTGGGGAATGTGAACATTTGTATTACATAAAAACCCTGATAGTGCTATTGGACTCCTGATTTCACTGAAGTAAACTAGTTTCCTTTTAATGTTTTAGTTTATAAACATGACCCATTTCGGTATTTGAAACCCCTTTACCCTTATCACATTTTATCACATTGTAACCATAGATTTCAATGTATTTTGTTGGGAATTTATATTGTAAAGTAGGATAAAAATAATTCATGCTTTTCAAAATGTTTAACTTTCAATATAAACTGTAGTGTGCATTTGTATTCACTCACTTGGGATCACCTTGTAGAACCACATTTTGCTGCAACTACAGCTGCAAGTCTATCTTTATCTTGAGACAAAAACATTTGCCCATTCATGTCATGATGCCTGGATGTTTGGTTTTTAGTTTTAATTTTTGTGTTTTGATCATTTCTATGTTTATTTGTGTTGACATGGCTGCCAAGACAGCCATGTCAACATTGAACGTTAAGCCATACTCTTTTTTTTTTTTTTCTCTGGGTGATGAAATTGAGCAGTGCTTTGTTTTTGATATTGTTTTATAACCAAATTCTGCTTTAACCATCTTCACAATTTTATCTCTGACCTGTCTGTTGTGTACCTTAGTATGCATGATGCTGTTTGTTCCCTAATGTTCTCTAACTAACCTTTAAGGCCTTCACAGACCAGCTGTATTTATGCAGAAATTGAATAACACAAATATGAACTCTATTTACTAATTAGCGGGCTTCTAGAAGGAAGTAATTGCACTACATTTTATTTAGGGGTATCACAGTGAAGGAGATCAAATACAGATGCATGCCTTGCATTCTTTTCACATTTTTATTAGTGAAAAATCTTGAAAACTGGCTTCTCTTCATAAGTATGCACAACTTCAGTGGATAAAAATCATTTTGCACTGTGACATAGCTTTGCTTATTAATTCTTTCATATAAAAATTGGTTTCCTCCTAATGCCCTGTTAGATGTCCTCCTTGTCATGGTGCAGACTAACAATAAACTGCACTAAATACATAGAAATAGTCAATTATTTTACAGTCCACTATAAGATTGGCCTATTTCAGTCTCTGCCTTTGCTTTCCTCACCTGTTCCCATATGCCACTTGACACAGAGCTAAAAAAACAAACCAGTATGGTGAAAGAAAAAAAATGCGCAGATGTTGAAACACCAATTGGTGAGCTAACATTTCAATGATATGAAACAAAATGTAGTATTTCTATGCTCATCTCACTAGTCAGCCCACAGGCTGTGGCCCCTCTGATGTGTAAAATGCCTCCCATCCGCCTGTAGCCTTCACATGGGGGGACATTGAAAATACCACACTGAAGACAGAGCTGGTGGGTCTGTGCTTGTGGCCCTGGCCCCACCTGATGGTAAGCTTGTGTGCACTGAGGCTTGTAATTACAGAAGGAGGTGGTAGTAATAGAGTAGAGCAGAGAGGCAAACAAACAGGCCGACAGCTGGCCTCATGTCGATTTTGCTACTCTGGCACAGGGGACAAAAGCGATGCTCTGAAGCTATAGAGCGAATATCCGTTCATGCGGAAAAGACAAAAGGGTGATACACATTGTGACAGTGCAAATACAGACTGCAGTATTTTGTAAATCATGCACATCTACAACACATTTTATCCACATCTCATATGCCAGTTTGAGATGTCATATAGGGCTTTGGATATATGTTTATGTAATTACATTAGTTGTGCATTGTGTGTTTTAATAGAACTAAGAGCCCAACTACATACATAAATATTCATTACAGAGATGAATGTAAGAAACCAGCTCTAAACAAGCTCAGAGCTTGAATTTGACAAGATCTTTTAAACAACTGTTGAGCTTATAAGAAAATGGTTTAGGAAAGTCCATGTCCACGTATTAATGTATTTATTTTATGGATTAATGAACCATAAATTCTGATATGAATTAACTTAATTTATATGCTGCAAGTTTAAACTTTAAAGTTTAATTACCATTGTCCCAACTTGTGCTCTGGTATTGTTAACTGATTTTAAATCTGTAGACCTTCTGTGGGTAAAATTAGTTTCAACAGAAGCAGTGATGATACTTAAATACAACTGGACTTACCTTAAACTAACATTTCCTTTTTATTAAACTAACAATTAAATAGAGTATAAAAATCCAAACAAGTCTATGGCAATAAAAGAGCACATTTTATTGGCAAACCCATTCTATGGAGATTGATAGTAAAAATGATTTTTGACAGACAGTGGCTGAGCTGGGTTCTCCTAACAATAGTTAGCGGAAGGTTACAGAGCACCAAAAAGGCTTTGACTCTTGGTCCAGATGTGGAAAAGTCTTAAACCAATATTCCCCATTACCCAGACACTTAATGGGCCAGAAGGGTTCTAAGGAATATCCTCCTCCCCAGGTATGGACTAAGATAAAGCATAGAGTGTATTAATGGACAGGTTAAAACACTAGTGTTCAGCCCTAAAATATTAAAATTCATTCATTTTAGCCTGTCCAACGTTTGAATTTTTTTTAACTCATGCCACTGCAATGGACATTTATGTTTTTTGTCATTGCAAAGTTATTTTTTTCCATCATGTAAAACACTTTGAAATGTCTTGTTGCTGAAATGTGCCAAATAAATAAACTTGCATTCCCTTGAATGACTGCTGCAAACAGTAAAAGCAGTCTGAAAGTTCACAAACATGCCCTTTTTTGAGAGAGGGTTTATTTTGAAAAAGACTATTGATTTTGACTAAACTGCAGGTTTATTTTGAATTGATCCCAAAATTCAGCTGCCTAGCTGAAATTGCGAGAAAAAAAAAAAAAAAGAGTTTCTGGATTTAAAATGTCAAAATTCTGCATCATTACTAAGCATAGATCTCAATCTGTTTAAGTGGGAACATTACTGTAAGCAGAGAGTTTGAGGCAAACTTGATGATAGCTGATGAAAATAAAAGGTGATTGTTATGAGTGGGAAAGGTTCTGGCTGTGCAAGTACACCGTTTATTGATATCCGTTTCTGTTTATCCCTCTTCCCTCATTTTAAACATGACTATAATGCCCTCCATCTTGCTTTCGACCTAAAATGACGCATACCTCAAGCATCAAAACAACGATAGGCTTTATCTGTGACACATGGAATGTGGGATGTATACGAAGACTTGCCGGTAAGTGAAGGCGAACCACAGAGGGGCTGATCACAGTCTTGATCCGATGAAACGAGGCGAAAGCTTCTGAGACATGGACTTGAGTGGCACGTCATGTGCTGACAACCATACCCTTTGTCCGGGCTGATAATCGGGTGCAGGTCGGCATCTCCAGTCAGCAAAACGCTTGTTCTGGTCAGCAGTTCAGTGCAGGGCCTGAATAGTAGAGTTCCAGATGGTTCTGCAGTGGCGGACATGTTGATGGACTGATGAAACTGTAATATCCTTCTCGTCAGTGGAGAACAGAGGAGGCTGATATCCAATAGATGCTTCAAAAGGGTGAGCGACCAGTAGCTGAAGAGATGTGTGAGTTGAGTGCATACTCGACCCAAGGTAGGTACGAGCACCAATCTGTGGGGTTTGTGGATGTGAGGCAGCGTAAAGTGGATTCTAGTTGCTGATTTAACCTCTGTTTGACCGTTGGACTGGGGGTGATAGCCAGAAGTCAGTGAAACTTTGGCTCCTAGAGCTAAACAAAACTGTTTCCAAACCTGAGAGATGAACTGTGGACCTCGGTCCAACAGAATGTCCTGAGGTATCCCATAGAGACAAAAGACGTGCTTGGTAAGGAGTCTTGCTGTTTGTAGGGCTGACGGGAGTTTTCTGAGGGGAATGAAAGGCATGATTTAGAAAAGCGATCAACGATCGTGAGAACACTAGTCATACCTGACGAGAGAGGCAGTCCGGTAACAAAGTCCAAAACTATATGGGACCATGGTCAATTTGGGATGCTGAGTGGTTGGAGAAGACCTGCAGGAGGCTGGTTAATGGATTTGTTTCTGGCACAGGTGGCGCAAGCTTGAACAAAATCTCTAACGTCTTTATGTTTTGATGGCCACCAAAACCTTCTCTGAACCAATGCTATGGTTCTGCTCACCCCAGGATGAGCCGAAAACTTAGCTTTGTGTAGCCACTCAATAAGCTTAGTGCGTGCATGAGACGGAACATAAATACGGTTTGGTGGTCCTGTATCAGGGTTAGGCTCCAGATGTTGAGCCCTGTTAATGATGGCTTCTATTTCCCACCTGAGTGCTCCTACTGTCCAACTGGATAGCATAATGTGAGCTGGTTCCTTCACTGAATCATCTGCGGCAAATTCTCTGGACAGGGAATCAGGCTTAGTGTTCTTGGGGCCAGGTCTGAAAGAAATACACAAATTAAAACGAGAAAATAATAAAGACCACCGTGACTTGCATGGATTGACCCTTTTGGCAGCTTGGAGGTATGCCAAGTTTTTATGATCAGTCCAAACTTGAACGGGATGTTCGGCCCCCTCCAACCAGTGACGCCACTCCTCAAGGGCGAATTTTATGGCCAGTAATTCTCTGTCACCCACATCATAGTTTCTCTCAGTGTTGCTTAACCTGCGGGAGAAAAAAGCACAAGGATGAAGTCTCCACTCCTCAGAGTTCTGAGACAGAACAGCCCCAACCCCGGTGTCTGAAGCGTCGACCTCCATGATAAACTGCTTGGAAGAATCGGGATGAATTAAGATGGGGGCTTGAGAATTTCTCCTTTAATGGCTGGAAAGCAGATTCAGCTTCAGGCAACCATGAAAATGAGACCTTGGAGGAAGTTAATGCAGTGAGAGGTGCAGCTGTAAGACTGTAGTCCTTGATGAACCATCTGTAGAAGTTTGCAAATCCGAGAAAATGCTGTAGTGCTTTGCGTGAGTCCAGTACAGGCCACTCCAGGACAGCCTCGATTTTCTCTAGGTCAGAACATACCTGTCCACCCTCAAGTATGTAGCCCAAAAATGTGACAGATGGCTGGTGAAACTTACACTTTTCGGCTTTCACAAACAGGCGGTTCTCCAAGAAGTGCTGGAGTACCTGGCGAACATGTCTGCGATGTGCCTCAATGTCCTTAGAATAAATAAGAATGTCATCCAAATACACGAAAATTAAAATGTTCAAAATGTCCCTGAGAACGTTGTTAACTAGATCCTGGAAAACAGCAGGTGCGTTGCAAAGTCCGAAAAGCATGACCAGGTACTCGGAATGGCCCAGCGGTGTCTTGACGGACGTCTTCCACTCATTCCCCCTGGCGGATCCTGATGAGATAAGCGTTTCTGAGATCTAATTTGGAAAACATGGTGGCACCATGAACCGGTTCAAAGGCAGAGGTGATGAAAGGAAGTGGGTATTTATTCTTAACTGCGATTTGGTTTAAGCCCCTATAGTCAATGCATGGACGTAACAAGCCGTCCTTCTTACCCACAAAGAAAAATCCTGCCTCAAGAGGTGAGGAGGAAGGCCGAATAATACCTGCAATCAAGCAGTCATTAATATAATTCTCCACGGACTTCTGTTCTGGACGTGAGATATTATACAACCTGCTAGAAGGCAGGGGGGCACTGGGAAGAAGATCAATCGTGCAGTCATAAGGTCTATGGGGGGGGAGTAAAGACAGGGCCTTATCCTTACTAAAGACTCCTCTTAAGTCATGGTATTCAGTGGGCACCTGAGACAAATCTATAACCTCGTCCTCCCTGTTAACCTGCTTGGGAAAACTCGGGGAGAAAGCTGACTGTAGACAAGACGAATGACAACTAGTGGGTCAAGACAATGCGACACTCAAACCAATCTAAAACAGGGTTATGTTTTTGTAACCAAGGGAAGCCAAGAACTATGGAACCCTGAGAAACTGGAAACACAAAGAAAGATATTTCTTCCCTATGGTTAACTGATAGTAAGAGTTCTAGAGGTTTAGTGCGTTGGGTTTTCTGCTGCAATCTCTTTCCGTCTAAGGCTAGAATGGAACGAGGAGAAGTGGTTCCACCTCAATGCCTGCTCTGATGAATAACTCGGAGGCTATTAAGTTCTGTTCACAGCCTGAATCCAACATGGCAGACAAAGTCAAAGTATGTTGATTAAATATGATAGTAGCTGGTAGGTTGAATCTGGGGGCTTTGCAATTCTTTAAGTGGTCCACCAACCTCCCCTTCATAGTTGGCAGACCGTCTTTTGGCTGCCTGGGGCAAATAGGACAAGCTGCTACGAAGTGATCTGGTGAGCCGCAGTAAAAACATTGCTTGGTTAGCTTGCGTCTGTCTTTCTTCAAAAGTTAACCGGGTGTGCCCCACCAGCATGGGCTCAGGTTCAGCTGCAGATTATGGAGGCGGAGGCTTAGCTGTGGGTAGAGAACTAGTAGCTAACTGTGGTTTAAAATTAAACCTTTCAGCCCTGGATCTTCTTCTCTCCCTTAATCTGTTGTCAACCTTAATTGCTAATGTAATTGCTTCGTCTAATGTAGGGGGCTCGTCAATTAGGACTAACTCATCCTTTAAAGAATCGTCTAAAGCGTGGAAAAAGGCTGATTTTAAAGAATCATTATTCCAACCAGAAGCAGCAGCCAAAGTGCGAAACTCGACAGAAAAATCAGTAAGTGGCCTATTATGCTGCTTTAAGGCTCTCAACTGTCGACCAGTACTAGTCTTGTCTATAACTGGGGAAAAGGTCTGCTTAAATTCCTTCACAAACTCATCAAAAGTACAACCAAAATCTCTGCAATCAGAAGAACAGGCCTCTGCCCACTGTAAGGCCTTGCCTGACAATAACCCAATGATATACGAAATCTTAACATCATCATGGGGAAAGGAACGTGGAGAATGGTTAAAAACTAGAGCACATTGAAGCAAAAATGCCCTGCAGTTACCAACCTCGCCAGAGAATTTCTCTGGATTAGGTGAGGTGACATCACGTGAATGAGGAAGTTGTTGAGATGATGGTGGTGCAACATCGCCATCTGCATGTGCGGAGGACTGAGAACTCAAAGTATGCTGAAGCATGGAAGTAATCTGTTCTAACTGTTGATGTGTATGGCGCTGTTGCTCTGAAAGGGAACGAATAGAGGTGTCATGGAAATGCATCTGGTTAGCGTGTTCAGCTAAGGTTCTTTGGAGTGTTTCTGCTGGGTCTTGTTGGCCAGAGTGTTCTGTCATTTTCTTCAAAATAGATCTGACCCACATGCAGAAGAACACTCAGAGGAAACAACTGAATAAGTGAAAGGTGTTTATTTACAGCCTGAGTCTGGGACATGAACGGGTAAATTCACCAACTGTATTAAAAGAGGGGAAGAGAACTGGTGAAACAGGGAACTGATATGTTGCGAAAAATAACGTAAGGTATTTTCTGTAATCAGGAAAATGGCTTACTAAACAAATGCAGTCAGGTCGCCAAGGGTAGAGGGAGTCGGGACCCAGGTGTGCGAAGCGGAGTAATCCAGATGGTTTTACTTGAGCTGAAGAGTGAGTACTGGTGAGTTCAGGAGTTAGTTCAATGTTCAGGTACTTGTGTTGGAGGGTGGACAGGGTACGCTTCTGCCTTGGTTCAGGAGACAGAGGACAACAGGAAGCTGCCAGCTTGATCCTTGGAAACGAAATCCAAACGAAATCCACCAAACGTAGGTAATCTTGATCGTTCAGAAACGTCTGGGACCGAAGTCAATGTTCAGCGAAGAATGATCAAAAGGTTCAGGTTTCTGTATGCGAAGGTACATAAACGACATCAGCTTGGAGACCAGAAACGAAGCATAGCTTAGAAGTGGCTGAGCTTGTTACCACTGAAGGCAAACACTCTGGCATCGAAGTGCTGGCCGTCTCCTGCTTAAATACTCCTCCAATGCAATCAGCAGATAAGTCGCACCTGTCACCCAGCACACCTGAGAAACTCCAGCAGCATCTGGAAACTGAAAACAAAGTGCAGACAAAAACACAAACACACAGAAACCAAAACCTCGACATTAGGTTTAAGTGACAAGTAATTTTTCATATAGGGCTAGGTTGGTTTGGATAGGTTTTCCCTTTAATAAATAAAAAATGGTTTGATGTACTGAAAGATGTATTATGAAAAAAAGCAAAAATAAGGAAGCATAAACTGTGCAAATACTTTTTCACAGCTCTGTGAGATGATGAATAAAAGCACTTGACTGTGGCTTAAAATTTTAATGTTGCTGAGGTTGTGTTTTCTTTTTTTCTTGTTTATTAGCTTCATGTGGAGGACTTAGGCTTGACTGTCAGCTTGATGCAGATAAGTAGTATGTTGACTACGAGAGAGAAGATCAAGGCCTGGACAGGCAGATGGGTATTAGCAAGGTGGGAAGCTTAAACAAAAAGATGTAACCAAGAGGCAGTTCCATGAAAAACAACAGGAGAGGTGTTTCTAGGAACTCTAGGAGCAGATATTCTGTCTGCTGTTTGCTGCATGACTGCCTGCATCCCTGTTTTAGAATAAATAAAGAATAACAGGTTGAGTTTTAAGCATAAATAAGCACATTAGCTGAATAACCTTAAGAAAACTGTTTCCAGGTTGTTATCAAAAGAGTACTCCTATTTATTGAGAATGCTACTTTGCTTTCATTGAAAATGCTATTTAGCATTCTCACCAATTGTTTTTCTGGGGGTTTTTATTCTTTATTTATCCTCAAAACATTTTAGCTGTGATAAGATACAGACTTAGAAGTAAACTGAAAAATACAAACTCCCTAAGCAGACAGACAAAGCAGGATCCATGCACTGTAACTTTTCAGTGTCTCCTCATGAAGCTCAGCTGTTTTTGGGTGGCGCAGAGAAGGAGGGACTTGTAGTCAGGCCCAGTTATGTGCAACACTACAGGCCTTATTTTGTGCTCTGACTCTCAATTGGTAAGACAGTCAGGTAGGATGCCACTTGACCTCCCCAGAAGAGCCTCGGTGTGATTTTTCCGCTTGCTCTAAAAAGATGTAGACAAAGTAATGTGTCTGTTGCCTGGCGATACACACAAGGAGCATTGGGTGCATTTTTAGAGAAGGGATGGTGAAAGCACAGCAGCAAAGTAAAACAAATATTGGCCTGCTTCTCTGCCTCCCACAATCCTCTCATAGCTGGGGTGGAATTTAGAAGCTGCTGAGCAGAGCTGTAGAGGGAACGCAAGACAAATTGTTCCAACTATTTAAGTTTACTTCAGTGTAGCAACATCTTTAAGATCTGCCAAGCTTATTATAAAACAGTGAAGGTTCAAAGTAATCACTCAACCTATAATGGAAACAGAATATTAGATGACTGCCAACAGTTTGTGTATGAAACTGTCATAGTTCTATTTTTGAGGTGGACCAAAAGGCAGACAAGCAAGGAGAAAAGCAGAGAGGTGGTCGAAAACTCCTTTAATTTAAAGCGAGTCCACTTACATGCAGGCAAGGTGCAGGGTGACAAGATTATGCAGTTCAAAAACAAAATCCAAAAGACATCTCATGAGGACATTGAAAAGACATAATGACACCGCGTGGAACAAAGGATGAAGGCAAACTTAAATACAGACAAAGGTGGACAAGAAACAATAGGGCAGGTAATCAGAGGAACAAGGAACAGGTGACACAAGGAGGCTGGGAGGCAGAGGGAGCAGGTGAAACAGATTAACCAATAAGGAGAAACACAGACCCAAGCAGAACAGGAGAAAAGATGACTAGAATAAAAGTAAACAGTAACTAAAGCTAACCTGTTAAAGGAGTAGTTGGAGAATAAAGATAAACAGAAGAAACATAGCTAAGAGGGACAATGAATGTAAAGGGAACAGAAACTGAGTAATTAACAACTAAAAGAGGAAAACTAATGATGAGAGGAGAACAGACAGGGAGGCAAAAAGAAACCAGAAATGTCAGAACACAAAGTGATGAACAAGAATACAAAACTTCAAACAAGAACATCTAGTAAAACAAAAACACCAAACCACAAAGTCCAAATCTCACATCCTGACAGAAACGTTTTAGAACCAGCGATTTAAAAGGCTTTAAAAGGGTACAGTTACCATTTTTTTTTTTTTTTTTCAATAAAGCAGGTGGGAATGAGGAATAAAAGACCATTTTTAGATCACTTTTGAAAACAAAGTTGTTACAATTGGATCCCATGTTGCAAGTTCATTCTTTTAAATTTGCTCTGTCATGGTGGAATAAAAATGTATTCACCCTGCTATAGATTTTTAATTTTTTTTGTCACACCTGAAAAGTTCATCAAACTAATTGAACAAATTTTGATATCAGGCAAAAATAACCACATAATAAGCACAAAAAGCTGTTTTGAAATCATTTTGATAAACAAACAAAAACTGATATCCACACCAACCTGGCCCTATGTGAACTGTCTGCCATTGGTGGCAACAACAGCAATAGAGCATTCGCGATAACAATCAGTCTTTTACATCCCAGTGGTGGAATTTTGGCCCACTCTTCCTTGCAGAATTGTGTTAATTGAGCCATATTCAACGGTTTTTCAGAATCAAGAGCAGAATTGACCACTTCAAAATCGTCATTTTCAGACATTTATTGTTGGACATGCTGATGTGCTTCAAATCATTTTCCATAACAGAGGTGTGCTTGAGCATTTACTGATGGTGGGGCCTTTAACTAGAGTGCAGAATTCTTGGTTCCCTCAGTTAAAGCAAGTTGCCCAGCTCCTAAAGCAGCAAACCAGCACAAGACCATGACACCAAAACCACTTTGACTGACTGCCATATTGATGTTCTTTTCTGAAATGCTGTGTTAACTTCAAACCAAATGTAACAGGACGCACACCTTTCTGAAGTTCCACTTTTGTCTAACCAGTCCCCAAAACATTCCCAAAGGTCTTTGGGATAATGAACATGTTTTTTTTATGTAAGACAGGCCTCCATATATTAGACTACAGTATATGAGTAAATTTTAGTAGTTTGCTTTCAGTCGCAAGTATAAGGCATGGTGTGTACAAGCAGCAAAGTAATGTACAAAGTGGCAAAGGAGCAAAAAGTCATGCTTCTAGAATATGCAAACACAGCTAATGCTTAGTAAGAACACACAGATCCAGTCAGGAATTTGTGACGTGGGTCAGAGGTTTTTGATGCAAGAAAGAGCAGAAAAGACATTTCCTTTCTTCCAGAGCTTGTTGCTATGTGCTGGTAAAAAAGGAACTTCACATGGATTTTGTCCAGTGCTGGCATGGCAGTGTATTTAGATTTATTATTTCTGGCCCATTTAAACTGGTAAAAAAAAATTACCAGTACAGTTGACCACTGAGGGATTTCACTTTACTGTAGATAGGGGTTGTAATGCTCAAAAGAAAACATATTAGTTTTCTGCAAAACCACTGAAGTTCCAGCATCCTTAACAAGGATCTATAAAATAAACAGCTAATAGACTCCTCAGTCAGTCAGTCATTTTCTACCGCTTATCCATAGTGGGTCGCGGGGGAGCTGATGCCTATCTCCAGCAGTCTATGGGCGAGAGGCAGGGTACACCCTGGACAAGTCGCCAGTCCATCGCAGGGCAACACACAAACAACCACTCCTGTTAAATGCAAAAACAATGCATGATAATATTTCATTTTAAATTATATTTTAACAAGTTTTTAATATATTAGAATATCCTTTTATTGGCCAAATTCAGTGTCTACCAATGATACATGCATCCAGCAGAAGTTTATTAAGACATGTTATTAAAACCCTCTAGGTTATCTCTCAATCAGCTTTGACATTTATGATGCAACTTGCAAGGTGAGGTTAGGCTACTGAGCAGAGCAAGATGAACTTGTCACAATGTATCTTCCTGCAATATGAACAGGGTCTTTATTATAAAGAAGCATGTTTTTTCCATTCCTTACAATAAAAAAACATAAGGTTTAATGGAAAACCCATAGCACTGCATCATTAAGAGCACCCCAGGAAATGGCTGATATATTTAGTGGAGGTATTCATTTTTCTCTGCTGGAGAGTAAGTGGTTGTATAAAGTGACTGCATACTCATAATCCTGAACTATACACACTGTGGGTTTATTTCTGGCTATCTAGCCTTGAAAATATCTCCTACAAAGAGAAGTGCACATTTAAATGCAAAAAAAAAAAACACTTTTCCAGGTTTCTTGTCTTCACCTGCTTTAATATTATTTCATCAGTCACTATACCTATGGAGTGAAAAGTCAATGTATTTGGATAAATATGTACCAGTAAATCAGCTCTGATCATGCAGCATTTAAGTAAGAAGAAGATAAGACTGCACAATTTCACAAAAACAGCAAACAAAACAAATAATACAATTTATTTTAGAATTGCATCACATTTACGTTAAGCCACGACTCACCTTAAAATTAACAGCCTTATAATCATTTTTCCAGATATTTGTTAGATCTGTCTTAAAATATGACTTTATCCAGACCAGAATACTGAAATCCCAAAAATTGGATGTGCTGTGAGAAAATCAATATACATTTATCTCATTTTTGGCTAAGCTATAATTTGTTGTCTTGGAATACATTTGTCCTGCTTCTATGCATGTACTGATGTTCCACATCAGAGCTTTGTTCAATACATGACAGAGCAAACCATATAGGGCAGTATGTAGTTACTGGATGGCTGACTTTTTTGGTTCATGAACTCCTGGAGCAAAAGAAATAGACCATAATTATTTAGACTGGTGTATTAAATAAAGTCAAAGGTTGATAATTCAAGTACATTTTCTTCATATTTCTCATTTAGTCTTGATCTATATTTATCTTGATATTGTTACTAACTTTGGGTTTCTACTTTATCATGGAAGGTATTGATAACCAACAGCCTCTGTGATGGTTTAGGCCTTTTTCCTGTCCTCCCAAACCCCGTCAGGATGAGACATATGGTTGCTCATACTGAACCCTTTAAGGCTGGAAGTTTCTTTCTGTTAAAGGGGAGTTTTTCTCTTTATTGTCGCCTTGTGCTTGCTCTGGATTGGAGATTGCCACGAAGTGGAGGTTCAGTAAAATGTGGTGGTTTCTATGGAAAGACAATTGGCCTAAATATGATTGTTTGGAACTGCTTTTTAATATAATTGTTTGGAACTGTTTGTCATTAAATTGAAAATGATTATGTTTGTTGTGACTAAATAACTGATTTAATGTTATTCAGTCTGAATGTTATAGTTTTGTTAAATGGAAAGGGGACATATATTTTTTCCTTATAATTTAGCTTCATAATTAAAATGAACTGAATATGCATAATAATTAAACAAACTTGATTTGACTCAAACTGAACCGAGTTAAACTGAACTGAGCTGAATTAAAGTAATTTGAATTAAACAAAGTTCAAATGATTTTGAAATAAAATAAACTGGACTGAGTTGAATTAAATTCAACTAAGCTCGACTTCATTAATTGAACTGCATTGAATTGAACTGACCAAAGTTGAACTGATCTGAACTGAACTGATTGATGTGGATTAAAATAACTGAACCTGACTGATCCTAAAAGAACTACAGGGGTTGGACAATGAAACTGAAACACCTGTCATTTTAGTGTGGGAGGTTTCATGACTAAATTGGACCAGCCTGGTAGCCAGTCTTTATTGATTGCACATTGCACCAGTAAGAGCAGAGTGTGATGGTTCAATTAGCAGGGTAAGAGCACAGTTTTGCTCAAAATATTGAAATGCACACAACATTATGGGTGACATACCAGAGTTCAAAAGAGGACAGATTTTTGGTGCACGTCTTGCTGGCGCATCTGTGACCACGACAGCAAGTCTTTGTGATGTATCAAGAGCCACGGTGTCCAGGGTAATGTCAGCAAACCAGCAAGAAGGACAAACCACATCCAACAGCAATAACTGTGGACGCAAGAGGAAGCTGTCTGAAAGGGATGTTCGGGTGCTAACCCGGATTGTATCCAAAAAACATAAAACCACGGCTGCCCAAATCACGGCAGAATTAAATGTGCACCTCAACTCTCCTATTTCCACCAGAACTGTCCGTCAGGAGCTCCACAGGGTCAATATACACGGCCGGGCTGCTATAGCCAAACCTTTGGTCACTCATGCCAATGCCAAACGTTGGTTTCAATGGTGCAAGGAGCGCAAATCTTGGGCTGTGGACAATGTGAAACATGTATTGTTTTCTGATGAGTCCACCTTTACTGTTTTCCCCACATCCTGGAGAGTTACGGTGTGGAAAAGCCCCAAAGAAGCGTACACCCAGACTGTTGCATGCCCAGAGGGAAGCATGGGGGTGGATCAGTGATGGTTTGGGCTGCCATATCATGGCATTCCCTTGGCCCAATACTTGTGCTAGATGGGCGCGTCACTGCCAAGGACTACCGAACCATTCTTGAGGACCATGTGCATCCAATGGTTCAAACATTGTATCCTGAAGGCGGTGCCGTGTATCAGGATGACAATGCACCAATACACACAGCAAGACTGGTGAAAAATTGGTTTGATGAACATGAAAGTGAAGTTGAACATCTCCCATGGCCTGCACAGTCACCAGATCTAAATATTATTGAGCCACTTTGGGGAGTTTTGGAGGAGCGAGTCAGGAAACGTTTTCCTCCACCAGTATCACGTAGTGACCTGGCCACTATCCTGCAAGAAGAATGGCTTAAAATCCCTCTGACCACTGTGCAGGACTTGTATATGTCATTCCCAAGACGAACTGATGCTGTATTGGCCGCAAAAGGAGGCCCTACGCCATACTAATAAATTATTGTGGTCTAAAACCAGGTGTTTCAGTTTCATTGTTCAACCCCTGTATGTGTCTTACTATATTCTGTCCATCAGGTAGATTTGTAAAAGCAGAAGTGATCTAATCTAAATTGAACTGTACTGAATATAAATCATGCGAATTAGAATTGAAAAGAGCATTTAAGTATTTCATGATGTTCTGTCCAAGTAGATTAGTAAAATCCGAAACGTAAGTTAATTTTACAGTACATTTGTATAAAAAATAAATTAGCTGTAATTGTACTGTGTTATTTTGCCCTCATCGTGCATAAATTAAATTGAACTGAATTAAACTGAGTTGAGTTGAATTGAATAAAATCGAGGACTGTGTGGTGGTGCAGTTGTTAATACTGTTACCTCATTAAAAGAACATACAAATTATTATCAGGATTTTTATTTTATTTTTTTAAGTTGAATAGATACACAGCTCTATCACATTTTAAATTAGTTATGACTATTTTGTTTTGATGCCTGCATTATTTTTATCTCAATTCACACTGAGATAACAACGAGATAAAGGAAGGTCTCTTTTTTTTCCATTTTGTTATGGATTTCAACTCTGTTCCCCAAACTGTCTTTGCTGCCTCTAGTCAGGGTAATTGAAGCAGACAGAAAGCCATCCGGGACTCAGAACTGATATTTAGACTTAATGGCTTTCAGAGAATCTGCATCTGCTGCCATCTGCACTCTCGACACACGGCTGGCTGAAGCTGTTACCACTGACAAAAGGGAATGCATCAGGAGTGTGTTTGCTATAGAATCACCTTTACCGTTTGTTTTTACCCCTTCTGTGATGTTTTAAATATTTCAGTAATTATTACTTGTCAGAGGCACCGGAAGCATTTGGAGGTTCAAGTTCAAATAATCAATAAGTAACTGTCAAAAAACGTTGCCATTGCAAATGTGTGCTTTAATCAAATAAATGTAGAAATATAGTGGGTTTTTTGCTTGGAATGGAAAGGGTTTTAGGTCACTTGAATGAAGGTGGATGTAAAGCATTTAGCTAGCTGGGACTATAGCTTTTTTAAATGACTTGCATTTAACTGGTACAAAGATACTTGTGACCATGTTGGAGTTTTGTTAGCTAAATTGAAAGAAACAGATAAAGCTTTGGCATCAAAGAGGCAAAAATGGAGGCAAATTCTCTACAAGAGCTCCAATATGTTCGAAAGGTGACGGCTGGGATGAGGACGAGAGGCCAATGCTTCAGTCAGTCTGTCTTGCTTTTCCAACTCCTGCCGGCTGCTATTGTAGGAGCCTCATTAAGTTTTATAGAATCCCTATTATGGGTCTTCAGCTGAGGTTCCGGGGGGTTAATTTAAATTTGGTTTTCGTTCATCAAATCCTTTATGGCTTTTTGCAGCTTTAGGCCTGTGGGCTTTCATGGTTAATGATTACTGCTATAACCATGCTCTGTATGCTATCCAGTCTGACAATCATTCAGACTTGTTTATATCTGGCACATAAAACATGACTAATTTAATTTTAAAACAACATGATTTAAAAACTGCATTTATTTAAATAAATGGAGTTCAGTTTTTGTATCTTTAGCACTTGTGATAATTTTAAAGAGATGGCAACTAAAGAGCATTTGGTATTAAAAGGGATAATTTATGTCCTAGTGAGAACGGATTTTATCTGACATGAGTATGTTAAATATTTATGTTGGAAAAACTAATTTAGCTTTACTCAATTTACTTTTGCGACTTTACATCTACTTACTTCAAAATCAGTAGGTCAGAATTACTTGGATGGAATTTATGTATAAGCAGCATTAAAAACACTTTTTTTTACCAAACACTACATTTTGAAATGGTGACTTATAAAATGACAGATAGCTTTTTTCTGGACACATTTTTGGTTGCCATTTACATTTGACATTTCAAGAAAAACCATTCACTTTTTTCCCTTAAGAGAGAAAGATGCAATAAGACTTGCATCCCTTTTTTGATGCAGAGTAAGAACATATCTTTCATTATCTAAACCAAGCTTGTTTTTCTGTGTATTCAACAATAATAGTGCAATATAACTTGTTAAAATGCTTTTGTAAAGTGGAAAAAAATGGATATAAACTTGCTGATGGAAACACATGATTAGTTACAAAGTGGTCTAAATGTTGCACCACCCATATAAAAGGTACGCTTGTCTCTTTGCATATTGTGACAAACAATTACAGTGTTACAGAATTACAGTTAAGAGAACGATGCATCATAATTGTGACTTTTGACTTTTTAATGCATTTGCACCTCACTCTTTCTTGCCTTGTTAGCATGGTCATAGGGTTTACTGTTTAGATTTCTGCTTCAGGTTAGTTCAGCATAATTGGCTAAGCAATGATTCAATCACATGCCATCTACTTCAGACTCAGTCCTTCAAGAAAGGCTCAAAGATCTTTTCCTCTGAACATCACTTCATTAAACCTGTTAAAAGATATTGTATACAGTACTGTGCTTGCTTGTACTCTCACAGCTATGTAATTTACCTCAATGTGTTGACTTGTGATTCTCCGCATCATTCCTCCACTCCAACCACCTTTCATCAAACAGTAAGCAAAAGATCTTGCTCCAGTTCCTGGTAACCCACATTTGTCTCTAGAGAACTTACCTGTCCTCCTTTCCCGTACAGTGCTGTGCCTCCAGTCCCGGTTCCAGTTCAACATCCATTACCTGTCAAGATAAACTTGTTAAACTTTTCTCCGGCCTCCTGAGTGTCATTCTGCATGTGGGTCAAATCTGTAAAGAAAACCACCCTTTTCACTTTTTTATTTGAAAAGAAAAAAGAACTCAAGTATAATTTTCTTTCCATTTTACAATTGTATACCACTTTGTGTTGGTCTTTCACATAAAATTCGAATTTAATACATTTATGATTGTGTAATGTGACAATATGTGGAAAGGTTCAAGAGGTATGAATATTTTTACAACCTACTGTATTTTGGCAAATCCTTCTTGATACTGGCACAGGTTGCTGAAGTACTCGTCCTTGAAATGGGGACATAGGAATACTCCCACACATGTGGGAACATTTCCATGAAAAATAAAATTTAACCAGGTACTTCAAAGAGGTTCTGATGCTGGGGGGCTGTGTAATGAAATGTGTGGGTTAATTCACCCAACAACCGAACCAAACTTATTCTCTTGCAGCGTAGGTATACTTGAGCATGGACTGCAAAATCACAGCGAGAAATAAATTTGACGGAAACGCAGAGTACGAAGATATCTCCGTAACTGTCAGGATCTGGGTTGTGTTTGTTTTTGTGCTTGCTACATGTGTTCAGTGTTTTCAGACGGTGCTGGAGTTCTCAGGTGTGCTGGGTGACAGGTGCGACTTATTCTACTGATTACTTTGAGGAGTACTTAAGCAGGAGGCTGCCAGCACTTTGATGCTAGAGTGTTTTGCTCACAGTGGTAACAAGCTCAAGCCAAATATTAAATCTGTAGTTTGTTCTTCGACCTCATGTAACTTTGTTTATGCTCCTTCGCAGGCTAAGTAACCTTCACCCTGGGTTTATGTCACTGAATACTGACTACTTTCTGGATGATCAAGGCTATCTACGTTCTGAGGATTGCATTTCCTATCAACTGTCTTCATTTGGATTCGCATCTAGCTGGCAGTTTCCTGCTGCCTTCGCCTCCTGGACCAAGCCGCAAGCGTACCCTGTCCATTCTCCAACATAAGCATCTGCACACCGAACTCATTCCTGTTTTGCTCCGAGCTCACACTGAACAGCACCTAAAGAACCCTCTACAAACCTAGATCCTGAATGCCTCTTCCCCTGGGAACCTGACTACACCTATTTAGTAAGCTGTTCTCTTGTTTGAATTAATTCCTGGTTCTTAGTTCGACATTATTCAGCTCCCTATTTTTCACCAGTGCTCTTCCCTTCTTCCCATACAGTTGGAGAATCATCTGTTACGTTCCTGATTATCCTTGTCACAATGACCAACGTTTCTGCACTCCAAGTACACAACAAAGTGTATTTAAAGGCCAAAAAAGTGGATTTTGCATGATATGTCCCTTTTTACCTAATTACCTCATTACCATTTTTAGCATGAATGCTGGATTCACAAACAGCACATCATGACTTACCTGTTGTTGTTCTTGATCAGCGGTTACGCAAACACCAGATAGTAGTCAGCTTTGGATGCAAGGATTCTTTGAAGTAGTAGAGAATGGCCAGCGATGTTGTAAAGATCTAAAAGTAGGTTCATACTTGAAATGAAAGATGCAGAGGTCTTAACAGTCACTTTGTTCGCATACAGTTCAGTCCATATTTCATCCCATGCCTAGAGCAAAACATCTTTTTGGAAAAATACTCCATAAATTTTCAAAACCAGTCTGGATGTTATTGCCCATTTGTCCTGTGAGCTGATTAAAAAAAAAAAAGTAAAGTACAAGGGTGGCAGCATAATTGGGTGTTTTGCAGCATGAGAGACTGGTGCACTTCACAAAATTGCATCATGAGGAAAACAAATTTGTTTAAAAATTGAGGAAACATCTATGAAAATTCAACCATAGAGGTGAAAGATTGGGTTCTTCCAAATGGGCAGCAACCCTGAGGATACCAGCAAGCTAGTTCCAAAATAGTTTATGGAAAATGAAGTCACTGTTTTGGAGTGACCATCACAAAGCCCTGAATTAATGGGACAAACATCCAACAAACTATGGTGTGAAGCCTGCAGAAGGATACCCAAAACATTTGACCCAAGTCACAAGGAAAAAAGGCAATGCCACCAGGAACTGGACCTTTTGCACCAAAAAGATAACTTTTTATAGTAATCATGTGATTTTTAAGTTTTACAGAACCATTTTTACATCAGGGAAGTGGTTGAATAGTCAAGAGTATAATATAGTTTTACTGTTTTATGCAGCTTTATCTGCAGGGTGTACTTTCTAATAGTGTGTCTGCACATTTACATAATACACAACTGCTTGTAAGAAACTTTACAGTATATGCGTGTATAATGGTAGGAAAGGAAGGAGAGCAGGTGTCAGCAATCTCGCCATGCTTACCCACTTATCCCCTATTCACCCGGGACGTTTCCATGGAAACGAATGAATGGCTTGCCACATGGATGATTGGTGCCAATCCACCAGTCATTGGTCTCATAATGGACACCCACTCAGGGAAATAATAGTAAATTAACACTCAGAAAAGCCTTTTATGAAATACATGACTGTGTAGATTTTTAAACTTCTTTCCCCAGTCTCTCCTCATTTCTAAAACTTTCATTCAAATCCAATAATTTCCTGCATTTTGATCACAACTCATAGACTTTTTAAAATGATATAGAGTAATCATTTGTTTTTGTGTTTTTACTTTAGCTACTTAATCAACTCCAGGTCAACAAAATACATTATGTTACTATAGACCTTTTTGCCATCTTAGTGACAGATATTTTAGATATGTCTGTTCTTCTGCATTCTGATAAAAGACTCCAGCTTCTGTATAAAAAGAACAAGGAATTGTAGATCTACACTTAACCTTTCTGTAGAAAATCACTGTCCTTACTGTGACAACTGCAAACTGTCAACATATGTGACAATTAGAGTGAAGACTCGAGACACTCCCATGACTGATAACCATGTAAAGATGTCTATTAGAGAAAAACATACAATCTCGACGATCCATCAGCAGGACAAAACCTGAACTATAAATAAATGACTAACAAAGAAGATCACTATTGTTTAAAAACAAACATAGTGTTCCTAAAATACCTTGTAAAATGAAGAATACAAATTCTCCGTAAAACCCAACAGCTATGTAGATTCCATCAGATTTGATTTTTAGCTGTCTTGCGGTGTGACAGATTATTGATCTTTTGTGTGTAAAATACTCATATAAGTTCAGAGGTTAATGGCGGTTGTCAGCTGCTGGAAATCTATAAACATGCCTGTTTTACTGTACAGTTTGTATTGAAAGCTCTTAAGTGCGGATTTATCTGACATCTACATGTGACACTTAAAATGTTTCCTTTGAAAAACACAGACTCTAAACATGTAAATGATCAAAGGCTAAGATGATGCTGGTTCTGGGAAGAAAAAAAACTCGAAATGTTTTATACTTTATGATTAGAGAAAATGATGATACAGAGTAAATAAGTGTAACTGTGATCAATCACATATTTTGGTTCAATGTCACTAGTCGCATTCAGGCCCTATTACTATCTGAGCTTTAACAGAACGTGTCTCACAGCATGGAGTATGGTAAAAGATCTAAAAAAGCAACTTCTCATGCCCCGATATAAAGAAATTCAAGAACAATCAGGAAACAAAGTCACATCTTTCAGCCTGGAAAGGATACAAAGTCATTTCTAAGCCTTTAGGACACCAGTGAACCACAGTGAGAGTCATTATCCACAAACGGAGAAAACACTGAACAGTAGTGACCTCATCCAGGAGTTCATAGAAAATTTAACAACATATAAAGCATTACAGGCCTCACTTCCCTCAGTTAAGGTCAATGTTCATGATTCAACAATAAGGAAGAGACTGACCAAAAGTGACATCCAGAGTTCCAAGGCCAAAACCACTGATGACCAAAAAAAACATCTCACATTTTCCAAAAACTTCTTGATGATACCCAATAATTTGGGGAAAGTATCCTGTGGACTAATGAGAAAAATATGAACTCTTTGAAGGGTTCCCTTTTATTATTTTCTAAGGAAGTCCAGGTCTACCCAGTTTACACAGAAAGTTGACCTGAACTCCTTTCAAAGATCTTTAGAGTTCTCCCCCCTTTTTTTCTCCATCCGATCTTTACCTTTTGGCATGGTACGCACTAGCAAATGATCTAGGGTTGCCAGAGCACATTCCTTAAGAGCTACTATCCTGCAATTTTTTGCTGCATCTCTTGTCTAGCATACCTAAATCAAATGAAGGGCTTGTTACCAAACCCTGTATGTAGCAAAATGACATGCTAAAGAGGGAATTCAGCCATTTGATTCAGGCGTGTTGAAGAAGAGATGCAGCTAAAAGTTGCAGGATAGTAGCTCTTGGGAACTGGACTTGGGCACCCCTGGCCCATATCCACTTATCAATGCAGGGTTGCGGGGTGGGGGCGGCTGCCTTTCTCCAGCGGTCAAATATGATCCAATGCAACAATGCTAACAGCTGCACCACCGTGCAGGCCCTTAGCAAATGATTTTTAACCTAAAGGGTGAAAGTGGCACTGTTTCAGTTCAGCTATTTGACTAAATTCAAATCAATTCAGTTTATTTATATAGCGCCAATTCATAACACGTCGTCTCAAGGCACTTCACAAAAGTCAGGTACATACATTCCAATTAATCGTAACCATTGAACAGTTCAGTCAGATTCAGTTATTTATTCAAATTGGATAAAAAGATTTTCTATCTAAGAAAACCCAGCAGATTGCATCCAGTCAGTGACTTGCAGCATTCACTCCTCCCGGATGAGCATGTAGAGACAGTGGACAGTCACTGGCGTTGACTTTGCAGCAATCCCTCATACTGAGCATGCATGTAGCGACAGTGGAGAGGAAAAACTCCCTTTTAACAGGAAGAAACCTCCAGCAGAACCAGGCTCAGTGTGAGCGGCCATCTGCCACGACCTACTGGGGGTTTGAGAGAACAGAGCAGAGACACAAAGAGAATAAAGAAGCACTTATCCAGGAGTCCTTTCTATGGGAAGGAAAACTAAATGTTATTGTATGTAGCTCCTTTAGTCGTTTCACCTAGAAAGAAAGAACAGATAAATTCTGAGCCAGTTTTTAAGGTTAGAGTCTGAAAAAGAGCACATAGAGTTAGTTACAGTTAAGCTCAGTCAATCGCCATGTCTAGGAGAGAGAAAGGGTTAAACACCAAAACACAGGGCCATGTGGATCATCGGTAGAGGGTGAGCATTAAGTTGTTGCCAGCAGAAGCTTGGACAATGCCCCTCTCCAGAAAGGTGTCACAGGTAGACACAGAATCAGGCCAGGTGTAGCTTCTAGGAAGAGAAAAGAGAGAGAACGTAATGTTAAAAACTGAAATAACAGCAAATAATACAAAATTGAAGAGTAGTGAATAGCGAAGAGGGTGAAAGTGGTCACTCAGAACATACCCATGCAGTTAAAACTGCATTTTTAAGTACAGTGTGTCTGTTTGCTGAGAGAGGAAAAGATTTAAAATGAGTTATTTCTCAGATTTGTTTAGCAGTTAAGTTCAGAAAGATGTAACATCATTTAGTGGAATTCAGTGATGAAAAGAGTAAATCAACATCACAGCTTGCCTTCTAGATGAGGTAAATGTGCATGTTGGAAAAGAGATGGATCAAACTGAGGCAAGTGACTGAATTTTAAATTATCTCAACCGTTACATTACTCACGCCTGAAAGCCAGATAAGTGGTTTGAAAATATAAAGTTTGGCTTTATGTTCTTTTCCTAGATTCAATCTTTGGGATGTAGGAAATGTAATCCCAAGGTTATTCCCAGACGCTGTAATCACATTTAAGACCAAATGTATTAATTTGTCTATGTAAAAATCAAACAAAGAAAAATAGAGAAACATTTGATTGTTGGATTAAATTTGTCTTTAGAGTAGCTTTGTTTTGGGAAATAAAAAATAAATAAAAAAAGAGAAAAAAACTGTTGTTTGAGACCTCATGCAGGCAAAACCCTCGTGGGTGATTCTGGCAGGCAATACCTTTTTTTTTTTTTTTTACTTTTATAGACATACATCTGCGCTGATATAAAAAAGTTAATATTGTACAATGGAGTACTTTTACATTTTGAAAAGCTGATTTTAAATTACTTTATGTTTGTAGCAGGATTCATTAAGTGAAACAATCATTCATTTGCTTTACATTCAATTATTATTATTGTTTTTTATTTGGTTGTTGGTAAAAATATAAAAGACTTACACGGTTTGAATTATTGTTTATTCAGATCCCTTCCAAACTTCTGTCAGTGGCTGTAAAATCTGTTTCCCTCTGCTGGAGTATCTTTCAGCTGTCCTGAAGAACAGGCAGGCATTTCGTCATCTCAGAGCTTCTTAAGACATTTAGCATGAGGAGCAGATGGATTATGACATTGCTCTGTCACGGGTATCTATTTGGCTAACTTAAGTGAAACTTGTGATGTAGACCAACAATGACAAGTGCAAAGGTTCTAGCGACTGATTTTATTAGCTGAGCCACCCGCTGAAGGACAACGGAAATGGAGCAAGGATAACCTTGCCTTAAGAAACTACAACCTTGTAAAGTGCTTTCAGATTATTATAATGAACCCTTATCATTAATCTGGAATTGGTAACTAAGCAAGTAAACCTTGTTTGGACTAATTATAAATTATATATGGTTTTATAAAACAAACAGAATAATCATTAAAGAGCATCATAGAGTGCTAGGAAATTTGACTTCAGACTTCTCTTAGGAGAGTAGAAATTTTTATTTTTGAAGCAGTCATGGCAAAAGGAGAACAGCCTATTTTGGAAAATAAAATCCCTACGAGATCCTGAAAGAAAAGGTCAAATGAACAAGGCTACTATACCATAAAGAACTAGGAGGATCAGAGAAAAGAAGGAACAACTGATAGAAGCAGAATACTGCTCAGAATGAAGTTAAGAGGAATAAACATCTCAGTGATAGATGCGTGGAAGAATTGGACAGTAACAAAGTGATAAAGGAAATGAGGCACAAAGATGAAGACAAGCTGGCTCAGAGCAGGATTAAGGGTTGGAAGTGGAAGAGCCAGTTTAAAAATCGTCATCAGCCAGGCACCGCTGCTGGCTCAACTATTACAGTCTTCATCAGGGAAAGGTTACCATAAACAGTACTGACAGATTTGCCTACCAGCCTCTGACTGACATGCTTTAATCATCACACAGGAAAAGGGAAGAGAGAGCCACTCAGAATAAGGAACAACTTGCTAAATGAAGACAAGGTGAAGAGACTGAAAAGGCAAAAACAAAACATAAGTGACACAGCGGAAAGATGTAAGAGGAAGGAAGAAAGAAGACAGAAGTAGGGACTGACGCGGGCAGATGAGAGGAAGAAAAAAAATTCAAAGAGTAGGAAATACAAGAGACCTTAAATAAGCACTGATAAATTCGTCACGATGAATCATTGGTCCTGGAGTAATATCTGTCTTCAAGGCAACTTCGAAGGGAAAATAATGGCAGTTTGCCCATCTCGCAAACACACAAGATTCTTCTTCTGTATGTGTAGTTCTTTTTTTTTTCACTGTGAAAGTTTGACGTTTAGGTTTGGCATTGAATGTAACCTGTGGGAATGATATTTCAAGATATCAACTAAATTATCTCCAACAAGATTTCTGTATGTTGCATTCAACTATTTTCATACTGTTGCTAAATTAAAAAATATGTTTTGTTTGTGATAATATCTGCATAATCCATGCAAAATGTGTGACAAGACACTGGACCAAGTATTTTGATCTATTAATGAAATAGTATTTCTTTACATAATATCACCAAATCCACAAAAAAAGGAAGATTGCACATGTAAAAGAGGCAAATAGAAGAAACATTCTACCATTCTACTTTTTTTTTTTTTTTTTGCATTCCAGGTTCACATATATAAAAGACAACACAATTCAGGAAAACATTTATGTTTACAGACTATTTTTCATATTTCACGTTTAAAGAGTGAAAATTTAAATTCACAAAACACAAACAAAAAGTTTTATGTTTGACCAGACAAGAAATTAAAAGAATTTCATATTGTAACCAGGTTGTAAGTAGAGCCCCAAAATGCAAAAAGAAACAGGAGCTAGACACAAAGTATTTAAAACTGTTTTTAAACTAAAACAGGCTGTTTATCAAATGATCCAAAATTTACCACCATTGGTCATAAAAAGTCAAAATCTGTACCTGAATCTGGTTTTCATGTCATTTTCTGTCAGATATTTGCACTATCAACACCCACTGATGGCAATGGCAAAAGGGTTTCTTTCTTTGAACGTGGCACAAATGTTGAGCAGCACAAGCAAGGCCTCTTGTATGACACATTTACTGTCAAGACTGGACACATTTTACAGGTGTTTGAAATTTCCTAAATGAGGGCTGTAGGATGGAAAACTTGTAAGCGCAAAAAAGTTTCACTTTTGCTGAACTCGAGGATCCATCTAGATGTCCCATAAAGAGACAAGCAGATCCTTGACCCAAATTAAGGGCCTAACTGCAGCCCAATACCCCATAAGACGTCATCTGTGGGAGAAGGGCTTAAAGAACAAAAAGAATGTGTTCAAAAACAATGTGTCCTCCAACACCACAAAGGTGTCTGTTTGAATTTGGAGCACCAAATATGTGACATTAAAAGATTGAAGAATTTTTTATTCTTTGACAAGAAATTCCACCTGAATGGTCTTGATGACCCCACTGATGATCCCACTGTAAATAAATTATAGTGGAGAAGGCTCCATCATGATTTGGACAGCTAATTCATCAGTGAAACAATGTAGCTGCTAGCTGTACAGGGTGACTATGTGTAGATGTTGCTTTGGGCATCCATCTTGACTTAGGGCCCTTGTCTGTGGTGATGACTGAGTTTTCAGCAGGACGTGGCAGTTCACAACTCTCATCCGATAAGGGGCTTTATCCAGGAGAATAACACTTCTATTTTGAACATCCTGCATTTTACCCTTATTAAAATCCCATTAATGTTCAGGGTTCAAATGAAAAAGGAGTTTTTTTTTTTTTTCTTATGTCAATCTGTTAGTAGCAGGAACAAATGAAAAGTGTATAGATTTGAGTGAGTTTGACAAAAGCCAAATTGTGAAGGCTACACAACTGGGTCAGTTCATCAAAATTGGTCCTAAAAGAGAACAGGGTCATTGATGCATGTGAATGCTGGTTGCCCCTTGTGGTACGATCCAACAAATAACGGTAGCTCAAATTGTTGATGAAGATAATGCTGGTTCTGAGAACAATGTCAGAATACAAAGTGCATCTCAGTTTGATGTTTATGAGGCTGCATAATAGCAGATCAGTCAGGCTGGAAATGGAATCCCAGATGGCTAAATCATGTGTTCAGGTCTGCCTTTTGAAGGTCTTAGGTCTGGATAGCAAAATGATTTTAGTAAAAAAAAAACACCATTCTTCATTGAAAAGAACTAGAAGTCATAAACTAATTGAGAAAATGTTCCAAAACCATTTTTATATGTTCTATTTTACATAGGTGTACTTCTATGCTCTGAATACAGGCTGCTGTTTCTAACAGTTTGTTGGAGGATTCAGATAATACCAACTTGACCAAAACGTTTGAAAACATGACCCTTAGACTGACAGAAAGGTCTCACAATCTGAATCAAAGCACAGAGTTTTAAATGGAAATTTTGTAGAAACCCTTGAAAACTCTTCCATCTGTCTTGCCCTGAAATGTTTTTCGGCTTTCTGGCTATTTTATTCTGGCTGAACCTTTGCTGTACACAGAAATTGCAGATGTCACATGGATTCATTTCCCATTTTATTCTCTGATTTGGAAACACTTTTTTTATTCTCATACTATCTGTGTTGGTATATGATAACTGTTCCTCTAGAAATGGATCATAAAAAAAATGTACAGCTAGGAAATGTTTTTGTAAGTTTTCAAAATTTATAATAGTAAGAATGATAAAATAGCCTATTCTTTTGATATGTAAATAGTCTAGTAAATAGATTAAAAGTACCTGATTTAAAAAAAAAAAACTCCATAATGTTTCAGGTTGAAAGAGTTGTATGGCATGTGATGTAAACTGCACAATTGTAATGATTTTAATGACTTGAAATATACATATTCTACTGAAAAAAGGAAGATTTTGGTGCCAAATTGTTACCATTACCCTAAAATGAATAAACCAGTACTGTAGACATTCACATTGCCCTAATAGGAATTAAAAGAATTGGGATGCAGCATCCCATAACACAAATAAAGGACTAAACTGCTAATAGTGTGCTTTACAATTGAGCAATATATTTTCTACTAGCTGGGTGAATCTGATAGAAAGTGATGCTCACACTGTGTCCACATAATCTAAAATAGCTTACCACCATATGCACTCTCAACAGAGAAGAGGCACTTCATAGATAGATCACAAAGAACAAAACGAATAAAATCGCCTTGGGCTCCGAATTATCGGACTGAATTCACCTGCTCCTCTTTCCCCTTATGTTATTTCTGTGCAGCCACTCATGGAAATGGTAAACCAAATAATCCACTTATTGTTGCACGGTGCATCATTAAATGATAATAGCCTATCCTTGATGATACATGATCTGCCATAGGGACTTTGGTTAATGTGCTCTAAGATTGTTTGTGGATTTACAGACTTTTTTCCCATCTCACTTGTATGTCCTATAGAGTGCATAGGGAGATGATAAAGGCTGGTGTGGCAGGACATGTTTCATGCTTCTTTTAACAAAAACATGCTGTGGAGGCAGTGGTAAAATCTATATTATGCTTCATCACTCTAATCAAGGATAATAGTCAATTCTGATATAACAGGACGCCACTGATGAAACACATTTGGATTATAAGAGTTACCAGAGTATCTTACTAGAATCTAAAGCAGGGTTAATAAAAGAATAAAGAAGACTGCAATATAGTTGAGAGTGAGGAGGAGGAAGACCAATACCAGTGGAGAGAAGCAAAAAAATAGACCAACTCCAAGAGGGCTAGCAAAAAAGAGATAAAAAAGGAAATGGATCGAGAACAACATGAACTTGTAGAGGAATAAAAAAGAAGGATTTTTGATTTGAAGTTATCCTTCCTCTGAAGCAGACAGTTCAGACATTTCTGTACACACCGATGAGCTTGGTGTCACCTTTGACTTTTTTTCTTCAACCTGCATAACGGCACCAAAACATATATTTAGAGAATTGAGAATTTAAAAAAAACTAAATCACAATCTGCTAAAGTTGAAAACGTTAAAGCATCAAGACAAAATTAAGATAGATTTAAATTACATATTATAGGTTCTATTTTAACTTGGCAAACACCCAATCACTTTGAGGCAGGAAAGTTTAAATTAGCTTTTCTGATGTTTGGAAAACTAATTCCAGCTCTCATGAGCCAAAACTATGGCCTCCAATAAGAAAACAAACTGAGAGGTGTCTGTAGTTGTAAGGTCTCCCTGCATGTGTTGGCAAAAAAGGATGTCTCAGCCATTGGCCCCTAGAACCTCTTGTAAATAAATGTAATTTAAATAGTTTATAATTTAAATTTTTTTTTTTAATGGATTAAAGTGTTTAGGAAATTTTAATGTGTAATAAGGACTTCCTGTTCCCTGGGATATTAATATGATGTGACATTGAGTCCTGGAAAAGACAAGAGAAACTACTCAAGAAAGACAAATGTGTGCCGATTAGTCAGAGTATGTTTACAATAAAATATCTACTCTCTTAAAACATAAACATACCCAACATTGAAGCAATAAATAAAATGTTTCAACCACGTGGAGCTGTGATAAAAAAGGTGAGCAAAAGTTTTTAACCGGGAGATTTTGTGACAGACTTTTTCTGATAGATGCTGTAACTGTGGAGGATGCTGCATGTGTTACATGTCTGCAGAACTCAGCACAGACTCTGCAGCTTAAGCCTATTAGTTCTTTACACTCAGATCCACACCATCTTTCTTCCAGTTTTACAGTTTACAGCACAATTATAAACAAACAATGGTTGGACAGAAAGCTTCTCTCTCAAACTTACTAGCATTTTTATAGTTCAAGCCTTCAAGGTAATTTTTTATGCATTTTGTCATGATATCAGCACTTCTTATGCAAGGGATCTTGTACGGCTCATATGAAATTTCATTTGTACTTCATGCATGTGAATCCCATAGTTTCTCTTAGTCAGATCTGTTGAAACTCAAGTTAGATTTTGTATGTCATGAATGTATAGTATTTCATTGAAACATTGTGAGGATCATCAACTTGCCACACGCTTCAGGGAACTATTTTCCTTCATATTTATTTTATTTCACACTTTACTGAGAGAAAAGGAGCGGCACAGAGAGAAAGTGCAACTACAGACCCTGACAAGGGCCCAAGGGGTTAAATAAAAACAGATGACACAAAGGTTTTACTTCCACAGCTTACTAAACCACACATATAGATTTGGCATGAATGTAGGACCTGCAGCATTGTTAGGAATTAAAAGAATTAGGATGCAGCATCCCATAACACAAATAAAGGACTAAACTGCTAATAGTGTGCTCTACAATTGAGCAATATATTTTCTACTAGCTGAGTGAATCTGATAGAAAGTGATGCTAACACTGTGTCCACGTAAATCTATCAGGAAACGTTTTACTTCCACAGTTTTCTAAACCACACATATAGAATTGGCATAAATTTAGGACCTGCAGCATTGTTTGTGTGTAGGACTGATAAAGTTGTTCTTAATTGGAAGATAGGTAAATACAACACCAGAAGTGAAACAGTTGATAGTGACATCATAACATCTGGCTGCAATATTTAAAAACATCAACAGTGTGGTCTGTAGTGTTACCAAAATTACATCTTATTGTTTGGAATTACAGATTTGAGTCTCTGTTAATCAAAATCCAACAGTTAGTTGAGAATCATGTATGTTAAAAAAATTATATGGAACATTTCTCCTGCTGTTGCTTTGATTGTTATTAAATGCACATTGTTCTCAATGGCATACTTTTTTGTTAAGTTATGCTAGCATATTATGTGTGAGAGGGGATTTATGTGGTTCTTCACTGGTGTGTTTAGAAGTCATTGATTCGGGAAGTCAGGAGTTGTTCAACTTTCCATTTTGACTGAGCTTAAAGAATGGTGTGCTACCAGTTTTCAGAGAATTTACTGCTAATTTGTTTGAATGATTTCCTATACTTGGGAAAACAAGATTGTAGATGCTGTTGTTATTGTGACGCTTTGAAAAGTTAATAAAATAATGTTACAGTGAGCAAGAGACAAGAAATGTTAGGCAAAGGGACAAAGGAAAACATACAGCGAGTAGATGCTGTTGTTATTGTGACGCTAGAGTCTGAAAGAGAGCACATACAATTAGTTACAGTTAAGCTCAGTCAATCGCCATGTCCAGGAGAGAGAAAGAGTTAAACACTAAAAGACAGGGCCATGTGGATCATTGGTAGAGGGTGAGCATTAAGTTGTTGCCAGCAGAAGCTCGGACGATTCCCCTCTCCAGAAAGGTGTCACAGGTAGACACAGAGCCAGGCCAGGTGTAGCTTCTAGGAAGAGAAAGAAGAGAACAAAGTTAAAAAGCTGAAATAACAGCAAATAATGCAAAATTGGAGAATAGTGTGAGAATGAAGCGAAGAGGGTTAACGTGGTCATTATGTCTTCCAGCAGCCTAAGACTATAGCAGCATAACTACACAGATAGTTTCAGTTCATATTGTTTAGTTAAACGGCGCTTATTTTCAACAATGTCGTCTCAAGGTACCCCACAAAGGGTCCCTCTGATGGTCATTGTTATACTAAAAGCCACAAGGATTGGGATACCTCTCTCTGTCAGACTGTTTATAACCATTGGAAAGAGAAGGGGTCATACAGGTAGCAGAAATGGAGGGTGTGTTTGCACCTCAACCATAACTGAGCCGGTTTAGGCTAAACCTGACTCCCCCTTACTCCAACCAACAGGGAGGGAGGAAGGCTCCCTCCCTGATAACCTAAGCCGCTCTAACTATAAGCTTTATCAAAAAGGGAAGTTTTAAGCCTAGCCTTAAAAGTAGACAGGGTGTCTGCCTCACGGACTAAAACCGGGAGCTGGTTCCACAGGAGAGGAGCTCGATAACTAAAGGATCTGCCTACCATTCTACTTCTAGAGACTCTAGGAACCACCAGTAAACCTGCAGCCTGAGAATGAAGTGCTTTGTTAGGAACATATGGAACCATCAGATCTCTGATGTATGATGGAGCTAAATCATTAAGGGCTTTATATGTGAGGAGGAGAATTTTAAATTCTATTCTGGACTTAACAGGGAGCCATTGAAGGGAAGCTAAAATAGGAGAAATATGATCTCTCTTTTTAATTTTCATCAGAACTCTTGCTGCAGCATTTTGAATCAGCTGAAGGCTTTTAACTGCATTTTGTGGACATCCTAATAGTAACGAATTACAATAGTCCAGCCTTGAAGTAACAAATGCATGGACTAATTTTTCAGCATCACTCCTGGATAGGATATTTCTAATTTTGGCAATGTTCCGGAGGTGAAAGAAGGAAATCCTAGAAACCTGTTTAATATGGGATTTAAATGACATGTCCTGGTCAAAAGTAACACCAATGCTTTTTTCTTTATTACCGTAGGTCAATATAATGCCATTCATGTTAAGTGATTGACTTAGCAGTTTCTTTTTTAAAGACTCCGGGCCAAAGACGACAACTTCTGTCTTGTCTGAATTTAGAAGCAAAAAATGTTAAGTCATCCAAGTTTTTATATCTTCAAGACATGCTTGTAGTCTATCTAACTGGTTGGGCTCATCAGGATTTATGGATAAGTAAAGCTGAGTATCATCAGTGTAACAGTGAAAATTTATCCTATGCTGCCTGATAATTTGACCTATTGGATGCATATATATAGTAAAGAGAATTGGCCCAAGTACTGAACCCTGTGGTAGTCCACAATTAACCCTGGAGTTTAAAGATGATTTGTCATTTACATGAACAAACTGGAATCTGTCAGACAGATAAGATTTAAACCAACCTAGCACTGTTCCCCTGATCCCTACAGGATATTCCAGCCTTTTTAAGATAATTTTATGGTCGACTGTATCAAATGCAGCACTGAGATCTAACAGAACCAGTACAGACACAAGTCCATTATCTGAGGCCATAAGAATATCATTAGTGACTTTTAGCAGAGCTGTTTCAGTGCTATGATGAGCTCTGAAACCTGACTGAAACTCTTCAAACAGGTCATTGCTGTGTAAATGCTCACACATTTGATTAGCAACTATTTTCTCAAGAATTTTAGATAAGAACGGAAGATTGGATATAGGTCTGTAATTTTTCAAGTCATCTCGATCAAGTGAAGGTTTCTTAAGGAAAGGTTTAATTACAGCTACCTTAAAAGCCTGTGGTAGATATCCATTTACTAAAGATAGATTAATCATATCTAAAATGGGGCTGGTAGTCAGAGGGAACACTTCCTTAAATAATTTGGTTGGGATTGGATCTAACATACAAGTTGAAGGTTTAGATGAAGCTAATATTTCTGATAACTCAGGAAGCTTCACAGGATCAAAACAGTCCAAACACAGATCAGGTTCTGCAGTTATTTCCAATGTTGTCTCACTTGCTGAGGATGAAATAATCATCTTTGGGAGTATGTCAAAGATTTTCTTTTTAATAGAATCAGTTTTATTTAAGAAGAATCCCATAAAGTCATGACTGCTGAGAGCTAAGGGAATGGATGGCTCAACAGAGCTATGACTGTGTAAGTTTAGCAACTGTACTAAAGAGAAACCTAGAATTATTCTTGTTCTCTTCTATTAATGATAAGAAATAAGCTGTTCTGGCTAGGCAAAGTGTCTTTTTATACAACAGTAGGCTATTTTTCCAGATTAAATAGGAATCCTCTAGGTGTGTAGAGCGCCATTTTCGCTCCAATTTTCTAACATTGTGCTTTAAAGTTTGCAGCGCTGAATTAAACCAAGGAGCCTGCCTCCTATGAATGATTACCTTCTTTTTCAAGGGGGCTGCATTGTCTAATGCATCACGCAATGATGAAGAAACACTATGACCAAAAGTATCAATTTGTGAAGGGGCAGAAACAAAATTATTGCCCTCCACTGTGCCTTTCAGTTTGTAATGAGGAAATTAAAAGTGGAACAGATTCTTTAAAGGTTGTTACAGCATCGTCTGATAATGATCTACTATAATGAAATTTTCTTTCAGGTGTGGAGTACTCGGTTAAATTAAACTCAAAGGTTATTAAGAAATGGTCAGAAAGGACAGGGTTATGAGAAAATATTGTTATGTCTTTACACTCAATGCCATATGTCAGCACAAGGTCCAGAGAATGAAGACAAAGGTGGGTAGGTTTGTTAATGTTTTGAGCAAAGCCAATTGAGTCTAAGATAGCATTAAACGCTATATTTAGGCTATCACAGTGTCAACATGAATGTTAAAATCCCCCACTATAACTAATAACTTTATCTGTATTTAACACTAAATCAGATAAAAGGTCTGAAAACTGATCTACAAATTGAGAGTAAGGGCCTGGTGGACGGTACAAAACAACAAACAGAAGTGGTTTTAGTGCTTTGCAATTTGGATGAGGAAAACTAAGGATTAAATATTAAAAAGAGTTGTAGCTATTGATTGGTCGGGGACTAATCAATAAATCGGACTGAAAGATGGTTGCTACTCCTCCTCCTTGCCCAGTATTTCGAGGAATGTGAAAATTTAAATAATTAGTAGGAGTTGACTCAATTATAGTAACATAATCCTCTTGCTGCAGCCAGGTTTCTGTGAGGCAAAATAAATCAATCTGATTGTCACAAATCAGATCACTAACTACCAAAGTCTTTGAAGAGAGAGATCTTATGTTCAGTAGGCCACATTTAATTGTTTTATTTTTCTTTTCGGTCTGAGTTGTGTTTATCTTTATGAGATTTTCTTGTGGCCAACAGTTGGATTTTGGTTTCATCTGACCAGAGCACCTTCTTCCACATGTTTGGTGTGTCTCCCAGGTGGCTTGTGGCAAACCTTAAATGAGACTTTTTATGGATATCTTTGAGAAAAGGCTTTCTTCTTGCCACTCTCCCATGAAGGCCAGATTTGTGCAGTGTACGACTGATTGTTGTCCTATGGACAGACTCTCCCACCTCAGCTGTAGATCTCTGCAGTTCATCCAGAGTGATCATGGGCCTCTTGGCTGCATTTCTGATCAGTCTTTTCCTTGTTCGGGATGAGAGCTTAGAGGGGCGGCCGGGTCTTTGTAGATTTGCAGTGGTCTGATACTCCTTCTATTTCAATATGATTGCTTGCACAGTGCTCCTTCGGATGTTTAAAGCTTGGGAAATCTTTTTGTATCCAAATCCGGCTTTACACTTCTTCACAACAGTATCTCAGACCTGCCTGGTGTGTTCCTTGGTTTTCAAGATGCTCTCTGCGCTTTGAACAGAAATCTGAGACTATCACAGAGCAGGTGCATTTATACGGAGACTTGATTACACACAGGTGGATTCTATTTATCATCATCAGTCATTTGGGACAACATTGGATCATTCAGAGATCCTCACTGAACTTCTGGAGTGAGTTTGCTGCCCACTTGTTGTTGATTCTTCACAAAAAAATAGAATTTTATATCTTTATGTTTGAAGCCTGAAATGTGGCAAGAGGTTGACCAGTTCAAGGGGGCCATGTACTTTCGCAAGGCACTGTACAAACCTAACCATTCGTGACACTTATGGTGGAACATGGTGGTGACAGCATTATGCTGTGGTGATTTTTCTTCAGCAGGGCAACGAGGCAATCCTGGAAGGAAACCTGTTAGGTTTACAAAATCACCTGAGACTGGGTAAGAAGTTCCCCTTTCAAAATAACTATGGCCCAAAAAATACATCCAGAGCTTCATTGGAGTAGATTAGAAAACATATTTACAAGTCACAATGGCCCAAAGTTCAGAGCTAAGTTCAATTGAGAATTTGTGAATCCTTTCTCATAGATGATATTAATGCCTCTTTTATTCATAAACAAACGTACCAAATACATATACCATTTCTCAGGCCAAATGTTAGTAGAGGAACAATTCCTTTATGTTTTTCATTGCTGCATCTACACAATGACCTTTAGAGATGTAGGTGTGTAGTGTGGGACAGAAGTGGCTCACAGGGAAGTGTTTCCGCCTGTAGCTAAACGTATCGACATGCATGTTTTGAAGTCTCTTGACTCCAAAGGTGTCCACTGAGTAAGAGTGACACTTGAACTTTATGCAACATTTCAAGGTTATTTTTGCATTTCTTTGGCTGTGTTCTGAAGGTGTGAACAATCCCTGCTGTTGCATTAATCCAGATGTAGGATCCATTGTGTTTTATGCTCCAGGTTCATATTGTTTGTTGTATTTTTTGGAAGAAGACAAAAAAGATAAAGGTGGTAGGCAAGTGTGAACAGATACGGATGATGTGGATATTCACTGTAAAACATATCTTTAAACCCTGATATGCTTTATTTGAAGGCTCTACGGAGTGTGCAATCATAGGATTTTTTTAATACCTCTAAGTTCATTAGTTTCTTCCCATTTACCTCATGATGTTAATTCAGTATACCAACCTTCACATGGATGATAATGTGCTTGAACTATTTAGGGTTTTTGATAAGAATATTTAAGAGTCGTAGTTTCTTTATTTCCACAGGAAATGTTACAGACGAACACTGGGGATTCAAAGGACAAATTACACTGTTAACCTTAGTTACACTTTACAATGGCAAGGGCTGTTCTTGGACAGATAGCATCGCTCTTATATACAGTTTCTTGTTTTTCATTCCCATTCAAACCAAAGAGGCAAACTGGTAAATCACATCAAAACTAGTTTTCAAAAAAGAGAGACCAAGATATTTCAATGTGAGCTTTCGGCCTTACTTGGTCAGTTGAACATATTTATTAAACACAATATCACAAGAAAACTCCACAGTCATGTAGCACCAAAACTGTACTGTAGAATATGAAATGTATGGAGGTCACAGATTAGCAGAAGCCTGCATATTTTTCTGCACTGTTTCTTTAAGAGAACAATTATGTATAATAATCTAAATAATAACAAAACACAAAAAAGCAAAAGCGAGGAGTTGACTGTGTAAAACCACATGAGGAAATGTTTTCTGCAGACAAAAATGACCTAAAGATTAGTAAATGAATACAAGTAAAGAAGTAACACAACATTTTTGCAAAACGTAACTTTGTCCTTGAGCTCGCTCAAAAGCATTAATGTTGGAGTCATATATAAATTGTAATTGTAAAATAAAACACTCCTATCAAAAAAGATGTGTAGAAACTTTACAAATAAGAAAAAAACCTTTATTGTAGGATAAGCTAAGAAATGTTTATGACTACATATGGCTACATATCTTAAAAATATTGCAAAATGCTACACTTGAAGATTGATTTGTATGGAAAATAAATTAAGAATTTTTCCTACTGCATAATTAAGTTAATATAAAAATTATGTTGTGTTTTAATTCTTACGAAGGATTTTGAATATTACACAGAAACAAAAATACAAAGACAGGGCCTAAAGTACAAAAACCATAAAACGAATGCAGTCATGAAATAACGTAGAAGAATTATTTTATTTAATGTTCCTTCCTCACTGAAATAAAGCAGAAATACAATAGATTTATTTGTAAACCATGGTGAAAAGAAATTAACAATGGTTTTAAACCTGTGCCACCTAAAATTAGGTTCTTGTAGTTCACTTCATAATAGGACAATCTGTGAGTGGAGAAGAACAGTTTAGTACATAGTGCTTATTTGGCAACAGGTTATGTTGCATTACCAGCAGTTTGCATTGAAACAAAAACCTTCTTCCAGGTAAGCATGAACATGCAACGCAAAGTGACACTGTGAGAAAATTGACACAAAAGCCTTGTTTGTAACTTCTATTATATCTTCAAAACTGCTTTAAGATTGTTTTCCTGCTGTACTCTTGCATGTAAAAAAAAATCAATTACATAGGTTTGAACTTGGGAAATAGAGGAGGGTTTGTGAAACATTAAGTCCTGTCATGTCTTGTGGGTACATGTGTCATTTTTGAAACACCTCTGTTTTGAATAGTGCATGTATATTGGAATGAAGAATATGGAATTCAGTTTTATGCTGCATCAGGACAGGGTATGTTACTATTGCCATGACATCAGTATCTTGTTTCATTTTTTTTTTCAATCACTGTGTTCACTTTCTGTCTGGGAATTAAATTCTAGTGCTCTGTTAGTGCCTTCCAAGTAGTCAAAAAAGTATTAATCACATTAATCAGAAAGTAGGCCCAACCATCAGTTTCACCTTCAAGAACTGTGCAGACAGAGCATCTTCAAAGTAAATGTAGTAATTTATGTCATTAGTTGTTCATTGCTGTGATATTGTGTAATGCTGTAGCAGAGGCATATACAGGTCCTTCTCAAAATACTAGCATATTGTGATAAAGTTCATAATTTTCCATAATGTCATGATGAAAATTTAACATTCATATATTTTAGATTCATTGCACACTAACTGAAATATTTCAGGTCTTTTATTGTCTTAATACGAATGATTTTGGCATACAGCTCATGAAAACCCAAAATTCCTATCTCACAAAATTAGCATATTTCATCCGACCAATAAAAGAAAAGTGTTTCTAATACACAAAACGTCAACCTTCAAATAATCATGTACAGTTATGCACTCAATACTTGGTCGGGAATCCTTTTGCAGAAATGACTGCTTCAATGCGGCGTGGCATGGAGGCAATCAGCCTGTGGCACTGCTGAGGTCTTATGGAGGCCCAGGATGCTTCGATAGCGGCCTTTAGCTCATCCAGAGTGTTGGGTCTTGAGTCTCTCAACGTTCTCTTCACAATATCCCACAGATTCTCTATGGGGTTCAGGTCAGGAGAGTTGGCAGGCCAATTGAGCACAGTGATAGCATGGTCAGTAAACCATTTACCAGTGGTTTTGGCACTGTGAGCAGGTGCCAGGTCGTGCTGAAAAATGAAATCTTCATCTCCATAAAGCTTTTCAGCAGATGGAAGCATGAAGTGCTCCAAAATCTCCTGATAGCTAGCTGCATTGACCCTGCCCTTGATAAAACACAGTGGACCAACACCAGCAGCTGACACGGCACCCCAGACCATCACTGACTGTGGGTACTTGACACTGGACTTCTGGCATTTTGGCATTTCCTTCTCCCCAGTCTTCCTCCAGACTCTGGCACCTTGATTTCCGAATGACATGCAGAGTTTGCTTTCATCCGAAAAAAGTACTTTGGACCACTGAGCAACAGTCCAGTGCTGCTACTCTGTAGCCCAGGTCAGGCGCTTCTGCCGCTGTTTCTGGTTCAAAAGTGGCTTGACCTGGGGAATGCAGCACCTGTAGCCCATTTCCTGCACACGCCTGTGCACCGTGGCTCTGGATGTTTCTACTCCAGACTCAGTCCACTGCTTCCACAGGTCCCCCAAGGTCTGGAATCGGCCCTTCTCCACAATCTTCCTCAGGGTCCGGTCACCTCTTCTCGTTGTGCAGCGTTTTCTGACACACTTTTTCCTTCCCACAGACTTCCCACTGAGGTGCCTTGATACAGCACTCTGGGAACAGCCTATTCGTTCAGAAATTTCTTTCTGTGTCTTACCCTCTTGGTTGAGGGTGTCAATAGTGGCCTTCTGGACAGCAGTCAGGTCGGCAGTCTTACCCATGATTGGGGTTTTGAGTGATGAACCAGGCTGGGAGTTTTAAAGGCCTCAGGAATCTTTTGCAGGTGTTTAGAGTTAACTCGTTGATTCAGATGATTAGGTTCATAGCTCATTTAGAGACCCTTTTAATGATATGCTAATTTTGTGAGATAGGAATTTTGGGTTTTCATGAGCTGTATGCCAAAATCATCCGTATTAAGACAATAAAAGACCTGAAATATTTTGGTTAGTGTGCAATGAATCTAAAATATATTAATGTTAAATTTTCATCATGACATTATGGAAAATAATTAACTTTATCACAATATGCTAATATTTTAAGAAGGACCTGTATGTGGAGTATGTAGGGCATGTGAGAAGCCTGGAATTTATGTCATGGCATTTTTCTACATGTCAAAGAAAAGCCTGGTTTAATTGGTGATCAAATCATAAGTGCCACAGGAAGATGATGCTGGAGTTTTATTTATTTAGTAGGTTTTTAATTAATAAATAAATTCTAGAAGCCATATTTTGAAAAATATATTAACTTAGTCTGCATATATTCTTGCATCAAAGCCCCGTGCACATAGGTTGTCAGTCCTCAATACAGCTGTTCTGGGTTCACCTAGTACCCAGGCCATTTACTGCATGTTATGTCCTTCACTTTAAAACCGTTGTCTAACAATTGTCAAATAACAGCAATTGGTGCCACAAAATCTTTTAAAAAAGAAAAATCATTAGCTTCAAAGCATATTTGCCTGAGTCATATTGTGCTATGAGGCTAAAGAAATGCTGACATCTGTCTACTGTAGATTAAACACCAACTACTCATACTTACTCCACAAACTCTCACTTCAAATAGGAAACACATTTAAGAGACCAGACATGCAATTGTCATCTGCCTTCTTTGGTGTATTTTATACTTCAGTGCTGGTGTCCTAACTAACCAGTGACCCATTGCACCACATTACTCAGCAGTGAAATTGGGGGCACTCTCTTTTACCTCTTTGGTCTCTACATGGTGATGGGACCCAGCTCTAACTAACTCAGTGTGCATGCATGTGTCTGTATAGACTGAGGATAGTGGGTTATAGATGTAGAAATGTGCACCTTAAATGTTTTTGCTGGGAAATGTGAGAGAAATCCCTATGCTTTGTTCCCAGCTTTGCTGTTTTGCCTGTGAGTCTGTGTGTGTGTTACAAAGGCTCCTGGGTTGAAGATGAAGATTTTTCCAAGGTCAGGGAGAAATAAGCAGAAATTACACAGCTGCCAGAATCCATTAGAATAGAATCACAGAGCACAGGGCATATCCAATGAGAATACACCACTCAATGAATCTGCTAAGTCCACATGAACGAGGCACATAAAAACAAACATGATCACAGTGTTCTCACATGAATACACACATGATCATAATATAACAGAGTAAAGCTAAATATTCTAACCGACATGTGCCACATTGTATTTGTGTGAATGTCATAATTTGTTGTCTTCATATACTGCTATGTGATTTAATATTATACATACACATCAAAGAACAAAATGACACCCCCCAACAAACTAACCATGGTGGTTTATGTAAGCTTTTCACTGGAAAATAAAATTAAATGAACCTTAAGCAAGTTTTAACAGAGCATAAAAATGCAGAATTCTCGAGATACGTGCCATTGAGTCATGCTTCTGCTAAACAGCTGTGTTTGACCTTTTACAGCGGTCTCTTGGCCATTTTCACACTACTTTAGCAGCAAAAAGGTAAGAGCCTATCCTAGCTTTTAGAAGAGCGATTCATATGAACTCTGATTTATTAGAACTGTAAAATTACTGACTTGCACTAGTTTGGATAAGTAACGATTCCCGACCAAATGTAACAAACATCCCGGTACCGATGATGGTTGATTTAAGTAATGTGTACTCTTATAAATATTTTCGACTATTATTTATTTGCTGGCTACTGCAGAAGATGGGAAGGGTGGCAAAGAGGAAGGCAGATGGCTAGAGTGTCCCCAGATGTCTTTATTTATAAACCATTAACTTCTTATTGTTATAACTCTCTTTTGTAACTTGTAACCCAGTCTTCCAAAAAACGTACCTTAGCATTAAGCTTGCATAAAGTAAGGTGTGGAGGTTTTTTTTTATCCGCATCTACCAAAAAACATTTTGGTTGCGCACTTGTTTGTTTTTTGCTTTTAGAAATATGCTGAAATCTTGTGCTACAGAGCAAAAACACACTAAGGGATGATGTCAAAATACATAAACTATACTGTATCTGTGACATCTCCTGACATCAAAGCAGCACTCGTCTGTTTTTGCTGCTAATTTCAGTTCTAGCTCAGGGATGTGCCACAAATCCATATTACACTGATATACATGCTGCAAACATGGTTTCTGGAGTAAACAATCTCTCTTGTTATCTTCAGAATGAACATTAAGTAGGAAGAGATGAAATGGTAATGTTTAGGTATAAAGTACAGGTAGAAACCGGCAAAGGACTGAATTTGCTTAGAGCCACATTAGCAGAAAAAGCAGCACTGTTCTGTGCTATAGGCTGTCCCTGGTAAATGCTTTGTTTACAATCACTTTATTTAGTCGTATTTCTAACGTAATAAACAGCTAATTATAATTCTCTTAACATTCTTATTAGATTTGTATTTCACTGGTTGTTTAAATACGTAAATGTAAACATCCATCCACCCATTTTCTATACCTGCTTCTTCCATACTGGGTCGCGGGGAGCTGGTGCCTATGTACAGCAGTCTATGGGTGAACTAACAAACATGCACACGCCCATTCACACTTAAGGGCAATTTAAAGAGACCAATTAACATAATAGTCATATATTTGGACTGCAGGAAGAGGCCGGAGTACTCAGAGGGAACCCACGTATGCACGGAGAGAACATGCAAACTCCATGCAGAAAGACCCCTGGCTGGGAGTCGAACCAAAGACCTTCTTGCCACAAGGCCACAGTGTTACCAACTGAGCCACCTTGCAGCCCTTAAATGTAAACACTCAATTAAAATTATTATAAAGTCAGTCAAAACATAAACCAATGTAGAAAATGGATTTCCTTGCTCCGCACCTACAAAAGGCTCATGCCATCTGACATCATAACTAAAATTACAATTAATGAGGAATCTGTCTCAGATGCTCAGGCACATAATCTTTGCATGTACTAGCAACTCGATCATCAGGCAGATCATCTTCCTGTTTTTCTGGCTTATACATGTAGAGCTGCACACCCTCATGTGTCCTGACAACAGTATTAACATTCTTTACATTGCTTCCTGTCCAACCTCTGTATAAATCCTTGTGGTATTATGATTTATGGCCGCTGTGACAGTGCCCCTTGTTATCTTGGTTGTAGGAAGAAATTATACTGCTGTTTTTCCCTTGGGGTCTCTGTTCACCTTGCTACAATGCCTTGTTTTGGCAACTATAGGTGCAAATTTAGTTATTTTTCTATCCATGTCATAATTCTGTTCTTTTTATTCCATAACTAGAGCACTAACTGTTCAAACAGTGTCAAAATCACATTAAAAAGGCAAACAAACAAGTGCAGTATGATGCAGAGTAGATCAGACTATTAAATGTTTACCAAGTTGGCATATTCATTTGAAATACAGGTTTTATAAACATTTCACACTCATCGTTCTGTGCTGGATGCCCCACAAAACAAATGAGAATAGCTAACAGATGACTAAAGCAACTCCTTTAATTACATTCTGATCAAACTGGGTTGGATTTGTTACCAACATAAAGTGCCTAATGTTGTTACAATTTTACAACTGTTCAACATTATATTTACAAACTAATATGCATCATAAAAAATTAATTTTTGGTAAATGTAATACTGTTTGAAATTCCTTTTAACATTGTGTGTTTGGACATGGAAATACTTCCCTGGTATGAATCAGGTTGTCCAAAAAAGAATCATGATGTTCTAGTTTAATCTTGTCAGTAGAGGTCTTTCTGGAGTTCGCTTATAGATTTTACCATTTACTCTGGTTATCAACCCATGGTCAGAAAAAAAAATTTATGTTTGGTTTTTTGGTGATTATAAAATGAACTTATGACTGAGTTAGAGCATAGATGATTGTTTATCTCATGTGTCTAAATGCCGGCCTCTACTCTGCACCATGATCAACGACAGGAAAGCTTTATATTACATTATATTATATTATTATTAAATCTCTCAGTTCCCTACCTTCTCCATTTCTTTCTCTCTGCGAATCCTCTCATTGTTTGCTTTTGTCTTTGCAAAAGCAGATCATCAGTGTCTCTAAACCTAAAATCCTTCGACCTGACTGGTGATATGGACACCTGATTGGTCATAATTCCAGCTCTGAAAGAGATTAATTAACAACACATCTTGTGCATACAAGTAAAACACATTATTTATTTATGGTGTTGAATTCATTTTTCTTTTGTTGGATTGTTTTTGAGAGAATATATTTTTGCATGAAGGCATGGAATTTGAATTAAATATTTCTCTTCCATGTTAAAATGCTTTTTGTGGTAGATCAGAGAGCAGAGATACTATTTTAGCAAGAATCAATCGCATTTTCAGCAAAGGACAGAATGTACAAAGATTTTACCTGAAGCTGAGGCTTCTTTGGGCAGGTAGTTTGGAATTTGCTGCCCCCTACTGAAAAATAACCTCAGGTGTCAGAAACTCCCTGATGCATATTTATGCTGAAAATTATATTTTTTTACACCAAAGAAGCAAAAAATAAATCTTTAAGTGATGAGCCATAAAGGTATATTTTAAACAGTTCTGTATTATATTGTCAATTAATTTTGATACATTCATCTAAATGTTTGAATAAAATAAAACATTTATTTAAAAATAAATAAAATTAGCATTGTGCATTGCTGTGTAGTGTTGAACTTATACCCTGGTGGTTTGATATTAGTTATGCCACACAGGAACAGGATTTTGTTATTTTTGCACTTTTAACATCCTTTCTTATTCTCCATTTAGAGGCCAGAATAAAAATATGGACTTGCTAAGATCTTTGGGCAAGAGTAACTTTTGGCCACTGCATGTTGAATTTTTCTTTGGCAGCTTTGTCCTGAAGCGCTGCCCAGAATACTGTGCATGACTCAACTAATCTGCTCTCTCCATAAGAATAATGAGAGCAAGAAAGCTGCATCTTTGTAGTCTCTAGTTACAGGCTTTCCTGTCTGATCTCTAACATCTTGAGCCTTCATCTGGGCAGTAGAATTGTCTCTTTCATTACAATGTCATTGCTGTATTAATGTAATGGAATGTGTATACTTGTCTTTCATCAGTTTTTTGGAGCTGTTTATTTACTTCTTTCAGTTTGGTTTTTTGTTTTCAAAGATTGTGTGTTTACATTATTATTATTATTATTATTTTGTATCTCTCTTGTGTATATCTGGACATGAGCTGTTCTCATACTGTGTGTGATCAATTGCAAAAAAGTCCAAAAGACTTGGACCTGTAGTAAACTCTATGACAGAAATAAAAGATAAATGAAGAAAATCTTGATAAATGTGTTCATTTAGAATTATGTTTTGCTAGATATTGCCCTGGGTTTCTTTTCATCTCTGTTCAGCTCCTTTGTGGTTAATTAGTCCCCCCTCCCTGCTTTCACCCCTACCTCAATATTCAAGCCAATGACGTCTTATTGTTCTTTGCTGGATTCTTCTGTTCGACATCCTGGATTTCTGTCACCTCATCAGTCTGCCCTTTTCCCTGCTCATGCTCCATGTCCTATTCTCCCCATGTCATACCTTCAGTAACTTTGCTATTTTTATTGAAATGTTTTGTTGCCTGTTCATATCTACACTTGGGTCGTTCCTTAACCAACTATAGTGACAGGTGGACTTGCTGGTGTGCTTTGGATCCTTTTTCAGCTGCATAACCGAGGTCAGCTTAAGGTCACAAACAAATAGTCAGACATTATCCTTCAGGATTTTCAGGTAGAGAGCAGAATTCATGGTTCCATCAGTCACAGCAAGTAATCCAGGTCCTTAAGCAACAAAGCAACCCAAAACCATTATACTACCACCATGTTTGTACATAGTGTTAATACTTGTGAAATGGAGGACCCTGGAATGCAGACTAGCAGGCTGCATGGTGGTAAGAGAAAAAAGCTTTAATTAACAAAAAACTCACTCATAAGAAGAGGCAGGAACAAAACAATAAATGGGCAGGCAAGACAGGCTTGGCATGATCCAAAAAACAAGACGTGAGCATGATCCAGAAAATGTTTCCGCGAGGAATAAACAGAACAGGTGTGTATATATGGAGTGTGAACCAGGTGAAGCAAGACAGATTAACTAGGTGCAGGTGAACCGAATAAAGTTGATTAACAGACAGGAGAGAACAAAACGTGACTGGAGCAAAACAGACTCTTGAATACAAACTAACAGAAACTAGAAAAACATGAAACAAAAGCATAACTAGATCCAAAAACCAAACTTGACAAAACATGAACAAGACTAAAACATGACCAGAAAAATAAACAGAAACATGATTCAACTGTGAAATAAGACCAACAAAACCCAAAACACCCACAAATCATAACAGATCGATGGGATGTTTTGTTTCTGAAATGCCATGTTGGTTTTATTCTACATGTGAGAGGATGCATACCTTCCGAAAACTTTCACTTTTTTCCAAAGTCTTATAGATCATCAGGATGTTTTTGGGGGAAATGTGAGACATGGTCCAATGTTCTTTTTAGTCAGCTGTGGTTTCTGTCTTACATTTGTCAAACATATTGTGTTGCTTGATTGCAAGAAAATTCAGTTTTGGTCTCATCTGAAAAGACCAGCTTATTCTGGAAATCTAAATAGGGCTTCTTGTGGTTTTCTAGCAGCAATTGCTTTCTTCTTGCCGCTTTAAATATGAACATATTTGTAAAGTGCACAACATTTTGTCTCGTCCAAAATTACCATGGGCCTCTTGGCTGCTTCTGTGAAACCTCTTAGGCTTTAACAGAACATCTGAATTTTTATTGAGATTAACTTATACAAAGTGGACCTTATTTAATAATTAGGCTAATTGGAAGGGAACTGGTTGCACTGAGTCTTTTTCAGATTTTTATTTGTATATGAAATTGAAATCTACATACCATTTCCTTATCACTTGACTATTGTGCACTACTTTGTTTTAGTCTATCATATAAAACACTACAAAAATGTATTTAAGCTTGTGTTTGAAAAGTCCAAGATATTAATACTTTTGCTATATTTTTTTAATAGGCACACGGTTCTCTTATGATAACAGTTGTGGCTCCTCTCCCAATGACAGCTGATCAACACCGTAATTATTCTCTAAATCCCTCCTTCCCTTCACAGTTTTTCTTCAGCTTTGAACATTATCACAATCCTAATCATTACACTAACACAGAGAAAAAATCAAGGCTACTCATGAGCGACTTGTGATTTTTCTAGCCGCAGTTTCCATCACACGTTCCTCTGTCTGCTTATCTTTTTGGGGGGCTGTTTGACCCCTAAAAGCAAATTAAAGAGGGACGTTTTCAGCACTTGAGAGAGTTAGATTTCCAGTTTAAAAAGCAATGTGGAGCCATTTAAAATTAGGTTCTTTTGAATGTATTTTTCACAATACATTCTTAGAACAAAATATTTTCTGCCTATCCTGTGCTGGATCAACTATAGATACCGCCTCCAAATCAACAAAACTTATGCTGTTTTCTGTGTGATAAGGTGCCGTGCAGGCATAACTCCAAACACAGCCCCATTTAAACACTACATACATATGCATACACAAGAACATTAGGAGAGTTATACCCATATGTTGATTCTACACTTTACTGGTTTGTTCCTGGTATTCCACAAAATCTTTTTTATAACAATGTAAAATACCCTCAAACAAACTGCTTTGTCTCCTGTATACAAATGAGTTTGTCAGTGTTGGTCCTTGTCCTTTCTCTGAAAGTAGAAGTCTAAAAAATGTAAAGGTCAGTAGAGGTGTTGGTAGGGATGTCTGTGTTTGCAAAGTCCACCTCCATCAATGGGGTCATCTCTTTGGAAACCTTGGCTTTGCAAAAACAATGGCAAAAGATTTTATCATCTGCTCAGGATGTGTTGTTCTGAGAACAGAGAAAATGGTATTCAGGCATAAAAATACTTTTTAATCTATGGTGTAGAAGTTAGACCTGGTTCAAACAGCTGGATTTCCAAATTGTCGGCTGATTTTCCAAACCTGAAAGACCCCACATGTCATGATAAATAAATCGTAGGTATAATGGGTTCAGCCCTAAAGTGTGTGGTGTCCAACCACACGGCAAGCACAACACACTGCACATGAACAGATTTCACTCACAAATTGTCAGATTTCACACAGGAAATCTCACAAACCCTCTCGAGTTCAAACGTGAGTTCAGAGTCATTTCCTTCTGTGTTTATGTCACCTCACTTTCTGATTGACTTCACATCACATTCAACAGGCTGTGGGCTCATTTGTCTTCGGGGAACACCCCGCACAGTAGGATATCGGGCCAAGACAATCCAACATGTTCAATTTCCCTAATTTCAGGCCGGAGCATTCCCAACCGAGCAGACTATATTACTCTTAACACACCACACACGGCAGGAATATCTCATATGATTATCCTAAGAGCCTTCCGAATGGTTGGGGCATGTTGGAAAGGGACATGTGAACCAGGCCTTATGTTTTTACGATGTCTTTGATCCAGTGAAGGGTACAGTATGGTGACATTTGTATGACACAAAGAGAAACAACTATATTGTGCAATAAAGCTACAAAGAAACAGAAAGATTCAGATCAAAACCGAAATAAGGTGGATTTGATATAAAACATGTAAAACTACCAGGCCAAAATTTATTAGAGCTGTAAGTAAAGGTCAGAGGGTGAATCAAATTAAGAAAAATGTTTTGTGAAATCACCTTTATTAGCATTCAAAAAACTAAATTTCAGAAGTATATTCCGCTATAGATATAGATAAACATTTGTAAAGAGCCTTTGATATAAGTACATATATTCCAAAGATACCAAAGAAAGGTAGTTTGTTGCATTTTCTGACATGACATACACTACAGGTCAAAGGTTTAAAACAACTTTCTCACTAAATGGGTCTCTTTATTTTCATAACTATTTAAATTGTAGATTCTTCCCAGATGTGAATGAACACAAATGGAATTATGTAGTAAACAAAAAGTGTAAAATGACTGTAAAAATTTATATATTTTAGATTCTTCAAAATAGCCACCCTTTGCTGTGATTGATGCTTTGCTCTCTTGGCATCCTCTCCATGAGCTTCATGAGGTAGTCACCTGAAATGGTTTCCCACAGAGTCTTGAAAGAACTTCCCAGATGTTTATTGAGAGACAGCCAGAGGTTAATATATCAGTCATTACAGAAAAGGGCAGCTACTTTAAGGATTCTAAAATATAACATATTTAAAGTTATTTACAATTTTTGGTTTGCTATATAATTGCATATGTGTTCATTCACTGTTTTGATACCTTCATTGAGAATCTACGTACAATGTAAATAGTCATAAACATAAAGAAAACTATTAAATGAGAAAGGGATTCTAAAACCTTTGACCGGTAATGTAAATGCAACTGCAGCATTCCTTGTTGCTAATTGTTAACTTTCAATTAATGTTGCTGTACTTTCTCTATGAATATAATTATGACATTACATGGAGGCTTATTTGAAACTACTTTTCAGAAAGTGCAAAAAGTGAAAGATTAGGATGTTGGCAACGTCAAAGACTTGGAGTTCCATCCCAAAGATAAATTGCGAAAATACCAGTGGAACGTGCAGAAAGCTGGTCAGTAATTATTTTTCTGTAATATCAATGAGAAGGGCAAAAAAATTGGACATGCCATTTTACTTCATAAAATGTAAATAAAAGCTATTTTTTTTAAATTGACACTTCTTTACATTGTTCTCATTTCTTTCGAAAGATGTACATTTTATTTTCTATCAGAAACCAAATTCTTGCTTGAATAAAAACAAATTTAAGTCAAAATCTCCCAGGGCAGCAAATACTCCAGGTGGGTTTGATGTGAAGCAAAGAATGAAAATGTGGAAACACATCTCATGCCCACTGTTCAGTAAGGTGGAGGATCTATGATGATGTGGGCCTGTGTCTCTACCAAAAGCCATAGGAGACTTGTTAGAGTACAGGACAACTAAAACTCCATGAAATACCAGGACATTTTAAATAAAAATATGCCAGAAAACTGAATACTGGTCGTCAAGGGGTCACAGAGAGAGACATAAAATTATTATGATGGATTTAAGTTTATTTTACTTTCAGAAAAATAGATCTTAGATAATCACACTGAAAAAAAGACCAGTCATAAAAGGGGAATATAAATAAAAGGCCACAATAAGGAGTTTACTTTTTTATATTTATTTTTAAAAATGAGTAAGCAGACAGTTCATGCGTCCAGTGAATACCAAAATGTGTGTGGAGCAGAATTTAACACTTTTCATCATATCTCTATTAAAGATTCTTTTGAACATATCAAAAATTGAAATACTGTATTTTTATTACAACAATTGTTTTTAAACACTTTTCATCAGTCAAGAAGTGAACCAATGATTACAGAAGTGTGATCAGTATTAAACAGCACGCTAGAATTTTGGATGCACACAACTACTACCTTGCAGAAACATCAGTGAAGAGATGATAAAGTTGAAATGCACCCACATCTAAAGGACCAGTTAGTTGCCAAGGAAATGTCACAGCTAAAAGGAGGCGCTTCAAACACTAAACACTTCCCCAATTTCTTTCATTTCCTACTTGATCACAAATTTCATCCTCTCGTGAATTCCTTAATTCTTCACCTGCCTTTTGCCTCCCCTAAAAACTGTGAGAATTTGAATTTGAATGTGAATTTCCTCAGATGCTCTCCTCTGGTAGCATTTTCATCAGAAAACACAAGACAGACAGAAAGTGAAAGAAATTTGAGTGCCCGTAGGATATTTGACCTATTTGAACAATGAGACCAGCTCATTGTCCCACTACAGATGACAAGCTTAGTGCTTTCACCTTTACTGCGGCTCAGACAGAAAAAATTAAAACCTTGAGGTTCTCGGTTTCAGAAAAAAAGGTCTGAGGAATTCAACAGAATCAATAGAAATAATATTGCTGAGGCATAAATGTGTAATGAAATGCAAAGTATTATATTGCATGCATATGAGACCAGTGTAATTAAAGATGTGTGATGAAAAGGAGTGGAAAAGAAGCAGAATAGATGAAAGAAGAAAACACTGAAAGGGGCAGAGAAAATAGAAGCTGAGGTTGAAAAGGAAGAACATTGGGGGCAAAAGAGCAAAAATATAAGGAGAAAGACTGATAATAAGGGGACAGATGAGGTTTGAAATGCTCATCTGATGCATGTCCTTTTTTACAGGAGGAGCAGGAGATAAAAATGCAGGGTTGGAGGCACGCCTATCTGTCAGTCTCTGTTAGGCTCAGAATAATTACTGTGAAATGACAGATATCCATAACTTTAAGGAGGGCGGCTAGAGGAGAAAGGTGTATTTTTGACTCAGCCTGCAAGTCACAAACATTTATTTGTAGCCATGTGAAGAACTGTAGCATAAAGTTTAAAATAATAGATTTTTCTTTTTAAGCAAGGACATTGTTTTTACTGTGTTTGAACTCCAGTAGTTTTAATTGTCTTTCTGTTATACTGTAAAACCCAAAAACATGGACATTTATTTAGAAGTTAAGTAGATTTTTTGCTTTCATGCTGGCCTAAAACACCTAAATTTTTAGAGTCCTCACAGACTTAGATCTTACATTACAATGGTAAATTAAAAGTTTTACTTGCAGGGGTATGGAGTCCCCTCATGTAGACTGAGCAAGAATATATATTCAGAATGGGCCTCTCATAGTCTCATTTGGTTACCTTGTACCTAACATAGGAGCACAGCAATTTCCCAATAATTGTAGAGAATAAACCTTACATAACACGCTGTTATAGTCCTAAAGGCACAGACAAGTGAGACCATTACTGACAAGTTACCAGGACAGGATTTTACCATGAAATCAAACACATCTTAAAATTATTATTGACTAAAAATGAAAAATACAGCTGCTTTAGCTTGAATGTTAAGACAACAATCTAGTTATTTAAAAGTTGTGCAAAACAGAAGCAGACTACATATGAGCAACATCAAAATTTTCTTAGACTCTTTCTTTACAAAACAAAAACAGCAATCTGAGTCATTTGTTCCATTTTCTGTTTTGTGTAGTGGCCTGTGATGCTGTGATTATTTTCATTTTTGTTGGACTGGTCCTTTAAGACAGCTGGCAGCTCAGTCAGTCACCGGGTCAATTAGAAATGCGTCTCCTTCTCTGAAATGGTGGATATTTTGCCGTCTGCTTTGAGTTTGGCATCATTGACAGCATAAGGACTGAGGGCAGCAAGTTTCCCTCTCATTTTTAGGTCGGGGCTGGGAGTGGTCAGTTTCTTCATTCTCTGCAGAGAGTCCAAAAGAAAGAATAGATATGTTACTTTATACACCAAGATCTTCAAGGCAAAAGTGTAGTTTTGATGGAAGTTGGAACTATATAGAAATTCATCAGGAAATATCTATTTAGTGTTGTTAGCACAGCAGGTATTGCTGTTTATTTCACACAAATTTACAAATTTATAAAGAAAAGCACCACGTAAAAGGTTTCTATGACATAATAAAGATATTGGCGTTCCTGGCAGAGACCAATAAATTGCCCTAAGATAAATTCATGTTTTATAGTAGTAGCAAATTTTTACACAAATAAATCCAACCTTTAATTGAAGTACATTTATTTAGCAGAGAATAACTTTATTTACTTTGACTTTTTTAAGTTGAACAGACTTTCCAGGAACATTTATTTTGTAGAGTAAATATAACACGAGATAGAAGCTCACTGTAAGCCACAGGCCATTAAACAGGATAAGGACCCACGTTTGTCTTGCCTTTGCACAGTGATCAGGATGGTAGTAGGTAATTAAAAGAAAATCACCAAAGCTTACAGTCAGAGTATAGCACCCAGGGCTACATAACGTTAGTAAAGTAAAAGTAATTAAAGGTTTTTTATATAGCACCTTTCACAGACATTAAAGGTCACAAGGTGCTTTACAGAAGTGCACAATTATACATTAAGATAAAACAATAAAGGCACAAAAAATGTAATAAAAACCATCACTATGAGGGTAGTGGTAAATATAATAGTCACAAGCCTATAGTAGCATAACTACATCCAACGCAAAAAACTTAAAAACTTCCACAGAATCAAGAGAACGTAACGAAAGCAGGAGATTGTTCCAAAACTTTGGCGCAACGGCCTGGAAGGAACAATCTCCTCTAGTCATAAAACAGGTGTAAGGGACCTTAAGAAGATTCTGATCCAATGACCTTAGCCTTTGAGAAGGGATATACGGACACAACAGGGCTCTAATGTATCTGGGAGCCTGACCATGGAGAGCTTTAAAAGTCAGAACCAGTATTTTGAAATTAAAGCGAAAAACCACTGGAAGCCAATGGAGAGATTTTAAAATTGGGGTAATATGAGCTGCTGCAGACGAGACAGCTCCTTTTTGTTAAGACAAGAAAAAAGGCTATTACAATAGTCTAAATGAGAAGACACAAAAGCATGAATGATCAGCTCAAGATCATCTTTGGAAACAAATCTTCTTAGTTTCAAAATATTCCTGAGCTGGAAAAAACAGTTCCTAGTGAGCTGCTTTGAATGATACTCAAGTGACAACTCTCTATCAAAAATCACGCCCAGATTTCTTAGGCTTGGTTTAGCAGACGAGCTCAAGTCACCCAAATACTGGTTGATTCCAGGAACGACATTGTCTGGAGCAATCACCAGCACCACAAAGGCATGCTTAAAAAAGCTGGGAAATATGCCAGAAGATAATGACAAATTTATTAACTTGGTAACCCAGGGGCCAATAACATCAAATACTTTTAAAAATAGTCCAAAAGGAAGAGCATCTGAAGGACAAGAAGAAGGCTTCATCTTGGCTACCAGGGCTAAGATATCAGCCTGAGATACAGGCTGAGATACGTTCATTTTACCCTATCTATATGTCAACCAGCTGTTAAGTAAAATCATCCAATAAAGCTTTTTCTGCCTGACATCAAAATATAAGTATGTGGAGTATTGCTAAACTCCACTAGGACTTTAATTGGAACCTTGAGCTTTATTCAGATTTTAAGCAACAAACACAGAAGGTTGGTTGGATGTTAACCAAAGGGTAAATATATGGAGAAACACCTTGTGCCCACTGTTAAGTATGGTGGAGGATTGTTGATGCTGTGGGCCTGTTACTCTTTCAAAAGCCCCATGCATGGTCTCATGAAATTTAGATAAATCAGATGGCCTCTCAAAATAATCTAAATAATGATCCAAAATGCCCACATGGTCAACACAGAAATGGTTTACCAGACAAAAAGGTTTGTCTTATCCCTTAGCCATCTGACTAAAATCCAATGGGAAACCTGTCCGGGGACCTGAAGATTAGACTGCTCTAGAGAGATTGTTCAAAAAGGAATGGTCCAAGATCCCTGTACCTTCTCCAGCCTTGTGAAAGGTCATATATGAAGACAAGGTGCTGTCCATGGGCAAAATGAGGTTGTATGAAGCATTAACAACAGGTGCATCAATAATAATGCCAGAGGGGATTTTATGATAAATAATTCTTATCTAAACTTCTTGAGAAAATAGTTGCTAATCAAATGTGTGAGCATTTACACAGCAATGACCTGTTTGAAGAGTTTAAGTCAGGCTTAAACCAGCGCTAGGCTGGTTTAAATCTTATTTGTCTGACAGATTCCAGTTTGTTCATGTAAATGATAGATCATTTTTAAACTCCAGGGTTAATTGTGGAGTACCACAGGGTTCAGTACTTGGGCCAATTCTCTTTACTATATATATGCTTCCAATAGGTCAAATTATCAGGCAGCATAGGATAAATTTTCACTGTTAAATTTTCAGCTTTACTTATCCATAAATCCTGATGAACCCAACCAGTTAGATAGACTACAAGCATGTCTTGAAGACATAAAAACTTGGATGACTTTAAATTTTTTGCTTCTAAATTCAGACAAGACAGTAGTTGTCATCTTTGGACCAGAGTCTTTAAAAAAGAAACTGCTTTGTCAATTACGTAACCTGGATAGCATTAAATTGGACATGTCATTTAAATCCTATATTAAACTGGTTTCTAGGATTTCCTTCTTTCACCTCCGGAACATTGCCAAAATTAGAAATATCCTGTCCAGGAATGACGCTGAAAAATTAGTCCATGCATTTGTTACTTCAAGGCTGGACTATTGTAATTCTTTACTATCAGGATGTCCACAAAATGCAGTTAAAAGCCTTCAGCTGATTCAAAATGCTACAGCAAGAGTTCTGATGAAAATTAAAAAGAGAGATCATATTTCTGCTATTTTAGCTTCCCTTCATTGGCTCCCTGTTAAATCCAGAATAGAATTTAAAATTCTCCTTCTCACATATAAAGCCCTTAATGATCTAGCTCCATCATACATCAGAGATCTGATTGTTCCATACGTTCCTAACAGGGTACTTCGTTCTCAGACTGCAGGTTTACTGGTGGTTCCTAGAGTCTCTAGAAGTAGAATGGTAGGCAGATCCTTTAGTTATCGAGCTCCTCTCCTGTGGAACCAGCTCCCGGTTTTGGTCCGTGAGGCAGACACCCTGTCTACTTTTAAGGCTAGGCTTAAAACTTTCCTTTTTGATAAAGCTTATAGTTAGAGCGGCTTAGGCTATCTTCCTTATTTTTTACCTCCGCCTTCCTCCCGCCCTGTTGGATGGAGTAAGGGGGAGTCAGGTTTCGCCTAAACCGGCTCAGTTATGGTTGAGGTGCAAACGCACCCTCCATTTCTGCTACCTGTATGACCCCTTCTCTTTTTCAGTGGTTATAATCAGTCAGACAGAGAGAGGTATCCCGTTCCTTGTGGTTTTTAGTATAACAAAGGCCATCAGTGGGCTCTAGATGGACAAACTTTATCAGTTTATTATTTTACTTAGTGCCCCTACACGTGGCCTGTTCTGGAGCGGCCGGGCTCTGGCACTCAGTGGTTTGGTCTGGCCTCCCAGGCGCCCCCGTGCCGTTCCGGACCCGTTGTGGGGTGCCTTGAGACGACATTGTTGTAAATAAGCGCTATAAATAATAAATAAACTGAAACTATCTGTGTAGCTATGCTGCTATAGGCTTAGGCTGCTGGAGGACATAATGACCACTTTCACCCTCTTCGCTACATTCTCACACTACTCTCCAATTTTGCATTATTTGCTGTTATTTCAGTTTTTAACTTTATGTTCTCTCTCTTTTCTCTTCCTAGAAACTACACCTGGCCTGACTCTGTGACTACCTGTGACACCTTTCTGGAGAGGAGCATCGTCTGAGCTTCTGCTGGCAACAACTTAATGCTCACCCTCTACTGATGATCCACATGGCCCTGTCTTTCAGTGTTTAACCCTTTCTCTCTTCTAGATATAGCAATTGACTGAGCGTTTACTGTAACTAATTATATGTGTTCTCTTTCAGACTCTATCCTTGAAAAATGGCTCAAAGTTTATCTGTTCTTTCTTTCTAGATGAAACGACTAAAGGAGCTACATCCACTGGCATTTACTTTTCCTTCCCATAGAAAGGACTTCTGGATCAGTGCTTCTTTGTTCTCTTTGTGTCTCTGCTCTGTTCTCTCAAACCCCCAGTCGGTCGTGGCAGATGGCCGCTCACACTGAGCCTGATTCTGGTGGAGGTTTCTTCCTGTTAAAAAGGAGTTTTTACTCTCCACTGTTGCTACATGCATGCTCAGTATGAGGGATTGCTGCAAAGTCAATGCCAGTGACTGTCCACTGTCTCTACATGCTCATCCAGGAGGAGTGAATGCTGCAAGTCACTGACTGGATGCAATCTGCTGAGTTTCCTTAGATAGAAAACTTTTTTTCAATTTGAATAAATAACTGAATCTGACTGCACTGTTCAATGGTTAGGATTAATTGGAATGTATGTACCTGACTTTTGTGAAGTGCCTTGAGACAACATGTGTTGTGAATTGGCGTTATATAAATAAACTGAATTGAATTAATGCAATAAAATAATTTGTTTTAGGGCTTTTTACACATCTCCACCAGTGGTGCCAATAAATGTGCCCAATGTGGTAAATATTTTCTCATTATTTAAGGACAACAGTGAATTTCTAGTGAAGATTTGTCTGTTGTGTGTTTTTGTTACCTCAGAAAAGGTTCCAGGAGTCTTCCAGATCATCCAGATAATGCCCAGTGGGATACACACCATGGAGGACATGGCCATGAACCAGCCGATTCCGTAGCCCCAGTCAGGATAGGTGTACACATTGTTGTATTTCAAAGGTTTGTATTTAATCAGGAAGAACAGGAAAATTCCCTGGATCAAAAAGAAACACAGTGTTTGTGAATTAAATTGCTTAATTTGTGAATGATGAAAATACAAACTTTTTTTTAATAAAGAATGATCTATAAACTGACAAAAAGAGACAAATATGGTCTTTTTTAAATAACAAGCTACTACCCTGGGTCCTTATATACACAGATTGCAATTATACATGTAATGTTGGTGATATACCTGTGGGTTTGGCCAAAATTCTTATAGATTAACATGCAGAAAATATTTTTTTATGGGGCAAGGAGTCCAACATGAATATTGCTTCTCTTTCCATTGACGTTATTGGTTAAAAAAAGTTAGACATAATGAAATGCTGACTTCACTGGTTAAAACCCCACAGCTGGGACTGGTACTGGCAACAATGGTTGTGAAGATGTTACATGTATTTGCTTAATAAATTTACAAATCCGGGGATCAGTCATAGTGACTGTTATAAGAAACTATCACATTGATTGGTTTGTTGACTATTTTAGACTAATTACAAACTTTACAGAATTCTTATGTAGTCAGAAATAACCACATTGAGACAAAATTCAAAAAGGAATTATTAAATATCATTCCCTTATTTCTTAAACCTAAAAACGTGGCTTAATAAGGCAAATTAATTTTGTTAATCTTTTTCATGGAGATAGATTTTCATGAAGAGATATACAATCTTTCTGTGAATTTTAATGTTTCTTATGTGACAGATTTATGAGCTGTTTGAAACAAGGCACTTGAGATTGCTTTCAGTTTGGGCTGCATTTTCTTGCTACTGTTTTTGCCAAAAGGTTTCTATATTTTTAGGTAAAATCAAGTTAAGAGAAATGCATTCGGACATACACATGCAGACCAGTGATGTAAAGGGTTACATTCCCAAACAGCCAGGTTTATTTGTAGAGCATAATAATAATAATTATTATTATTATTATAATAAGTGAACCAAACATTAATATTAGATTTCATTTGACTGAATTATATCTGTTTAACTTCCACCCATTGGGGAAACCCAGCGGGAGTTTAAAAACAATGTGCCGGGAATCAGCTGTTCTCTCGGGGTTTAGCGCATCCTCAACCACCCGTTGAGCCAACAGCTGGCGAGGCGAGCATTTGTATAATTAAGCGATATATTGATAAACTGATCAGATATTTTAGGTTTACACAACTACATTCTCGTCTAAAAACATTGTAAAAGTTCAGTTGTTTCACAGAATGCGCAATATAATTTTATTCACAGCTTTTCTGTCCTCCGGCCTTTGCTACTTCCGTTTGAACAATCTACTTCGACCCGCAATGAATCATGGGATAGGGTGGGACACGGAGGATACACTGGACCCATCCTTCAAATCTGGGGATAAGGACGCATTTGTTGGAACCTTGGAGATTGGACAGCATTCGTCGCCTCATCCAGGACGTTATCAGCCTACAAATGCGTCCTTCAAAGGATGCAGTCCTGAATTTGGACACAGCAACAGTGAATGACATCCTTGAATCATTAAGTCTGTGTTTGATTAATCTGTGGTTTCACAGACCCGGATGTGTGCAACTGAAATTGAATTTCAGACCTGAAAGTGAAAGTAATCAAACTGAATTTTCAATACAAGCAAAGCAATTTTCAAAGCAAACAAATACTGTTGTTACACAAATACAGATTCAGTCTGAGCAATTCAAATTCAGTTTCTGATGGCACAAGTTTCTTCCCATAGCTTTTATTCTTTTAGCAAACTGCTTTTATTTTTCTATTTTACATACATTATTTATTGCTCATACACAGACCAGAAAGCCTTTTTCTCAATTTCATTGTACTTTTGACAATGACAAAAAATAATATTCTGATTCTTCTGATGCTGATGAACGTGGAGATGGGTAGGTGAGTGCATCCACTTTTATTATATTGTTCCATACTATTTTTGAAAAAGTCCATCCCTCTATCCTCACAGCAGCTGCAGATCGCATGGCACAATTTAAGGCTTGTCAGGTAATTCAAAACTTCTCCCTTGATCTGGTCCATCTTTGCTGATTGTAACCTTTAAGATGTCTGAGATGTCTTCAAGTATGCCAAGCTAGTGCTTTGCGTATTACCAATTCCTTGTGTTTCCTCTGCCACAAGCTCCAGTTCTAGTATGGATAAACTTCTTAATACCAACTAGGAGTTGTGCTCTCGATGTAGAGGAGCAGCGGCTCTACTCCGAGCTCCTCCCAGGTGGCCGAGCTCCTCAACCTATCTCTAATGGAGCACTTGGCCACCCTGCGGAGGAAACAAAGCCAGGGATACTCCAGCATATGACTACCTCTCCTCATGCTTTCATAGTACAGCCATCAAACTGTCAGTTCCCAGTAATGTTTTCTAATACATCTACTGGGCATCCTGTGTGTATGTTTATCTTCACTCACTGTTTTGACTGACTGTCAGATGCTTTGCAGACTGCCTATAACCCTGTCCTTCAACTCTAGATGATAAACGTTATGCCCTCTGATGCCGTTCACAATATCTTTGATCTTATGTACAATTCTGTCAATTCTCACTGCACTTTTCCCCCAGCTTAACCTTTTTTTGGTAGTGGATGTGATAGCTCTGTAATTAGGACCCCGGTTTAGATATTATTTGTGTCACTATTTTTTACTCCTGTATTAAGCTTGCAGGAGGATTTGTCTGTGCAAATACAAAAACACAAAAAATAATATATTGTAATCTACCTAACAGGAAAATATGGTAAAAGATATATAACAAAATCCCTGCAGATAATTTCAATAAAGCACTTATATTCATATATACTTATATAACACAGTAACATTATAAAACATATTTTAGAAAGAAAGGAAATGCTATTTTTATTATAAAACATTTTCTGCTCTTGCTTTAAAACAAATCAGAATTGTACAAGCACATGCACCAAAGGAAAGCTGGAAAATGATATGATCAAATGGAGATTGTGGGTAAAGACTCTAAACTATTCTTCTTTTGGTGTTTTATTAGAGTTTCCTTTGTGGTGTTGTCTTTTCTCTACCAACCATTACCTTTCTAAGTGACTTCACTTTACATGACACAGCAGTTACTCTCCAGCTATGTATCAGACGGATCAATGTAACTTTTGCTTAATATCAAGCAACAAATTTAGTTCAGTCTACAGTGCAGCTGCAGAATTAAAATAATACAAAATACCACATTTTAAAATAAACTAGATGTAATTTGTTTCACAAGTTTTATCACATGGATTTCATCATAATTTTTATTTTTAAAACAACTGCACGTCTTTTGAAACCCACATTGCATGTAAGCCAAGCTAAGAAAAAACAAATCTAAATCATCTGCATGAGTCTGTCGCTCATCTATGTGTCATCTGCTCTTATTCATGCTTCTGTGTCAGCGTCGGACTCACAGCACAGATGCCCGGGGTCAGGATCATCCAGCACCATTTGATGAAGAAGAAAGGTTTGTATCCAATCATGTCCTCGATATTTAGGTAGAATCGGTCGGCTCCTGCAAGCAAACAAGTCTCACTCAGGAGTTTCTGCATGCATCATCAAATTAACGACATGATTGATGCCTTTTGACAGTTTATAGTTGTGTGATGCGATGTTCCTGAGTTGATGTGGACAACATTTTTGAATGTTAACATCAAGAGAGCCAGAGGCCTTTTTTGATGTTTTGTGTAGCAGGGGGCCAACAATATTGTTTATACACCAAAATAAATATCTATATATATCTATATCTATGTATAGATATATATATATAGACATATATATATATATATATATATATATATATATATATATATATATATAATATTATGTTCTTATTAATCATTATATGATGTCCACAAAGCACCTTATGTAAGAGAAACATAAAGAACATAGATATGTAAAATTGTATATTTTTTCTTACATCTTAATAAACTGTTTTACATTGTCTCTGTACAGTATTAAATGAATGCTGTGCTTCTAAACATTCTCCAGCAGATGGCAGAGAAACAATATTTTTCCAGATTGGAAGGTGACATCATGTTGCAATACTTGCTTTGCTCAAGTCTGTGACAGCTGATAAAACCCCAAAAACTGCTTAAAATCTACTGCAAGAACCACTTAAAATACCATAAAGAAATTTCTACTTGTGTTTTAGCTTTAAACTCTCATCTTACCATACACCCAGCCGATACATATGGACTCAAATATAGCCACAAACAGCAAACACATCCCGCTGGCTGCATATGCGTCAAACAGCTGGAAGACGTACATTCCTCCCTAATGGAAGGAGACAGGTGTCAGTTTTTCACACGAACATCAGCTGGGTGACACACATGAAGAAATTCAGATGTTTGTAGAGATGCGGATTTATATAGTATATTTTTTTACTTTGTGAAATATTAAACTCATATTGTTGATATGGAGTCACAGCCTACAAATGGTAAAGTTACTCTACAAAAGAAAGACTGTGCCCCACGTAACCTAATTATATTACTATTTAACCCTAATAAATTGGCTTTGCTTTATTATTTTACTTTGGCTGTGATCCTTAAACAATGTTTCAAAAGGATTATTACTCAAATTTCTGACCTTTTTGTCAGTTAGGCTTATCCATCTATTTTTGGTGTAACTAGCACTAACTTGGTGACTAAAGTAACTCATCTACAGCTAGTAAAGATAATAATTTTACCTTTCTGATAATACTCATAGATTTTAAATCCGAATGCTCATACTTTTAGATTCATGCATAAATGGTGAATTGAGCTGAAATATGCTATATAATCATCACTGTTTAGACTCCATATTTATTGTAGATGGTAGATCCACAACCCCAGTTTAGTGGTCTTAATGTTTATTACAAACTCTTCCCCAAAGCCGCTCAAGAGAACTCAACTTTTGTTCCTGTGTCAACGTCAAAAAATGTACTCTTTAGTTATTATCATTTTTATAGTTTGATAACTAAGAATTAAATCAAAATATCCTCTATCCATGGTCCTGTATGAGATTCTCACGGTATGATAACCTTGATTAGAAATATGACAGTTTTACTGTATCCTGGTATTAACACAAGGTATTAACACAATAACTTCAAACAATAAAGTATACCATATTCTAACTACTTTTACTTACAACGGAAAGACAACTGCTATTCTTACTGCTGCAAAATGTATATATTCATTTTTAAAGTTTTGATAATATTATCTATAACATTTATAAATATTGTTTTTATTTGAAAAAAAAAAAACAGACTTGGGCAAATATTTAGATAGAACATTCCCTGAATTTAGTAGTTGTTTTCAAGTATTTATTACACAGAATTATGTACCTACATTATACTGATATATGAAATGAGGAATATTTCCAACCAGCTGAATTTGTCGCTCTCATTAATAAGGAGAAAATCTGGCTAATGGCTCATATCTACCCCTTTCCACTGAGCTTCACTTCTGGAAACCCTTTGACCTTTATTAGATGTCCCGCCTGGCTCCTTTTGACACTTTACTTATAATAGCTTCATGGAAACCGCAGAAAATAAACTGTCTATAGAGTGGACTTAGTGCTAGGAGTTAATGCAGAGGTCATACCTCTTAAAACTGCATCTCTATATCTCCAAAAACTGAGAATACACTGTACTTTAATATTGTATTGAATTCCTGGCCAGTATAGACCAATAAACAACTGTAAAGTATATTTATAGTGGGGTGGATGGAAAGGGGTGGGGGTACAGTAACCCCCAAAGCTTTTAAAGGATAAAAGATCTGTATTTTGTAAGGAGTAAACCCCCTTATACAGCAGCAATAATAGGAATGAAATGTCTAAAAGGCACAGCAGGGCTAGGGGATAGGATTGAACATGAACATGTTTTTAGAATATTTGGTAAATGTATAAAAAATATGCACATTTAAGTACTCACAACCCATGTCATGGCAACTGAACTGACCTTATCTGTTTCCATTCATCATCCTTGAGATGCTTCCACAACTTGCTTTGAAATTCCCTGTGCTAAGTTCACTAGATTGAACATGATTTGAGGTGGAATCAGTTAACACTTGACAGTCAGAGTTCCAGAACAACATCATGCATGCTTAGACTGATCTCACATTATATTTCATTGTAAAGTCAATTGTGTATATATGTACGTTTAAAAAGATATTCTTTATTATTGAGAGCAAAGTGTACCGGAGTCGGATTCATTGTTTGTTTGCACAAACTTGGCAGCAAAGCTGATACTGATTCTGAATAAACTTGTGTAGGTGTATTTTAAATCAGATTGTATCAAAGCACACTGCAAAAAAAATGTCTTCCTAGACCTGGTTGCCATATTAATCAGGGAGGAAGGGCCTTGGTCAGAGGTAATCAGGAACCCAGTAGAAAACCAATCAGAAGGTGAAATATCACTAATGCACTCCACCAATCAGGCCTTTATAGTGGAGTGGCCAAATAGAAATTCTTTGAGAAAACCTGTTGCAAAAAGCTCTGGATTTCACTGTTAATTCACCTTTCAACACTATAATGACCCAAAGCACAAAGCCAAGATAACAAAGAAACAGGCTGTGAATTACTCTTATTGAGCGTCTCTATAAAGACCAAGAATGGCTGTCTACCAACTCGGACCATCCAACCTGACTGAACTTGATAAGTTCTGCAGAGAAGAATGGTAGAAAATACCCCAAAACAGGTGTGGCAAGCATATAGAGGCATACCCAAGAAGACTGAGTTTAACTGCTGTCAAAGGTGCTTTCACAAAATATCCCTTGGGGGTTTAATTGTTACATAACTATTATTATTATTTTTTTTATTATTTTTAATTCATTGCTTTTAAAAATTTATAAAACATTTCTAAAAATATGTTACCATTTTTTCATTATTTTGTGTAGAAATAATTTCAAATAATTTAAAAGGAAACTATACTCCAATAGTTTTTATAAGTTTGTAACAAAACAAATTTAGGAAAAAGTAGGCCATTACTTTCTGGTAATTTACCAATTTACCATCTAAATCTGTTGAGGTTGTTAAACCCAGTAATTTCTAGAGCTGAGTTGTGGATCAGACTGTAAATTTTGAAATACTAAGCTGAAACTTAAAACAGTCTCCACAAATAAAAAAAAAAGATTGCTCATAATATAGTTTCACCACAACAGCGTCAAGAGCTTAAACAAGTAACACAAATGATAAATAGGTAGTTGAAGCTGTCAGCTTGTGAGAACCACTGGTCCAGTTATTAAAAAAACAACATACCTCATGAGTGAATTAGTAAAAAAGGAAAGCTCCTAATCTTCATCATTCTTCTTGTTTATTGTTCATCCGTTACTTCACCTCTACTTCCTCTGATCCCTCTTCAAACCTGTACTTCTATTCTTCCTTATGTTTAGATCTTTTCTTGCAGGTGCCACCTAGATGGGATCTAGACTGTTCAAGTTATTTGCCTGTGAAGCCACAAAGTCATCCACAGTCTCCTTCTTCATGGACCAACATCCCACAGGACCCGTCAGAGATGAGCCTCAGGATTAGATCATCTTATTGAACCAATAAACTAACGCTGTTAAGGCTTTTTTTCTTTTAAATCTTATATTATGATACCTGTAAGCAAAATAATAGTGTCTTACCTCTGTACACATGATGAGTCCTATGAGGAAGGAGACTATGGACATGCAAAGGATAAGCAGCTCTCTGCGGTAGCCCTTTCTGAAGGTCTCTGGGTACATGTCAACAACAGCTGTCACTAAACTCTCCACACACACAAACTGAAAAACAAACAAAGATGTACAGCAAATACAGTGTTATTTTTTTAACTGAATTAGCAAACAGTTTGTTTTGTGGCACCATACACAGTATGTTAAGAATATACTGATGTAATGGTATAAATAAATAATACCGTAAGACCATGACATGCATACATAATGGATAAGCAAGACACATAATTACATAAATAACACTGCAAATTAAAATTTAACCAAATGTTTCCAACATATATAATTACCTATTTTCATAAAAACAGAAGGCACTTGTGACTTCCTTGAGGTAATTGCTTAAATCCTAACCATTTTTATCTGTAAAATGTAACAAGTTGAAAAAACACAAATATATAAACCAAATAATTTTTTGAAGTTGAGATTTGAGTATTATTTGTCATTTTGAGACAATTAATCAGATGATATAATTGTTTTTTTTTTTGTGAAAATATTACCGTAGCCTGTAAGTCTAGTTATTGCATGTTCATAAAACAGGATTTATACATAAAACTGCCATAAACTATTAAGCAATCTGCTTTTCAGCCTTTATTTTCTAATCATCATGTTTTAGGATTACACTGAAACTCTTCTATCCTGTCTTTCTTTGAGTGATTCCTAATTTTATTGCATCTTGCAGTAGATGTAAAGATGGGGGAATAAATGTTTGTGAACCATATTTACAAAGGCTTCACAAGGTTTTCTGGGTCTTATTAGGAATGGTGTGAGTTCCCCTTCCAGTTTGACCAAGCATCGGAGGGTTTCGAGCTTGCACAAAATTTCTAAAGCAATGTTGTGGTGGTTTATTACGATGGTGCCAGTATACTGGTTTCATGGGTGCAGCGTGGTAGCAGAAGTGGCAGCATCACTATATGCAGAACAGAATGTTGGTTCTTGTAATGCTCTTAGCAGAACATCTGCCTCTTGCATGCTGTCCCGAGTGTCTCTAAATACATTTATTAGAATCATACCACACTTTCACCACATGGATTTAAGAAACATCTCCATGCATTAATGAACTTTCAAGCTGTTTTTAATTTATCTTGTTAACGCAAAAAAAAAAAAAAACTCGGGAAGGTCATGGAAACAACCTGGTGTTGGTTTGATTCCCATGGTTTAATGTGATGTTTGTTTTCATTTTCTGCACTATTCTCCACATCCTCCAGTCAGAAGATTTATTCTCACCTGACTGTCCAAGCCGAGGAAGATAAGCATCATAAAGAAGAGACAAGCCCAAAGTGGAGACAGAGGCATCATAGTTACAGCTTTGGGGTATGCAATGAAAGCAAGACCAGGACCTGAAAGAAAAAGATCCAAATATTATTCACTGTTATTGACAATTTCTGGCAGAACACAGTGAAAAGTTCTATGGCCTTTTGTTTCTAAATTTGTTTACAGGCTTGACAGCATTTTCTGTGTGTAATGGTGTGTATGTGGGTGTGTGATTGTGTCCTGATACAACCAAACGTCGCTCTTCCTTGACGTTACAGTTTTTATTAATGTAACTTTTTTTCCCTTAAAATTTAGGGGTCAACTGATTGTCCGGAAAAGAAATATCAATGCTCATTGAGTTCCCCCAAGTGGTCAGGCAATTATTTGCTGAATTAATCAGAAAGCGGATCAAGCCGTCAGCTGAAACATCTGGGATGTTGAGATGAGTGAATCGTTTTTAGCGCAGACAGCAGAGTGTAACGCAAAGCTAAGTAATATTGTTATCGGATCGTTACTGCAACATTTGATTCAGAACAAAACAAGCAACACTCAAGACCTCAGAAACTTAAGTCATTAAAGAATGAAGTGCAAAATGCATCTCCTTTAAAATCCACTGTATTTTTGATTGACAAAATTAGGATTGTCACCATTATGTTATTTGGGAACAATATTCTGTGATAGTCCTGTAAAAGAGCATTATCTGAAGCATCAAGCCCTCTCCTTGCTGTATCCTAAGACAAACATCTCAGTTTTTCTCTGCTCTGTCACATTCTCCAAATTATTGATGATGAGTTGAATAAACCATAATGCAGCATTCTAAAAGCTTAAGTGAGGAGTTCTGGGTTATATAACTGTGGAAGGTTTATCTATTATAGCACAATACCATGTATGAGCATCAAGACTCTCAGAAAGAGAGCATTAGGACTCACTTTCTAAGTTTTACAGTATCTACAAATTCACATCAGACTTCTGATAGTGTGTACCAGTTGTTCTTTAGAATCATTGAATTACTTTATGTTCTCTCACCAGATTCAGCCACAGCTTCAATGGGAACATTTTGCTCATAGGCCATGAAGCCCAGTACAGAGAAGATGGCAAAACCTGCCACAAAGCTGGTACCACTGTTCAGACAACACAGCATGATGCAATCCCTGAGTAGTAGAACACAGAGAGATAGAGAAGGTGATATAACTGCAGTATTAGCAAAACTAGCACACTTTTATATTCATTCATTCAGTCCCATGTGCTGCTTTTTCTCTTTAAACTGTACATTTAGACAGATGAGCACCATTACCTGTAGCAGTTGTTGTTGTAGGAATTGTAACTTCCAAGAGCAGTGAGACAGCCCAGGCAGATGGCATAGGAAAAGAAAATTTGGGTTCCTGCATCCACCCACACCTATTGCAATAACAAATGTAAAGAAACAGCATAAGGACAAAATGAGCACATAAATTGAGCATGTCAATTTTTTCACCATGATAACATAGTCCTTTTGCACCTGTCACCTAATACAGTTGGGCTTAAATCCCCCTAGCTTTCTGTAAAGATTTTCAACGCTAACATGTACAATAATAAATAGGAAAAACAAGATGGACACACTTACAGTTTACAGAATGGAATCCTATAAACTGCAAAAACTATATTGCTATGTCAAAAGATTCATTACAGGATCAGACCCATCTCCTTGGGAACATGACCTCCAACATATTCTGGTTTCCAGAACAGCTCCAGGAACAAGAACAAAGTTATTTCTGGGCAGGACACTTTATATGTCAAAAGAAGTCAAGTGTAGACTTTATAGGAAGTCCTACTGCTGCATTTGTTTATAATAGTTGTTGGACACCAGACAAAAAAGACAAAGTTTTGTCCAGATAATGTGTAAAGAGCAAGGCGCACACCAGGGTTGCAAAAACAGAATGATGTCATTTTGTTCTTCAGGATTTTATTATAAAGGTCCATCTAATCCATTGTGTTTTGAAAGTGATCATGATAATCTTAATTGGCCATGTTTCAATCAGAAAGTTTAGCTGTTTTAGACAACAATCAGAAAATGCAGTACATGGCAGGAGCTTTATTGTGAATTTAGCAACAATAAAAAGGAGTATTGAAAACACTGAGAACAAGAAAGAAACAAGCAAATGTAAATAAGTAGGCACAGACCAGGCTGCAAATACTATGAAATGATAAACAAAACACTCAGCTTAATATGATCTACAGTAATTCAACAATTTATTTTAGAAGACTTTTCTATACTGAAAAATGAACGTGAATTAGTTTATTTTGGAACAAGACATTTAGCTCAGAACAAAATACTATGAACATAAATTAATTCGGTTTTAATCAGTTAGAACTGAATTTAGAGCTGGGGCAACTATGTCTGGTCTTGTCTGTACATATAAAAAATAAACAGATTTAAACATTCAAAAACCACAGCTCTTATTGCCCATTTTGTTCTTAATCCATCTCATGGTTTAATGACTACAATATTAAAGCTTCTCAGCTTATAAAAGACAAGCACATTTCTTTCTATGGTCAATTTTGAAATTATTAAACCGCAAAATTAAAACTTATTATATTACTCACCAACTAAAGATTATCATGAAAATGTTTCTTAATCTTCACTAGAGAAATTTGAAAACGTTTTTACCACCTTATCTGTAGCTTTTTTTATTCTGGCAGGGACTACACAGAGATACTGACTTTTTTCTTTTTGATGGATACAAAGAAGCAGCTGCATGAACCATGGATTAAAATCCTAAGTCAAAGTCCTCCAGTGGCTAAAAATACATGTGTCACTTTATTATAACCTGCTTCCTCTAGTCTCTTTGAGGAGATTGAAGTTGAAGAGCAACGATGAAGTTTAAAATCATATTAAATCTGTTTCATCTTTCTGAATAAAATCTATGCTCTAAGTAAAGCTAAGTGAACTACAAGAAGATGGGATGAGTCTTGTTGCACTTTAAAATCTTTCTTTTAAACGACTGCATTGCCCAATTCATCCAAAATGTCTACAGAACAACAATATGTAGAATTTTAAAAGTAGCTTTTTGTTAAATAATTAAAAAACAATTTCAGTGAACGCTTTTTATAGAGTTTAACACCTACATAAAAGAGATACAATTGTTAGAGATATTTTTAGAGCTTCAAATTAAACTTCTTGACTATTTCAGCTTTGTTAGCAGATGTAGCAATCCGTCAGTCACTTAGTCTTTGGTTTGATTCATTTGACTTTTCTAACCTTTTCCTTGTGGACTACTCTCCTGTCCAAACTTAATTTAATCTTTAAAACTTTAAACCTAAAATGTTCAAATTATACTTGAATTTCTTCAAACGTCCTAGTAAAAAAATGTAATCTTATGAATGATTCCAAACTGATGGTGTTTATGTTGTCCAACTCCATGCGTCAAACACTGAAAAAGAAAAACCTGCCTGTTGGTCTGCGAGGTGTTTTTGTTGGGTTGTTTGAGTGCGAAGCAAGAAAGTTGCTCAGTTCTAAAAAGCTGTAGCTCAAACAAACACTGTGACCGTGAGATCGGAGGAAATGATTTACATCCCAAATACAATTTGTAAGGTTTAGCTTTTCCATTGAAGGCAGTGACTAACATGTTACAATAAAAACTAGTTACTAAATGAATATTTTTTCATGTATATAATTAAACTGATCAATGACACATTTATGAATTCATTGTTATTCATGTATATTTATTTCCTAATCCATTAATTACACTAATCAGACATTATTTAGGTATTGCTTCAGTTATTTAGTTGGGTTGTTAAATATTAGTATGCTGAACACTTAGTCATTTACCAAACAACTTCCAGCTACTCTAAAAGGTTTTAATTTCCAGAAACCAATCATTCTTATTTGTTATCAAAAAACAAATCAGTATGTCCATCATTTATGAGCAAAATTAGTTCATCTGAATCTAAATTCTTGACATTTTCTAAGTCATAAATTAAAACCGCACTTTTTTTCATTTTTTTGGTTATTATTTATCAAAAAGATCTTACTCAAGATTATAGAAAAAATATTTCTAATATTAATTCATTAATATACAAAGTTTCTCACTACATGAAATCATTTCAAAGGATAAAAGCAGTTTTGCCTTATGGGCAATCATTCATAATCAAACCTTATGATAACATCTGAGTTATTTTAACAAAAAGGAAACAAGACAATACCATATACATATATAATATTAAAAACTTTAATAATCCTTGGTTTGTCTCATGTAAGAGAGTCTACTGTAGCTGCAGATGACTTTCATATGAAAAGAAAAATAGTAATAGCGGTTAATGTCATAAAAACATCCATAATTAAAAGAGACTAGCTTAATGTTTTGATAAAGATGTTCCATTTTAACTAAACTAAGAGTTAATTTTGTTTCAATAATAAATGTAGTTGACCAGCTGAAGTGGCCAGGAGAGCAAAACACTGAAGGAAAGGTTCAAATAAAAGGTTATGTCAAGGACCATCGACTATTTTTACGTTACGTAAATTGCACGTTTTGTACACATATAGGATTTACATCCTAAACAAATATAAACTGAGTCATATATATTTTATTTAACTGGTATATAATATTAAAATATAAGATTCTTAAAAATATTTAATGCACATCTATCCTAAAACCTTTCAAAGAATGCTTATAATCATTTCTACATGAATGCACATTTTGTTTTTTATCAGACTTGGTTTATCACCAACACAGAAATGTACACATGTAAAATTGTTTGGTGAACTTAAAAATCTGCATTGTGAAACTCGTTTTCACAATGCAAACCCAGGACCCACAGGATAGCATGGGTTGCCAGCAAATTCAAACTTAATGCAGCATGACTCTTTGAAAACTCTCTCACATAACCATTCAGCAACTAATCTCATTTCCTCACAGAAAAACAATTAACAAACGCAAGGTCTTTGCTCCCTCCTGGGAGTAACCAGGGTAACTTCTGTGACCTCACAAACACAGGACTGTTCCTGTGGAAGAACGGGCTTTTCTCTCCTAATGTTCATTAATGTTCCCTTTAGTTCACCCTCGGCTGATGGCCGCACAGTGCAGGGAAACCTTAACAGCCCAGGCTCAGAGAGAATCACTTGTTGATGTTGTGCCTAATTTGGCCTTCTTGTGTTTGGTTATGTTGAGACTGAAGCTCCAGGAAACTATTCCTAATGCTTCAATGGTGCATAGTAAAGAATAAAATACAACAAGGCTGATCAATGAATAAACTGTAGATTTTATAAAGTAGGAAAGATATCTAAGAAAACACTTCTAAAGTTAGGTAAAATGTTGGTATGATTCTCAGTCCTCCATTTTGTGATAATCCTATACTCAGTCTTGTCATCTCCAGCCTTCTCTTCATTTAACGGGTTGAGGACAAAACATCTGGACCGATAATGGAGGTCCAGCTTTTCCTTTGTTCAATAAGTTTTCACTTAATACTCTTCGGCAGTCACTGTTTATAAGTAGTCTGACACTCGGTATTACTGTGCTCTATATAATCTCTAGTACCAGGCTGTGCTCTGCAGACACCATCCCCTTCTCAAATATTGGCATCACTAGTAAAGATGTATTCAAATCCTTCCAACATTCAGTTTGTTATTGAAATAGCATTATTTGGATTAGTGAGGGGCTGGGTGCTTTGGTGAGTACCGGCTCACTCCTGGTGGCTGCTTGCTGGGTCCTGTGCCCCCTGGCTCTGTCGGGCCTCTGCTTGGGGGATGATGTGCCCTGGGTTCTCGGGTCTCTGGGGCCATGGCTAGATCTGCTCAGGCGTAGACGGCTGCTGGTGAGGCCTGTGGGCTCGTTGCCGCAGTTCCCTGGGACTTCTGCACTGTGGCTGCTGGGTGGTTCCCCTTGGGCTCCCCTCTGCTCTTCTCTGGGGGGGTTGCAGTAGTCCCGGTGGTGCTCATCCTGGGGTTTCCGTGCTCTGGGGAGCCTTTGGATGTCTGTGGCTCAGATCTCCTCCCTGTCTGTCTCGGGTCCAAGGGGGCAGGTCTGTGGATCCTCACACTCGCTATTGCATATTTTTATGAAGAAACCTTATGTACACAAGCACAATCACACCTACAGCCACAGGGGTTTGGATTCAGGTGTTAACAGATGCACAGATGTTCTATATTGAGCCGCAGTTACCACAAAATGCATCTTGCATTCATTAGTACCATGCATTTTTCGGTAACATTGGTGTAGAAGCAGTCTTCTGGTATCTTGTATTCTCATCATCCTTCTTAGCGTGTAAAACAGAACTAGTACTAACCAGATAATCCTGTAGTTCCTTCAGTATAATTGACAGGACCAGTTGCCATATTGTCATTTTATCAGTTACAGAGAAAAGTCCAGTTTTTAGATTTTTTGCCCTTTGTAACCTCTCTGCAAACTTGGGCTTTAGCTAAAGAATGCACATGTCAATAAAACTACTAGACAGCTGAACTTTATTTACAATTAATCGGATTCTCTATCATTTTTGGTGGTTTGACAAAGTACTAGTTCAAGGGTGTATGAAGTTGCAACCATGTTATGTATATTTTTCCCTACAACAGATGTGTTTTTCAGTTGAATTGCCTTGCATATATGTTGCATTAAATGTAAAACTAAAGTTTTGGAATCACTTATGACGGGCAGATTACTTTACTTTACCAAAAACCTGCCATTGTAACGGCGTGTGTAGACTTTTTTTGAAATGTGTATAAAAGGGGTTAAAAGTCTTAAACAAAGGGACATTACACAGAATAGATTGGGGAAGGCAGTTTGTAAAAAGAGAAAGCAACACCCATCCACACACACTTTTCACATAGCCCTATAAACAGAACAGAGCCCTGATTGTCCCAGAGGAAGCTAATATAACCTTAAAGTCAAAACTAATGTCCTTCGCCCAACAGGAGCCCGTTTTTAACACTTTTCTTCCTATCGCTCTCAATACCTGTTTGTTTTTACTATTTTTTTTTCCTCCATCCCCATTCATCTATATAACGTTTTTATATGTGGAGATGTCCTACTTATTGGACAAAAGCTAGATATCTTCAAATAAACAAACACTTTGCAAAACTAAGTAGAATTGAGCTTAATATGGTCATATCTTTACTATGTTTAATTACCTAAAGATTAGAGTAAACTTAAAATGCCTAAAAACGTGTGTTGTTATTGTTTCTTTGTGTTTTGTTTTCTGTCGTATTTTAGGTGTTTGAGTGTGTGTACATCATCAGTCAGGGACAGTGTTCCACTGCAATAAATCTTTGCAAATTAAACGTTTGCCAGATTGGGTAGATTCTGATTGCTTCGCTTTTATTTTTACCAATATAAATAAAAACAAACAATATTTCAGTGTTTATAAAGTACAAACAACATGCTGCAGCATAACATCCAAATCTAAGATTGTGCCTTGGAAGGAAATGTTCATCACACCTTTCCTTGGCAGGAAGTTGTGGTGGAACAGATGGCTTTATCTGAGAGCACACTTTCACATCGACTGAATATTCTGGTAATTATCAGGCAGAAACTTTTCCTTGTTATCACATAAATCTAACTCCCCGTGGCATGACGTGTCTGCTAAGGTGAAGAGTGGAAAACAGATGATTAGATCAAATCTGGTCTGAAGCTAGAAATGAAATTGCCCAATTAGAGCTTTGAAATTTCCTGTAATGCTTTGATTTTTCAACGTGTTTTCACACTCAACTTACCATCTGAAGGTATGGTGAAGATTCCTGTTAGGTAATTTTCAGTGCCAAAGAGCTACTAACTTCCTAATACATAAAGACTAAGGGCTTGATCTTCAAAGATCCCAAATAGCAGGTGCTAATTTGCGTACACTATAAATAAATTGCACGTGCAATAAGTGGCCGTTTTGAATTAGATTTGCAAAGATTGCGCGTGCAGTGCAAAAAAGTTAAATCAAACATCTATGTAAGTAAAAATTAAAAAAAATTTCCAATGATTTTACTAAATTCCCTTTGTTTGTTTTGCCAATGTTTTAATGATATACAACGTGTTTGATTGTTTAAATTGTTTTTTGGTGACATAAAATAATTTTTTACTACAGAAACAAAACCCTCCCCTGGCATATTTTCACATTATTTTATCAACATCAAAGCACAGTGAGTCTTTTGCTTGATGTGCGTGCTTGATCAGTTATGTGTGCATTTTGCCATGATCAGGTTTGTCTGTGTTCAGCAGATTATCGCTGACAGCGATGTTACGCTGGAATGATGTTGAATGAAGTGTTGTAAGGAGTTTTACCATAGGAGAAATATCATAGCTTTTGTTTGATGTTTAGTTTGCTGTTTAGAACATAAATTGCTTTGTTAAATCGAGAACTATATGAATGTGCAATAGCTTCATTTCAGAAGCAATAAGGTTATTAAAAATCCAAATTAACCCTAAACTAAGACCGGTTAATTTATTATTCTAAAAGCATCATATCACAATAGAAGTCATTTTAAGTTACCCTTCCTATGGAACAGGTTTATAACTTGTACCCATCATTAAAGCTGCAGTGGGGAGTTCTGATAAAACTGTGGGCTTAGCCTGAAACTATGAACATGTACACCTTACAGGTAGCTCCCCCTTGCTCTTTGCTGTGCTACAGCCCTCTCTCCACAGCTTCGCCCCCACAGTGTTGCCTGCTATGAACGCACAGGCTAGTAAGCAGGGCCACCGCTGACAGCAGATAAACAGCTATGGCACATTCACTAGTGGGGACGAAACATCAACAATATGCTTTACATTCACTTTGGCCTGCCCATACATTGACAACAAACTTTACATCCTCAAATTATTAACACAGACATTGGCACAGCTACAGCACACCAGCAATGTTGACGGTTCGCGCTGTACGGGGGAGAGTGTGAGCAGCCTGTACACGAGCGTGATTGACACTGCTAAGACATTCCTCCTGGCTCTGATTGGTTGTTTCTGACCGGGAGAGCTGTATTTCTGCAAACTGCAGTAACACCTGGGAGGAGTTTGCTTTTTTTCTCAGATTACCTGTCCCATGTTCTACTGTCCGGACATAGTGACGGTTTTAACAAATATGTAAAAAGTACATTTTTACCAAAGTTACCAACTGCAGCTTTAAGGTAATGCTTTTTGAAAGTGTTGTTGGCATCTTAAGAGGCTAGAGCGGTAGGCGAATTAAATAAGAGAGTGGATCCTACCTACCTTGAGCTATTAATTTAATATTCATAGGAGTTTTTTGGATCTGTTTATTTACTTATAATATATGTTGAATTTAGCTGCTTCTCATTGTAATGTTTTGTAGCAATCAGTACTGGTGTTGGCTAGGATGATTGGACAGGGGTTGTAAGAAGGCTGTGAAATTGCTAAGAACTACTTCTCTAATTTATTGTAACCTGCTGTTGTCAATATTCACTTTATCAAACAGAACTTGTGCAGTTTACAAACAGACAGTGGTAGACACATTTCAGGGAAATGTAATTCTAGGTTAAAGAACATTTTATTCTTGATGAGCAGCCGGCAGTCTTTGGATTAATCTGAGATATATGCACGGAAAAGATGTATTCGAGTAATACTCAATAAAAGTACAAACATCTTATCCATCTCCCTGTACTGATCTCTTTTATTTCACTCAACCCCTTCATCATTTTGTTGTTGTCATGACTCACAATCCTGTAACATTTCCGAGTAATATGTTGCCCAGGAAACCAAACTATCTGCCTCATAAAACAAGGTCAACGAGTCTCTGTTTGTGTATGCTTTATCTCTTTGATTTATTTTTTATTGAGAAGTCTGTTTGAAAGTAGCAAGTTCTAAGAACTCTAGAACCTGATCTGTTTATCGCCAGCAGGAAAGTATCCCATAACTGTGCCTTTCTGACCCAAGCGGGTAGTATAAATACCAGTGCATGTTTCCTAGAATATAAGGCAAACCAGTTTTTTTGGCCAATCCATTATTTTAAGTGTGCTATTGAGCTCATTTTATTTTGCATCAGGTGGTCTTCACTTATTTATTTCATTATTTCAACAGCTCTGCACGGCTTTGCGCGTTGTGTGTTGCATTTCCATAGGTCTGCTTCCGCTCCGCTGAAGGGAAAACCTCCTGGAGGCACGGCTTTAAAGCGGTGTGCGGTGAAAAGCTTGGCTGGCCATTTGATCGGCTACATCAGCAAACACCTTTTAATTCCTTGTTGCCCCATCCAGCTGCCACTGAATATTGCAGTCTCCTATGATCACCAGAAAAGCTAGCACCTCGTCGTTGCTCCAATGGGTGACTTTTCCGGATAACTGTGCGGACTCCATCATATGTTTCTCTCACTCGCTTGAATGCACGTTTGAAAATAACGGTTGGTTTTTTTTTACGCTGGTCGACTCTTACGGCTGGCTGTGCCCACGGCCAATCAGCGAACAGCTGTTTGTTCACATCACGTACAGTACCGACTCGGCCTCGCTTAGCCCTGCTAAGAAGGAAGTAGGAACCAATACTGAAATAACAGTGATGGAAATGCTCGCGAAGCGAGCTGAGTCAGGCCAAATCGAGCCAGTGGAAAAGGGGCAATTAAAGACAATGTTACCATTGTCCTTTCTATAGGCCCTCCAAGCCAAAGACTAAATCAAGACCCGGTCGCTGGTTAGGCTTCAACCTATTTAAAACAACCAGTAAAATAAGACTTCAGAAAATATTGCTGACCAGAGTAAGTTGTACAAGTTTCAGTAATTACATATTTAAGAAATTTTTTTCAAATGAGGTGTTATATCTCTAAATCTGGTCAGTTGTTTGATTGCTCATTAAAATATACCAAATCTGGGGTGCTTAAAATGAAAAAAGATGATTGTGCAAATGATGCTCTGCATTATACTGAATTCACCTCTGTTTACAGCCCTCCTTGTAATGACTCCTGCTGTGTGTGGCTTTAAACATCATTTAACAAATAACCTCTGGGATAAGGTTTCTAACACACTTAAAAGTACATTTTATTAAAGGCAAATGTATCAAACTATTAGAGTTTAAGATATTTTACTTTCCCTGGGATTTACAATGATGCCACTTGATCTAAAACGTTTAATGTTTGTTTCTACAAGAACACCAGAGGCTTTGAAACTGACTTCTACTTTCCATAAACATCCCAAGAAAAACACTTGCATGAGTGACCAAATTATCATGAAAGCTAACATTAGATCATATAGAAAAACAGAGTTAATTAAATGATGTTATTAAAGGTAAACATGCAAACTACAGCAGAATGCAACAGTGTTGACGTTTGGTCTTATACATTTCTATTACAGAAATTTGAGCTTAATGAAAAATATGTTCATTACCTGGTTAACGGTTATTGTTTTCAAAATGTACTTTTAATCAGACAAATGAGCCTCAGAGGAATGCATTCTCTAATTTATTGAGGAGTCTCAGTTTTTTTAAATCACATCTGCTCTTGTAGAATTAACCTGGTGTAAATGTTCTAGTCCAAACTTGACTTAGGGTCTTTATTGCGAAACCAACTGAAGATGAAGGGAGAGTGTCAAAGCCTACCTGAGGGTCAGAGAGACGTGAAATGTCTGGGTAGAGGTAGAACTTGATGCCATCAAAAGCTCCAGGCAGTGTGACTCCCCTGATCAGGAGGATCAGCAGCATGAAATACGGAAAGGTGGCTGTTACATACACAACCTGCAGAAGCACACACGCACATCTGTTGGCTAGATAGAACATATTACAGAAAAGAACAGTAAACACAGACACATCATAGTAGTTCTTTAACAAAACATGACATTAAACATACTGGGCTGGTCGTGCAACATATAAACAAAATAAATGGTGATGATTCGAGTTAAAATTTCGATAGCAAACAATGGCCATCTGCATCTAATTTTCTGGAAGCTCAGTTTCTCTTAAAGCTCCTGAAAGCATCATTCAATCCCTCCCACAATAGAAATGGAACACCATCAACACTAACTGAGTTTTCAGTCACAGATGTTGGATTAATATTGTACATAGATAACTTTTTTGCAAAGTAAAAACAGTTGATGATAAGGTCTGCATGGTCTGACCATTGGTCAAAGGGATTTTTTTTTGTCTTAGAGCATGAGTTATGGCTTGTTTTTGCAAATCTAATGTACTTTTTGTCAAAATGTGCAGCCAAACTGTAGCTTTGATTTGGAAATGGTCTAGTTAGAAATCACGTCCACTGTTGGATAAGGTGCAAAAACATTAGATTAGTAGCTTTTGTTATAAGATAGGGCAGAGTCCGACACACTGTTCACAGCTGCATTAGAGTTAAACATCAGCACTGTGAAAAAGAGCGGATTTCAATTATACTGATATATATTAGGTATGTTGATAAATCCAAACTATACTGGGATAGTTATTTTAGGGTATATTGCCCATTGATACACTTCATTTAAAACATCTGAGATACAGCATAACAACTGCAAACATAACTGTATAATAGCACAATATGCAGTATTCTGCATTGAAATTTTGACTGGATACATGATGTTTCCAAAAGTATGAATTAATGAAGGAAGGAGATAAATGGCCTGACGTAGCACTTTTTGTACAGGTTAACCATCAGATGTCATTTGATGAGCCATAGTGACAGTTTGAATTATTTCATGGTGTACTGCAGCAAATGAGCCATAAGATAACTTAAAATACCTTATTCATTAACTATACACACACAAAAATACCTGTTAAAAAACAAGTTTTAATTTCCCGTTTCTCAGTTCTATGCATTTCTGGCACACCTGTAACTTTGATGTGTACATATCGGCAGCAATTGTAGAAGTACTTAATAAGGTATGTTTGCCAGCCACAAAAAAGATGCACATGATGAACTGAGTAAAGCAGCACATCAAGCCTACAGTATCACCTCAATGTAAAAAAGGTTGCTGTAGGCTTGGACACCATGGCTAAATTTAGCTACAGCAGTTCTGGTACAAGCCAAAGGTGTAGTCAGCCCACAACAGACGTCTGACCTGGCTGTTTGAGTTCACGTGTACGTCTGGTCATTGTTTCAATCATCAACCAAAATGTATTTGAATTGAAAACCGTTTCTAAAAGTATTACATATTGATATTTCATACAAATGCAATTAAAGCCTCTAATTAATTAGATGACATTTCTAATTGTGTCCCACCACTAAACCTTATATGATTTTACCATATTAGGACTTCAAAGTTTATTAAATCAATTTCACATACTCGTACTCGTTGTCTTCTGCTTATCCGGGGACGGGTCGTTGGGGCAGCAGACTAAGCAGAGACGGCCAGACTTCCCTCTCCCCCGACACGTCCCCCAGCTCCTCTAGGGTAACCCCGAGGAGTTCCCAGGCCAGCCGAGAGACATAGTCCCTCCAGCGTGTCCTGGGCCGTCCCCTGGAACTCCTCCCAGTGGGACAAGTCTGGAACACCTCCTGGGGCATGGGTCCAGGAGACATCCTAAACAGATGTCCGAGCCACCCCATTTGACTGCTCTTGATATGAAGGAGCAGCGGCTCTACTTCGAGCTCCTTCCAGATGGCAGAGCTCCTCACCCTATCTCAAAGGGAGTGCCCGGCCACCCTGCAGAGGAAGCTCATTTCAGCTTGTCATGACCCAAGGTTCATGCCCATAGGTGAGGGTAGGAATGTAGACCGACTGGTAAATCGAGTTGTGCCTTTTGGCTCAGCTCTCTCTTCACCTAAACAGACCACAACGGACCCTCACTTGTGAACAAAACCCTGTTTATTTTACATTTAATTATTTTATTATGTTATTATTAAATTACTGACATTTTAATTAATTATGGATAACAGTGTTATATATAGTTTTATTTTAATTATTACATTTAGAAACAGCTGTTTTATGGGTATTTATTTATTTATTACATTCACGTACCTTTGGCTGGATGGATGGCTGGATGGATGGCTGGATGGATGGATGGATGGCTGGATGGATGGATGGCTGGATGGATGGCTGGATGGATGGATGGATGGATACTAAAACTGTCATTTCCAGCTCAGCAGATTAGCTAATTATCTGCTGTTTGCCATGAAACCTAAAACAAAATCACCTTAAACTCACTACATTCTGTCTTCTGCCCTGTTTAAAAGAACAGTGACACATACACCTAGTAACACCATTCATACAGTAGCCAGTCCCTGCTAACCCTAAACCTAGCACTGTTTTTTATTAAACCATTCAGGTTTTAGAGAACTGTGCTCAACATCTCAAGACTCCCCTCAACAAAGACTCTTGGAAGGCAAAAGCAGGCAACATACATCCCCTGGCTTCCTGGCACTCAGTCAAAGTCCAATTGAGGACAGAGCAGGACAGAACAGAGCTGGGCCAGGAGCCTTGCAAGAAAAGAGGGCTCCTCTGGCCCCCATCTCTTTAACAGGAGGAGCCCAGAGGAGTGATCCTGGCAGTGTGGGAAAATGTGCAGGTCTTTGAAACTTGCACAGAAGTGCATGAGTGCTCACACACAAATGGATATTCATTCATTAAAAAAAAGAAAGGAAGAAGATTGTACATACTACAAACATGCACTCATGTACACAGCAGTTACTAGACACTGTGGTCACATCAGTGGTCTACTGTAAGCAATATTTTTATGAATGAGTTCTCCTTTTTTTCATTTCTGGGAGGAGGAGGAAATTGACTTCATTCATGGTTGAAAGCTTCAAACCAACTTTACCAACATAAGGCTATGATTTACTCACTTATTCAGAAAAAGATGAGTCAAAGGCATTCTATTTCAACAATTTTTCTGAACATCCTTAATCTTACAAAGAAAGTATTCCAAACCTTGAAATAAACCTGATAAAAGCTCCATTTGAACAGTGAGCATCCATGAGGATTAATCCAAGAGAGGCCAACAGGGAGAGTGTGGGAAATTTGTCTCCCTTCCTTGGCAGCACTTTACTTTAATTTGACACATAAAATTATTACACATCCTAAACCTTCTCTTCCTGGTTGTCTTTATTTCTCTACCGATGAAAAGGACAATATTCATTCTCGCCATGAACTTTTGATGCACCGTGTGCTCTCTACTGCTCACCACGGGTAAACATCTAAGCCACCACAAATTTCCCTGTCAAACCTGCCCCTGCCTCGCTGTAAATCTAACAGTAGGATCCAAATGTGAGAATGGCTAGCAAATGCAGCCCACAAAAGCAAACAGCTTAGCAGAGTGTCAAGTGAATGAGCTGTAGGGTCTGTAGGAAAGAAAGCCCTCTCTCTGTCGCTCTTGCAACAAGCGAGCTGTGGTTAATTTCTCATAGCAGGAGAGGAAGATAGAGCGAGGCTAAGGATGTACTCTACATGCTCTTCATGAATGCTCCCTTTTCCTCTAGTAAATACATGAATCAATCTTGGACTGGTTGCCAAAGCCTGGCCATGAAGAAGCATTCTCCCCTCTTACTTCACAGCCAAATAAAAGACACTTTATGGAGCTATAGGCGTCACCACCTAGTTGTCTTTTTTTACCTCTCATCATGTAGTATGTGAAACCATAAATTTTTCCTCACACACCTCTCCTCTTTTCTCTGTTTCTCCTGACTCTATCTCTCTACTCATTCCGGCTCATTGAATCTGTGAAGACGTATTAAGGGGCGCTGAGCCCTCAAAGGAAGGTGTAGAGTCCTTACTGTCCCTTGAGAAGGCTGCCAGAGGAGATTCAAGGAAATTAAAATGGAAATTGCAACTGGAGGAAAAGAAGTAGGTCTAACAGACACCCCATTTTGTTCTGTTGTTGCAGGAGAACCTTCATGTGGCCTCCTCTGGGAGGCTTGTTCTTAAGAACAAAAGGGAAATGCTTTTCTTCTTTTCATCTCCTGACTGTTTTAGTGCATAATCCCAATACCATTAGAACTGATACTGTGAATTTATGTTAAGATGTTACAACATAAACGTTTCTTATTGATATCTAATGTTACAAATCACCATGAAGGTTAATAATTAAAGGTTTTCAGAACCCCCCCCCCCCTCCCTTTTAATTTGATACCCCTAAAAAAATTCAGTGCAATCAATCGCCTTCAGAAGTCACTTAATCAGTAAATAGAGTCCACCCCTGTCTAATTTAATCTCAGTATGAATCCAGTGCATTTGTGAAGGCCTAAGATGTTTTTTAGAGAACATTAGTGAACATACAGCAACATCAAGACCGAGGAATGCAGCAGACAGATCAACAATAAGGCGATGGCAGCATTTCAAGTAGGGGTTTGTTAAAAAAAAACAATATACCAAGCTTTGAGCATCTCACAGAACTTTGTTTAATTCATAATCTAGAAATGGTACAACAGCAAACATACCAAGGCATGGCTGTCCACCTAAACATATAGGCTTGGCAAGGACAGTATTAATCAGAGGAGCAGTAAAGAGGCCCCTGGTAACTCTAGAGTAGCTCCAGAGACCCACAGCTCAGGTGGGAAAATATGTCAGCATGGTAACTATTATCCCTGCACTTCAAACAGATGGTTCCAAGACATGTGCTCCTTCAGCAGGACAATGACTGTAAACCTACAGTCAGGGCTGAAACATGAATATATGTGTTAGGTGTCTAGGCCTGAACCTAGAGATTATATAGCAAGACTTGAAAGTTAATGTTAAAAATGTGCTCCATCCAATCTGGGAGAATCATTTCACAAAGAAGAAAGAGCAAATATTCAAATCTCTAGATGAACAAAGCTGGTAGATACAAAAAATGATTACAACACTTGTATTGAGACTTAAAATCAATTACACACAGCTGGACTGTATTAGATGATTTCTAAAGGCAATTGATTAATTTTTTTTTTTTTTAACCATGCACTGCTTTGTGTTGGTCTTTCTCATAAAATCCCAGCAAATTACACTAAGGTTTATAATCCTAATGTGACAAAATTCGAGTGGTATAAATACTTTTGGCAAGACACTGTATGAAGGTCCATCCAAATAACTCACAGTAAGGCACAACAGTAAACATGCATTGTCCAATCCTACCTTGCCAGTTGACTTGGGTCCCTTCCAGATGCAGAAGTAGCAGATGAACCAGGCCAGAGCCAGACACATAGCCAGCTCCCAGCGCATCCCTCCCATGTGCTCAATACCATCTGATATCTTCAGGACTCTACGTCTGATTTGGCCCAAGAACACACAATAGATGAGTGGTTTAAAACCTATATTCTATATAATTTGTAAATAACAGATATTAGTATTGTTCAATGGGATTTAATTTAGAAGCCCATTGCATTTATTGCAACTATAGAATGATCACTAGGACCTAAAAATGAAGTACAAATTGGATTAATTAGACAGCAACATTGCAAATTCTGATATGTTGTTCACATTGTGCTAAAGAGACCTGCGTAAGAACTGAACCCAGAAAGAAAAGCCACCAACAGCATTTCAGAGATTAGTCTTAAAGCATTTAGCTGTACTAAATAAGTAAGAACACTGAAGGAAGATGATGAAAAATAAATACATCCCTGTGGCAGCAGAGTAAAAATAGTAAAACCATTTCTCCTGCTGGTCAGCCACATTTCCTGGGCACATCAGTGTGTGAATCTATAATGATCACAAACCACAACCACCTCATCTGTAAGGTTTTACTCAATGTCAGCAAAATCAAGGCTCACATTTACAAATCTGAAAACATATCTGGCAGCACTGACCCCGTAAAGGAAAGCAAAGCTTGAGCATAAAATGAACAAATGTTTGTTTTATCTATTGAAAGCCTTTTACTGTGTTTCACTGTTCATCCACAGCCAGCATCTCATCTCAGTCTGTCGCTAAGAGACCGTGTATGAAATAAACATTTCTTGGCTCACATAATCTTGTTAAGAATTCAGGGACCAACTCAGAACATCACTGAAGGGATTTACCTGCAGTAAAGGATCACTACAGGTCCTTCTCAAAAAATTAGCATATTGTGATAAAGTTCATTATTTTCTATAATGTAATGATGAAAATTTAACATTCATATATTTTAGATTTATTGCACACTAACTGAAATATTTCAGGTCTTTTATTGTCTTAATACGGATGATTTTGGCATACAGCTCATGAAAACCCAAAATTCCTATCTCACAAAATTAGCATATTTCATCCGACCAATAAAATAAAAGTGTTTTTAATACAAAAAACGTCAACCTTCAAATAATCATGTACAGTTATGCACTCAATACTTGGTCGGGAATCCTTTTGCAGAAATGACTGCTTCAATGCGGCGTGGCATGGAGGCAATCAGCCTGTGGCACTGCTGAGGTCTTATGGAGGCCCAGGATGCTTCAATAGCGGCCTTTAGCTCATCCAGAGTGTTGGGTCTTGAGTCTCTCAACGTTCTCTTCACAATATCCCACAGATTCTCTATGGGGTTCAGGTCAGGAGAGTTGGCAGGCCAATTGAGCACAGTGATACCATGGTCAGTAAACCATTTACCAGTGGTTTTGGCACTGTGAGCAGGTGCCAGGTCGTGCTGAGAAATAAAATCTTCATCTCCATAAAGCTTTTCAGCAGATGGAAGCATGAAGTGCTCCAAAATCTCCTGATAGCTAGCTGCATTGACCCTGCCCTTGATAAAACACAGTGGACCAACACCAGCAGCTGACACGGCACCCCAGACCATCACTGACTGTGGGTACTTGACACTGGACTTCTGGCATTTTGGCATTTCCTTCTCCCTAGTCTTCCTCCAGACTCTGGCACCTTGATTTCCGAATGACATGCAGAATTTGCTTTCATCCGAAAAAAGTACTTTGGACCACTGAGCAACAGTCCAGTGCTGCTTCTCTGTAGCCCAGGTCTGGGGAATGCGGCACCTGTAGCCCATTTCCTGCACACGCCTGTGCACGGTGGCTCTGGATGTTTCTACTCCAGACTCAGTCCACTGCTTCCGCAGGTCCCCCAAGGTCTGGAATCGGCCCTTCTCCACAATCTTCCTCAGAGTCCGGTCACCTCTTATCGTTGTGCAGCGTTTTCTGCCACACTTTTTCCTTCCCACAGACTTCCCACTGAGGTGCCTTGATACAGCACTCTGGGAACAGCCTATTTGTTCAGAAATTTCTTTCTGTGTCTTACCCTCTTGCTTGAGGGTGTCAATAGTGGCCTTCTGGACAACAGTCAGGTTGGCAGTCTTACCCATGATTGGGGTTTTGAGTGATGAACCAGGCTGGGAGTTTTAAAGGCCTCAGGAATCTTTTGCAGGTGTTTAGAGTTAACTCGTTGATTCAGATGATTAGGTTCATAGCTCGTTTAGAGACCCTTTTAATGATATGCTAATTTTGTGAGATAGGAATTTTGGGTTTTCATGAGCTGTATGCCAAAATCATCCGTATTAAGACAATAAAAGACCTGAAATATTTCAGTTAGTGTGCAATGAATCTAAAATATATGAATGTTAAATTTTCATCATTACATTATGGAAAATAATGAACTTTATCACAATATGCTAATATTTTGAGAAGGACCTGTATAGGTGCTCCGAGTACAGAAACACCAGCAAAAACATACGTAGACTACAAGTGTAACATTCCCACTGCAATCTTGGCAATTTCAGGACAATCCAGGAACTATTATCTTCATAATTGTGGTCCCATTTCACTTGATGGTAAAGATCAGGAGGTGGCAAGTGGCTATCCTCCCAACAAAAACACATTAACCTTTCTGTGCCTCCTCTGCTATTCAGAGTGAGTGAAGTTTCTACGTTGTTGGTAAAAAAAAAACAAAAAGAGATCAACCTGGCTATAATGCAGCTCAGCCATGTGAGAGCCACTACTACAAAGTCTGCAAACAGGATGTTGAACAGACTTTACAAAAATGTGCATCCTGGAGATGATGTGGTGCTCAACATCCTTCAGCACTTTCAGCTGCTACAGGGGATCAAGAATGTGTTGACGGGACAACAGTGATGGCCCTCATTGGCGATGAAGAAACAAATCAGAACATCTAAAAGGGATAATTCAGATTTTTTTTTAAGTGAAATACTGTTTAAATATTGTAAACAGTTAATATCATTATACAGTATATAAATTCTTGAAGAGTCTTCAATTAATACAAATCCAAATTAAGTGGCCCCTAAAGCTGAAGCCAACAGATACTCTGAAAGGAGCTAAGACTAAAGTGAATTTCCACCATATTAAAACTACTCTTATTCTAAAAAAAACACATCGGTTTATCTGAACAGTCCTTCATTAACCTTTCAACTATCTTCACGTTTAAACTAGGCATTCATTTAGACAGAATATAATGATTATTTACATGGGAAATGGAGTAATTGTCTAATAAAAAATTAAGGCAATGTAAAATCAATAAATAACATTCACTTAAACCCGAATGTTTGTTTTTTTTAGCCACTTCCTCTGTATTATTTACCCAGCTTCTGGGTAAATAACTACCAATCAGGCCTTTTTCCACGATCTCAGAGCTGTCTTTTCACCATTTGTATTAATTTCACACATTAAAGAGTGCTAGAGTCTAAATGAGGGCAGACACATCATGAAGTTTTGTGATGACTCTGATTGTGTCTCTGCTTGATGACCAGGACTCTGCAGCGAAGGATTTTATTGGATGCTGTGAACGTTCATTTCTGAAGATTAATGACTTAAAAACCAAATAAATGTTAATTGATTTTAGATGGAAGCCTCCAGTTTTTATCTATGTACAGGCTGTTGAGGCTGTACAACATTACAAACACCTTGGTACAATTATCGACAACTGCTTGACCTTTGAGGTTACTACAGATGCAGTCTGTGCTGAGGCTCACCAGCATATGTATTTTATCAGAAAATGCCGGGTTTTGATGTAGACATCCTTCTTATGAAAATATTTTACTCCTGTTTTATTGAATCAGTTTTAAGATTTTCTTTTATTTGTTGATTTGAGTCCATTACCCTAAAGAGCCCAGATTAAACAGCGTTTCAAAAATGTGCAGCAAAACTATAGGGACAAGTCTTGAAGAGCTCCTCCAGCTCTACAGAAGCAGTCACAAGGGACACAAAAGTTATCCTTGTTGACCCAATCTATCCTCTTTTCTATAATTACAGGTTGCTGCCATCGGCTTGCGTATACATGATGATAAAGTTCAATACAAACAGGTACAAATATCCATCTGTTAGTGTCAGCCTCATTAATAAATTGACCTGATTGGTCCAAATACAGACTGCAGTAGCCTATATTTGTATCCTGGTCGTATCATGAATGTTCTGGTAATTTTTATATTTCTGTCACCTGTACTTGTACTTTTCTTTGCATTTGTTCTTTATTGACTGCAAAATAAAATTTCCCTGAGAGATAAAAAAATTATTTTGTTCTTCAAAATTTCTACAACAATGTCAGCCTAAAAAATTGTGCTTAGTTATTTTTTCTTCATTGTAACAAAGCTTCCTGACAAGAACTCTTGCACTGTTGGAAAGCTGTTTACTTCACCTTTAAATTGTGCCACATTTTTAGGAATAGCAACTTTCAGCATATGGGTTGGACCCATTAAAAACTTGCCAAATCTCTCTACGAAAGCATGTGATTATGTGGGGCCGCTTGTATCTCACTGAAAAAACAAACCATGTCATCACAGGAGGCAATCCCATTTCAGAGTGATGTAGAGATGAGATTCTGTAACCCGTGACCATCCCATATCTCCACCCTTAGGAACTAAACTCCACCCTTCAAGATGACAAAGCTCACCCCAACAGAGCAGGTTTATCAGAGATTTACTTCAGACTTTGGGATTCAAAAGAATGGGAACAGCCAGCTTGTTCTGACCTGAGATCCATTGAACACTTGTTGGATCAGCTTGGATGTGCTGTTTGTGCCAGGGAGACCACCATAACCACACTGTCTGACTTGAAACAAATGCTGAAGAACTAGATGCCCTCCCACAGCAGTGTGTGACCAAGCTGGTGACCAGTGTGGGAAGCAGGTGCCAGGCTGTTGTGGCTGTGTAGGGTTCTCACATACAATACTGGGTCCCTTATTTGTTAAATGAATAAATTGTTAAACGGCCAAAATGCTTTGTTTTGTCAAACCTTAATCATCTAATCCAATAAAGGACACCAAACAAGAGTCAGTAGCAGAATAAGCGGTTTGGCATTGCCAGAGAGGATTTGGCGAGTTTTTCATTGGTGCAGCCTACATACTTAACCATGTTGTTCAATCCAAAAATGCACTTTTCCTAAGAAATGCAGCAGATTTATGGGGAATTGAACTGAAGTGTTGGTAAAACAAAGAAATAATCACCTAAACACATATTTCTTTAACTTTTTGTGCCAAATTTGGTGTGGGTCTAATCTTAAAGAGGGAATGTTCACATAGTAATTCTTGTTTTTATTTAGTCCTCCAAAATAAGTGAACCAGCACCTTTCTTGCTTTCATAGAAAACAGTCAAGATTAAAAGAAAGATTAAAAGAAAAGATTAAAAGATAAGATTAAAAGAAAGGAATCAATGTAATGACAATGTTTATAGACTCTATCTCCAGCCAATCAAGTACTGTGGACAAGACTCCAGGATCTACGAGTCTCTTACTGATACTTCTTCAGCCATTGTGTGTCATGAATAAATATTTCGATCAGTCATAGGTTGCCACTTTATTTTTCCACGCTAACATCGGGTCTGCTGGGTGTCACTGGTGAATTTGGGCCAAACTGATATCGATACATTTGTAGAAATATGCCAGATGGTGTGGGTGCAGGAAAATGCGCATGTAATCTGCAATGACATGTTGTTTGCGGTGGTGAGTCAAGAGTGCGTTTCCTGTTTGCTGAAGGCCAACCCGGCAATAACACAGACGGAGGATGAGAAGCAGGAGTCTGAGCCACAAAGCCACACGGCACTGCCAACATCTTTGCCACCAAGTTCACCCTTGGGGCTTCTGACTAGCCATTGATCATCCTGACATGTTCTTGGTGGAAGGCCATAAGCCTGGTCCAACAACCCACAACCCCATACCCGCTGTCCTGGTCAGCCAACAGGGTGAGGTTTGTGTAAATTTGGTAAAGTGGGTGCTTGAATGTATATTAATGATTTTATTCTTTTTTTTAATCTCAATGATAGTAGCTAGTGGTTGTAATGGTTCAATAAAACAGATAGCAAAGCTAAGTAAACATAAAACCCACTTTTAATGACTAACAAAAAAATGCAATTTATATACTTAGAAATGTAACACTAACGTTTTATTTCTGAAAACAGAGTAAAGTAAATAGTTACAAAAATGATTTCCACAAACTAAAATGCACATTTATGCCAGTAAACAAAAGTATTGTCTAGTCTATCTCAGCACAGGCTTAATAAAGTTTGACAACTTTCTATTTTTGCCAACAACATTTCGGTTGGCTCTATGGCCTCTTTGATTTGTAGGATCAACTTAAACTTACTTGATCTGATTTCATGTTTTCATCGTTGTAATGCCGCTCAGTTTTCTTTTGATTGCAAAAAAAGTGACAAAAATCAACATATGTTTTATATTTATTGACTTTAAAAGGTTTCTGTGACTTGGTGGCAGATTAAATTTGACCTCCTGATGAGCACATAGCTACTGGCAGTGATACAGGAAGTGTGGTCAAATCTACGCACTAACAAGCCGTGATCCGCTGCCACACACATGGCTCTAGCTGGGAGACAGCCGGCCCACCATAGCCTGCTGACACAGAAATATGAAAGACCTGACTAATTATTGGTGGTGAGGTTAAGGAGGAGGGAAGGGGGCCTATGACAGTCTGGAGCTGTTAGTATCTCAGCTTTTCAACAAAATGGCAAAGTAGAGAAGAAAGTGAACTGATGAGGATTTCTTGACCAGAGAGAAGCATTTTATTCAACATATGGGGAAACTATCTCTGTATAAAGCATGTTGTGATATTGTTTTTTTAACAAACAAGCATGAGGAAAATGTGAAATAAAGTCTACTCACTCCCAGAACTCAATGACTGGCGACGTTACATTGGGGTTGGTAATGTTGGTGGCATTTTCCCCATAATAATCAACACAGTTTTCTGGAAACACACAGTGACATGTTTTCATTAGTGTTGTTACTTTCCTTTAAATGCCATGAAGTGTATATACACAGCAGAACTTAACACAAAGACCTTACAGGCATTTTCTGTTTAAAATTTGAAGAGGCTTGTTTGTTGTTATAAGAAGAGGTTTTCCACTAACCCCCTACCTGTGTTCCAGTAATGGCCACATCCGGCCCACGGCAGCTCAGTGGTGAAACAGTTGAAGAGGTAGAAAATGGCCCATGCTAAGATCACTACGTAGTACACGTTAAGATGGGCTTCAATCACCTGCGTTGCATAGCCAATACCTGGAAAGGAAAAAGTAAATCAAGAAACCCAAACCAACAGGTTGAGATGAAATCACAGCATTATTGTCAAGTAAATCTCAGAGTCCAACCTAACAGATAAATTCAGTGTTTTCTCACCTTCAAACAATGGGCAAACTTTCCTCCAGCATGTGATGCCTCCTTCGCTTGTGAACTGACCCAAGGCCGTCTCCAGGAAAAACACAGGGATACCGCAGCATACGAAGAAGATGACATATGGAACGAAGAAGGCACCTTCATGTACACAAATACATATAACCAACAGTTGTAGGGAATGCTAACAAAAAGTCTTACAAAACACCAGTTTAAAGTTTAATTCTCAAATCCTGTTTTGAATGGACTCCTGTGAAGAGTTTAATGCAGGAAATTATTCCTATTCAAACAAATTTAGATGAAAGCACTCATTACGATGCCAAGCTTGGAATGCATGGTGACCTTTCCAGACATGAGGTTGCACCCTACTGCTCAGCCTAATGAGGCAACCTGCCTCTTTTATTGACATCTGTGTGAATAATAACAGTGCAGGACAATACAAGGTAATTATACACCTTGAACCTTTTTCTAGCAGTTCTTTGGTTTTTTACATTTGCATTGCGCTACCTTTACTCTGATACCCCTATGTAAATACCGGTGGAGCCAACTGCCTTCAGGAGTCACATAAATAACAAATTAAGTCGACCTGTTTGTAAATTAATCTATAGACATACAGCTGTTCACTGAAGGCATCGAAGGTTTTTAGAGATCATTAGTGAACACAGCAGACAGCTCAGAGAGGAAGTCCTGGAGAAGTGCGAGCAGGGTTAGGAGAGAAAACAGAATCCCAATATTTAAACATCTCAGAGTGCTCTGTTAGGTATATCGTTTATGAAAGAGGGGGTAAGAGGAAAGCCACAAAACATGTAGGGGACTCAGCAGACATGTCGACGAAGGTGCTTTTATCAGATGGGACCAAAGTTAAACTTTTTAACCAACATGTTACACACTATGAGTGCCCATTGCCCTGAAACATGGTGAGGGCAGCATCATGTTGTGGGGATGGTTTTCTTCAGTAGGGTTAGGGAAGCTGGTCAGAGCTGATTGGAAGATGGTTAGAGTTGAATACATGGGAATTGGTGGAAGAAAACATGTTGGAGAATGCAATTAAGTGGTTTAGATAAACAAATATTAATGTTTATGAATGGTTCAGTCAAAGTTCAGAGCTAATTGTAGTAGGACTTGACATTTGTTGTTCACAGACGAGCTTCGTCCAGTTTGACTTAGCTAGAGCTATTAGGAAAGAAGAATAGGGAAAAATGGTCACTCTGTAGAGTAGATTTGCGAAGCTGTTAGAGACAAATCCCATAGAAAGTTTGTTAATTTGTAAAAAAAAAAATAGGAAACAAGTTTTTCTTTTAACATTCCACTTCACAATTATGCTCAACTTTTTGTTGGTTTATCACAAAAGATCTGGATAAAACACATTAATGTGTGTGGTTGTAAAGTGACAAAGTTCAATAGGTATAAATACTTTTGCAAGGCATTGTATCTCACTGTTTCACCCCCTTTGGAAGATGAAAAATAATGTTCATCCTACAGCTGCAGAGGTAAAACAAAGCTTGCCTCCTCCATTCTTGTAGCAGAGATAAGGGAACCTCCAAACGTTGCCCAGCCCAATAATCTCTCCAGCCACAGACAGGATGAACTCAATCTTGTTGTTCCACATGCCCCTCTCATTGTACCCGTCATTGTCAAGGCTGGAACTGGACCCGTCCGGGTCTCTGCCATCCTCTGGTTTACCATTTATAACAGGCCCACTCTTCTCTGCTGTCATGACGCTCGGGCAGCCTGCTGAGAAGGGAAACCAATAAGAACTGAATAAAGGTGGCATTAGAACTTTTAACACGATTTTGAATAATTTTCAGAACATGTAAATTTCCTGGAACATTCAGATTATCGTCTAAATGAGCCAAAGTAAATGTGCCAATGTGGTAAAACGTTTTTCTGATAAAGGTATAAAGGTTTGATCCAAGTGACAGCAATTTATTTTTTCAGAATGCACAAACCTAATACTGTAAAAAAGGTTATTAATGGATTAAACTCTAACAACAGTATCACACATTAGAGTATTTTAAAATATGAAATATTTAACAAAAAAACAACCCCACTTGCTTTTATGCCATTTTTCACAAAACTAATGAAAGTGTGTAATATGCTGCCATCGGTTAGTAGCAACCAACTAAAAGCATTACAGTATCTTTAGATTAGCAGCCTGGAGGTGTTAAAATATTAAAACATGCAGAGAGAGAAGAAGGACTCACCAGTCTCCTATGGAACAGTGGCAAACCTCCTTTTGGCTCCTGCAATGATGCGCAGTAACAATCCCCTTCACAAACACACAGGATGAATAAAGCCCAATCAGGGGGGTGCAGAGTGGAGAGAGGGCACAAAAGAATAAAAAGGAAAACAATCTGCACCCGCAGATGAATGAGATGGGTTTGTTAAGTCTCTATCTATATAAAGGAAGATCCCAGAGGCGGCAGAGTGACGGTACACAACTTGCACAAGGCGATGGATAACCTGCAACTGCGCTCCCACTCAGCGGGCTGTGCGCTCTCAGGCGCCTCTACTTGGATGAAAGCCATTTGGTAACGAGTCCAGCTCTCACAGCAGTTACCACGGCACAGGGAGAGCAGGATGCGGGGGAACCAGACAGAACATGGACACAAAAGATTAGGGCCATCTTCTTTATAGCAGTTATAACGCAGAAAGGGTGATTAAATAATTAATATCAACATGTATTTTACAGACAAAAAAACTACATGACGAATGTGACTCACATTGGGAGAGGGTAAAGAGACCTCAGCCAATCAAATGTGCGATAGAGTATGTGTGGGACAATCTGGTTCCAAACTAGTTTAGACTTTCAATGTTTTTAATAAGTAAAACAAGAATCTACTTCTCTAATAAAAGCATTTTTCATGAGTGTTGCTTTTCCTTCAATGTTCAAAAAATAGGGCCAGAGAAATTAATTAATTAATTAACTTTCCTTGACCAGTCCTTCTGCTCCCCGTCTTAGTCCCAGCTGGTAGCAGCATATGACCATCCATACTGAGCCTGTTATTGCTGGAAGTTTCCAACTGCTAAAAGGGAGTTGTCCCTGTCCACTGTTTCCACTGGCTTGCTCAGTAGAAGGGATTGCTGCAAAATCAACCACTTGATGTAATTAGCTAGAACACCTCAGACAAGCTTTTAACAATTAGTGTTTAATGATCTAGTGAATTTGAGTGTAATAAAATTGGGATCAAATTGGACTGTATGTAGTTGGATGCAAATCTGACAACATAGCTAGGTTACAATAGAATGGACTGGTGTAATTTTAATTGGCCAAACTGTATTATATGTATTTAAATTTGAAATTGGTCTTTGTGCCTTTTAAAGTATCTTGAGATGATGTGTGTTTTTAATTGGCACTGTACAAATAAATTGAATTGAAATTAATTAAATTGTACCCTGTGCAAGGCTGATGACTTGTACAGGATGTGCCTGTCCCTCACCAAATGAATACTGGACATGGACACCAGCCCCTCCCCGACCCTGCATAGATAACTGGATGGATGGAGGGAGGGAGGGATGGATGGATGGATGGATTTAAAATCTGAATTGAATTGAACTGAACCGAATTGAACTGGATTGCTGCAGAGTGATGCTGTCATTGGCAGTCTTGCCTTGCAGCAAGAAGGTCCTGGTTTCAAATAGGGCCTTTCTGCATGTTCTTCTATGCATGCATGGGTTCTCTCTGAGTAGTTTGGCTTCCTCCCACAGTCCACAAATATGCATGTTAAGGTAATTGGTCACTCTAAATTGCCCTTAGGAGTGACAGAGTGAGTTCATCCTGTCCTATGTCCTTGTGTTACCCTGTGAAAGACTGCCAACATGTACCCCCCAACTCACCCACTGACCACCAAAGAATTAAGCAGGTATAGAAAATGGATGGATGCCGTTTTTCTCTTAAATGGTTAAAATTGTTGCTGTTAGACATGAATCGGTTTGACCCAACTTTAGATGAGTCTGAATTGATTTTTCCATCTGCTGCCAACCAATCATAAACCTGTTAAGGTTGCCGTTACGGTGTTAATTTATGAGCTACATTGTTTTTTTCTAACTATGCTGTGAACAAACCAATACCAAGTCTGCGTTATTAATATGTGTGGGTAGAGTTCTAATTTACATTAGTTTGCAATCTAGGAATTTTAATTTATGTCAACAGTGAAAATAAACTGTATAATCTTATCTTAGTACATATGATGCTCTCATGCAGTGAGCTCATTACATACAAAATAAATGTATCTTTACTAAACATTTATTGAAAATTACCAATTAAATGTTTTTATTTACGTCTCTAGACTATCGTAGCCCTCAGTAACACAGGGCAGATTTTATGAAATGTGAAAATGCAGACACCACAAATAATACTGAAAGGGTTTTCATACATAATTGTTTCTTTTTCTTATTTAATGTGCTCGTTGGTTTAAGTCCGGTGGGAAGTCACCCCTAATCCTCAAAAAAGCACCGACCCCGTTTGATTTATGGATTGTTGTCAACAGTCTGGTTTTCTTTGTTAGAGTGGCTGTTCCTCAGGCGTTGCTCCCAGCATACCAACTCAGGACTCTTTGTCTTCTCCTGAAGTCACTCTGCACACAAATGCTCAATCCAAATGGATTTTCGCAAAAACATTGTTGTCAGTGGGTAATGATGAATGATCTGCCCATCATAAAGTCCTAATAACCCATGCTGCTGGGAAAATAATCATTTCCCTTTGGGCTTGAATTAGAAAGTTGTGAAGTTTGTTCATACACAACTTGATTGCTTGGTTTCCAGGCGTGATAGACGGTTGCACTAGGAACTCCCCTGAATCTAAAAGCCTGACCTAGTCCCTAAGAATTCGTTCACGCAAGGGTCACTCGTCATTAGAAGCTTTAAGGAAGTGCCCTGCATAAAAAGTATGGCCACCCATTGTGGCTGGCAAGTACTTGCTGTGCTTTTCAAGCAGACTCATGTCACTCCTCATGACAGTATCAGAAGGTGAGTTCTTAAGAATGAAAGCTAAACAATTGCAGGTACACTTCTTCAGAAACCAATATTTTAGTTTCTCAAAATATCTAAATACGGTTTGCATGGAATGGCAAACAGTGACACTATAGTCTACAAAATGTCTTCTGTCTATCACTGAAACACATCATTCTGGTTCATCCTTAGGTAATTCCAAGATGCCTGAAGGTGCCAAGTTCATCTGTTCAAACAATTATAATCAATTATAAACACTATGGGAATGTCCAGCCATCATACTGTGCAAGAAGCTGATGACTTCCTGCCCCAGACTGATGTGTTTTGGTTTCAAATCTGCATATCAACCCCCAATGAAAGCAAAACAGATCTTAAAGATGTTGGCTGAAGCTGATAGAGAGTACCATTATCGTTACAGAAACTAATCTTGTACCTACATGGGTTGAGAGGCCAATCAGCCATTACAAGAAGCCATTACTCCTAACAGAACTTAAAAAGCCAAACTGCAGTTTGGAAATGCACCCTGTAACTAAAAACCTTAATTTTTCTGGAGACATGCCCTGTGATACAATAACACGAAAAATGAAGTGTTTGGCTGAAATGAGCATCATTAAATCTGGAAGAAAAAGAGTGAAGATTGCAAGCCAGACAACACCATCCCAACTATAAAGTGCAGGGATCGCAGCATAATGTTGTGTTGGTGCCTTCCCACAAAGTGCTCTTCACAAAACAGATTCCATCACGAGGAAGGAACATATGTGGGAATATCACTGCAACATTTTAAGACTTTGACCAGAAAGTTAAAGCTTTGGCACAAATGAGTCATCTGAATGGACAGACAGTAACTCTAGGCATACATCAAAGTTAGTTTTAAAGTGGCTTATGGAAAACAAACTCAGTGTTTTGGAGTTGACATGAGATCAGATCAGATTAGAAAACCTTTATTACCAAGTAGTGTTTCACACGTACAAGGAATTTGCTTTGATTTGCTTTGCTTTAGTGCCATCAGAAAGTCCTGATCTTAATCCCATAAAACGTTTTGGGCAGAACTGAAAAGGCAGCACCCAAGCCTGTCATTATCTTTGCAATAGATCTGACCCACATACAGAGAACACTCCGGAGAATAGAATGAGTAAAAAGGTTGTTTATTTGGAAGATGATAATCAGGAACGTACTAGTCAAAAACGAGTCACTTGAGACCTCTGGCTTTATCTGGGACACATGAAATGTAGGATGGATACGAAGACTTGTAGGCAAACGGAGACAAACAGCAGACGGACTAATTGGTCTCAATCTCATAGGGACCAATAAATCGAGGTGAAAGCTTCCGTGACATAGACTTAAGGGGCATATCTCGTGCAGACAACCATACCTGTCCAGGCTGGTATTCAGGTGCAGGTCTGCGTTTACGATCAGCGAAACGTTTATTCTGATCAGCAGTATGGTGTAACCTCTGAACAGTAGAACTCCAAATGTTCTTGCAGCGGCGGATATGTTGTTGGACAGATGACAGTGATATCTTTTTCATTGGCAGCAAACAGGGGTGGCTGATAACCAAGAGAGGCCTCAAAAGGTGAACGTCCAGTGGCAGAGGAAATGTGAGAATTGAATGCATATTCAACCCAAGGTAGGTATGAGCACCAATCAGAGGGGTTAGTGGATGTGAGACATCGTAAGGTAGATTCCAGCTGCTGATTTAATCTTTCGGTCTGACCATTAGACTGAGGGTGGTAACCTGAGGTCAATGAAACCTTAGCTCCGAGAGCTAAACAAAACTGTTTCCAAACCTGCGAGATGCACTGTGGGCCTCGGTCTGATAGGATGTCCTGCGGAATTCCATGGAGGCAAAAAACATGTTTTGTGAGGAGTTTGGCTGTTTGAAGGGCTGAAGGAAGTTTTCTGAGCGGAATGAGATTACATGCTTTAGAGAAGCGGTCCACAATAGTGAGAACTGTTGTCATACCTGAGGAGAAGGGAAGTCCAGTAACGAAATCCAAAGGTATGTGAGACCAGGGTCGACTTGGGATGCTGAGTGGTTGGAGAAGACCCGCGGGAGACTGGTTACAAGACTTATTTCTGGCACAAGTAGCACAAGCCTGAGCAAACTCTTTCACATCTTTGTGTATAGATGGCCACCAAAACCTTCTTTGAAATAATGCTATAGTTCTACTAACACCAGGATGAGCAGAAAATGTTGCTGTGTGTAGCCAATCGATTATTTTGGATCGTACTTTAGATGGGACATAGATGCAGTTAGGCGGTCCATTGCCAGGGTCAGGTTCCTATTGTTGAGCCTTTAGTACAGTATCCTCTATCTCCCATCTAAGTGCGCCAACCGTCCAACTGGGTGGTAAGATGGGCGCAGGTTCCTTCACCAAATCGTCTGTGGCAAACTGTCTGGAGAGGTCATCCGGCTTAGTATTTTTTGGACCGTGTCTGAAAGAAATGCAAAGATCAAAACCAGAGAAAAATAAGGACCAACGAGACTGACATGGGTTAAGTCTTTTAGCTGCCTGTAGGTAGTCCAAATTCTTGTGATCAGTCCAAACTTGGATGGGATGCTCAACCCCCTCAAGCCAGTGGCACCACTCCTCAAGGGCCAATTTTATCCCCAGCAGCTCTCTGTCACCCATGTCATAGTTCTTTTCAGTATTACTGAACCTGCAAGAAAAAAAAGCACAAGGATGAAGTCTCCCCTCTTTTGAGTTTTGCTCCGACCCCGATGTCAGAGGCGTCAACTTCCAGGATGAACTGTCTTTAGGGATCTGGATGGACCAAGATGGGGGCATGGGAGAACTTCTCCTTGAGAGCACGAAAAGCTGCTTCGGACGACCAGGAGAAGGAGATCTTTGAGGAAGTCAGAGCAGTCAGAGGTGCAGCAACGAGACTGTAGTCTTTAATGAAACGTCTGTAAAAGTTAACAAATCCTAGAAAATGCTGTAAAGATTTGCATGAGTCAGGCACCGGACACTCCAGCACTGCTCTTATTTTCTCTGGATCTGAACATACTCATCCACCCTCAAGGATTTAGCCCAAGAAAGTGATTGAAGACTGATGAAACTCACACTTCTCGGCTTTTACGAACAGGCGGTTCTCCAGAAGACGTTGAAGAACTTGGCGAACGTGTTTGCGATGCTCCTTTATGTCCTTTGAGCAAATCAGAATGTCATCCAAGTATACAAAAACAAAAATGTTCAAATAATTGCTGAGAACGTCGTTAACTAAGGCTTGAAATACAGCAGGAGCATTATATAGTCCAAAAGGCATGACCAAATACTCAAAATGGCCCATCAGCGTCTTGAAAGCCGTCTTCCACTCATCCCCCTGGCGAATCCTGACCAAATGGTATGCATTACGAAGATCTAACTTGGAGAAAATGGTGGCACCATAAACGGGTTCAAAAGCGGAAGTGATGAGAGGAAGTGGGTACTTATTTTTAACGGTGATCTGATTTAAGCCCCAATGCAGGGACGTAACGAACCATCCTTCTTACCTACAAAGAAAAACCCCGCCCCAAGTGGTGAGGGGGAAGGCCGAATAATACCTGCAGATAAAGAGTCATTTATGTAATCTTCCATAGATTTCTGCTCAGGAGGTGAGATGTTATAGAGTCTGCTAGAGGGCAGAGGTGAACCGGGAAGAAGGTTGATTGCGCAATCATAGGGTCTGTGAGGTGGTAGGGATAGGGTCTTATTCTTACTAAATACTCCCTTAAGGTCATGGTACTCAAGGGGCACATGAGTCAAATCAATCTCCTCATCCTCTTTGTTGGCCTGCTGCAGCAGACTAAGGGAAACAGCAGATTGGAGACAAGATAAATGGCAATTAGTGGACCAGGACTCAATGCGACACTTAGACCAGTCTAGATGTGGACTATGTTCTTGCAGCCAGGGGAAACCTAAAACTAATGAGCCTTGGGACACAGGAAATACAAAAAAGGATGTCATCTCCCTATGATTGCAAGACAATAAAAGTTCAACTGGCTTGGTTCGTTGAGTTATCTGCTGTAACCTCTTACCGTCTAGAGCTAGAACTGAACGTGGGGATTCAAGTAGTTCCACTTCTATACCTGCCTAATTTACCAACTCAGAATCTATAAGGTTCTGTTCACAGCCAGAATCAATAAGAGCAGATAAGGTCATAGTATGCTGGTTCACTATGAGGGTAGCAGGTAAACTGAATCTGGGGGCTTTAGAAATCTGAAGGTCGTCCACCAATCCCCCCTTCAAAGCCGGTGGACCCTGTCTTTTAACGGCCCGGGGCAGACTGGACAAATTGCTACGAAATGATCTGAAGAACAACAGTAAAAACACTGCTTGGATACTCTGCGTTTCTGTCTCTCTTCAAAAGAGAGACGTGTGCGTCCCACCAGGGTGGGGTCAGGTTCTGAAACTAGTTGCTGAGGTGAAGCCTTGGCATAGGTTGGGGAATTAATCTTCAGCTGGGGGTTGTAATTTGATTTGTCTGCTCTGGCTCTCCTTCTCTCTCTAATTCTGTTGTCAACTCGGGTTGCTAAAGAAATAACCTCATCTAAGGTATGGGGTTCATCAATCATAGTTAATTCATCCTTTAGTGAATCATCTAAGGCATGCAAAAAGGTGGTTTTCAAAGCTTAATTATTCCAGCCTGAAGTGGCTGCTAACGTACGTAACTCGATAGAAAACTGTAATTGGTCTCTGATGTTGCTTTAAGGCCCTCAACTGTCGACCAGCACTAGACTTGTCTAATACAGGGGAAAAAGTCTTCTTAAACTCTTTAACAAAATCCTCAAAAGTACAACCAAATTCCCTGCAATCAGGAAACCGGGCTTCAGCCCACTGTAAAGCTTTGCCAGTCAGTAATCCAATAACATACAAAATCTTTACGTCATCATGGGGAAAAGAGCGGGGGGATCGGTTGAAAAGCAAAGAACACTGAAGCAAAAATCCCCCACAATTGCCCACCTCACCAGAAAACTTATCCGCATTAGGGGAAGTGACGTCACGAGAGTGAGGTAACTGTTGGGATACCGGAAATGCAGTAGCACCATCTGCAGGTGTGGTAGATGGAGTACCTAGGGTTTGTTGTAACATGGAGGCAATCTGTTCTAGCTGTTGATTAGTCTGGCGTTGTTGCTCTGAAAGGGAACAGAGAGAGGAATCATGAAAGTGGATCTGGTTAGCATGTTCAGAGAGAGTTCTCCGGAGTGCTTCTGCTGGGTCTTGTTGGCCAGAGTGTTCTGTCATTATCTTTGCAAAAGATCTGACCCACATACAGAGAACACTCCGGAGAATAGAATGAATAAAAAGGTTGTTTATTTGGAAGATGATAATCAGGAAGGTAATGGTCAAAAATCTCACTGTATGGAGATAGGGGAAGAGGTTGAGTGAATACAGGGAACGGAAAGTAAATGAAACTAAGAACAATATAATAATATAATTATGAGTTCGGCTTACAAGGTAGCTGTGGTCAAGACGCCAGGGGTGGAGAGATTCGGGATCCAGGTTTAACGAAGGTGAGTCCGTACAAGGTTTCTTGGGTGCTGTTCTGTGTGAGCTCGGTGCGGACAGGAGTCAGTCCGGTGTTCAGATGCTTACGTTGGAGGGTGGACTTGGTCCAGGAGACGACGGGAGCAGGAAAACTGCCAGCTTCATGCGAATCCAAACGAAAACAGGAGATAGGATATGAAATCCACAGGGCGTAGATAGGCTTGATCATTCAGAGTAACCTCCGGAGACGTAGTCAGTACACAGTGATCTAGATCCAAAGCTTAGGCTTTCAAAATCTGCGAAAGGAGCTAAGACAAAGTTACACGAGGATGAAGAACGAAGCATACATTTAGTGTTTGGCTCGAGCTTGTACCACTGGTGGCAAACCACTCTGGCATCAAAGTGCTGGCAGCCTCCTGCTTAGTACTCCTCAGAGTAATCAGTGGAAATAAGTCGCACCTGTCACCCAGCACACCTGAGAGCTCCAGCACCATCTGAAAATGAGCACATGTAGCAAGCGCAAAAACACAAACACAACCCAGATCCTGACAAAGCCCGACTCAGGTACACCAGTTCTGTCAGGAGACATGGACCAAAATCCAAGCAATGTCATATCTACAGAGTTGGGTGCAGGTTGGTGTGTGAACGTGTGCCTCTCCTTACCTTCTGTCACTGCAGGATATGACTGGCCGGTGGGCCCCCGCAGCTGCAGGTCATCAAGCCGACTCAGGATGAGCATAAAGAGGAGCAGACTCCCTGAGGCAGATGTCAGATTGTTTTGCTCATGTGTGGTAATCAGGCTTTCCTTCAATCTGTCATTGCTTTCCTCGAAGTTCTGGCACTCACCTTTGCTGTTTTTTCCATGAAGGAACCAGTTCCCTCGTTCATGCTCAGTTCCTGGCTTTCTGTGCTCTGCTTCCTCGTTCCTTGGGATTATTGGAGAAATCCTCTGAAGACTCTCTCTGTGAATCTTTTTCATTGCTCTTCTGGTTTCCCTCCTTTTGTGTGAAGCTGTTGGACTCCTTCAACAACATCACTCACTTACCTGCCTGTCTCTGCCTGTCTACCCTAGAATGTTTGTGCGTTCTCCTACTCTGGAAAGAAACAGCAACACCAGCCACCATTCACCAGCACTTGTCAACCTCCAAGTGTATATAAGACTCACGTTCCCTGGAACTGCATCACCACCTACAACAGTAAGGACCTCTCTCAATTCACCTATTTTTGCCTCTCCTCCCCAGTGCTGATCTGGGCCTTCCATCATGAACTCAGGACCATCCTGCTGGACAATAGTTTCAATAAACCTGTCAAACTTTTCTTGCATCCGTGATTGTTGCCGGCGCTCCAGTCTAACATTTAACAAACATGACAAACATTTAAGCCAAGTTATAGTTTAAATGCAATTCAAAAGAATACTAAGGAAATGCATTTACATTAATTCGAAAAAAGTATAAAACATTTTTTTTTAAATGCCGTCTTGTCATTTAGATCATAGAAATAATTTTGGTAGTCCTAAGTGACCTAAAACAGAAAAACCTTAGTCTGATTTACAGTATAGGTAAATATGTGGTGTTAAATGTATAAATTTATGTAAACTGTCCAGATTCCTGGGCTGTGCTGCGTTTGGTGTTTTTCTTCTGCTGATCGGGTCGCGGCCAACAGGCAGCAATTGGCACACCTGAGGTCATCATGCTGGCTGTATTTAAGGAGCTGTTAGACAGTCTCTCTTCCCCTGCATGGCAGTATCAATTCTCCCTGCTGAATTTTATGATTCCTGTTTCTCACCTTGTGCTCTTCTCTGTTTACTAGAAAATCTGTTTCAAGTTCCTCTTTGAGCTTCTGCAGAAAGAAAAAAACCCTCTGTGCCAAACCAATCACACCTTGAAGTTTGCTACCTGGAGATGAAGAACGATGGAGATGTTCTTCATTACAGATTCATAATAAAAAAAATATTTTTGGTAAAGCATGTTGGTTAAAAGACAGTTTTTGTATATATTTAGGTTATGTTTGATCTGAAACATTTTAGTGTGACAAAATACTAAATGGATTTAATTGGGATTTTATCTGTTAGAGAAACACAGTTAACCACAACAGTGAAGTGGAAGAAAGAGCTAAAAATGAAAATCTGTGGGTTGCATTTGAATTCGACCCCTATTACGCTGAAAACCCAATGAAATCAACTATCTTAAGAATTTATTGAATTAGTTAAGAGTCCACATTTTTGATCACAGTATAAATGCAACTGTTCTGTGTGCGACTCTTGAGGAGCTGCAGAGGTCAACAGCTCAGTTGGAAAAATCCAGCTGAACTATTAGTTGTCCACTCAACGAATCTGGCTTAATTAAAGAGTGAAAACAAGAACGCCGAAATAAGTCTAATTTACAGTTTGCCACATGCCATTTGAGGGACACAGCAAGCATGTGGAAGAAGGAGATTTGGTCAAATGAGACCAAACTTCAACACAAAATGTGTGTGGTAGAAAGCTAAAACTGCAAATCACCTTGAAAACGCTGGTACACCTGCATTTTCCCACTGTGGGACTATAAAAAATTATATTTCTATTCCATATTTCAATTCTATTCTATCCTGGTATCTGTACATCTGCATTTTGCACCAGTCGGTGAAGTGCACACTAACTCTCATTTGCTCCACTATGATTTCCCTCTGACACAATGGTCAATGATGGCACCATGACCATGGATTCCTTGGATGTGAAAACCACTGAAACAGCAGGAACAAGCAGCTTGACAGGACCTCACAAATAGTTTAAGTTAGAGGGATGTAGGAAAATGCTTAGACTGTGAACATGTAGATGCCTTTTTCATTGAACATCATTCTATAGGACACAAATGAATCGAATAGCTTGGTTAATTTGCATTTGGTGTATTTGCTTGAAATTTAAGTCCCTTCTACAGAAAAACACAAACTGACTGATAAAAGACAAAGTCAAAAACTCAGCCAAATCTGGCATTTAGCATGCTGCGACGCCAACCCTCCACTGCCAAGTGTGTGAACCTCAGTCTCAACAGAGACACCCCCACATCTTCATATCAACAGCAATTTGTTTGAGCAATTCAACTGGACGCCCCCAGAACATTTAAACATGGGTCACTTCACTGAGAAGGCTTTGGACTGCATTTGTGCACAGCTTTAACGAACAAAAAGATTCAGTGAGGGAAAGCAAGGAGAAAAGGAACGAGGGGAAATACAAGACAAAGAGCTCACTGCAAAAGATCCCAAACTCAGGTTCAACAAACTGGGAGCAGCCAATCCGCTGCAACCATTCAGCCCACGTCTCTTTCATCTGCACGTGATAGTGAGCAACAAAATGTATGACTTCCAGAGAAGCAGCAGTGTGACAACAGGAAGAGTTCAAAACAATAATTTAGCAAACGTTATAAACATATCAGCAGACGCTGCCTGTGAGAGTCTTTGCTTAGCAACAAAAAACTGTTGAGCAGCTACCAACCAGGCCACCCAGTAGTGAGAGAGTCTTGTTAGCGGCACACCAGGCCACATGCCAACAGAGCTGAGGGGGATGATATTACTATGCTGAATATTAAAACGTTTGGCGGTACAAGCACTTTAATAAAGCAGCCTCAGACTTTTTACAAGTACAGAATATGACAAAGCAAAGCAAAGATTTCAGACACCCACTCCATCTGTCATTAGTTGTAGATCATAAGGTTCTGGTAACAGCCCATTGTAGGCTTGGAAGACAGTTTTTCTGAAAAGTATTGTGAAGCCCTGAGCCAATTTTTTAAAGCAGTTTTAACCCACTGGTTACCAGGCATGGGCCAGTTTCAGTCATTAATGGAATTAAAAGCTTTAAAACTGATTGTTTTGGAACTGCACAAATGTCCCACGATATCATTCCAACACCTTAAAGCCCTTCTAATAAGGTGCTTCAGAAGCTGCCATAGAGACCAGAGTTTGCACAATGCACACAATAATGCACTGTTGGCCCTCCCACATCTTTTGCTATGCACTGCTGGTCACCTGGTTAAGATAAGGGCCTTTAACATATTTGGCAGTTTGGAAACATTTCTGGTTATTAAAAAACATGAACGGTCACAGAGTGGAGACCCATTGAGCACTACTCCTCACTCTTTACAGTAATGCTGTTTTAAAACTAAGGCTGGCATGAATCAGAGCAGCATGTCTGTTAAGTTGCTGACTAAATGGTCTAGGCAAGCAGACAGCCCCACTTATTAACCAGCCAACATCAGCTTGTGTTACTCTATAAAGTATACGGCAGCAAAAACTGATAATATTCTGTCAAAGGAACAACTACTCCTATATTTAGCAGGCATTTATTCTACCGTTTTTGGTAAGTCTACATATGAAAATTAAATTAACTATAAATACATGTCATATGTAACATAGCTGCACCTATAATAAAATGTACTGTTCAGGTGAAACCCCCCAAAGTGGATCAGTGGTAGTGTCGGTGGCTATTTAGGCAGGATTTAGGCATGATTGAGGAGATTTATGATGTGGGGTTGTTGAAAAAAAGCGGCATTCCTGCCTGAGCTGCTGATGCTGTAACCCTGGTGCCAGAAACTGCAACTGGTGTGTAAAAATCTTTTTTTTAAATTAAAAGGAAAGCAAGTCTCATTAATGTTGAAAATTAATGGGTTTATGGGTTTTAAGACGAGTTTTAAAACTAGGCAGTGAAAGAGTCTCTCTAATATGCAGGGATAGGTCATCCCACAATTCAGGAGCAACAATAGAAAAGGCCTTGTCCCCTCTGAGTTTCCTCTTAGACCTTGGTACCTGCAGGAGCTGCTGTTTGGCCGACCTGAGGTAATTCAAACTTCTAACCTCCTAAGGCCCAAGGTGTTTTTTTACATCCATTTTTCTTTTTCTTTGCTATTTTGACTTATTGGAACTTAATTAGAACAAAAACTAAGCATCATCTTTTGATATTATGTACTTTTGGAGAAAAACACAGTCTACATATGTGGATTCCGGTTCCGAATTTCCACAAAACACATTACAGTCACCTGTGTGCAATAGAGTGAAAAACTCTTTATTTCAACCTTGAACACGGCACTTTTTTCCTGACTGTTTTGCATGTATTAACAACACATACATGCATATTTTTGAAACAAAGAGCAACCAGCAAACAGTTGCAGGATGGCATTGTATGCCTGTAACAAAATACAAAATATTCAAACCATTCATCTACTGTCATCAGAATCAGAATCAGAATCAGCTTTATTGCCAAGTTCGTACATACAAACAAGGAATTTGACTCCGGTACACTTTGCTTTTGTTCTGTTTTTGCATTACAGAATATACATATTTACAATGTACAATATACACATATATAATAAAAAGGTGCATTTGCAACATCTGTATGCTGTTGTTTTGTACTCTATTGAATGTTCAACAGAGAAACAGCCTGGGGGAAGAAACTGTCTCTGTGGCAGCTGGTTTTAGTGAACAGTGCTCTGTAGCGGCGGCCTGAAGGTAAAGCTCTGAACAGTTTATGTGCAGGGTGTGTGGGGTCTGCAGAGATTTTAGCAGCTCTTTTCCTGACCCTTGACCTGTATACGTCCTGGATGGAGAGAAGGTCAGCCCTGATTATTCTCTCTGCAGTCCTGATTATTCGTTGCAGTCTGGACCTGTCCTGTTTTGTGGATGAGCCAAACCACACTGAGATGACCAGCAGCTCCTGTGGAAGGTTGAACTTCTTGAGTTGCCTCAGGAAGTACAGTCTCTGCTGTGCCTTCTTTCGACGAACAGTGTCTATGTGTGAAGACCATCTCAGGTCCTCAGAGATGGTGGTTCCTAAGAACCTGAAGTGGTCCACGGCAGTGTTGTTGAGGATGGTGAGGGGGGTGTATGGGGGTGGTGTTCTCCGAAAGTCCACCACCATTTCCACAGTCTTGAGTGGGTTCAGTTCAAGGTAGTTCTGACCGCACCAGTGGACCAGCCGATCCACCTGCTGTCTGTATGCAGACTCACCACCGTCCTGGATCAGTCCAATGACAGTGGTGTCGTCTGTAAACTTAAGGAGTTTCACAGACGAGTCCGATGAGGTGCAGTCATTTGTGTACAGAGAGAAGAGGAGTGGGGATAGAACACACCCCTGGAGGGCACCAGTACTTATTGATCTGGATCGGGAGAAGATGCTCCCCAGTCTCACCTGCTGCTGTCGGTCCGTCAGAAAGCTGTTGAGTAGGTCCCCACTCTTACACAGTAACATAACATTAGAGCATTCTGATATCAGTGTCATCAAATCTCTACCTGTGTACTGTTCAAAATAGTCTAATGGGGTCCAGCCATGTCTGTCTCGATCAGTTTCATCCTGATGTTGATACTCTGCAAAGTTTAGCGTCAATGGAGTAGCCTTCCAGCGCATTCCACGCCTTGCCCAACCAAAATATTACCATTACAATTGACAGTATTTGCAGTAAGTTATATTTTTACTCATGTAAGCAACTGAATTGTATTGGTGCATCGATAACAATTACCTTTTTCGGACTCTCCTTTTATTTTGGTTTGGCTTGGTCCTGGTGTTGACTCTTCCAAGTCATCTTCTGAGCTATCGGCCTCAACCTCTTGAGTTTGATAGCGACACCCAGGAGTGCAGGAGGAACCTGTACCTGTCTCTTTCCCTGTGCAAGAACCTGTCAACGAATATTGTAAATATGCATGTGCGATTCTAGCCCTCAGGTCTGAACTGCATAAAACAAATAACTGTCTAGCGGATCTTGGCTAACCCTTATCTACACAACGGAGACGTTTTCGTCCTCTGCTGTGGTAAGTGGGTTCAGGAATGGGGTCCTTTTCTTCACTACTGTCACCCTCCTCCTCACTGCTACTTTGCTCCTGTGGTGATGGTTGGAAATTCTCATTCAGAATTGGATCATCGTTGTAAGACAAGTCCAAATATGAGTTGTCTCCAACATTAACCCAAGTAATTCCACTGCTCTTTGTACAGAAAAATGCTTGGAAATATTAACATGACAAATACAAATACTGATCAATGTATTATGAATGCAGATGCATTATTTATTAGTTAATTTATTTGACAATGTGGGTCTACAGTTTTTTAGCCGCACTAGAGTTAGCTGTAAGCTAATTTACATGTGCATATTACATTTTAGCATTATTTTCAACCTAACTAATTTATGTATGGAGAATGCATTTAGTAATTAAATGGTTATTTGTTTCATTGGAAAGATGTGCAGCTTTTTAGTTGCATCAGAGCTAGCTTATTTCTCATTTTACATGTGTGCATGTTTACTAGCATGTTAGCCCTTTCAAGGAACATCAGTCCTCAAGTACACCTATGTGTGCTTCATGTTTGGCAACGAACTAAGTAGTTATTTTTACTCTTTTTTTTAAATTTGAATGCCATGACAAATGTACAATGGTTTTATAAATATCTAAATCAGAATAAGCCATGAAATGTGACAGAAGTACTTACGAGGTCGACGTTTGTCTATGGAGCTGCCACCAGCATGATCCACTGTGTTTGCCGCCATATTTGATTTTGACCGTAGTGTGTTGGGCTCTTCTGACACCACCAGATGGCAGTATAGATACCTACATGTGCACCCATAACACCCCCAATAAAGCAGTGGACACAAATAAGTCTAAGTGGGCATAAACAGTCCTGTCCACGCATGTGGCCGCAACTGAAAATAAGAAGTTTAAAATGAACTCTAAAATGCACAGGAAACCAGTGGAGTGAGGCCTGAACAGGGGTGATGTGTTCTGTTTTTGTAGTAAGTTAAGAGACATGCAGCAGTGTTTTGAACCATCTGCAGACAAGAGAGCAAAGACAGACTTGCTACAACATAAAGACCATTACAGTAATCTAAACAGGACAAAATAAAAGCATTGGTTATTGTTTTAAAAGGTTACCTGGACAGAAAAGATTTTACTTTTGCCAACCGCCTTGAGTGATAAAAGTAGGATCCTACAACTCCTATTTTACTGTCCCAGGTAAAATCACTGGCTTAAAACCCAAACTGGTGACTGTTTAAAATATACTGTCAGGGGTCTCAAATCAACAGTGATGGACTAACAGTGGCCGCTTGGTCTGAACACCATCACTTCTGTTTTCTTTTCATTAAAATTCAGGAAGTTTAGGGCCAGCCAAGCTTTAATATCCTCTAAGCAATCCAACAGGATTTTGATTGAAAAGCTATCTTTCTGCTGTAAGGGCAGATAGATCTGGCAATCATCGGCATAAAAGTGGAAAGCAATTTAGTATTTTGGAAGAATAAAACCAAGAGGCAATGGATACAATTAAAACAGCAGTGGCCCCATAATTGAGAGCTGTGGGACCCCACACGATAGAGGAGAGGATGATACAGAGTCTAAAATGTTTACACAGAAAGACCGATCAGCCAGATAAGATCTGAACCAGTCAAGTGCTGTGTTCTGAATGCCCACTAAGTGATTTTAAAAAAAGATGTTGTTAATTACAATGGAAAATCTTCATAATTAACAGAAATAAAGACTTGAACAAATCAGTCTGTGTGTAATTGATCTATATGTGCTTCACTTAGTGAACTGAGTTTCTGAAATAACTGAACTTTTCAATAATATTGCATTTTGAAAACTGATTCTTAAAAATGTGCAGGCAGCCATATTGTACTTTTAAGCATAATTGTCACCTCCCACCTGCAGTTCTGACATCCTCCACAAGACGGCAAAAGACAGGTATAGGATTCACTACAGCAGGTTTTGGAGGAAAGTAATACATAGAAAAGAGGTGGAGGTCAGTATCAAAAATAATTCATTTGGTATAAACGGGCTAGATTTCACCCAGACTACCAACAAAGTTGATGTAGTGTCTCTTTATGAACATGTTTAAAAAATTCAAGTTCAATATCTTTTTTTGCTCATTGTAAGGGGCAGCAATGAGTTTTTCTGCTGTACTGAGACTATCAGAGAATCAGTGGCTTTCTAATGCTACATGGTACACATCACATATTTATATAAAAAAAATATTCTTAATTTAACTTTAAAATTCCAATAAAAACTCAAGGGCACTTGAAAAATGAAATTTTATTTTCCAATATGTTGCTATTTGAAGCCCTTCCCATGACAATTATTTTTATCCTCATATTCACCAGCCTGATGAACATCAAGGCAATTATTTCACCCAAATCCTACACATTCCTTATGAGTGACGGATGGTTATAAAGCAGATGTGCAATTATATGTTCAGCCATTCCTTCTTCTATCTGCCTCCCCGCTCACCTGCCATGCAATCATAGGATGCATGAAGCTGTAACCACATCTTTGAGAGCAGTGGACCATGGGTAATGAAGACAAACTGCACATTTCAAATCAATAATCGCAGCTGGTGCTCTCTCTCTTTCTGATCTGCTTAGCAACTTCATCTATCACCCCCCTCGTCTTTTACTCATTCTTACCTCAAGATGAAATGTTGATCAGTCAGGAAATCATGACAACCCCACGTCATCGTCTGAATTTGTCATGTCACTTATCACCACCTGACATCTCAGTATTGACAAAGTGAACAGGAGAATGGAGCAATTATACCAGTGAAGTTTGGAGGTGAGCAGTAATCACATACCTATCCAGCTGCTGCCATTGGAGAGCTGAGTAAGAATGTGGAAGAAATTGGAAGAAAGAGGAAGATGACATTGTCTGCCGTCTTGTTGTGTCTGTGTTTGTGTGTTGTCACCAGCCTATGTATCTTGTTTGAGCTGTATGAGCTGTACTCAAAACCAATATTATATACAAAACATCATTACTGATCTGTGATTGAAGCCCAAGAGGTTTATATTTCAAACAAGCTAATCAGTCAGTAATTAAGCTGTCATGGCCTGGTCTTAAGATTAAACTAACCAGACAATGAAGGGCTGTGTTAAAATTAGAAGTGCCTGGTGCCATGTGCTCCCATGGAAGCGATGCACACACCCTTACATCCTTGTGTGTAAAAGAAAATCTGTTTCATCAGGCCAGGCAAACGTCTTCTATTGCTTGGTGGTCCAGTTCTAATGCACACTATTGGCTCTTTTGGCGGTGGACAGGAGTCAGCAGAGGTATCCTGGCTGGTCGGAGGTCATGCAGCCCCATATACAACAAACTGCATTGCACTATGTATTCTTAGACCTTATATCAGACCAAGTTCTTCAGCAGTTTGAGATACAGTACTTTATCTGTTAGATTGTCCCACACAGAACAGCCTTCACTCCTTCCTTGAACCATTTGACATATATTGAACATCCCACCAGTGTTCAGATCATCTCCCAGTATGGAGATGATCTGTCCCTGTTGTCTAGACATTAAATTAAGGCCCTTATCAAACTCGCTCAGATCTTTATGCAAGCACATTTTACGTGTTTCTAACACATTTTGAGGACAAAATATTCAGCTGTTGCCTAATATAACCCACACACTAAAAGGAGCAATGATAGAGATAATTCATGTTTCTCACTTACCCTGTCAGTGGTCATAATGTTATGTCTGATTAGTGTATACTTCTACTCAGCTACTTTATTTTAGGACATTTTATGCTGTACAATGCTTTTTTTTAAATTTACGGTAAATACGTCTTGCAAATATCCCTAGAGCCAGAATCCAGGAAAGATTAATTAAAAAGAAATGATCTTTCTGTAACTTAGGATCAGTTTAGGTTTAGTCTAATTTCACTCTCTTCTCTTCAAGTCTATGGTATCACAACTGACAGCTTTACCTAATAACCTAATGAAATAATTGTTTGCAACAGAAGCTTTTCAATTTCGAGAGGAAACAGACAGTTGGCACAACATTTTGCCACAGATGACCCCTACTGGTCAAGATACTTTATTGCAACTAATCTATGGTGAAACTACAGGTCCTTCTCAAAATATTAGCATATTGTGATAAAGTTCATTATTTTCCATAACGTCATGATGAAAATTTAACATTCATATATTTTAGATTCATTGCACACTAACTGAAATATTTCAGGTCTTTTATTGTCTTAATACGGATGATTTTGGCATACAGCTCATGAAAACCCAAAATTCCTATCTCACAAAATTAGCATATTTCATCCGACCAATAAAAGAAAAGTGTTTTTAATACAAAAAACGTCAACCTTCAAATAATCATACAGTTATGCACTCAATACTTGGTCGGGAAACCTTTTGCAGAAATGTCTGCTTCAATGCGGCGTGGCATGGAGGCAATCAGCCTGTGGCACTGCTGAGGTCTTATGGAGGCTTCGATAGCGGCCTTTAGCTCATCCAGAGTGTTGGGTTTTGAGTCTCTCAACGTTCTCTTCACAATATCCCACAGATTCTCTATGGGGTTCAGGTCAGGAGAGTTGGCAGGCCAATTGAGCACAGTGATACCATGGTCAGTAAACCATTTACCAGTGGTTTTGGCACTGTGAGTAGGTGCCAGGTCGTGCTGAAAAATGAAATCTTCATCTCCATAAAGCTTTTCAGCAGATGGAAGCATGAAGTGCTCCAAAATCTCCTGATAGCTAGCTGCATTGACCCTGCCCTTGATAAAACACAGTGGACCAACACCAGCAGCTGACACGGCACCCCAGACCATCACTGACTGTGGGTACTTGACACTGGACTTCTGACATTTTGGCATTTCCTTCTCCCCAGTCTTCCTCCAGACTCTGGCACCTTGATTTCTGAATGACATGCAGAATTTGCTTTCATCTGAAAAAAGTACTTTGGACCACTGAGCAACAGTCCAGAGCTGCTTCTCTGTAGCCCAGGTCAGGCGCTTCTGCCGCTGTTTCTGGTTCAAAAGTGGCTTGACCTGGGGAATGCGGCACCTGTAGCCCATTTCCTGCACACGCCTGTGCACGGAGGCTCTGGATGTTTCTACTCCAGACTCAGTCCACTGCTTCCGCAGGTCCCCCAAGGTCTGGAATCGGCCCTTCTCCACAATCTTCCTCAGGGTCCGTTCACCTCTTCTCGTTGTGCAGCGTTTTCTGCCACACTTTTTCCTTCCCACAAACTTCCCACTGAGGTGCCTTGATACAGCACTCTGGGAACAGCCTATTCGTTCAGAAATTTCTTTCTGTGTCTTACCCTCTTGCTTGAGGGTGTCAATAGTGGCCTTCTGGACAGCAGTCAGGTCGGCAGTCTTACCCATGATTGGGGTTTTGAGTGATGAACCAGGCTGGGAGTTTTAAAGGCCTCAGGAATCTTTTGCAGGTGTTTAGAGTTAACTTGTTGATTCAGATGATTAGCTTCATAGATCGTTTAGAGACCCTTTTAATGATATGCTAATTTTGTGAGATAGGAATTTTGGGTTTTCATGAGCTGTATGCCCAAATCATCCGTATTAAGACAATAAAAGACCTGAAATATTTCAGTTAGTGTGCAATGAATCTAAAATATATGAATGTTAAATTTTGATCATGACGTTATGGAAAATAATGAACTTTATCACAATATGCTAATATTTTGAGAAAGACCTGTATGTTCCCTGAAGTGCTACATTGTGTCTGATTAATATAAATTAATGAGCATAAGCCAAATAAGTTCACAATTATATTTAATTGCTGTATTTGTATTCAGTATTACATGTTTCAGGCTCAGTAGTGCTAAGAAGTGTTTTGTGTGTGTTTTATGGCAAGATTTGGGAATATTGACAGCACTGAAGGCTGTTTGGCAGATAACAAGTCAACGCATATCACCTTTGCTGTGAATCAACCAACAACATAGCCATTTGTGCAATGAATGCAACGTGTGTGTGTTTTCCCATGTCAATCCCACAGTCCTATTTCCCCCAACAGGAACCATAGTCTCCCCTTATCCCATTAAGACAATTTCCAGCACTGGCATTCAAACATGTGCACGTGTGTGTCCTTGTGGTTGCATAAACACACACACACACACACATATATAGATCAATGCACACAAATATACCAATCTATACACACGATGGGCAGAGAATAAGTCATTTCAAAATCACACCTTTTGGAGAAAAAAGTGTAAAAAAAAAAAAAAACAACAAAGACGACACTAGGGCCTCCAAAACCTCCATCGGTGTTGGCGGATTGTAAAGGACTGTCAGTTACTGCAACCTTCTATTAGGCCAAAGGGAAGCAGCAGGATTCAACTGGGGGCCCAACGAAGGGCTTTTCTTCCTGGAAATCGGCCCTCGCACATGGACCTGAATGCACTGTGTCACTAATCTTCTGAGCTGTGGGAGCCCACTCTATATTCACAGACTGTGCCATCCCAGCAGACACTGCCACGCATGCTGATGCTACTATACTCACTGGGAGGCTGATGCTCAGATAACCAGAGAGTTAACCATTAGGGTACAAAAACCCTCATCATTCCACAAGAAAGGAAAACAAGCTTATTTCAAATTTGTTTTGAAAAATCCAAAATGTAGTTTTAATAACTGTATATAGGTAACCAAGCCAAGTTTTGATTAATTAACTTAAAAATATTCCTTGGGGTCAACAAGTTCAGGTGAAAGTTCAATGAATTAGATTATCATCAAAAAAGTTAAATTATGAAATTGATTTAATTCAAAAAGTGCAACATATAGATTGCGCACAGCTAATATAAGGAATTATTTCTGTTACTTGTAATTTTGCTTATAATGAAAACACAAAATTCAGTTTCTTTGAAAATTAAAATTTTACATTAGAATAATAATAAAAAAAGATTCTTAATAAAGAAATGGTATGGTTTATAAAATCATGAGGAAGACTGCTGACTTGTCCAGCAGACACTCACTGACACCTTTCACAAGGAGGGTAAACAACAAAAGATCATTGCTAAAGGAGCTGGTTGTTCACAGAATGCTGTATCAAAGCATATTATTGGAACGTTTAGTGGAAGGAAAAGCTTTGAAAAAGGTGCAACAGTGAAAATCGCAGCCTTGAGATTATTGTCAAACAAAATCCATTTAAGTGTTTTGGAGAGATTCACAAGATGTGGACTGCAGCTGGAGTTAAAGCTTCAAGAGCCACCAGCAGAGAGGCACATAATGCAAGTTGCTCAATGTCCAATGTGAAGTTTCCACAATCCTTCGCTGACCAGCTTTATGAAGATGCTGTTTCAATTTTCCAGCAGGACTTGGCACCTGCCCACAGCACAATGTCCTTGTTGCTATGTGTATTTTAGGAACTAAATGTACTAAAGTGATCACACAAACATTAAACATATCTAAGTCCAGTTTATGTGAAATTACATTTCTGTCTCTCTGGCCTTCAGGAATGTCTTATTGTGGTCTGATGACTGGTGGCAACCTTTACTTATCCAGCACAGAGCAGTTTCATTTAAAAACTAATGCATTGCAAACTTCAAATACCAAACATGTTCTTAGGTTAATAGACTAGAACTTCAATACTGTGAAAGTAAAAGTAGTTTCCACCAATGGGAAACCCATCATTAGTTACCAGCTCAATATCTAATTAAATCTGAAATATAGTTACAATCTGCACTCCTGCGTATGAGCTAGTGTTCTATAAAAATATTTTTTAAGCATAATTAAGCTTTGATTTTGTGATTAAAGTAAGATTTTGTGAAGTCTCCATGACTTTTGAAACTACATCCCACACCCAAGGTCAGACACAACAGCATGTAAACATAACATGTAGAACATATTTCCCATGATGCTTTTCAGTTTCAGGTTCCAGTTCAACATTTTCATTTCTGTCAGCCACAGTGGACAGAAAAACACAAAGTTGAGTCAGGATTCAACTGAAGTAGCAGTCTTAAATATTCCTAATGAAGTGCTGCCCTCCGGTGGACACATAAATACATAGAATTGATTTATGACTCATGTAAGTAAATAAATTGTTCAGATTGCTGATTGGTAAAACAGGACTGCACAGCTGTCAAAAAGGGCTTCCTTTTGTCCTATTTGTGAACATATTTATATTAGTCATATTAACAGGAGGCTACAAATAAACACATAGTTTTCTTTAAAGTCCTTTAAAGTTCTTCATGCACATTAAGGCATTCATCATCAAGCTGCTTAGGTTCAGTCCCACAAATACTGGTGCATCCCAGTTAATACAAAAGTCACCAAAAAGATGTTTTTTCAGTAACTGATTTTGTATTGAATAAAGAATTAAACTTTACACAAAGTGTTACTTTTCAAGCATATTTACTGCTTGTTTGCCTGTTTTCCTTTGTTAATTTAGATAATTATGGCTTACAGCTAATAAAAACAAATGAATAAAAAGGGGATTTTTAACATTAAAATGTTAAGGTAGTGAAAAGTATGTTTCTGTACTGTACAGTATGCCCTCTCAACACTTTGGCAGAGCTCCTTTTGCTTGATTACTGCATGCTTTGGACTTGCAAAACACTTGACACTTGCAGATGAAATGGTTTCTCAAATTATCCCTGACTGTGGATATTTCAAAGTGGATCTCAACCAACCTGTGCTTTTCCACTATTCCTCCAAACTAAAGGCAAAATTATGTTTGATCTGAAAAGATGAATTTGGATCCCTGAGCAACAGTCCAGTTCTTTTTCTCCTTAGTCCAGGGAATAAATTTCTGGTGTTGTCTCAGGTTTATAAGTGGCTTAAGGAATGTGACAGTTGTACCGCATGTTTGCACGTCTGCACAGGGTAGTTCCTCAAGCCTAGACTCCAGCAGCAGAACACACCTGGTGAATCTCCCCGACAGTCTTGACTTGGCTTGACAATCCTCTCAGGATTGTGATTATTCCTGTCACTCATGCATCCGTTTTACTGTATATTCTCATAACGCACTCCATTAAGAGGCACTTTCTTTAACAATGGCCTTACGTTGCTTATGCTCCTTGTGGAGCTCATCAGTGTTTGTCTGCTGTACAACTGTCAAATTAGCAGTCTTTTCCATGGCCACTACATAACATTTTTATTTTAAAATCATTTTTATTGCTCTCATGTAAAATTCTAAAATTCGGAGACACTAAATTTTGGATTTTTATTTCTTGCAAGTCATATTCATCAAAATAAATAACACTATGTGAAAGAAATCTGCATATGAGTTGAGTGATTAACTTTTTGATCATAATTTATTGAGATATGCCTGTTTAATTAGAAAGTTGTAAAATGCAACATCTTAATCAGTGAATGAAACACACCAAACATGTCATCTTTACAAAAATAGGAAAAAATCTAAAGCACATCTATTCTCCTATATTATACTTCCTTCCTGTTCCTGCATTATAATTCCTCAGGGTTTGGCTCAGACAGCAACAAAAGCAACGTTTAACCTCCTAAGCACAAAAATAACTGGTTTATTGCTGTTGAAGTTGAGGTTTTCAAACCATTCCAGTCTTAACTGACCCAATCATGCCACTTTGTATTGTTTCATTTTAATGTTTTATATTGTATGTTTTGATCACTGTGAAGCACTTTGTGACTGTGTGTCTGTGAAAAGCGATATAGAAATAAAGTTTACTTACTAACTTACTTACTTTTTTATCTCCATCCACCTCAAGCTTCCTTGTGGTGACATCTACACCCTCTTTCAGTTTCTTAGGTTAAGACATAAAGCCATACAAGCTGACTTTTCTCACAATGAGAAAGATTTGATGATGATTTGTTTAAACTTTTAGGAAAACCCAGCATAAATCAAGGAAAATGTGTTAATAATGTTTCGAGTTACTACATGTGCAGAGTTTCTCCATAGTCAGTTTCCCACATTACAGATTTTACTCTGACTTAAACATTTCTTTCAAAAAATCAAATAATCTGTGAAGTATACAGCAATATTTATTTAAATTTTACACTTACAAAAGATTAAATGACCTCGGTTCCCTTGTAGATTGAGGGCACATCAGTGTGGCAAGAGACCGCTCACAAAAATAAAGAACCTATTAAATAATGAAAATAATCTTTCAGATCTTTGAAATGCTTTCTTCCAGCATCAAGTGGACTCATACATTGCCTGCATGTCTAACACAACCTCTGGTTTAACCCTACCCCTTCTAAAAATAATTGTTTAGTTGAAACGCACTAAAAGGTCTTTCTTTTACTTAAATACAATTGTAGTCTAAACCTTCCCCTTGCATGCTCTCCTTCTGTTACATCCTCAAAAATCCTCATTGTTAACCTAAGTCTGTTTGACTGGTTTGCCAACTTCTTACTGACGTATTCCTCCTGGAAATGAACTCCTCCACTGTGCTGGAGTCAGTGAACTCAACTCCGATTCACAGGAAAGCTTTGCAAATGGATCCAAAAAGGTTTGTGTGCCATTGGTGTCGGATCATATTTTCCTCCATGCAACATGGAGGTGCTCCCATCTTAACCCAGTAACTTTTAGGTTGTATTTCACTGTGTATTAGCAAGTTCCAGTTCTGCCATGAGTCAAACTTGGGACCATCCATACATCCACCACCTCTACTCTTGGAGTGACCTCAGGTTGACTGGATAGCAGCTGCTCCACCATCATCCAAGCTTAGACACGTGTTGAACCACATGTCCATAGAGACCAGGATGGTTCTGAGAGCTGAAACGACAACCAACTGGACGTTAAGCTAGGTGCTCTATTCTTTCCATAGTACCAGCTGTCTGGTGCTGGCAAATCTAACTGTTGACAAAGGTAGTCCCAAAAACTAACTACATTTCCATTTCCAACATGTCCCCTCAAAATCAAAGTTAGGTTAAAAAAGTTGGAATTAGACCATAAAATAATTTCTTTAGCCTCTCAGAAAGCGATAAAATCCTAGTAATCCTGTTTTTAATCAGTTTCAATTGTAGTTGTCTTGGGTGCTCATTTTATGGTTCTTTTTACATCAGTATTGTGGATTAGAATTAGCATTGTCTTGATTTCTTGTTAGCGTTTTATTTACATTTCTTATTTTCTTTTATTAGTATTGATCAGACTGGTTTGCTTGATAATAAATTACATGCTCGATCTTATTGTTTAGCAGTATCGTTAGTCAGATTTGTTTCAATTTTAAATAAATTCAGAATCCTGAAATCTTGTACTGCCGTTTAATGCAATGTGCACAGCTCCCTGGAAAGAAAAAAAACTGTAATTCACTCTTCAGATTTAATGTAATAAGTTATGACTGATTGAACTGATAGGAATACTAATATCTAATACAAATAAAAATTCACTTCACCTCTAACATAGGTTGTCCCCATCTGATGTACTCGTTTCTAATCTTGCCCAATTTGAGGATTTAAACTATGTGTGAGGAAGCAGCAGAGAGAAGGAAGAGAGAATAGGATAGAGTTCAGACAATACTTTGTTGTTCCTTCAGATCCCTTGTGTCGCCTCATCATGGTTAGAGTTTTGCCAACAATTAACCTGTAACCACAAAACATCTGAGATGTTTTAAAATCAATAAGTAATAACAACAAAAACAAAGTCAAAGTGAGGCACAACAAAATCAGAACAGGACATGTCACACAAGGCGAGGACACACCATGCTGGTCATGCTGCTCTGGGAAATTTATTACATGAGTTTTCTTTTTTTTTTTTGTATTATTAGTATTATGATGATTATTATGTTTTCACTGGTGCTCCTGTCAGTGTGATAAATGGATCAGTCAAGCAGCAGGAGTCACAGTCCATCATCATCATAGTCACCACCACTGTAAAATTCTTTTCACTGTATTATGATAATTTTCAGCATCATTTTTCCTTTTTGTCAGGCTAAAAAATAATTTACATTACATAGTTTTTACTGACTTTTGAAACCACAAACATTCCAGCAACACACTGTAGAATTAAGGGGATTAACAATCAGAAAAGCATGACTTTTTGCATAGTATTAAATGAACAAAGACATTGAGTTCTTTATTTACAATTATTGTATAGATAAAAAAAATATCATAAAAACAAGATGAACACTTAATTCACTTACCCATGAATGGCTAAGTATGCCAAAAAAGCTATCTGTTGGCATTTCTCTTTTTCTTTGTTCCACAAATTGCATGCTGCTAAATACAGTACATCGAGGCAGGTGAGTATATTGCAAAAAAGTTTCGTTGATATCATCATCATGATGGGTGTCATTATAAACATAATGACAGGTTGTTACAACACATGTTATGATTTCGATGCGTTTCTGACAGGAGCGGTGATTGATTACAAACAGCCAAAGTGCCGCGTCATCAGTATGACTCATTGAGTTGCGTGATGTAATCAGGAGGAGTTCGTGTTTTCTGTCCTCAGTGGACCCATATCTGTATTTACAAAAATCAGTTTAACTTCAGCTTCCTAAAGAAGAATGTCCTCCCCGGTGTAAAAATGGTTCGAGAATGTTGGCTTTTTTTACATACTGAAAATGCTATATCTATGTGTTTTTTTTTTTTTTTTTGTTTGTTTTATTTATTGTTTTTCATTTTTACAGACAAACAAAAGTCAAACACTTGAAATATAGCTAAATAAATTAAAAACTTCTAAGGGAAATATCAGAACCCAGACTGTTTTCTTTCAAATTAAATAAAACAGATTTTATTCAGATGTTTTTTGACATGCCTGAGCTGACCAGTAAAGCTTGTGCTCCCTCTTTAGATGAACGGCTGAACAATGACAGAGGAGGAGGATGCGAAAACACAACAAAAAAAAAAAGATAAAGGTGCTTAGAGAAATGATTGTTTACATCGTCTACTCAACAATTTTTCATTTATGTTTAAAAAAAAAAATTTTTCCTAACAGTTGCATAATGAGCTTACTTTATGACATCATGCTTGCCACTGACTTCGGTTAGGTAGAGTAGTAGAGGCTAGCTAGGTGGCCTTGTCCTTCTGAGTGCAAAAAAACTGATAAATGTGCCTTCTGTACGCAACTTCTGATAATGTCTGATTGGGCGAAGTACAATAAATAGTTTACAACTAGTGAGTACAGTTGAGATGCGAAGAGTACTGTATATTCTGTGACGGCAGGAAGACAAGCTTGGTTAAAACACACAAAAGCACATCTAGAGTTACACCACAGAAGTTTTCATTCATAACCAGATAGTGCAGGACATTTTTTATGTATATATATATAAAAAGAGTCAAAGCAACATTCCATTTTAGTTGTTATTAATTTTGTTTTTTGTTGGTTTTTCCTTTTTTTTTAGATGTTAAAAATGCCAACAGCATTTAGGGGCTGCTTGTGTCCAGATGAAAATAAGCTTAAAAAATCAAAATAATTTAGAAAATAACAGCACAATATATTGCAAGTTTTAAACAAATTTCTAAAATGACTGGATTGCAGCCTTTTGATGGTCGCATACATCTTTAAAACATCAAGTCCTTTGAACAAGCAGGTTTACTTAGATGACAGTTAAATAAAAAAGGTCCTGATATCAACCTTTTACACGAGCACTGACCCCAGGTCAGCATTGACGCAAAGCAAAAATAAACCAGAATCAATAAAACAAAACTAACCAAATCAAATATCCTCCTCTGTCACAAAAAGGAGGCCTTCATTATGAAAAACCAAAGGCAAGACGCTCTTATTTGATCCCAACAATCATATAGAGTAATACTAAGTTTCCACATGTACTTACTATGCGACCCATTATATTTTGGTTTCTTCTCGTCGTTTATCCTCTAAAAATATCTACATTATTTGACAATATAGCAGGCAAGTTTCAGCACATGATTTTTCCCGTAATAACAGCAACAAAACTCTGAGCTCGCCTCCCCCAAGAAACCAGGAAATTCATCTCTAAGAGGTTGTAAACAATTACATTCTGTTTAAGACATAAATAAGTCAAAGTAATTTAAGCCATTGAAGCAGAAACAAGGCAACATGCCAACAAACAAAGATAAACTCTCTCTAAATAGATTTTATGAATTTATATGTATAGAATATATCCCATAAATGCTATCATCATCATTATTATTAATATTTTGCATTTCTCTTTTTCATCAGGTGCAAAACTACTGTGCAAGTTCAGCCCTACCACCTCGACACACATTTCTGTTAATGGATGATATCATTTTTTTAAGAGTCCGGTACATGTTCATGCCACACAAAGGAGGGAGAGAGGACTCAGAGAAGCTGTCTTTACATTTATAGTCCGCTGCAAGGCCCAGCCCATCAGAACCAAACAATTTCAGTAAAATTAAAACCCTTTTTAAATAAAACTTGGGTAAGGTACATTCATGCAGGATCAATAATAATAACAAGAATAATCAGACTCAGAATAATAACAACGGTTTTTAATTTAATTTAAACTATTACTGTATCTGTGTTAACAATGTTATTATTGAAGAGAAGGAGTTTAAGGAGAGAATAAAGTCTGTTTGCCTTCTGCACTCCTCAGCAGTCTCCCTCTTCCTCGTCCTCCTCCAGGTGTCGCTGCAGACACAGTTCATACACAACGTGCAGTCAGCTGCACGTTTATACAGTACATGGTAACCGGAACAAGCATAGTGTCATAAACACCATCAAGGCTGCCACCATACACATGCAACCACAAAAGCAGGATGGCTGTGTAGGTTGTGTAGCTTTGCGGAGCTTTTTGGATTGAGTTTTTCTTTTTATTCTTGCCATTTCATTAAGATTTGCTCCAGTTGAAAGGAGACAAGAGCTTTATGGGCTTAAGCTTACAAGAGGGAGATGGATCTGATCTGTGTCGGTGGTGCAAAATTGTGCTGTGGAAGGAGCGGAAGGTGAGAACTGAGTGGCCATGTGTAAAAGTAGTAGTAGAAGTAACAAATAAAGGTCTGGGAAAGCCGGAGGAGGTGTTCCTGGACTGTGAGGGAACAACCTGGGAGGTTAGAGCTGCGTTCAGGATAGGGGTTAGAGGCTGGTCTCCAGGCTGTGCAGAGGGCTGGCGGGGCTGGAGGAGGCAGCAGATTTACTGATGTCGATGGTGAGGTTGATGCCACTGTCAATGGCGTTGTTGTTCTTGTTAGGAGACGAAGGTTGGCTGGAGTACTTCGTCCTCCTCCTGGCAGAATCATCGTCCATGTCATCGATGAGGGGGATACTAGGTGTGGAGTCATCTATCCTAAACTCGGGGTGGGTCATGAAGTTGTGTATGGATGTTCTGGAGTCGGGTTTTTCCAGGCCTTCGTAGAGGGAGCTACGGAATGCGTTCACAACTCGAATCTGTTGTGACAAGAAGATCAAAAAAGGAAGGAAAACACCATGAGAGGTGATGTGATAGAACAAATGAAAAGAGCTGCAGGGAACCTTGTAATGAGAGAAAAGAGAGAAAATCTTTTCTTTCTATTTTTGGGAATATAAAGTGAGGAGGAAAAAGAGAAACGAGAGAAGGCAACTGCAGTCTGTTTTCTGCTTGCACAAGATGACTACAGGTCACAAGTCACTTAATTTTGGCGTGCACTAAGAAAAACTGTGAGGAACATAATCATAAAGAACACAAGTAAATTATACATTTCCAGAAAAACCAAACCAACACAAACGCTCGTTGTAAGTATACGCTTTAGTCCAATGTGCTGTATACCTAGAAACAAGCCACATTAATAAATGGAATGCGTACAGAAAAAAATAAAGGACAATACCACATGCAGTTTTGAAGAAATCTGGTGGACGAGGTCAGTAAGAAAGAAGTTGGTTAGATCAGAGAGATCCAATGAGGCAGTTTAAAAACTTCTGGGGGGTAGGGGGGTGGGGGTACCAGACCACCGTCTGGCAGAATATCCACACAGCCTCTGAATGAGACACACAAAACACTCAAATATAGCACAGTGTAGCAGAGGCATTGTCCCAAATGGAGTGAGTTAAATCTGCATGAGGTTGGCTCAACCTAAGCATTGCAGTGTAAATAAAACTCACACCAACCAAACACATCCCAGAAATAAAATAGTGTCATTTAGACAACAAGCAAACACAGTAGGTTAAAATATTATGAACACACACACAAGATGTAAACGTAAAGTACATGCAACAGTGGCAAACTGGACACTGGCACAAGTAAAGCTGACGTCAAACAAAAGGAGGTGAATAATGAAAATAAGTTTCATTGTCAGAGGTCTGACGGTCGAAGCATGTTTCTCACTCCATGCATATCTAAGTAAACACTCAAGTATAAGCTCAGCTATGTGTGAGTATCTAATTAATCACATGTTCATGTGTAAGAAACAACTTACAGCATGGTGACCTTGAAACCATTTAGAGACTTTTTGAAGAATCAAAACTGGGAACGTGACCACTTATGCTACGTTCAATCTGCAGGTCTTGATTCTCAATTCCGAAATCTTTGCTGAAATCCGATTTTTTGAGTGGTCTTCCAAACTACTAATTAATTGTGACGGCCATTAGACTTCTCTGAACGGTTCACGATCTAAAAGCAGCCTGCATGTGCACAAGGAGAATGTAGACGTTACACAGCAGCACACTGTTTACAGAAGTAATAATTGATGCCATCGTCTCTGTGTTGTTATCAAGTTTTTGAGCAATGGGAACCCGTAACAACACATCATAACAACACGAAGAAAGGTAAGAAAAAAGAGAGCACAACTAATAAATCTGCAGTGGGTCATTTTTGTAAAAATATATTTGTTACATTTTTGTTAAAGGTGTCACTATATCCTGACAGTAGGCAGGCCATAATGAATGTAAAGCATAATGTTGATGTTTCATCCCAAACAGTAAATGTGCCATAGTTGTTTATCTGCCGTCATTGGTGGCCCTGTTTACTAGCCTGTGCATTCATGGCAGGCTCCAATGTGGAGAACGAGGGCTGTAGCACAGCAGAGAGCAAGGGGGAGGGACCTGTAAGGTGTGCTTGTTCAAACTTTCACACCAAGTCTCGTTAGTGGAGCAGTGACTGCTACCTCTGTAGAGAGGTCTGTTAGGATGCGTAGTCGGAGCCAGTACAATGACGAAAACATCAGATAAAATGCGACATGACCGTTCAGACTGCGGACGCTTTAAAAACCATCGGTTACGTATCCGATTTAGTACCACATATTGTAGTGGCACTATTCCAATTGTTTTGGAGATCAAAAGATCGGAAATGGGTCGTTCTGATTGCCACGGAAAATTGAAATACAGGTCACATTTGCCTGCAGTGTGAACATAGCCTTAGGTACATTCAGTTTTATTTATAATTCAGTTTTATTTATATAGCGCCAATTCACAACACATGTTGTCTCAAGGCACTTCACAACAGTCAGGTACATACATTCCAATTAATCCTAAACATTGAACAGTGCAGTCAGAGTTAGTTATTCAAATTGGATAAAAAGTTTTTATTTTTAAGGAAAACCACATGCGGGTTTTTTAAGTAAAGTATCTGAGACCATAACATAAAAGAGTATCATATTTTCTAAAATTTATATAACTCTGTCAAGTTCAAAATTAGAAAGTAGCAAAAGCATTTAGCACAATTTGTAAATTTGTAGACTGAATGACTATTAAATCAGATGCTCCAAAACAAAAACGTTATTTGTAGCAATCAAAGGCTTTCTTCTAGAAGTTTCACAGTTTTTTTAAATAACCATGACCAATTAGGAAAGTACTGTTTTCTCAAAATCACTAGTTCCACAATTATTGGCACTCTTGCTACTAATACTTTGTACAAGCACTTTTTTTTCCAAAAGGACAACACTTCTCCTTTGTCATAATCACAAGGTTAAAGCACAAACAGAGAGGGATCTCTTTTTTGCAAAACCTCTAGTTTATCTAGTGTCACCGGTCGTCTCTAAACCATTGTTGTCTTTACATCAACCAACAGATTTTCTGTTGGACTTAGGTGTGCGGACTTAGAAAAACATAGATGAAAGTTGGTTTTCTGTCAGATTAACCATTTCCCTGTTGATTTGGCCACAAACTTTGGATTATTATTTTACTCAAAGATCCAATGACATAGGCACCTGTAGCAATTCTTGAGATTTCTTTTCAAATCTCCTGATTTTCAGAGTTTATGTTACCATGCATTCCAACAAGGTTCTCAGGACCTTCAGAAGAGAAACAACCCCACAGCATCACAGATCCACTGCCACACCTAACAGTGGACATCAGGAGCATTTAAACAGATTTTTCCTTCATTCCATGTTCATCTTAGGCTCAACTGACACATGATTCCAGTTGAAGTCTCAACAGGATTTAGAAAAACTATAAACATCTAGGGTTTGTGTTGGTATTGCAAAAAGGCTTTCTGCTGGTATGTTACACTCAGACAACTGGTTGGCATGTGGTTATCACCTAATGGTTGTATTTATGACTTGGTGCCAAGTTTCCAGTCTTGGCTCTTAGCTCCAGTTGTGCAGTGAGCTTTGGAGGTGTTAAGAACATTCTGGGTCCTTGTTCATTCTTCTTTGTTATTTTACCATAAAAAAACAGGAAGTTGTGAAGAGCTGATTAAAAGGTATTATTCCATCAAATGATATTAATAAAGTAAATTATTGACATAGTTAGTTGTGTCAGTAAGTGTGACCCTAGTGACTATGTTTAAAACATATATTTCTAAATATGGGATAAATATAATATGGGATATTTCTCCACCTAATAAATGTAGCTATATTTCTTTTTAAATATTACAGCCATTAAATATACTGTGTAATAATACAGTATAACAATATTATGAAGCGCCAGAAGGAAAATAATATGCCTAGAGATTTTAATTGAACAAATCTTGCAAGCAGCATCATTCTTATAGGATATTATTCAGCAGATAAAGATTAGATGACATTAAAAAAAAAAAAGTTGTTGGAACATTTCCCCATACTAAAACAGTTCATCCTGGTAATTTATTTTAAATTTTTGTCTTTTTTTAGAGATATTTTTAAGCCGAACTCAATGCTGCATCAGATTCACAGTGTTGATTAGGTTCAGTTATGCCTCTAAGCTAAAAATAGAGATGGTCACAGATCTTAGGCTCTTATAGCTTATGCTAAGAAGACAGTTTTTTTGAAAGCATTCAAGGTAAAACAAAGGATATCCTCAACCACACATATAGCTGCTTCCTCAATATCCGTTAGGTTACTGAAAATATAATAAACAGTAAGAAAAATTAGTTTTGTCTCAAGTCAATATTATCTTCCACATAAGTGGCAAATAAAACAACATTGCCACTTATACTTGAATGTTCACCCAGTTTCTTTTGTGAGTTGATTGGAATTAGTTAATATTAGCGTCCGTCAAGACTTAAAAATGACAGGAGTGACAGATGTGATGATGTATGGGGGATGAGCAGAGGGAGACAAACTCACAACCTGAAATGTCACGCCGTGGGTATCACTCTTAGTCCTGTGCTCCTAGCACTCTGGGGAAACAAACACACATTGACCAATGAGAAGACAGTACAGCCAACCATGGGAGGAGATATCAAGATGAATTTGAAATCCAGTGTGAACATCAAAAAGACAGAATAAGAGAGAAAATGAAAAAGGCAGCAAGAGAGAAAAGGACAAATCTTCAGAGATGCCAGCGTCACAATGGAGGCAATGATGGCATTACGTCTAGTAACTTAAGTTTAAAAATAAGTGATTGATGAGTACTGGATGGCACCCCTGAAGCAAAGAGAGCAGACAAGCAGACTGACAGAGTTCTGACTCACGGCCAGTAGTGGGAGGAGCAGTAGCAGCAGTAGTGCTTGTAGGAGAGGAAAGGGCATTGGACAAGGACACGTGACTAGGACTAGAAACATTGGTTACATCCTGGGTCTGGCTGGTGGTGGATGATTGGCGCCTCAGAGCCCCGGCCCCCTGAAAGGAGGTGCCGCTCTTGAAGGTGTTGACTACTTCAATCTGTGGGAGAAGAGTGGGACAGGAGAGGACAAATGGCTGCTCAGAGTGACACGAACTAAATGGCAACACAGGCTGACTGGTTGGGTAAAGGGAGTACAACTTTGCAGACACATAAGGGTAGGGGGTGGGTCAGGGTGGAGTATCCCCACAACCAAATGACGTATACGAATTTAAAAGCTGTCTTACACATAGAAAAACATGTACCTGTCATGGTAGCCATTAACATATAATACTAACACAGTAAACATCTTGATTCATCCAGGATCTACTGCAAGAAGCAGACTGAATTAAAACCTTTAAATTGGTATTGATTAACAATTCTCCAGGCTTTCTTAAGAGTTGCAGGATTGTGTTTCAGAATTCGGTTGCTTTTTCACATAATTCATCGGCCCTTATAAGATTTTTGATTTGCTCATTCAGTCACTTAACTGTGATCTGTTGATCATTAAGGCAGAATAAGGCTCCAAAACTGAAAGTGTTGAACCTGTGCTGCCTCCACACATATTGGACAATTTAGAAAAGAAATGATTGAAGGTTGGATCTTAAAGGACTTTGTGACAAAAAACCTGTCACAAAAACACACTTCCCATTTCCTGAGTTGAATCTGTAAATAATATCAGAAATAAAACAAAACAAATATTTGAAGAAAAGCATAAAGTAGATGATCAGCTGAAGGATTGTGCACATCCTGTATCAGGTTTTTGGTTTATTTTCAGATTTGGATTCAGTCTTCCAGATACTGGACATTAGCTGACATGTCAGATTTTTTTGTTTATTGTCATGGTCATGTACAAAGACTGGGTACAAAATAAGTGAAAAAGCAGTCTAAAAAAAAAAACTGTGAAAGAACAGCATAAAAAGAGAACTATTAATTCTTATCAAATCAAATAGATTTATCAGACACTAAGTCTAAAGTCACTTGGGCAAATAAAAGTTTGCCTCTGCTTTATTTTTCTTTGTCATGTTTAGCTGGGGGATAGCTTCATACAGGACCACTAGTGACACATCAGTGAGATGAAATCAAGTTCAACACAAAGGCAAAATAGTGTTAACTATCACAGTGATACCGGTCTTCAGAGTTCACCACAGTGACAACAGTTCACTGATTATTTTCTGTTCCTCCGATGGTCCACAGAACTTCCTTCCACCCAGGAAAAGTTGGATCTTCATGTTCCTAAATTTGTTATCTTTAGACAAAATGACTTTAACGTTGTGATATTAATTTCTTAAATATTATGCGAAAATTTAAAAGAAATAATATCTTTAATGGTGACTAATAATTAAAGTGTCTAGAAGTTAATAAATTAATATATTATATTCTGATAGCAATTCCATGAAAATATAAATTATTTGCACATCTGTTTCTGAAAACAGGTGTCAAGCGGAAAGAAGAATAAAGTAAAAGGAAGCAAAAACAATATCTGCAAGTTTAATTTTTTCTTCCCAGGTGCCACCCTCATGAAATCCTAAAGTGAAAAAAAATAATCTTACTTGAGTCTGAATGCGGTTTAGACCTCTGAACCAAAGGATTTGACCTCTCCGTAACTCCCTCTCTGCATGGTCAATCTCCTCATTGTCCTCATTTGCATCCTCCTCTGGTAGCTCATCTTTCTGAGTTAATTGGCCCGCCCGACGAAGGAAACGCAGGTTGCTGTTGGGTATGGAGGCAATCACCTAAACAACATAAATGGCAGAGCACTTATAGTTAAAATGCAAAAACCTAAACAAAAGCAAAAACTAAGCAGTGCATGAAAAACAGACGAAAACTAATTTGAGTTACCTGTCCCCAGACCAGCTCTCCCAGCCCCAGGAAAACACACCACATCCACTTTTCCAGGTCCAGGGGCTGACAGCTGAATGGCTTTCCTCCAAACTGCACAATCACAATCTGCACAAAACAGTAAGAAAAAAAAAGACTTTTACTTATTAAACAAAAAAAACATGACAGCTCAAGTTTGGCTATGTGAAATATCCAAATCTGAATAAATAAAGTACAATAAATAAAACACACTAATTAATGGATTTAAAAACAGTTGCAGCTGTTTACCTGTATAGCAAATGTCCCAAAAACGATGGAGCAGAAAATTGGGTTCCTAAAGATCCCGTCAAACACGTTCCTCTCTCCGTGTATTTTACGAGCATTTATCTCATTAAACAGCTGCATCATGACAAACGTGTTGAAGATGATGGTGTAGTGCTCCGATGGGGGAGAGTGGAGAGGAGCATTGCGACCACTGTCGATGTCAAAGATTTTCTCACCTGGTGGGAATACAGAACATAAAGTGACTTCTTTCATTTTAAGCCAGTATTGTGACACACTATTATTGAAGGATACATGTACTGTGCATACCAGCAAACAGTAGTGTGAAGATGATAATGAGCTGATAGACTCCATGTCCCAGGATGTTCTTGGTCATAGTGCTGGAGATAAGAGGCTTATTGCGACCATACGGTCTTCTTTTCAGCAGGGACTCTGTGGGAGGCTCCGTTGCCAGGGCCAGAGAAGCAAAAGTATCCATAATCAGGTTAACCCACAACATCTGCACTGCTTTAAGTGGAGAGTCCTGTGGAAATCAAAAGCAAATCCCCACTGAGAAAAGATAAACTCCAATACAGCTGGAAACATATAATGGGTACAGTGGATCTTTTCATAAAACAGTACAGTATCATCTTTATCCTAACACACAAACATTATTTTGCAGAACATTTAATTACTCTATTCACCACTTTTAGAAAAATAGATTAGAAAAATGACACAATTCTAGTGCAACTAAAAAAACACTTACTATACTATTGTCACAAATGGGTGTTAATACCTCTGTTTAATGCCTCTTACCTGTGTGATGCAGGCTCCAGTGAAAGCAACTATGACAGCCACAACATTAACAGTAAGTTGGAATTGAAGAAACTTGGAAATGCTGTCATATACATTCCGGCCCCACATAACTGCCTTCACAATGCTGCTGAAGTTATCATCTGTAAGAATAATGTCTGATGCCTCCTTAGCCACATCTGTTCCAGCTATACCCTGAAAGAGCAAAAATGACAAACCTATTACACTTGTAATCATTTTTTTCTCTGTGAAAAGGAAATGGTTTGAAGAGGAAATGGCATGAACACTATGTAATGATGATTAAAAAATGATAAACTGACATAACATTTAAAATAATTTAAAGACATTTTTTTAGATTTTACAAATGTTGGTTTAACAGAGCATGCTGTTTTGAACTTTAGGCTGTAATTCTTAATTAAAAAAGTAGAAAAAGGTAAGTAGCTAAATCCAGAAATGCATAATTGCTGAAGATGCTGGCTGTTCACAGAGTGCTGTATCCAAGCATATTAATAGAAATTGTGCAAAGAAAGACTGTTGTAGAAAAAGGTGTACAAGCAACAGAGACAACTGCAGCCAGGCAAAGCCCACAGAAGAGTTTGGGAGAGGTTCACAAGGACTGGAATGTGGCTGGAATCAGTGCTTCAAGAGCCACAGCAGACATAGATACCCATGACATGGGCTGGAACTGTTACAATCCTTGTGTTAAGCCACGCCTGAACCGAATAGAATTTTAAAAGTGTCTTCCCTGGGCTAAGAAGAAAATGGACTGGATTGGTGCCCAGTAGTCAAAGGTCCTCCTTTCAGATGAAGGTATACTTTCAATTTCATGCAGAAATTAAGGCCTTAGAGTCTGGTGGAAGGGTGGAGATGCACAGAATCCAAGTTTCCTGAAGTCCAGGGTGAAGGTTCCAGTCAGTGATGATATTTGGTGGCATCTAATCTGTTTATGTTGGTCCACTGTGTTTTATTAAGACATAATTCAGCCCAACCATCTAACATGAAATTTTAGAGCACTTCATGCTTCCCTCTGCTGCCAAGCTTTATGAAGATGCTGATTTCATTTTTAAGAAGGATGTGTCTCCTGTCCACACTGCAAAAAGTCCCAATACCTGGTTTAATGATCATGGTATCACTGTGAATGACTGGCCAGCAAATTCACCTGGCTTTTATGTGATGCCACACTGATAGAGTCATTTATGTAAAGGAAGCACCAACCAAGTACCAGATTCATATACTGTCCTGTGCATAGACATACTTCTCAATGTTGCTTTTTTAGAAGTCCATTTGTGTCATTAGTTTTCTGTAATATTCAAACTTTCCCAAATGAACACAAAGCCTACATAACATATTAGTTTCACTTTTTGAACTGATTTACAGAAAAAAAACATTTTCTGTTAACTGTTCTGATTCATTATATTTATTTTCAGTATTTTTGAAATTGTTTTATTTATTTATTAAGAGGCACCTATAAAGAATAAATACATGATGGTGGAAAATCTAAGTTGAGCGACTCTAATCAACAACTAGGGGGAGCTCGGAAGCTGCAAATAAAAATGCAGAGTTCTTGAGAAGAAATTCTAAATAATGCAGTGGTGGAAAAGACATTGGCAGATGTTCACTGCAATCAGGCTCAAATGAATTCATATAATTAAAGAGAAATGTTGAAACAAACAACAATCCCATGCTAGTTTGATTACCATTGCAAACCCAACATCAGCTTTCTTCAAAGCAGGTCCATCATTGGTGCCATCTCCGGTCACAGCCACCACCTGCCTCTGATCTGCCATAGTGCTGTCAATAATTCCTGTCAAAACACACAGAGCAGAGCATGCAGCACAGTTAATTCATTCAGTTTTTATGATACACTCAAATTAAACACAATATAGGTCCTTCTCAAAATATTAGCATATTGTGATAAAGTTCATTATTTTCCATAATGTCATGATGAAAATTTAACATTCATATATTTTAGATTCATTGCACACTAACTGAAATATTTCAGGTCTTTTATTGTCTTAATACGGATGATTTTGGCATACAGCTCATGAAAACCCAAAATTCCTATCTCACAAAATTAGCATATTTCATCCGACCAATAAAAGAAAAGTGTTTTTAATACAAAAAACGTCAACCTTCAAATAATCATGTACAGTTATGCACTCAATACTTGGTCGGGAATCCTTTTGCAGAAATGACTGCTTCAATGCGGCGTGGCATGGAGGCAATCAGCCTGTGGCACTGCTGAGGTCTTATGGAGGCCCAGGATGCTTCGATAGCGGCCTTTAGCTCATCCAGAGTGTTGGGTCTTGAGTCTCTCAACGTTCTCTTCACAATATCCCACAGATTCTCTATGGGGTTCAGGTCAGGAGAGTTGGCAGGCCAATTGAGCACAGTGATACCATGGTCAGTAAACCATTTACCAGTGGTTTTGGCACTGTGAGCAGGTGCCAGGTCGTGCTGAAAAATTAAATCTTCATCTCCATAAAGCTTTTCAGCAGATGGAAGCATGAAGTGCTACAAAATCTCCTGATAGCTAGCTGCATTGACCCTGCCCTTGATAAAACACAGTGGACCAACACCAGCAGCTGACACGGCACCCCAGACCATCACTGACTGTGGGTACTTGACACTGGACTTCTGGCATTTTGGCATTTCCTTCTCCCCAGTCTTCCTCCAGACTCTGGCACCTTGATTTCCGAATGACATGCAGAATTTGCTTTCATCCGAAAAAAGTACTTTGGACCACTGAGCAACAGTCCAGTGCTGCTTCTCTGTAGCCCAGGTCAGGCGCTTCTGCCGCTGTTTCTGGTTCAAAAGTGGCTTGACCTGGGGAATGCGGCACCTGTAGCCCATTTCCTGCACACGCCTGTGCACGGTGGCTCTGGATGTTTCTACTCCAGACTCAGTCCACTGCTTCCGCAGGTCCCCCAAGGTCTGGAATCGGCCTTTCTCCACAATCTTCTTCAGGGTCCGGTCACCTCTTCTCGTTGTGCAGCGTTTTCTGCCACACTTTTTCTTTCCCACAGACTTCCCACTGAGGTGCCTTGATACAGCACTCTGGGAACAGCCTATTCGTTCAGAAATTTCTTTCTGTGTCTTACCCTCTTGCTTGAGGGTGTCAATAGTGGCCTTCTGGACAGCAGTCAGGTCGGCAGTCTTACCCATGATTGGGGTTTTGAGTGATGAACCAGGCTGGGAGTTTTAAAGGCCTCAGGAATCTTTTGCAGGTGTTTAGAGTTAACTCGTTGATTCAGATGATTAGGTTCTTAGCTCGTTTAGAGACCCTTTTAATGATATGCTAATTTTGTGAGATAGGAATTTTGGGTTTTCATGAGCTGTATGCCACAATCATCCGTATTAAGACAATAAAAGACCTGAAATATTTCAGTTAGTATGCAATGAATCTAAAATATATGAATGTTAAATTTTCATCATGACGTTATGGAAAATAATTAACTTTATCACAATATGCTAATATTTTGAGAAGGACCTGTATTAGCTGATGGGTCTTGGTTTAATGAAAAAAAGAACAAAAAACATCACAAAATCTAAGTTTTAGGTAAATTAATCCAAAATTGCATTTCTCAAAAATCATGCCACTAACTCACCTTTGACGAGTGTGTGTTTGTCTGTCGGGGATGATCTGGCCAGGACTCTGAGTTTAGGCCACACCTTGTCAATACGCTCCTGCTCCACCTAAACACATACACACACCAGTTTCATGATGCACACAAATGTTCACCAACACAAACATTTTAAAATAAAAAGAGAAAGTGGTTGCAGTTTAGATGTTTTTCTATCATTTTTGAGTCCATCTCTCATTATCTGCTTTTGTTAATGTAACATCTTCTTTACCTCTCCTTTCTCATTACGGATCCTCCTGTTGAACTCTTTGCCATCAATGCATAAGAAATCCTCTCCTGGATGGATGATCCCACACTTGATGGCTATGGCTCTGGCCGTGTTTATGTTGTCACCCGTCACCATTCGTACGGTGATGCCTGCACGCTGGCACTTCTGAATGGCATCGGGCACCTAAACATGTCATTACATGGCAGACATATACAGATTGTGATGCAAACACTAATTATTAAAAGCTTTTTGAAACATCAAAATTACTCTTTTACTTCAGACACAAAACGTTTTTGTAGTTGTGCTTCTGACAACGTATAGAATTAGTTTATGATTTTATAGGGCTGGTTTCAGTATACACCAACTCCAGAAGGATATGTTGACTCTGTCTGTCTACCATTTGGTGTTTGGGTACAGTTGGTTTTAAAGCTTCAATCTTGAAAACAGTAAAGCTGCAAGATAGAAAGCAAAACATGCAATGCAGACCTGAGAGAAACTACAAACTGCATACAGGTAAGTAAACATACTGGATATTTAATTATATGAGACTATAATTATTTTTCGTTTTAAATGCAATGAAGCTTATCTATTAAAATTATATCCCTGTGAACAGGAGTTTAATGGTTAAATGTTTTAAGACATTGTGCATAGAGGGCACAGAGAAAAATATGTCTTATCAACAACTTGCAAAACAGTATTAATTCAGAAATACATCTTCTTGGCAAAGGTCAGAGTGGGAGAGTGCTGCTCTCCAAACACAAACATAAACAAATGTGTTCACATAAAGTAATGAGAGCCCACATCGATTTTTACAAACATGCATGACTCTACCTTCATTGTTTTTTTCTGTTTAAAGCACGGATACACACACACACTCAAACAAACACACACAAATAAACAGAATTGTTCTACTCCACACTCTCATATGTACAGTCAAGTGAAACAGGTTTTCCATTAGCTGGAGGTTCAACACACACACACACACACTGCAATGAAAACATATATCTGTTTTGACTGTCATGTAGCAAAATAATCACTCTAAATATTAAAGCCTATAAGAAGTTTTCAAGCCATTTTGGCTTTGTTGAACAAATATAGCTAAAATCTGCCAGAGGATATTTAAAAATTGTAAGAATTGTCATCTCCTTGAATTAACCTAAAATGGCTAAGCTACTAAAAAAGTGCCAAATTCCTTCTGAATATAACTACTGAATATGCCATTTACTTAATAAATTATCTTTAAAATGTATTTTATTTAACAGCATATTGATGTAAGAACACTGTTCTTTAAAGGGTAAAGACCCTCTAAATAAATTCACATTTTATGCTGAACTAATCTCAAATGACTGGCTAGTCTTAAATAGAAAATACTAATTGAAATGTATTTTATTGTACTCTCTTTGCTATTTTCGTGTTTTTGTGATTGCACTCTAGCCTTTAAAATAGTTAAAATTCCACAAATATTATCTAAAATTGATATTAATAGTTCAGTCTGTAGAAGGTGAGAAAGAATGACTTGTTTAAAGTTGAAAAAAATAAATATAAATTATTTCTAAGGTGTTTCGGGGAAACTGACTTTATTTGTAAAAAGGGACCAATGTGGATTTTCAAGGACATGATAAGGATTAAATCTATTTTCTTACTATTATTACTATGTCATTGTTATCAAGGCTGCTGTTTGTCATTTTTATTACTCTTGGAGTTTTTTTTCCCACAGCTCTAATTGACCGGCCATCTGAGAGAGGAGAGAAAGAAGAAAGTGCAGGATTATTGAAAACGCATCTGACCCGACAACGGAGGAAGGTAGGAGTCTAGATGTTATACTGAAAAACAAGCCTCTTGAGTACCTGATATAGATCTGGTTACAGTCTCATTCTCCTCCATTTCTCTTTACCCATCTTCCTCCCACCTCCATCACTCTCACATCAATCTTATTTCTAATCTATTTATCTGTCTCAGTCTCTGTTTCTCTTTATATTCCTGTTTCTCTCTATGTCCTTCTTCTCAGGAGCACCATATACAGAAGCCAGGAATGAAAAGAACATGAAATTCTGAAGGAAGAGATTAGATGCTAATAAACAAAGTAATAATGTTTACTAGGTTGTGTGATATTTTATCACGGGGAGAAAGTCTTTAAAAAACAAGATGGAAAGATGGTAATGGAGAGCATCCTTTCCCTGAACTGCTTTTAGTTTTCGAAAATGTCAGAGGATGCATTACTTTGAAATTAAAAAAATTGTAAAAACATTAAGGATTTATTATAGTTTTTTTTATTATAGTTAACCTGAAGGGAGAAGGTATAGAAAAGAACAATTGTAGAAAACTTTTCCTGACAAGGAATATTTGTTTTCCTTTGCAGCAGATTATTTATGTTTATTTCTTAAAATTACAATAAAACAAACATACAAAAAGCTGTTTATATGTATTTGTTTGCTATTGATTTATGTTTTTGTCCTAGGTAGGCTCAGATACTTACATAACATAGAACAGAAAGAGAAAAAGAGCACAACTGGATGAAGAAAAGTGGGTGGAGATGCAAGTAAAAAGAGCAAGAGCAATCAGAAGAAGCTGAAATTCAGGCCTTACAATAAAATAGGAGGTGGAACGGTGAAAACATGTTGGGGCGAGGTTGAGTAAGAGCCTTTGTTTACGAGTGATGAGAGTGATGGAAGAAAAATAAAAGGAAGGTGTTTAATAATGCAGTAGTCAGTTAGGATCCTACTTTTGTGTACCATTACTGGAAGTGTGCCAAAGAGGGTCAGCTAACTCACTATACACATTTCCAGCACTCCACTAATTTCATTACACATTTTCTTCAAGAGAAGCCTATCATAAAAGATTTGTGCCAAACCGTTTTGTGATAATCGCTATGTGATTTCTTTAAATCGTGAATTTTAGTAGTCTCCATACACAGTAAAAGATTTAAAACAGCAAAATCCATCCATCCATCCATCCACTTTTCCACATATGCTGTTACATAGACTGGGCAAAGTAAAAACACACAAACCTTTTACCAGTGTTGGCCATTGAAACAAACTAAACTCTTTCTCATTTAGGTCAGTTAGGATTACCAAAAGTATTTGTATCTACTTAATGCTGAAATTATTATAAAAATATTTTCAAGTTATCATTCATAATGGTTACAATGCATTTAAACAAATTGGGAAAGCCCAGGTGATTTCATGGCTTTGCGAGCTTCTGACACACTGCTACCTTGTGTGATTTCATGAAAAAACAAAAAGAAAGTTTAGCGAGTTTGACAGTCAGTCAGTCAGACATTTTCTACCGCTTATTCCATAGTGGGTCGCGGGGGAGCTGGTGCCTATCTCCAGCAGTCTATGGGCGAGAGGCAGGGTACACCCTGGACAGATTGCCAGTCCATCGCAGGGCAACACACAAACAACCATGCACACACTCATTCATACACCTAAGGTCAATTTAGAGAGACCAATTAACCTAACAGGCATGTCTTTGGACTGTGGGAGGAAGCCGGAGTACCCGGTGAGAACCCACGCATGCACGGGGAGAACATGCAAACTTCATGCAGCGAGTTTGACAGTTTTGCAAATACACACAGGGATAAAGACCCTAATTTTTGGAAAATATCCTGTGATCTAAGAGGACTAAAAGTAAACTCTTTGGTTACACTGTTTGCTACACTTAGCATAAAGAGGGGATCCTGGCAAGCATGAGAACACCATCCCAACTGGGAAGTAAAGGAGTGCCAGCATTATGCTGAGAAAGTGTTTTGCTGAAGGTGGGACTGGTGCACCTCACACAATACAAAATGGATGTCATCATGAGAAAAGAACATTAAGTGGAAAAAATGAAGAAATATCTCAAGACCTCAGCCAGGACGATAAAGAATAAATAAAAATTTTCAAATGGACAATGACCCTAAGCATACTGCCAAATTAGTTACAAACTGGCTAAAGGACAACAAATGATTTGTAGTGGCTGTTAAAAAGCCCTAATCCTACTTCAGTGGAATATCTGTGGGCACAGTTGAAATGGGATGAATGGAAGGATACCCAACATGTTTTACCCAAGTCATACACTATAGAAGGCAAATCTACAAACGACTAAGGAAATGTTTGTAAACTAAAATAAAAGATTTTCTGAGGAAAATCCTCATTATTTTGGCTTTTAGCAAAGAGAATAATTTTGATAATCCTAACTAGGATTGAGAGAAATTAGTTACATGTAACAATGTCATGTAATTTAATTTAATTAATTTGTTAGAGTTATAAAAGAAAATATGGATAGCAACTTACAGGTCCCTTTAAAATGACTAATCACAATTTGCATTACATTTAATTATATTATTTGTAAAAAAGAAAGTATGTTAATTAATATTTATGTTTTTTAATTTGATTACATAATGTCAGTAACATCCTTAATTAACTGATGTCATGTGTTTATTTTGTCAGGGTCCGCAAGAATCTGCAGAGAGGATTTATTGAGGATTTCTTTCCTTGTGAAGAAGACTAATACAGAACCAGAACCAAGCACTGTCTGGTAGAGGAGCACAGAACAGTATCATTCTCCCCCAGTGTGATATGTGTAAATATTACAGTAAAATTGTAAGTGAATACAAAACCTCGTAGCAGAAACATTTTCCTAGAATGCTTGTTTTTTTTTGTTGGGGGGGGGGGTTACAAGATTTATAGCAATATGAGATTATTCCCCAGGTGGTGCAGGATGCAGCTGCACGTCTTTTAACTGGTACACAGAGGAGAGAGTCGATAACTCCAGTGTTAGTTTTACTGCACTGGCTGCCTGTTCACTTTAGGGTTCATTCTCAGATTCTTCTTTGTTTTTAAGTCTTTAAACGGCCTTGACCTGCTCTACATCTCTGAGTTTTTACAAGTACTTTGGCCCTCCCATTCACTCAGGTGAGCGGACCAGCTTCTCCTGGGTGTGCCAAGAACGGGACAGAAGCTTGGAGGGGACAGAGCTTTTTCTGTAGCAGCTCCCAGATTTTGGAGTATAATGCCTTTGCATATTAGACAGGCATTTTAACGGTGTATTGTTAAAACTGCTCTGAAAACTCATCCTTTTTTCATTTTCTTTTAAACGAGCAAGAGACGTCATTTATTTGTTTGAGTTGTTTTATTAACATCTTTTATGTCTACGTTTTATATTTGAGTTTTAATGCATTTGTATAATATCTGTTCAGCACTTTGGTCAGCTGCACTGTTTTTAACGTGTTCATAAATAAAGTTGGCCTATGGTCTGGTACCAACATGCCCCCCTCATATGCTCCTACCTCTGGTCTGACAGGATCCTCAATTCCTACAATAGAGATGGCTGTCAGGTCACTGAGGATGTTGTTTTCATCGTCCCAATTGGGCTCAGGATCATTAGGAAAGTCACGGTATGCCACACAGATGGTCCTCAGACCATCACATGCCATAGGCTCAATCACCTTCTTCACCATCTCATCCTTATCTCGTGGGCGGAAAACTCTGGGCTCACCAATTTCATTCAAAATGTGACTGCATCTGAAAAAAATAAAAAAATAAAACATGGCAGCACTTTAAATCTGCCTCTGTTTACCAACCCTAGAAGCACAATTTGTAGTGCTAAATGGATATATATATATATATATATATATATATATATATATATATATATATATATAATTTTTATATATATATATATATTTATATATACACTACCGGTCAAAAGTTCTAAGATCCCTTTCTCATTTAATGGTTTTCTTTATGTTTATGACTATTTACATTGTACGTAGGTTCTCGCTGAAGGCATCAAAACTGTGAATGAACACATATGCATTTATTTAGCAAAATAAAAATTGCAAAAGAACTTTATACTTATATTTTACATTCCTTAAAATAGCTGCCCTTTGCTGTGATGACTGAAATATTAACCTTTGGCCGTCTCTCAGTGAACCTCTGGGAATTTCTTTTAAGACTCTTTGGAAGAGCATTTCAGGTGACCACCTCATGAAGCTCATGGAGAGAATGCCAAGAACTTTTTGTATGTTATACGATTCCATGTGTTTTCATTCATAGCTTTGTTGCCTTTGGTGAGAATCTACAATGTAAACAGTCGTGAAAATAAGGAGACCCATTAAGTGAGAAATGCATTTAAAACATTTGACTGATAGTGTTTGTATATGCATATGTATATTCCTAAACCTTGTGTGAGATGTTTACAGAATGGTTAGAGTTGCTATCGCTGGCAAGATCCTGTCGGACTTCCAGATACAAACCTACAAAATAGTAGCTGTTGTGATTGTTGTGGCCATCCCAAACAATGGAAACATAAGGAAAAAGACACATGGCAAAGTGCAGAAATACAAAGGTAGCTACACTACAACTAAAATGTTTTTGTCGTAACAATGCCTCAAACTATCTTACAAAGCCTGTTTATTTCCCCTTAAACAATGCCATATGTTTAAGGAAAATGCATTTGTGGGTTGAGCAACAGCTGACTGTGTGAGCTGCATGAATCAAAAACTTTGCCAAACTGCAAATGCCAAACAGCTTTTGGTTGCGGCAGTGCCATGGTGTGGGGCAGCATCTCTCTCACTGGTAAAACTAGGTTTTTCATCAATGGAGGCAAAGGCAATGCAAATAGATATCCAGAGATCTTCAAACAGTGGCAATCCCATATCTCCACTCTTAGGGACCAAACTCTATCCTCCTAGATGTCAACGGTTGCCCAGACAATTGGCAATTGTTGAATTGCCGCTATGTGTTGTTTCTTTAAATTTAATAATTCAATTCGATAAATGACATCAGGCAAGAGTTAATAGCAGAAAAAGCTGTTTGGCATTGGCAAGGATGATTTTTGCGAGCGTTTTGCAAGTGCAACCCACGTGCTGTTCCTTACAAATGTCACAGGGAAATAGTCTTTCCAACAGGCTTACTTTTTGAAGTATAGAAAATACTGGACTCACTTCTTGAGTACAATTTCAGAGGCTCCCTTGCTGTACATTCGGAAGCTCCCATCAGGAAGTTTGATTACGGTGCTCATAGATTTTCTGACAGAGTTGAAAGTGTAGACTTTGTAAAGTTTCTCCTCGGGGATCTGGTTTCTTATTGGCTGGTAATCCCGTTTCACATCCAGGACCAATCCCAAGAGTCCGCATTCAGTCTTGTTTCCAACTTGCTTGGGTAGGCCACCTTCCTTATCTGGGGGCTAAAGAAAAGCGAAGGTAATACAGCTATATTAAAACAATTCTGTTCTGGGAACTTAATCAAATTCTAAGAAAAAACACAGGAACAGCTTTGTTTAATTTAATTGTATTCATTGAGATTCTCTTTCCCTCACTGAAATGGTAAATGCCCAGTGAAACACTTGAAATAGCTGCTGCTGATAATTGACTAGCAACCGGGTGACAGGGTTACTGTGTGTGGGAGAGAAGGAGATGAGACAGGTAGAATCAAATTTGGATATTCTTATTTCAAACGAGCAGATCAACCAATCTGTAATTATAATCTGTAATTGTGTGTTTAGAAACATGCAATTATATGGTTCAGTAAACATTTGAGTTTATTACTAACAGAAGAAGACAGCACATAATGCCCCTTCTGTCCTTGAGATCTCAGGTTTGTTTCTGGTAGAGTTAGTACTATACGATTTAGGTTTGGGTTTTTAAATAATCATAAAAGAAAACGATAATGAAGCATCGCCATCTGTACACAATCTCTTAGCAATGTCACAAGCCTATGACACTGCAAAGTAATATGCACTTTAAATGGCTAAATAACAAAAAAGAAATACATACCTATGATTTAGGCTCCCATTGCTTACAAGAAAAATCGCAAATAAAGTTATTGTAGCAGAAGGTTTTCAAAGAATGATATCTGTGGTAGGCAGTTAACACATCTCAGAAAGGCTTTTCAGTACAGGTAGAACAATATAACATTTAGGTTTGTTTTTATATAAATTTGTTATATATAGTTCATTCTCATTTTCACAATATTTACTATATTCAGCTACTCTTTTTTAGGAGGGTAACATAAAGAAAAGATTAGTTCCTTACTGTTGCTTTTGATTCATGAGTTTTTTCTTTTAATTTACTTAAGTGCATACATTTTTTATGGCAAAAATTAGAAAAGTAAAAAAACTAGAAAGAGCCTTGTTTTTTTGTGATCGAGCATTGTTAGAGCTGGAAAGTGACTTTATCCAGTGTTTTACAGTAAAACGACTGACTAGTTTAAATCATGTGGCATGTGAGGTTCTACAGTACATGCTGGTCTCCTGTGTGATCACTGGAAGTGCAAGCAAGCGAGTGGTCAACTTGTGTGAGGCTCAGCATTCCCATGGTAACGCTGGGCAAAGCACACTTGGCAGTTGAGACTTGGGAATAGAGTAATTGAGATTTTCACCACTTGGGTATTCTTACTCGCTGGCTCTGATTCTCTTAAAAGATTCTCTCTTATTTCACTTCACATTAGTCCTCAAATCATTTCGGCTTCTCTTTATCTTTTTCCAACACTTCTTTAGTAGCAGTACCTGAGCCTCACTCTATTTTGAATTCCTGAAGATGATAGAAAACCAAAACTGTTGTCACGTTTTCAGACATACCCCAGCTTTAGTAACACTGACTCACACATTTGGACACAGTTCTTTCTGTCATTTTTCATAACACAGCTATGCCCAGATGATATAAGATGATATAAATCATAATCTTGCTGTTGCTTGTCTACACAGCTGAGGGTTTTTATTTACATTTTTAACATGTAATAATCTTAAATCAGATGTAAGGATTCATATTTTGCTGCAAAAATATTTAAAGTTTTATTAGTTAAACTGATCACTGACAATGAAAATGATAGATGATTTACATTACATTTCTTAAAAATGTGGTCTGAATATGTAATGAGCCCCAAGTAAGTTAAGACTTAGTAGGACTACATTTTGCTGTAATTACAACTGCACGTTTTTAGGTGTATATCTCTGACAGTTTTGCACATTCAAAGACTGAAATTCCAGATGATTTTCTCTTAAAAGATAGCAGCTCAAGCTCCTTTAGATTGAATGAATAATGTAACATCACCTTTCAACTCTTACCAGGGATTCTTAATTTGATTTAAATCCAGAACGCTGTAAAATGGATATGCTTTGATCTAAAGCATTCCACTGTAGCTCTAGTTGTATGTGTAACCTCTGCTAAAGTCCCAAGTCTTGCAGCCTTTCATAGATTTTCTTCCAGGATTACTGTGTATTTCTGAACAGCTTCCCTGTCCCTGCTGAGGAGAAGCATCTCTACACTATGAACATGCGACCTCCATTTTTCACCTTAGAGATGGTTTGTTCAAGATAATGGGCAGTTTTAGTTTTCCACCACACATAGGGTTCTGCATGTAAGCCTAAAAAGTTCAATTTTGCCCTCATCTGACCAGAGCATCTTCTTCCATGTGTTTGCTGTGTTCCCTTAACGGCTTGAGACAAACTCCACTGGTGCAGATTCCCAATCATCCAGGACATGACTATCCTAAATGATTAAGTAGAAGGCAACTGGAGTTCTTCTTTTGTTTTCTGAAGATGACCTCTGAACTAAAAGGCTTTTTCAGTTCTGAAGAATGGGAAGGGTTGAATATTGTTTTATAACATAACGCTGCTTTAAACTTCTCCACATCTTTATCCCTTACCTGTCTGGTGTGTTTCCTGGTCTTTACCCTGTTGTTTGTTCACTTATGTGTACTAACAAACCTCTGAGAACTTCACAGAACAGCCGTATGTGTACTGAGATTAAACTACATACAAGTTGACTCTATCAAGTTGTTCTGTGATTTTAGATGCCAACTGGTTGCACTAGATTTTATTCAGGGGTAAAAGAGTACTATGGGCTGAATACAAATGCATGCCGTACTTTTCAGATTGTTGTAAATCTAATTTATTTATCTGAAGTGAGTGTCTAACAGTTATTTTACAAGTTATTACGTTTCCGTAATAACAGAAAACCCCAAATGTGAACCCTGTCTGTGAAAGAAAACAAAAACAGATGGCTTATCATTCAGCCACATTCCTGCCTAGGTGTAAGTTGCTGTTGTGGGAGATGTATGGGGCTCTTCACCTGATGCTGTTAAAGAAATGGAAAAATAAGGTTTAAGTTATCATGCAGTAAATATTATTTATTTTTACTGAGATAATTCAGTGCCGAACCCTGAAAGTGGAGAACCTCCAAGAGGAATCAGGTGCTTAACAGCTATAAAAGCCATAAGAGTTGAAGATAATAACTCAATAATTTCTTTATTAAATTCAAATAGTTATGTATTTTTGTTATCCACTAAATATTCAGTTTGAAACAACAGGTAGTCATTATATAATTTTTATCTTACTCTATGTAAAATTATATTAGTGAATTTCATTTTGGGAATTTGTTTTCCATTTATTTACTATATTGATAATATTTTTCAACAATTTTGTAAAGCTAGGACTTTAGGACTTCAAAACAATTAATCTAAATTAATAAACATGGTGTTATATATATAAAAAACAAATACTTGACAAAATGCATATCTACTTTTTTAGGGTTAGGTACATCACTTTTATCTCTGTTCTAACCCAAAAAACACCCTTTGAAAAAAAAAGAAAAGCTGAGTCTGATGAAAACACATATTGTGATACATAAGCATGCATCAAAAAACTATAAAACTATGTAAAAAACAAAAGTATCCTCAGTTCCTTAAAGATGTATGAACACCTTTGCAAGGCCCCGTTTAAAACACAAATAATACAATAATTCAAATATCATTGAATATTGATTAACACTGACCAGTCCCAGTTTTCCCGTTTTTTCAGCTGTGGAGGCTGAGGATCTGCATGTGCAACTGAGGGGTTAGAAAGTTCTCTAAAATCACATTAATCATTAAAACCAAATCAGAGTGCAGGCCCATCTTAACCAAGTAATTGGATGTATCCTGTCATTGTTCAGCTGTGTGTCACAAATCACAGACAGGAGAAAAAATATTTTATACTGAGTTTGCGTTAAATAACAGAATTAATGCCTCTTCCTAATGACCAGTGATTACATCAGGAAGACACTGCCTGTCATTGGCTAATGACCGGATGGAATAAATGGCCTCATCAATGTTGACTGGTGGTGTTTCAAGGAATTGGCTCCCAGATGAAACGTCCAGTTAAATCACCAAACCGCAAATAACCACACATTCTATCTTGGAGCTTTAAACAATTTTAGAGAAATGTATTTGATGCAGAGTAGAATATTTAATATTTTGAAATATTGTCACTACTGACTGGTAACTGAGGCAGGAGAAAAATATTAAAATTAATCTAATAAATATAGGACAGAAACAAACACTACTTATTCCCAAAGTTTGTTTTCGTTTCACTGGTTTTACGCACAAGGACAGTTGCTGGCAGTGAACGCTCAGTGTTGGCATGACAGGACTACTGCTGGCATGTCCTGGCCTGGATGTGGCTAAGGACCAGCTGCCCTCTCCCTGGTCCTTGGGTGATCCTGCAGGCAAGGACATATGCCAGAGGGAGAGCTGGCAACTATACTTCCTATTCCACCCGGGGCTCTCCTTAATCCATACCTCCTGTTCCTTCATACTCTCTTGTCATTTTCTTCACACAACATCCAGCCATTTAATGTTGTCTTGAGCTTCAATGTACATTTTCTGCCCTGTTTCAGTTTTTCACAACATCTCATTCCTTTCCACTTCCTTTGTTCTGTATGACTTTCTCCTCAACCTTATCAGTTTCCCCTGTCTCTTATGGGGTTCCTCACCTCCTTGGCCTCCTCTCCTATCTTGTTCCCTTGTTTGAAGGACCATAACACATTGTTGCTTTCCATACTGCTAGAAAAGCCAACCAGGCTAAGGCCTCGGGCGTGCTGGGAGCCAAAATACAGCCTTGCAGTCCATTATAAGAATGCTTGTCATGTGACTGCAGTTTCGCTTTTCTTCCATCTAATCCTGTCTTTGCTTTCCACTGCCTCTTAATATTATGGCCTTATTCAAGGCTTTTCCATTTATTATAATTGAACTTTTTTTTGACATTTACTCACTCTAAAACCAAAAATACAAGAAGTTCACATTTTAGCTAAATATTATGTCCAAATAAATTTCTAGAAAAAACACATTATCACAATTCTTATAACAACACTTTTCATCATCCCATAATACATTCAACTATGTCATACTCTCTATCTGGTTTGGTCTCTCAGCCCCCTTGAAATTTTGGAACAATTCATAGCAGACTTCCTGGTTGGACTCAACACTGTACATCTCTCTCTCTCTTTCTAGTGCTTTAACTTTTCAAGATTATTTTCTACATAATGGTGTACTAAACTGTATTTTAAAATTCTTTTTATTGCCAAATGTATAGCCCTATTTGCTCTGATGCTAAAACCCAATCTTGGAAATGGCTGTTCCACTAAGTCTGGTAGAAAGGGACATTTGCCGCTGCCAGCCTTTAAAAATTGTTATGGCCAGAGCTCATTCTTTTATGTCTATACCAAGGCATGGAATGGTACATTGCACAGTACCATTCCATGCCTTGGTATAGACATAAAAGGCACTACTTCAACATTTGGCACTTTTTAAGATGTCTCTGCTGGACACGTTTCACTACAATCACTGATAGGGAGCTGCATTTACATAAACAGACTGGAATTTGTCAGACAAATGAAATCTAAACCAGCTTAGTGCTGTTTCCCTGATCCCTACAACATATTCCAGCCTTTCTAAGTAAATATCGTGATCAACTATATCAAATGCAGCACTAAGCTCTAACAGGACAAGTACAGCCACAAGTCCATTACCTGAGGCCTTAAAATATCATAAGTGACTTTCAGTAGAGCTGTTTCAGTGCTATGATGACCTCTGAAACCTGACTTCAACTCTTCAAACTGGTCATTACTGTGTAAATGCTTACATGTAATTAGCAACATTTTTTTAATTGATAAGAAAGGAAGATCTGACATAGTTTTGTAATTTATTTAGTCATATTGACTAAGAGAAGATTTCCTAAGTAAATGTTTAATTACAGCTACCTTGAAAGCCTGTGGTATGTATCTATTTACTAAAAATAGATTAATCATAAAAAATGGGGGCAGTAATCAATGGGAACACTTTCTTAAATAATTTATTTCATTTTTGATAACTGGATCAAAACTGTCCAAACACAGTTACCTCTAATGCTGCTTCGCTCACTGAAGACAAAGTAATCACGTTTGGAAGGATGAAAATGCTTTTATTTTTAATAGATTACATTTTATTTATAAAGAATCATATAAAGTTATTACTGCTGAGAGCTGAGGGGATGGAGGGCTCAACAGAACTATGACTATGTGTAGGTTTGGCAACTGTACAAAAGAATCCCAGAATTATTCTCCTCTATTAATGATAAAATATATGCTGTTCTAGCTTGGTGAATGGTCTTTATGCAACAGAGACTAGACTATTTTTCCAGATTAAGTAGGACTCCTACATATGTGTATAATGGGTGGGATGAATCTGTTAGAAACGCTTACAGGTTGGTGGTCGTGGACTGCGATCTAGGACTATGCTTCCTACGTACCGTCGCCCAGGCAGCCTGTGGTCCCAGCTACGCAGACTTACCGTCGCCCAGGCAGCCTGTGGTCCCAGCTACGCAGACTCTGCACCTTACCAAACAGCTTACAAATTCTCTAAATTGTCCGTAGGTATGAGTGTGCATGGTTGTTTGTACTGTGTGTCTCTATGCTGCCATGTGATGGACTGGCGACCTGCCCAGGGTGTATCCCGCCTCCTGTCCAATGACTGCTGAAGATGGGCACCAGGACCCCCCAACCCAACCTGGCACTATGTGAAAGCATAATTCTCCCAAAATCTAACAACTGGTTGTGCCATCCTTGCCAGCAATTAGTCAATTCCTTGGTGGTATGCTTCAGATATTCGTCCTGCGGTGCTTGAGCTTTACGTCATCAAGTGATTGATGGAAATTCTCCTTTAACGTGTTTTGGTAAAGATCAGAATTCATGATTACATAAATTACGGCAAGTTACCAAAGTCCTTAAGCAGCCCCAAACCATTACAGCACCACCACCAATATAATATCATTTTCCTAAAAGGTTGTGTTAGTTTTGTAACAGATGTAACAGGATGCACACATTCCAAAAATGTCCACTTTTGTCTCATTAGTCTACAAATTATTTTCACAAGTCTTAAGGATCATCTCATTCCGTTCTACGTCCTTTCATTATTTTTTTGGGGGGTAAATGTGACATGGCCCTTTGTGGTCAGCATTGTTTTTTGCATTGGATTGCTCTACTATGGATGCTACGTTTGGTCAGTCTGTCTTTCTTAGTGTTGAATCATAAACACTGACCTTAACTTAGACAAATAATGCCTGCAGTGCTCAAGATGTTGTTATGTGGGTCTTTTGTGACCCTCATTGCTGAGTTGTGATTGTGGGCCTGGAGTAATTTTGGTAGGCCATTCACTCCTAGAAAGGTTTATCACTGTTCCAACCTTTTCTGCATTGTGAATATTCGCCCTCACTACTGTTTGCTGCTGAACTAAAGTCTTAAACGGCTTTCTAAATCTTTTCAGACTTGTAGGTTCCTTGTCTCTCATCTGTTCCTGAGTTTCTCTGGACTGGGGCATAACCTGTTAGTTTTTGAGATATTTCAGCCTACTTCATACTGTCAGACAGGTACTCTTTCATTGATTTCTTTATTCTACAGGTCTGACAGTTATCAGGCCTAGGTGTGGCTTAGTAAACAGAAGTTAATGAAGTTAAACTCAGGGTAAATATAACTTTATGAATGGTGCTTAAAATAAAACAGAAATAATCAGCTTAGAAAGTTGAATATTGTTGATGCCCCTAGCAACATTCTAGGCCTCTTCACTCCAGATGATTACTATGTGATCAGAAATTTGGGCTTTTATTTTGACAGTTCTTGTAAATTAAATAAACTCTAGAGTTGTTGAATCCAACATTTTCCAACTTAGCTTTAAAGTCTACTCATTCTTACCCAAAAAAAAGATCTGAAAACGTGATGGGTGCTTTTTATGACATTGTTCTTGGAGTGTTATAATGTATGTTGGTCTGGACCTGTCTTTTTTCATGACCTGCAAACAGTCTTAAATGCGGCCACCTGTCTTCTAAAGGATACTAAACAGCAAGAACGCATTTCAACTTTAGGATTTTATTGCTGCTCTTTAAAGTTTTACATGGTCTTGTATCGCCATATTAAAGCAAACTACTTAGCCCTTACACTCCAGTGAGAGCACCCTGGTCAACCAACCAGTTTCTCTTAAGTACTCCAAGATCTAAACTAAAACATAGAGGTGATCGGGCTTGAAAACCCAATATAAGTTGTGGCCCAAAATAAGGACTGGTGTAATAGTTGAGTCTTTTAAATCAGTGTGAAAGATTTATTTTTATTCTTGGGCTTTTAACATTTGTTTAATGAACTATGTTACTGCACTTACTGATGAACAATAAACTGAAGCCAAGTTTGATTACAAACTTTAAATTGCTGTTTGAAGACAGGCAACATCTTATAACGTATTATGGTTCTAGTTCTATCTACATGGCAAAACGTTTTGTTTTAACTAAATAATAAGTTACCCCTTTATAAAGACAGTACACACTGTTTATTTGTATGACCCAAGCAGGTGGTTAAAACTACATGAAAGTGAGCTCCGAGGACATTCACACTGCCGTACTAAACATACCACTGTGCTGCAGGAACACACACTTGTGGTCTGAGTACCTCCAGCTGAGATATTACAGATGTGTGTATGAGTGATTGGTGTGTGTTACTGTACAAGATCCTCTGTTTTTGACAAACTATTTGAATGTCAACAAATTAGCTCCTACTCCACTGGAAATTTTTTGTTTTTCTGTGAAATTATACAAATGAACCAATTTCACTGAAGGTTCTTCATCTTTGTGTACTATATATGACCTAAATGAATGAGAAGTTTTTTTTATGTGTAAAAATATGTAAATTCTTCCAGTTGTTATGGCAGCATACATGAGCTGATTGAAGGCACAGTGATATAGCAGAAGCTGTATTATGATGCCAGGGAGCACTAGAGGGATTGATATGGTATCAAAGCCTGCCTCTATGCCTTTGTGTCTTTATGTGGTGGCCATCAAAGACTTCCATAGCCATTCCTGCATCCCACAGGACTCTGGCATCTTATATAAGAACACACCAGCAAGCATACTGCAGGGCTGAAGTGGCACTGAGGGAGTGGAGGCGGCTGAGGAAGGGAAAGAGGAAAAAACTAAATATTACTCAGAAATCTCTCTTCCGCATCCGGCTTTTTGGATTCCCTAATTAATCTGTCATCCTACAACATACTTTGTTCCTCTGCTTCATTCTTCCTTTAAGTAAAGTAATGTCATGGGTACCATATGACAGAGTGAAAGTTTTCATTTTTCATTTAGAGGTTAGTGCCTGACAGTAAGTCCTTCAAAAATGAACATCATTGTAGCACATTACTCGAAATAATTATGCAGCTCATTTCTTTTGGTTTTCTATGTTGCTTTGTTAAGTTATTGTGTATGTACAATACTAAAAGAATCTAAAGAATATAGGCAATATTTATAGTAAATGCTATTATCATTATCATTGTAACAAAATTATCTTTAACAATGTCATGCACAGTTTAACTGACACTGCTGTGCCATGGTTTTAGAAAGAACAGCTCACACAACAGTTTTAGGATCTAACACCACTGACCTAAAAACATTTGTCTTTGCACTACAAATCTTTTTCATCTGTTACTGTAGTAATTCTAAAGAGAATGCCAAAAAAACACCTATAAAACCCTACTAAAATGTCGAGCAGCAAAGTTTAAGAATTTGCAAAAATATGGCTGCATCCTTTGATTTTAATGGCAATAAAACAGTTTTATTTTTGTATAACACTGCTTGATTTATCTTATATATGGACTGTTCTAATGTGGTACATATGTGAAATCAAAATATTGGCTTTTATTGTTACCATATGATACCCTGTCACATAACAAGAGAACTTATGATGAATATTTACTTTTGACAATAAATTCTTTACTTGAGTGTGTATAAACTATTCTGTTGCCTCACATTGCAAAGTAAAATTAACAAAAATATGCACTCTTTTCACCAACAAGGTCACCTTTTCAATCAGGAAGAATCAGACAATAACATTAACTGCATGCAGCATATTTTCAATTTTTGAAAAAAAGTATCTAATGATATGAAATTATTCTAATAAAGAGTTTTAAACTTAAGAAAAAGGTACAGCACCTGGGAAAACAAAAACAAAGGCTTTGATCCGATATGATATTTTCATCTTTTAATGATAATAGAGTTTAATGAGTTGGCCTGTTATACAGTGTCCTAATGATAAATGGTCGACCTGTACAGTGTGTGTCGCACCTCTCACTCAATGACTCCTTGAGACAGGCACCCGTGCCCCCGCAACCCTGACAAGGAATAAGCGGGTATAGACAAAGGATAGATGTTTGAGGTTTTGCTTAGATTACTTATGTTGTTTTCCTTCAGATTGCCATGCATTCAGTACTGAGACAAAATACCAAAAGAATAACAATAACAATCCTGACAGCTTATTAAAACTCCATGTTTCATATAAAACAAATTTATCCCTGTATTAATCCCTGCTGCACAGCATGACTCTGTTCTGGGACCTCTCTGCTCTTCCATGTACAGATGTGTAATGCCTGAGGCAGGTTAGGCAGCAGCAAAGACCTCTTAGTATACAGAACAGAGCTGCATCAATGACAGGCATGAAATTGATTAAGTCTGACAAAGTTTAGGGATTGAACTAGAGGGCAAGGGCAAAGAAGCTAGCTAAAAGAGGCCTGTAATGGCAAAAAATGGATCACAAAAGAGTTTCAATCATTGCCTGTAAATGCTAGGTAAATTTCTGCAAGTGTTTTAAATAGAAAAAATATTAATTGCTTCAGATGTCACCCATGATGCAGTTATGGACAGTCCTGGCAAAATGTAACCACATCAGTATACAAAAGGTGAAAGGAAAACCTGATACAGATATACAAGCTTCAGAATAGTATAGACTCAAATTTGCTTGTATGTGAAGAACTCAGGCTTTCTTTTTGGAACCTAGTTTATTTGTCATAAATACGTTTCAGACATGCGGTCCAACTGTTTTAGAATATCTGACGAGAGCATGTACTATATGTGTCTGTTTCTTCTTGCATGCAGGTCCAGTTGGCATAGACAAAATTTCTGTCTACTGCACTCACTGTAAACAAGAGACCATCTCCAGCACTTAGACAGATTGGATTCAATTACAGTCGGCTATGCTATGAATATCAGATAAGACAAAATTACACGACCGTTCTCAAGGTGACAAGTTGAGTGAATGCCTGGTGAATCTAAAGCAGCAGCCAAGGACACTGACTGCATGCTTTCCCAAGATGAGAACACTGCAGACCTGGTCTCATTATATGCTCTCACAGCTGAGACTGAGTAATTTAATATAATACTCTTCCCAGGATGTTTAATTCATAGAAATAAGATCAATAGAATATCAAATTTAGTAAAAATTAAATTAAACTTTGCTTCTTTTTACCTTTTTGATTATTGTCTAAAGACCATAACACCTACTTACCTTTGTCAAAATATGTAACGAATATTTAAATGAAAGGCCACTTAGGGAACTGGGTAATAGAAACAATTATTATAGAACTTACCAGTATCTTTGAGGTATAGGCGCTGTTGATAGAGATGGCATTGACCAGTAAATCCAAGGATTTGGGTGAGATTGCACCAGGATCTGGAATTTCTTTGTAATGCACATCTCCTACATAACACTGCACGGCTGTCATACGGTTGGTGGTTAGCGTGCCTGTCTTGTCGGAGCAGATGGCGGTTGCATTGCCCATTGTTTCACAAGCATCCAGGTGACGCACAAGGTTGTTGTCTTTCATCATTTTCTGTTGGCAGGATACATGGATGCATCTCAAAACAGTTGAAAACATGAACTGAGTTGTTGCTTAAAATAGCCCATCAGGCCTGTGCACTGCTTGATATTCACTGGTAACCATCATTAAATTATTACATGTCTGTATTTTTACAGTATATTCAGACATATAATTATATTGGAAAAAGAAAAGAAAATTCAGAACAGTATCTGAACTGTTTTGATGTTGGGAATCTGATGTTGTGGTATCAGGGTGTAAGAATTAACTACATAACATTTCCATACATAAAATTAAATTATGGTTTTGGGACAATTCTAAGATATTTTAGAAAATTTAAGTGAATATAATCACAAATAGAGATTCAAAAAAGAACAAGAAAACCATATAAACTACGGGTCTTGCGGGTTTTATTCAAGATCAGACCATTACCTAGTCTCATGCAGGACGTCCGGGTTTGTTTTTCCTTACCTTGACTGAATATGCCAGGGAGATGGTCACAGCCAGCGGCAGCCCTTCTGGTACAGCCACCACCAACACAGTCACGCCAATGATGAAAAACTTCACAAAATACTGGACGTAGATGGGAGTGCACTCTGGCATCCAAGGACGCTTCTCCATGACAAAGTTGTTGATGGCAAAATACAGGACCAAGATGATGACAGTAACAGCAGACATGAGCAAACCTGGAAGAGATGAGGAAGGCGTCCAATAAGAAAAGGAATGATGAAAGAGAAAACTCAGAAGATTATTAAGCCCTTGAATAATGATCCAAGGCATGAGGCCTGTTGTTCGTTTTGTGCAATTTTCTGTAAGGCAAGCTCTTTACAACTGTGGAGGCTGATGCTAAATATGTAGATGTCCATCCAAGAACATTACAGAACACAACCACCCAGCATCATGAGAAGTCCAGATTTGGCCAATATCAAACTTTGTCAAGCATCACTAATGAAGTCTAATGCATGAATCTTTTGTGTCTGGTAACCTTCAATGATTGTTTTAATTGAATGTCTGATGCTACAACAACAGGGGTCTCTAACATGAACACAGGTGTCTCTAGCTCGAGTCGTTAAGATATACTCTCCTGCAGGGATGCATCCAAAAGCTGCAAAACAGTTCTTCTCATTTGTTCCTATTTTAGAGGGTAAGCTCCATTAAAATGAAATCATTTACTTACTTAATGATGGTCTGCTTGTGTTTTAAATTACATCCATATTGTACAACTCCATCTGGGTGCTTAACCTTTTATGTTTATTTAAATGATTATATCCTTTTGTTACAATAATAACCAATTAATGAGGAGAGCTTTATCTGTTGATTTCAGTAAATCTTGATCTCCTCAGTGGTCTAACTGGGATCTACAGCAGAAGAAACTGACAAACATGACAAACACACGTGAAAATGTAATCCGCAAAATGAACATTAAGCAAGACGGAAAAAGGGGCAAGTTGACAGATAGAGCCATAAAAAAGCAATCCTATGCTCTTAACTGGCTGGCTAACAGCTATGTTATCGTGTAAATTCTTTACAATGCTTTACTCAGTCCTAAGAATACCAATCACCAGGAGACGGCTGCATAGTTGACTGCTCAGTCAGCTCATTCTCCTTAGATTTGTGGCTCATACACCCTCATGTGTCCAAACTACAGTATTACCATCCTCTTAATTGCTCCATGACATCCTTAAAATATTTTACTTTCTGGTCAAAAACACACAAAATATTGAAAGAGGTAAATAGTGGTGAGATAAGGCCTTTAAGTCCAGATATTCAGTAGAAACCCCATATGAGCCAAGAGCATCACTTTTATGCTACTCCATTCATGGTATTTCATTGTGTTGACACCATGTCCCCATTCCATCACTCAGGAAAACACTGATATAATAAAACACTTTAAAAACAAGCACTACTTTAAGGAATTCTCTAAATAAAACCTTGACTTTTCTCAAGACAGTGTTCAATTGTAATGCTACTGTGTTGCTGCTTTAAAGACACCCTCACAGCAAGTCAGACATATTAAGAACACTGATATACAAACCTTTACTTGGCATCAACCTTTCTCTACCACTGCTTTAAATGAAACAAAACAAAAAAAACTGATGTGGATAAATCAACACCAAACCCCCAAGTGCCTGTGTTGAGAATCATCAAGTCCCTTAAGGCCAGGTTTTTCAGAAAAAATGGGGCAAATAGGCTTTCAGAGTTCTATAATTCAGACACCTTAGTCTTCTTTCTCATAGCCTTGATTCCTTCAAGCAACTGCAAACTACACCTTCTTTGTACAACATATTTACTTGATGGACAGGATGATGGCTCAGTACCTTGTTGTCGCTGATTTTCTGCCTGAATGAGTGATATATAAGTCTGGATGCAATTTGCTGTACCTGCTTTGCCGATCTGGACAGCTAGCTTGGTCAGCTTCCCCTGCAGCACAGACTTCTCTTTCTTTGGAGCTGACACTCTCTTCCGCTCCTTCTCGTCAGTCTCTCCCCCTTCAGCGCTTTTCAGAGGCTGCATTTCCATGGCAGCTGCTCCATCCTGCTTCTTCACTGTAAACACCAGAAGAAATAAAAAAAAAAAAAAAGAAATCCATTGTTAGTGACTGAATGAAGAAAAATGACACTTAACTGTACTCTGTCTGGTACAGATAGTACTGACATGAAATTTATATTTCATACCATCAAAGAATAAATATAATAGCCCAAGACAAAATGGGAATTAAATGGTTTGTGTGAAAACCCACACAGTATTTAGAGGTTCATTAAATAGTGAAGGAGCGTCATTTAAACAAAACATTTTACATAATTTATTTTATGCACACAAGGAAGATTAAGATGAGTTTTACACAGAAATAAAAATTTACCTGAAAGAAAAAAAACAATAAGATAAACAGGAATACACTAAACTACTAAAAATAATTTAAAACAACTAAGGTAAAATACAACAATTAACAAAAACAGCAAATATACATATTATTTTTGTTAAATATTGTGGTGTTTTCAACTGCATTGAAATTTGTATTCATTTATGTTCTGCTCTTGCTATGTAAATTTCTGCAAGTCATTTGTTAAGGAAAATTATCGTTTCTAAACTATCCCTACCATTTTTCAAATTTTGTTACATTACAACCACAAACTTTGAGGTATTTTATTGAGATTTTATGTGATAGACCAACAGTGCATAAGTGAGAAGTGGAAAAAATAATTAAACATTGTATTCAACATTACAAATACAAATCTGAAAGGTGTGGAGTGCATTTGTATTCAAGACCAAAGAGTCACTACTATGTAAAACTCTATGCTGCTGAAATCACAGCTGCAAGTCTGTTTAATTATGTACTTACTGTATTTATTAATGTACTTACAGTATTAATTACTAGACTTGAACTGTGCCATTCTAACACAAAAAAATGCTTTTATATAAATAATTCCACTGTAGTTCTGGCTATAGGTTTAGGTTCATCCTCCTGCTAGAAGGTGAACCTCCACCCCAGTTTTCCCAGTCCTTTCTAAAAAAAAATAAAAGCATCCCCACAGCAAGATGCTGCCACTGCTATGTTTCACCATGGGGATAGGGTATTAAGGGTGACAGGCAGTTTTAGTATTTTTTGCCAAACATAGCATTTTGCATAAGGCCTAAAAAACAATTCTGGTTTCATCTGAGCAAAGCACCTTCTTCCATGTGTTTACTGACTTCGGTTTCCAGCTTGTGGCAAACTGCAAACAGCACTTTTAATGGCTTTCTTCTTGCCACTCTTCGACAAAGGACAGATTATTGTGGTTCATGACTGTTGTTCTGTCAAGAGATTCTCCCAACAGAGCTGAGGATCTCTACATCTTCTCCATGGACCTCTTAGCAGTTTCTCTGACTCTCACTTTAGGTTGACAGCCATGCTTTGGTAGGTTTGCAGCTGTCCCATACTTCTTTTCCATTTTCAGATGATGGATTAAGTACTGATCTGTGAGATGTTCAAAGCTTGGGGCATGTTTTCATAACCTGAGCATGGTTTACACTTCTCCACACATTTCTGTATTTCTTGATGTTTGTGATGCTGTTTGTTCACTATTGATTTCTAACAAACCTCTAAGACCTCCAAAGAACATATGCAGTCCTTTGTGTCAGTTTATCACATACAATACTGATACAACATGACCAAATTTGAAAAAGTTAAATAGGGTATGAATACTTTTGCAAAGCACCTCAAAACCATAGAGGAAATATATTGTAGCCTTAGATCCTTAACCACGAAATGCACATGTCTATATTACCATGGCTTTTGCAAATCAGTTACTTAAATCTACAGTAATGAAATCATTTTACATAGCAATGATATCACTGAGCTGTCAGCACGATACATTTGTTGGTAGCGATGTTGAACGCTTTTCTTTTCAAATTTCATGAGGTCGTTTTAGGAATATCATCACACGCATTTAGAAATTGATGCTTTCAAAAAAGGGAATATGCTGAAGGACCGCTAGCCGTAGAAAAAAAGGCCAGATCACAGTGGCAGTTAAAGACTATTTTCGTGTACATTACAAGCAGAATATATCATCTCTGTTGTCAGTTAAAAATAAATTGATTTTCAATCAATCTTGAGATACATAAAATGTTTAATGGTGTGGCAAATATAAGGTACTTCATAAAAAATAAATTATGAATGATAAAAAAAAAAATACTGTTCAGATAGTAGAAGGGAACGGAGATGAAGACGGAGTAATAAAATTCTGCTATTACTCCGTCTTCATCGCTAGCCCCCTCTGACACACACATTCTGTCCTTCTCTTTTAATGTAACCCATTACCAAGAATCATTACAGCTTAATGCTCCTATAATAACGAGGCATGCATTTGATGGTCACAAAAACACCCTTTAAATGTTGAACATTTGCCACAGTCTGTAGTTGTGCATTTTATTTTTCTACCCATTTCATAGAGGTGTCATCTTTACTTAACTTTGATTAAGCAAATTAGAGATACCTGATAATAAAACATAAGGACATACATTCATTCTGTGAAGTTGAAATCTGGTTTGAAATTGTAGCGGTTTAATCCTAAACAAAATCCTCATAATGATAGGCTTAAACGTCAGACTCAGTGAATTTTGGCCTGTTATATTACATGACCAAGCTTTGCTTGACCAGAGAAAAGGAATTTTGTTGAAACATGCTTGGCTAAACTTATAAGAATTGCCTATAGTACACATAGACTTGCAGGTTGAACATGCTGAAGCTAGTAGTACAGCTTGAGTCAATTATCCTTCAAAGAAGTCGAAAACAGATATTTGCATAGACTTTTCTTCTCATTGCATGACATTAATTCAGACTAAACTTTTCACATTTTAGGCTAGTTAGGATTACCAAAGTTGTATTGCTACTGAGCAAGAGAATTTATATAGAGAAAACATTAGCCACTTTCTAACTAATTTGGCCTACCTTTGGTCATTATGACCAAACAGTTGAGTTTTAGTTTGACTTTTAGACCGTTCAAAATAATAAAATTAAGATTTTTGTCTCTAAGTACATTTTAAAAATGTAATCAGTTCTTTTTGTTGCCTTTGGAGGAATTGCTTCTTCTTTACTGCACAGCATTTCAGCTCATGTCGGTACAGGACAATTTCACTGTGGAAAATAATGACACCCGCTTACTACCTTCAGCCAGCATCTTCTTAAGGTCTTTTACTTTGTTCTAGAGTTGGCGCGCACATTTCACACCAAAATAGTTTTGTCTCTGGGACACAGAACTAGTTTCCTTCCTGGACAATATGATGGCTGGGCAGTCTCATTGAGTTTATCTCTCATTTTGTGTATTATTATTTAAACAGATGAACGGCATATGGGAATTTTACCAAAGGATGAACCAGATTTATGGAGGTCTACAATGTTTTTATACATGTATGTATGCATGGAAATATCTGGTTCTAAATCTATATACCAAGGGTTGAAAAAAAAACTAAATCAATATTTGTACTACTGGTTACAGCTGTTTCTTTTAGAGAAATGGTGACCTATTTTAATTTTCAACATAAATTACAATAAAGACAATCACATCCCATAAGAACAACACAAATGGAGGATAATTGTTTTCAATGTCAAACCAAACTATGTTAAATAAATAAAGTAATTATGAAACACCGAAAGGAATATTGTTTCCAAAATCAATTCTTAGAGATAAACTTTTAGGGAATGTTTTTAGGGAAAAATCAAGTAGTTTCAGTGAGATAGACACAGAATTGCAAGGCGACAGGCTGCTAGTCTATCAGAAAGAACAAGATGAGCCGACAACAAAATGAGAACAAGGGAACATCAGACCACAGACAACAAATCAGTGACAGGCAATGAGGGAGTTAAGGAGGGGGGACTTTCTAACCTAAAGGGATGGTGGGCAATAAACCTGGGTCAAATAATGTTCTTTGTCTCATCTCAGAGTCTAAATCTGGGTACAACCAGTGTTAGACTCTAAGGTCTTCAGAATATTTACTGAATTAGAACAGCGTAGTTCAATTTCTAAGAAGAAAGTGGGCTAAAATACATAAAGGACTGAAACACAGACATTTCCACCTGCTTTGACCCACTGCTTACACCACACACCATAACGGGAACAACATGTGAGGAGGAGGAAGTGGGAGGAGGAAGGAGGGAGTTAAACATATGATTTAGTTACCTTTAATCTGGTTGCTCTCCATATTGCCATCTTGCATTTTACCTATGATGAAGACATACAGGACAACAACAACAAAAATAACCAAGGCAGACAAGTCAACAAACCGTCCCCACAGAGATGAAACAAATAGTGAGACAGGATAATGACTTTTAATAACAACATCTTTGTGACAGTCACATAGAAAAGCTTGTGATACATAAGTGATGTTATGTAACAGTTGGCTACAGCCACTCAGAAGGAGGCCAGTAAGAAAGAAAACGTATGTTTATTCACGGAGAGTTGTTTAATATGTCAACAAAATATGAAAAATGTCTTCTACTGGACAAATGATCAAATAATTTAAAATAATTAATGAGCCTAATTTGGAAAAAAATATTTTGCCGAAGACTACATGCGCATGTCACTGAATTAGAATACTAGAGAAAGGTTACTTTTATTTCAGTAATTTAAACAAAAAAAGTGAAACCCATATATTTTGTAGAAACCAGGTATTTATATACACAATAAGAATATAACTGTGTGCTACAAAATCAGACCAATTTTTTTGTTTTAAGGCAGTGAAGATTTTCAATGTTTTTCTAATAGCTAGATTTTTTCAGCTCTGTTCACTAACTTTCTATGTAATACAATGAGTTTTGGTCCTTAACCCACTCTTTACCTAATTTGCCTGTATGTTTAGGGTCATTGTCCTTTTGGAGGACACATTTACACCAAAGCAGTAACTTCCTGGCTGAAGTCTTGAGATTTTGTCTCAAAATTAAAATAAAATCAAGGCACTTTGCATATCTTCCAATGAACAATGACTCAATTTTGTGACCTTACAAAAGCAGAAAGGGCTGGAATTCACTGATCAGTTTTCAGCTTGATTATGCAAACCTTATGGAGAGCTAATGTTTCGACACCATCTATGTCTTCATCAATGTTTCGAGCGAACACAGCTATGTTTTTTGCAAACCTATTACATCATCATCTGAGGTTGCCAAATTGTTCAAATTGATAGCACTGTTGTAAATGTCTGAATTAAAAAAAAAATGGTACAAAAAATCTCTCTCATTTTGGCATTCATCAAATTTTTTATTTTTGGAATCCAAACTGACATAAAACAGGAAATGTAGGGCCTGATTAAATGTCAGAAAGTTATGAAAAAAGCTTCTTGTCTTTTGTACAGGATATTGAAAGGTATGGTTTCAACTCAGATTCAAAATGCACAGATTTGTGTTAATTTTTATGAATATGGCTTATAACTACATTATTGGACTACAATGTTGGGCCTAATGACTCATCTTCCCTTTGACAATGCTCCATCAATTCTCTTAGGGTTTAGGTCAGATACATTTTCTGGCCAATCAACCTCAGTGATACCATGGTCATTAAAAACATAGTATTGGTACTTTAGCAGTGTGGGTATGAGCTATGTCATGCTAAAAAAAAGGCTCCATCTTTATAAAGCTCGACAGGAGAGAGGAGCATGAAGTGCAATCCTGCCTTTTTCTAAATTAAATCCAAAACTTTAATCAACAAGAAAACTTTGGACTTCTGATCAAAACTGAATTAGTTTTTCTTCTCAATCCACGTAAGATGCTTCTGACGTGTCTGGTTCAGTAGCCTACCTTAAGTAATGCGACAGTTATAGCATATGTCTCTTAAATGTACTTTACTGAACAATTATCTCAAGAGTGTGGCTATCTTTTTTCCTCTGCTCAACTTTCCATTAATATGCTTAGACATAGCACTCTGTTCATCAAAATTAACAGAAACAAACACTTGAATTATATTACTCTGTGTATAATGGACCTATGTAATCCGAGTTTCACTTTTTTAAACTTAATTACTAAAATAAATAATTGTAAGCTGCACCTGTATATTAAATGCAACAAAATGGTATAGTTAAAATCTTTGTTTTATTAAAGATGTATTTACATTATCAACCATATGAGTCAAAGTAATTTATTATTAGATGATGTATAAGACAACCAGTAGAAAGAGCATTGCACTGAAGACGGTGAGGGAATGAACAGCACAAACATAAGTACCCTATATACAAACAGCAGACAGCATGCAAAAGGAAGGTTAAGAAAACACATGCAAAATAACACTCAGAGGAAGGCATACTGGAAATGTGAACACAACAGAGAGAAAAAAAGCTTAAAGGAAAAGCCTCCCACATGATGAAGTTATGCAAGAACAACGGGGGGCATTTCAAATGCTATGTTTGGGGACAGTGAGTTTATTATGCTGTTGGAGTCTGCTCAAAAGGAGAGAAGTTAATTACAGTTAAATTATAAACCAACCAACTTGCAGGTTGATTAACAGAGATGCAAAGATTCGAAAAAGAATGCTTAGTCTACAATGTTTGTTTATTTTTATAGTAGGACGATCAAAGGTCTAACTAAATCTATTAATCAAGGTTTTTTGACCCAAATGTCTCTAAGAAGATAATTCAGGTAGAACTGAGGGCTAGTATACCAGAGCAGGTTCTTTTTTATAACAGCTCCCTGGAGGGAAAATAAAGCTAAAAATGATAAATTCTTGCATTCCAGGCCAGCACAGCACAAGGTCACCATTACTGCACAAATGACACTATTCCTATCCTTAGTATGGGAGCTCTCCAAGAATACAGACAGAAGAAACATTAACACAACAGTTTATATAATATTGTTAATGTTTCTGCATCTTGTCCAGGTTTAACCAAACAAAATAAGATGAGCCTACAGATGAACTTTGAAACTGCACATTATTTTGTTTTAATACACACTAAAATTTAAATAAATGCAACTATCTGTGTCTCAAACATATTAGGAATGGCCTGGATTAAATGGTTTAAAATGCTTTCATTACTTTTTAAAATTCATAATAATAGATGAAATAATCTGTTTCCGGTGTCATACATATAAAGTGAAGGCACGAGGGGACAGTAACAAGAACACAACACTAGCTTCTACAACTATGTCAGGCATGCATTGACAGCATGGACACAAAAATGTCCCAAATAACTAAGGGCAGGTATCAGCAGAAAGTAGACATCCATGATAGGAGGCAGTCGGACAATGAAGAAGGAAAGAGGACAAGTCAAAAGTCACAACAGAGAGCGGTCGGAGATCAGACATTTTGTCAACCTACCATTAATTAGGCTGGCAGTGCCAGAGGCATTAATGCCTGCAGCCCCATCCGTGGCTATAGTTGCAATGGGGTGGATAGGGGGATGGGAGCAGTCTAGCCAGTAACAATGAAAATTCAACGTGTATGAACCAAAACAGACATACACACACGCCACCCACAAACACGCCCAACCATGTACACACACAAGACAGTGAACAGAAATAACATGGTTATAGCACATTACAGAGATTCAGCATAATATGCAGACTTAATGATTATTGTGAAGCATAAACATATTTATTTGTAAAGGCAATATTTATTCTTTTATACCCAACTATTGTGATCTAGTACAAGTAACAATATTTAGGTAAATAAAACAGTGCAACAGTAAACAAATGTGAAGCATGAAATCTAATGTAATGTGGAAAATAGTATCATCCAAAGTAAAACAAAATACTGCAACACTAAGAATAAAGCGAACACTGGTAAATGTAGTAAATATTGTAATTATAATGAATGTGTCAAATTAGGTTTCAGTGATTACAAGGTCATTGTTTTATTTATTTTTCATTTGAGTCAAGTTTATTCAAACCATGTTATTCATGTAATGTCTATAAGCATCACAAATCATAATTCCATTTGTTGCATAATCAACAAATAATCATATTTAAACTTAAAATATCCTACATATAGTAAATAAAACAAGGAAAATAAGCATAACCAACCAATTAACAGAAGATGCTTTATTGAAATAAAATTTTGCCAAAGAACTTTAATAACAATACAAGTGAAACAAAGACAGAATTTGTTAGTTTTCAGATCAGCAGAATCTCAGGGGATGTTAGGTTTTTAATACACTAATTATATTTAGTCTGAGTAAGCAGTAATAGTAAAAAGCTTTTAAAGCAGACAGCTTTCATGCAAGCTATTATGGTTTCTGCTAAACAAGAATAAATCTGCAGGTCTAAATCTGCAGGCTACAAATTAAAAACTGTGAGTTTATCTGTCTACTCTGCATTCTGCTGCCGGTACATGTGCCATACACCTGCAAGGCTGTCACACTCATGTCATTGTTTTGCAACAAAGCAATGAGATAAGCCGGAGAGCCTGTTCAAAGAGGGCCGAAGCTGATGTGAGCTAGTTAGTTTTTTGAGTGCAAAGCTTGTTATAGCAGCAAAGGGTTATGCACGATGTAGTGTTGTGATTTGAAAATATCTATTTTTAAGTGAGGAAAAAAGCTGAAAGAGTAGCACTTGGCTCCAGAAAAGGTGTGAATAATCAGAAGAATCAACCGGGAACGACATGTCAGAATGATTAAGTACAACTCCCAGGGGTCAGAGAAAGGTGATACTCTACCTGTGTTCTGATGTCCATCTTCCACTGCCCCTCCTTCGAGGCAAATTTGGAACAATAAGAGAGTAAGGACAATGATGCACCTGAACCTACAGAACCTGGATACTGCAGCTCACAACTGTACCACCAATACTGATCTCTTATAGTATGAATACACATTCATCTGACTGTAATGCAGTGTATCACACAAACACCCGCGTTTATAAGTTAATGTATAAATGTTTTCAGATACTCGTTAAAAACACTTACTTTACACAATGAGCTAAACAGACTTTCCATACATAGGGTAATGGAATGACAAAAGCTGATTTTTAATGATATGCTGCAGAGCAATACTACTAAAAATTAAAAATACAAGCAAAGCCTTAGAATGTTTAATATTTGAGTATATAATGATTTTACCTTTCTTCTCTTTTTTTTCCTCTTCCTCAAAACCAGCCCCAAGAAGGGTAAAGATGATTCCAGTCTGTGAGTTGACACCAACTGCAGTCACTACCATGCGTCCTGACCCCTCCATAACATGGGTTCCTAAAAGAAGCATGGTAATAAATAAGACTGCACATAGACCTATTTTTTCAATGTCATTATTTAACATGCAATGGAAACTTACACATTTCTTCTATATTTACGTTTGTTGTCACACTTAAATGTTTCAGATATTCAAACAAATAGTTAAACAAACAAGATAACCTGAGTTAATAAATAATGACGTTTTAAAAAAAAAGAAGCTATCCAAACTGACTTGGCCCAATATAAAACAGGACTTTATGGTCATTGCACATTAGAAACACTACAACACCCATGTCCACCTCTACACACACACACACACACACACACACACACACACTTATACACTCATACATAACGCAGTATATTGCACTTGTTCTCACATTACAAAAGACATTTAATTGTAAAAACATTTAAATTTAAATGTATCTATTTAAAATGATGAAGGTTATGGGGAGCGGCACAAAACGGGAACAGAGGAGCATGCAGATTTAATTCTGTAATGGCTCTGGGAAGAAAACTGTTTTGCAGTCTTGAAGAAAGGCATTTGGGGGATCTGTAGCGCCTCCCAAATGGGATGAAGAAGATGAGGTTATGCATGGGGTTTGTATTATTCCGCCGGATAGTATATGCTCTACGGAGGCAGCGAATCCTGAAAATATCATTTAGCGAGGGTAGGGGGAGTTTGATTATTGTCTCAGCAGTTATGACCACACCTCTGAGGGATTTATTGTTTGTTTCCTTGTAGTTTGTGTGCCAGGCTCTAATGCAGTAAATTAAAACTGACTTGATGAAGCAATTGCAAAAAGTCCTCAGCAGATCGGCAGACAGGTTATGTTTCCTGAATGTCTGTAGGAAGTAGAGCCGTTGGTGTGCTTTTTGATAATGGTAGTTGTATTGACATTCCATTTGAGGTCCTCTGTGACGTGGATTCCCAGGAATTTGAAACCAGAAACCCTCTCTACCTTCTTACTCTTGATTGTTAAGGGGGTGGAGTAACTCTTGCGCCTCCTGAAGTCAATAATGACTTCTTTGGTTTTCTTGACATTCAAGGTCGGGTTGTTTTCTAAGCACCAGTTCAACAGAGTGTCAACCTCCTCTCTGAAGGCGGGCTCATTGCGTTGTTGATCTGACCCCTCACAGTTGTATCATCGGCAAATTTTATAATCATGGAGGGAGATACAGTCATGTGTATAGATGGAATAGAAGAATGGGCTGAGCACTCAACCGTTAGTGGCACTTATGCTGAGAGACAAACTGGGAGATAGAAGAAGGCCCAGTTTCACTCTCTGTGGGCGTTCAGTCAGGAAGTCTCCGATCCATGCGCATTATGTGTTCCTAAGACCCAGGCCATGGAGTTCTAAATCATGAAATCATGGAAATCATGAATTAACATGATTATATCCTACCTCACTTACCACATCAAGGCCTAATTACTCCCGGAGCTGTAGAATCACTTAAATCTAACTTGTCGGATAATACGAAGTGGGCTAAAACTTAACATCATGCTCTGATAAAAAAAAAAAAAAACTATAAAAATGGAATAACAAACTACTGACAACGATCAGTCTGGGAAGGATTATAAAGACATTTCTAAAGGGCAACGATTACCCGTGGTGTCAGATACATGTAAAAAAAACGCTCCTATTGGTATTTTCTATGAAACAACCTACACCAGTAACGATCAAAGACGCATCGCCCAGCAATACTTCTCAAACAAATACAACTGCCACTACATTCCAGTTCCCATAGCTGCTCTTCTTCTGCACTGTATTGGCAGTTCTTATTCTATGGTTGTACTTTAGCATTCTTTTCGGTGGGAAAATAGATCAAAACGGACTAAGAAATATAAATTTTAAAAGTTGAAATATTTCCAGAGCTATATGAACCACAATGTCGTCATCAAATAGAAAATGGCAAAACAGACACTGCCTGGTGATTTCTTACAAGACTGACTTTTCTGATGAGAAATCGTCTTTAAGTGAAGATTTGAAGGAGGAATGCCAATCTAATATTTTCGATGGATGGATGGATGGATGGATGGATGGATGGATGGATGGATGGATGGATGGATGGATGGATGGATATGGATGGATGGATGGATGGATGAAAATTTTTACAGTATAATGAATTCATTTTAGTGTAGTAAGTAATTTATTTATGTTTGTTATTGTAGGCTATGTTACCTGCTGGCATAAAGATTTAATTAAAGCCATTCTCCAAAAATAAAAGACGGAGCAGCGATGAACCTTCACCAGAGTGGCCAGTATGTCAAAATAACTCCAAGAGCATGTCAACAACTCATCCAGGATGTCACAAAAGAATCCAGAACAACATCGAAAGCCCTGTAGGACCTGAATTGAGTAAATGTTGGTGTTTAACAACAAAAAAGAAATGGGGCAAAAAAGGCAGTGTTCCAAGCCCAAAACCAGTGCTGACAAAAAAAGAACACAAAGACCCATCTCACATTTGCCAAAAATCTCTTGATGATCCAAAATCTTGATGGTCTAAGAGTTTAATGAAAATATTTTGTTAACTGAAAAGATAAACATAATACATCATATTTACAGTGAAATATGACTGTAAATGGGTATTGTCTGAGGCTGCTTTACTGCTTCAGGACCTGGACAGTTTGCCATGATTGATGTTACCATGACTACTGCTCTCTAGCAGAAAATCTTGAAGGAGAATGTCAAGCAAAAAAAAAAGCAAAATGAAGGTTTTGGAGTGGCCTAATTAAAGTTCAAACTTAAATCTGAATGAGATGCTTTGGCATGACCTTAAACAGGCCATTCTTGCTCAAAAAGTCTCTAATGTTGCTGAAATAAAATAATTCAGCAAAAAAGAGGAGACTAGAATTCTTCCCAGCAATGTAAAAGCCTCATTGCTAGTTATTGTTAGTAATTGCATGGCAGTTGTTGTAGCCAAGGGGTGGAACAAACAGTCATTAGGTTTTGGGGGAATTACCTTTCCACACAGGGCTAGGTTAGTTTGGATAAATCCTTTTTTTTTTTAAGTCAGGGTTTGTTTGATATTCTATTTTGTTTGATGATCTGAAACATTTAAGTCTGGGAAAATCTAAAAACATTTTCACAGCGATGTATATTCTTAAACTTCTATTTGAATCCCTGTAAGCCTTAGACTATATTTGAAACTTCAAAATAAAAATACTCACATCTTATTATTAAGAGTTCTCCAGTTTAAAGGCCAAACCAAACAGCCTTCAGCACTATTCATAAAAAGCATTTCATTTTGAAAGGTTTTAAATATGGTATGCCTCTTTGACCTCATTACCAGGTGAATTTGAGTTTTAAAAGCTTCTAGGAAAGAAAAAAAAAAGCATTTGGGAAAATATGTTTAAGGTTTAATCAGTGATGTTACAGTAAATTATTAAATAAACTTTATTCTTCAAAAAAGATTTGAAGGAGAAAAATGTTAAATGTTTTTTGTAAAGGCTAATCAACATTTAACATTTCAATGCAAGAGTGAATAAATGTGCCAGATACAGATATGTGTTGCCTACAAACGTTATTAACATCTGTGGAGTGGTAGCACATTTACACACACTGTATATTCACACAGAAATTCATTAACCTTTGTGGGACTAAGTTGATGTGGGTGAGTGAGGCTAATTAAAGCAGCCAGCAAAAAGGCACACAACTAATTATCCAAACAAAAAAAGTCTGACGTGATACCAGATTAGCCCACATTTTTGTTATCAGAGAAACTCCTGCTTTCCTATCATTTATTTTCTCATATTTTAATTTTCTCATACAGTACAGACCAAAGGTTTGGACACACCTTCTCATTCAAAGAGTTTTCTTTATTTTCATGACTATGAATATTGTAGCTTCACACTGAAGGCATCAAAACTATGAATTAACACATGTGGAATTATATACTGAACAAAAAAGTGTGAAACAACTGAAAATATGTCTTATATTCTAGGTTCTTCAAAGTAGCCACCTTTTGCTTTGATTACTGCTCCGCACATCTTGGCATTCTGTTGATGAGATTCAAGAGGTAGTCACCTGAAATGGTTTTCCAACAGTCTTGAAGGAGTTCCCAGAGATGCTTAGCACTTGTTGGCCCTTTTGCCTTCACTCTGCGGTCCAGCTCACCCCAAACCATCTCGAATGGGTTCAGGTCCGGTGACTGTGGAGGCCAGGTCATCTGGCGCAGCACCCCATCACTCTCCTTCTTGGTTAAATAGCCCTTACACAGCCTGGAGGTGTGTTTGGGGTCATTGTCCTGTTGAAAAATAAATGATGGTCCAACTAAACGCAAACCGGATGGAATAGCATGCCGCTGCAAGATGCTGTGGTAGCCATGCTGGTTCAGTATGCCTTCAATTTTGAATAAATCCCCAACAGTGTCACCAGCAAAGCACCCCCACACCATCACACCTCCTCCTCCATGTTTCACGGTGGGAACCAGGCATGTAGAGTCCATCAGTTCACCTCTTCTGCACCGCACAAAGACACGGTGGTTGGAACCAAAGATCTAAAACTTGGACTCATCAGACCAAAGCACAGATTCCCACTGGTCTAATGTCCATTCCTTGTGTTCTTTAGCCCAAACAAGTCTCTTCTGCTTGTTGCCTGTCCTCAGCAGTGGTTTCCTAGCAGCTATTTTACCATGAAGGCCTGATTCACACAGTCTCCTCTTAACAGTTGTTCTAGAGATGTGTCTGCTGCTAGAACTCTGTGTGGCATTGACCTGTTCTCTAATCTGAGCTGCTGTTAACCTGCGATTTCTGAGGCTGGTGACTCAGATGAACTTATCGTCCACAGCAGAGGTGACTCTTGGTCTTCCTTTCCTGGGGCGGTCCTCAGATGAGCCACTTTCTTTGTAGCGCTTGATGGTTTTTGCGACTGCACTGGGGGACACTTTCAAAATTTTCCAATTGTTCGGACTGACTGACCATCATTTCTTAAAGTAATGATGGCCACTCGTTTTTCTTTACTTAGCTCCTTTTTTCTTGCCATAATACAAATTGTAACAGTCTATTCAATAGGACTATCAGCTGTGTACTGTATCCACCTCCTGCACAACACAACTGATGGTCCCAACCCCATTTATAAGGCTTGAAATCCCACTTATTAAACCTGACAGGGCACACCTGTGAAGTAAAAACCATTTCAGGTGACTACCTCTTGAAGCTCATCAACAGAATGCCAAGAGTGTGCGGAGCAGTAATCAAAGCAAAAGGTGGCTACTTTGAAGAACCTACAATATAAGACATATTTTCAGTTGTTTCACACATTTTTGTTCAGTATGTAATTCCACATGTGTTAATTCATAGTTTTGATGCCTTCAGTGTGAAGCTACAATATTCATGAAAATAAAGACAACTCTTTGAATGAGAAGGTGTGTCCAAACTTTTGGTCTGTACTGTATGTATATTATTTATTTCATTTATGCACCACTAAGAAAGTTGCTGACCAATTTTGTTGTACATTATATATACAGTGGCAATAAATGCTATTATACCATATCAAATAAAAAAATAAAATAAAAAAAAACATATACAACTATGGCTTATGCTGTGTGCTGCTAGAGGTACACTACTGAGGTGGAGATCAAGAATAAAACATTTTGTAGGCTATTTCCAACATATTCTGCTTTGGACTTCTTATTATAAAGTGAAGAATCAGAAATACACAAGTTCTCTTTTTTTCTTTTAGGGAAAACACTGTGAATTAAACCACAATTTGGAGCAAGCATGGAGGTGGAAAAATTAAGATTTGGACTGCTTTTCTGACTAGGTCTAAAAGACTTCACTGCATTACGGAGCTAACAGAGGACGCCATGTATTGTAAAACGTTTTCCCTCCGTAGGCACACTGAAGATGAGTTGTAAATTTCTTCACAAAGTTTTAAGGAATGTTTTGGTATAAAATAAGTATTTCACTAAATGACATTTAAATGAATGAAAAGCAGCTGCCATGAAACTAGTGACATTTCATTTCCTAGAAAATGAGAAAAAGAAAATTCAGGTGATCATATAATTATGCCCCCAATGTATCTACGGGGCACATACAGTATAACAAAATGTTACTACAAACAGAACAAATATGTTTAAACACAATTTGTTTTTCTTTTAGTGTGTAAATATCAAATACAGCTATTTGTTTATGTTTCAGGGTAATATTAGGCCACAAACTAATTTCACAGCAGATTGTCCTATCTCATTCATAGTGGTATACCAGACTCCCTGACAGGACCAGGTTTCCTAATCTGTATTTTAAGAGTTATTGACGTGAACTTCATCTGACGTCACATCAGGGACCAAATTGCTCCTTCACAGCATAACAGCTGCAAACATGGAGGTACTAAACCCCCCTTTAACAAAATTCAAAAGCAATTCACAGAAGGTTAAAAAGTGTCTCCTGGTTGGGCCATAAATCTATTTTATGTACACATGCTCAATTCCTGTGATGAGTGACAAATTTGCACAGGCCTTCTGACTGAAACATAAAAAATCTCCTATTTTTGTTACTAAACAAAATTAAGAATAAACGCATGTCACGTATATTGTACAACAACATACCAGACAACAACATGGGGTCCTTGTCGGCAGACTTCTTGACGTGATCAGACTCTCCAGTCAATGATGACTCATCAATTTTCAAATCATTACCCTGGATCAACACTCCATCAGCAGGAAGCAGATCACCTGCAAAACAAAACACATTCTAAAGACTATGGCCATAGTATAATATTGTTTCCATACAATGGAACTGGAGATGATATGAATGTTTTTTGCTCTCTCTATGGATGCATCTGCTATTAATTCATTACTCAACGCAAGCTTAAATCTTTAAAACTGAGCGATTAAGGTTGACTGTGTGGCTTTGAGACTTTAATCCTGTTCTGGTAATGAACTCCATTTAAAAAAAGAGGCAGCTGGTGAGCATGCATGACAAAGCCAAAAAATATGCTTGAATATTAGATACTTTTCCCTGCCGGACAGATCCAAAGCAAAGAATCAAGGTGTTGAATGGTTAAAACTTGAGACCCACTCACACTTACCGTATTTGATCTGCGCGATGTCCCCTACCAAAATGTCAGCCACAGGCAGCTGTATGACCTGGCTGCCACGGACCACCTGAAACTTCTGCTCCTGCTCAATGCGGCTCTGCAGTCCACGGAACTGCTTCTCCTTCGACCAGTCATTGAAGGCTGTCACCAAAACTACACAAACTACGGACAAGAGGATGGCGGCGCCCTCGATCCAGCCTGCATCTGCCTCACCCTCATCCTCCACTCCACCGGCTACTGTACCACATGCTGGAAAACAAAAAAAGAAACAAAAGACATAAATCACATGTATACATCTTAAGCATGCCCTTATTTCGTTTATACAAAAAAAATGCTTGATACACAAAGTAAATGTCACAAAGAACTGTGCATGTTCAGTATTTCAGTATTTAAAGCTGGATATAGATCATTTCTATGGTACTTGACTGAAAAAACACTTGTTGAAATCATCTGTCTACTGTTTGACACAAAAGACAAGTCTATAATTAAACAAACTCTGGCTTAAATAGCCCCATGAGAACAACATTCTCCTCGCCTCTAAATTCATATGCCCTACTTCAAATGAGGCTCTGGCTGCACATTGGTAGACGAGAGTATATTGGGGAATGAAACAAGGCTTATTCCCAGTACTCTTTGTGCTTCTTCATGTAATACTCCTGGAGCCATTGTACTCTAGACCTAAAGAACCAAAAAAAAAAAAACAATAAATCCCTTAAGACTTTGCTGCAATTCATTTTTTCCTTCTTTCAAACTGGATGAGTTCATTCTGTCTAGCTTGATCACTGTACTACAGTCAGCGTTTTCTGTGGTCCTAAATACAGTTATTAAAAGTTAGCTTAGTTTAGATAACTTTGGAAACAGCAATAGCATTGATGGTGAATGCTGCTCTATATACCTTCAAACAAAATTAAAGAAAATACGAAAAAGTAGCTTTTTTTTAGTATCGGGTCATAAGAAAAACAGAGATGTAAGAAACTATTTAAAAGGAGACTGTATTTTTACAACTTCTCATGATATGTGTGGGGTTCCTCGAGGCTGTAAGACAGCAGAACTTAAAGCAGAAAACAGGAGACAATGTATGAGCTATACAGCAAATTTGCTCAGTTTTATCCTTTTTGGCCTTCAGTCCCTGGCTGTCATAAAGTATAGTAGATTTAGAAATGCTCCAGGCTTTTGGAAATCTCAGAGTTAAGGTGAGGATCTACATTCTCTAGGGGATACACATGAAGTCTTCTTGTCTTATTAATTCTAGCTGTACTAACCGTGCTGATTGCCACAATAAGACCATAAAGACAGTTTATAAAGGTAACTAATATTTTCCACATGTTTTAAACAAATTGGACATACTAACATTGAAATCAGTCCATGCAGGAAACATATAGGTCACACTTTATAAACAAAATGTTATGTTTCATTAGCTGTGAACAGAAAATCATCACAATTAACGTAGGTAAAAACTTGAAAACATGAATCTGTGTGTAATAAATCGATATATATCAATTTAATGAATTAAGTAACTGAGATAAAGTAACTTTCCAATAATTTATTGAATATGACTGAAAATATACTGCATCATCTGCACAACTGCCAAGAATGATCGCCAGGGAGAGCAACTGATGATGGGCCCACTCAAACCATTACAAATGTTCTGTCAGAAGTCCATCTGACTGGAGGAAACTGTTTCAGAAGTCTGTTAGAATCTGTTAAACGTTGCTCATCCAGCATAGTGTTTAAGAAAGCCTACAAATCCATTGAAAAATTGATTATTTGCATTATCAATGATTACAACTATACAGGATGTCTACCGTCTGTCCTTACAAACTCCTCTTAAATCAGAGACTTGGGTGTTTAGTTTTTCTGAGCTTTTTAAGAACTAATAATTTATTACTAATTATTTTAAAGTTGCTGGAAATAAAATGCACTTCTGGCCATTAATGTTAAAATAGTAAAACTTTGTATAACATTGACTGTTCCAACACACTGTGTGATCCTGCCTCTTTTCCCAATATACACTGCTCAAAAAAATAAAGTGAACACTCAAATAACACATCCTAGATCTGAATGAATGAAATATTCTCATTGAATACTTTGTTCTGTACAAAGTTGAATGTGCTGACAACAAAATCACACAAAAATCATCAACTTAACCAATGGAGGCCTGGATTTGGAGTCACACTCAAAATTTAAGTGGAAAAACACACTACAGGCTGATCCAACTTCGATGTAATGTCCTTAAAACAAGTCAAAATGAGGCTCAGTATTGTGTGTGGCCTCCACGTGCCTGTAAGACCTCCCTACAACGCCTGGGCATGCTCCTGATGAGACGGTGGATGGTCTCCTGAGGGATCTCCTCCCAGACCTGGACTAAAGCATCCACCAACTCCTGGACAGTCTGTGGTGCAACGTGACGTTGGTGGATGGAGCGAGACATGATGTCCCAGATGTGCTCAATCGGATTCAGGTCTGGGGAACGGGCGGGCCAGTCCATAGCTTCAATGTCTTCATCTTGCAGGAACTGCTGATACACTCCAGCCACATGAGGACTAGCAATGTCCTGCATTAGGAGGAACCCTGGGCCAGCCGCACCAGCATATGGTCTCACAAGGGGTCTGAGGATCTCATCTCGGTACCTAATGGCAGTCAGGCTACCTCTGGTGAGCACATTGAGGCCCATGTGGCCCTCCAAAGAAATGCCACCACACACCATTACTGACCCATTGCCAAACCGATCATGCTGAGTGTGTCTTGCTAATCGCCAAAGATTTCCCCCTGTTGTCTTTTCCATTTGCACAACAACATGTGAAATTGATTGTCAATCAGTGTTGCTTCCTAAGTGGACAGTTTGATTTCACAGAAGTTTGATTTACTTGGAGTTATATTGTGTTGTTTAAGTGTTCCCTTTATTTTTTTGAGCAGTGTATATTATTAATGAGCGCACACAACAGGAAGGCTAGGAAATAATATTTTGAATGCTGCTCTAATGTCTTCTGGTGTGGTATAGATCATGAAGGAAAATCAGAAATAAATATTAGTATTGTTAATACAAAGTTTTAGAAAAACTGCAGATCAAAATTCAGTTATAAAACGTTGATATGTGCATCTCCACCTGGACCATCTCTCTCTCTCTCTGTCTATATATATATATATTTTTGTTTTTTGTTTTTTATATTTCCTATTTTCATCCATTTCTATTCTTTGTGCAAACTAACATTACTGTATGACAATAAGTTCCTTATTGTTTTTAGATAAAATATAGAACCAACCACAAGTCTAAGTCTGTATAGAAACTTTTTGAATTGCAAATTTAATCCTAATTTTGTTTTTTTCCACCTGGCAGCAGAATATATTCATACAATTATTTAATCATATATGCATACCACTTTTGCAACAAAAAGTCTGAAGTGATTGAAAATACAGTCACTATATTTTATGTTCTGTTCTACTTAAATAGCATATATTTGTTTTAACCAAATAAAAAGACACTTTCACACAGACTGCTTTTTAGGATAAAGGAAAGGTTGATTGTATCTCCGATGTGCCCAGGTTTTGGAAATGTAATTCCTGCAGCAGCCCTCTGCATGTGAACCAATGATGAAAAGATTTATATATATCTCAAAACATGCAAAGAATATACTATAAGTATGTAGAATTACTGAACCAATTATAAACTGAAAAAAAAAATACAGACATTTAATATAGTTTTTTTTTACAGCTATGTATGTAAATTAAAATTGCTACTTTACCATCTTTTACTTGATACTCATTATAACAATAAAACTAAATAGCATCCTCCAAAAAATAAATAAAAAATATAATGAAACATATGATGAACCAACCATACCACAAAGGCTGAGGTAATAACGTATTTCCTTTCTGGCATTTTCAGCCTAATCTAAGCTTTTAAACCCCTTAAAATGATGACTGGACCCTTGGGCAGAGAAAATGAAGCCCATTACTGTGATAACGAAGGAGGCGATGACTGATGCCGCTGACTCAGCAACTCTTTACTTTCTCTGTCTTCATTTCCTGTTTCATGGCTCACAGAGCTGATGTATGAGTCCGGGGAGCTCAAGGTTATTTCTCTACTCAGAACTTCGTTAACCTTTCCAGTACCTTTCTAACATACATTACAGTCATACAGTCATAATGCACACAAAGGCAGCACTCTAGGGCACAAAAATTAGCAATGTGCTTGATGAGTCACCTCACCTCTTAAGCCAGGTGACAAACAAACTAGGACCTGCCTCGCCAATTAAAAGGTGATTTTGCGCAAATGTGGTTGTAAGTCTACCAGTAATGATTACCGGTAGTGGGTCATCGGCTAAATTCCCAGCAAAACTGGAAGCAACGGAACTAATGATGTGCATCTGGCTGATTTCAAACGTCTGAGAGCACACTTGACAGGAGGAGATGCCAGAGCAGCTGGGTAACTCACCTTCTCCGCTGGTCTGCCCAGGAGGGTGGTAGAAGGAGAGGCCCAGGGAGATAAGAGCAGCGATCTCCAGGATAATGAGGGTGACATCCTGCAGTGCTTCCCATACCAGCTGTAGAAAGGTTTTTGGCTTTTTTGGAGGTATCAGGTTTCCACCAAATATTTCTCTTCTTTTGTCCAGGTCAGTTTGAACAACTGCAAGACCTGAAAAAGGATCACAATGGTTGTAAGCATAAGTAGGACATTCAAGCTTTACATCACAGCCACTCAGAAAAATGAGTTTCATTTCATATTTAATAATAAAACACCTAACCATAAAGATAATAAATGTCTAAATGTTTACCTAAAAACAAATTTGCTCATATGTTTGTTGGTAAACATGCTGATCTCCAGACAAATGTGCACTTTATTATTTTTTTGACTTTCATTTTCAGGCTTTATTCTTTTGTACTCTTTTACCCCCTTCCAACCCCAGCCCCGCCACAAACACACCAACTATAATTACCAGATTGAGTCATGGTGGGCCACAGTTTTCTGCATTCCTTATATAATTCAGCTCAAGCGATAAGGGCCTTTATGCTTTGACCTTATCCACCTCCTCATACACAGTGATCTATTGTGCATAAATATCTTCAGCATTTTAATGTGAAGCGTTTCATGCTGGCATAAGGCACAATTTACTTTTAGAAAGCAGTTCAAGGATTTTCTTTTCATTTGAGCTCAGTATTAAATCAAAAGTATACCTTTGGCAAGAGCAATGCCTGTTTTTTTGCAGCTCAAAGTTTATGGATGATTTAGTATCATTAAATACTGATACTAATGAGAAATTACATCTAGACATGTAATCTAGACACTCTTCACATTCTAGGCATGATGTTATAATAGGGATCTAATGGTGCACAAAATTGACATCTTAAGTCTGAATGTCCCTTTTTACCAGTAGAGCATGTTTTTAATAAGTTACTATTAAGTGTAAAAAATTGAAGTGCAGTTTTTGTATTTTACAGCACAGTAACAGTATGTATTTATTTACCCTCTCAAGTAACCTGTGCTCCACTAAACTGTGTTTGTAACAAGCTGGGGTTTGGTGCCAATACTTAAAAAGGGTTCCTTATGTTGGCTTTATTATTGTACTAAACCATGTGACCAAAGGATTGATTGTTTTAGCAGAAGAGGAACACCGATTAGGAGCCAATTTCTGACCTGAGGTAACACTGCAATAATAATGCAAAGTGTCCACATCTTTACTAACTAACCTGGACCGATGATAACAACAGATAAATGCAGGTCCACTTCAACAACATTTAAGGTGGAACTTAAAATTGAGTGATTTTAGAGAAAAACTGCCAATGAGAGGAGAAAAAATGTGCAGCATCTTTCAAAGAGGTAGTAGTTTTAAATTCAATAGAAAATTAGGGTACTTTAAGACCATTTCCACTAATGGACCAAAACATATGTGCCTAACCTAGATCAGATTTTTAGTAACTTAAAAAAAATAGCAAAGTATAGTGATGTCTAAAACTATTTCCGCCTTACAGATTTCTCGTTTTAGATTTTTGTTTTATTTAATATTTCAACTCATCAGCCAAATTTTGCAAGGCAAATACAAAATGGAGTTTTCAAATGCTGATTTTATTTATCTAATAAGCATCTATCCAACCAACCTGGACCTATGTAAAAAAGTAATTACCCATTCTAACCAATAACTGGCTGTTGGAAGCAACAACTGCCATCAATTGTTTGTAATAACAGAAAATGACTTTTACTTTGCAATTGGAGGCATTTTCGCCCACAACTACTCCCATGTTGGACTAAATATGAAGTCGTTTGTCTGTAATGCTGCCATAGTTTTACGCCAGATGCAATAGGAGGAACACCTTCCAAAATGTTTCACTTTTGTATCGTCAGTGCACAGATTTGTTTTCTCAAAAGGGAGAATGAAGATGTTTAGGCATGTAAGGCAGGCCTTTGTGTTCTTTTTGGTCAGGCGTTTTCGCCTTGAAACTGTTCCAAAGAAGACATTTTCGCCCAGTCTCTATCTTATTGTTAAATTATGAACACTGGTCTTAACTAGACTGGCCAAACCTGGGAAAGTTCACCACTGTATTGTTTTCTGTATTTGTAGATAATGGTTCTCACTAATGTTTCACTGGACTCCCAACACCTTAGAAATTGCTTTGTAATCCTTCCCAGAGTAATATATGTCAATGACCTTGTTTCTCATCTGTTCTTGAATTTCTTAAACTAGTGGCATGATGTGCTGTTTTAAAAATCTTTTGGTCTACGTCATGTTGTCAAACAAACCTTAGTAGGTAGCCAAAAATTAACCATGGGCTCAAATGGACTAAGAACGAGGTACATTGTCTCACTGATATTTCAGCAGATGAATACATTTGTCATTTCCAAAAAGCACCTCATAAAAACACTGAAGTGTTCAAATTGTTCAGGAAACGTCCCGGAGAGAGGGGGATTGACAGTTGACTGAGTAGTGTCATGTCAAAGTAAAAAAGATAAGTGTGGTTGAACTTAGATTGTCCCAGTGTGAGGTAAACTACCTATTGTATATATCAGTTCAGGCCAAATGCAAATTATGACAAAGTATCCCTTATCCAAAAACTATTAACATATTGGAGCAACAAAGCCAGTCTCGGATTAACATGGTGGGTGTTAGTATGTTGTTGCACATTCTCAATAGTTGCTCTTTTCTTATGGTTTGTTTTCTAAAGGTCACACATGTTTTCATAAAACATAAAGTCGTTTGCAACTTTCAAGATGTCTTCTCAAAATTCATTCATTCAGACAATTTTGCTTTAAAAAGCTCCAGGTTTTGACTAAATCACAGCACCTTCCTCCTGTACCCTGCCTGGTACACTTCTGATCAATAAACAAATTGAACATTCTTAGTTCAGTTTTATTTGGTTTGCTTGCAGTTTTCTCAGTGTGAAAGGAAACCAAAGCACAGAAAAAAGCTACATTTGTTAAGAAACTCATCAACTGACACAGACAAAAGCAAACAAAGTTGTACATGCGCCCTCAGGTTTAATGCATTTAATGAACAGAAAGTAAAGATAAAAAAACAGACTTTTTAGTATTCAACCTACTGATCAGAGCTGATCAAGGGACAACTGGCCAATTCTGATCTCTGGCCGACTGAGTCATGCATCTCTACGAAAAATGCAACCAGTAGCAAAAATATGGAATCACTGCTCTTTAAAGATGTTCAGTTAGACACAAAAAAACAATCAGATATACTGTATGAGTCAAATATATCTTATTTAACAGCAGCTGGACATTTTGGCTTTAAAGGTAAGAAACACTGTATACTCTATCAGTGCCTTTAAGACAAATACATTAATAAAACAAAATATAATAATTAATTTCTTTTTATGGTTTTTCAGAGTGACTAAATGAAAAATAGCTCAAATTTAAAACTGTAAAGAAGGTTCAGTCTGTGTGGTGTGTAGACTCCAATTTTTCTCATGTGATCTAACATATGGGTTGCATGGGCATTTTTGTGAACCTAAATATAAATGATTGTATACATTTCATCGCAACTCCAATGTTTTGTTGAATAGTTGATGTGCCAAAATTTCTTTGGGCTGCAACCTATGTCTACAACAGATTACATGAAATGCAGAAGTTGCGATGCCAATTTGTGTTCTCTATCTGCAGTTAACACAATTAATTTGGCTTTTCAGTGCAAAGTCATTGTCTTGCTGCTGAGTGCACACATAAGCATGGCAAGTATTCATGGTTGCTCTCTCTCGCTCTTCCTCCCACACAGCAATGCATCTTTTTGCTGTCTTATGTCATGCAAAGTGCGTCACAGGGTCTCCCAGGATTGGCCCGGGATTGCACCTGATAAAATCGCTGCTGCTTGACAACCCCTCACATCTGGATGCATACGACCGGTGAGATGACTTGTTATTGTTGCTGTAAATAAATGGAGCTTCACTAAATCGAAACAGGAGAAGAATTTTGAAAAAAGAACAGGAACATTTAAGAATAAGATGTTAACAGGGCTGATAGTAGACAGAAGGAAGGATATTTCCCAGCTTCTACGTTGTACTGGTTAGAAATAGATTTGTCTCAAAATAGCATCGATAACTATTCACTTTTAATTATTTCTATAAGAAGAACTGGCATGCTCTCCCATTGAACACCACAGAAACCTTATTTGCATAACATGTAAACATCTCTTTGTGAATGCATGTGTGTGTATGGTCGGGTCTGTGAGTCGTGACCAGTTACTTGGGCTGTTTTGTGTGTAAGAGAGCTGTGCCAACATGCCTGTGGTTGCTTACACTATCACACGATAACATCAGAGCTCATATACAGGTGCTTCTCAAAATATTGGCATATTGTGATAAAGTTCATTATTTTCCATAATGTCATGATGAAAATTTAACATTCATGTATTTTAGATTCATTGCACACTAACTGAAATATTTCAGGTCTTTTATTGTCTTAATACGGATGATTTTGGCATACAGCTCATGAAAACCCAAAATTCCTATCTCACAAAATTAGCATATTTCATCCGACCAATAAAAGAAAAGTGTTTTTAATACAAAAAACGTCAACCTTCAAATAATCATGTACAGTTATGCACTCAATACTTGGTCGGGAATCCTTTGGCAGAAATGACTGCTTCAATGCGGCGTGGCATGGAGGCAATCAGCCTGTGGCACTGCCGAGGTCTTATGGAGGCCCAGGATGCTTCGATAGCGGCCTTTAGCTCATCCAGAGTGTTGGGTCTTGAGTCTCTCAACGTTCTCTTCACAATATCCCACAGATTCTCTATGGGGTTCCAGTCAGGAGAGTTGGCAGGCCAATTGAGCACAGTGATACCATGGTCAGTAAACCATTTACCAGTGGTTTTGGCACTGTGAGCAGGTGCCAGGTCGTGCTGAAAAATGAAATCTTCATCTCCATAAAGCTTTTCAGCAGATGGAAGCATGAAGTGCTCCAAAATCTCCTGATAGCTAGCTGCATTGACCCTGCCCTTGATAAAACACAGTGGACCAACACCAGCAGCTGACACGGCACCCCAGACCATCACTGACTGTGGGTACTTGACACTGGACTTCTGGCATTTTGGCATTTCCTTCTCCCCAGTCTTCCTCCAGACTCTGGCACCTTGATTTCCGAATGACATGCAGAATTTGCTTTCATCCGAAAAAAGTACTTTGGACCACTGAGCAACAGTCCAGTGCTGCTTCTCTGTAGCCCAGGTCTGGGGAATGCAGCACCTGTAGCCCATTTCCAGCACACGCCTGTGCACGGTGGCTCTGGATGTTTCTACTCCAGACTCAGTCCACTGCTTCCGCAGGTCCCCCAAGGTCTGGAATCGGCCCTTCTCCACAATCTTCCTCAGGGTCCGGTCACCTCTTCTCGTTGTGCAGCGTTTTCTGCCACACTTTTTCCTTCCCACAGACTTCCCACTGAGGTGCCTTGATACAGCACTCTGGGAACAGCCTATTCGTTCAGAAATTTCTTTCTGTGTCTTACCCTCTTGCTTGAGGGTGTCAATAGTGGCCTTCTGGACAGCAGTCAGGTCGGCAGTCTTACCCATGATTGGGGTTTTGAGTGATGAACCAGGCTGGGAGTTTTAAAGGCCTCAGGAATCTTTTGCAGGTGTTTAGAGTTAACTCGTTGATTCAGATGATTAGGTTCATAGCTCGTTTAGAGACCCTTTTAATGATATGCTAATTTTGTGAGATAGGAATTTTGGGTTTTCATGAGCTGTATGCCAAAATCATCCGTATTAAGACAATAAAAGACCTGAAATATTTCAGTTAGTGTGCAATGAATCTAAAATATATGAATGTTAAATTTTCATCATGACATTATGGAAAATAATTAACTTTATCACAATATGCTAATATTTTGAGAAGGACCTGTATAGTGTACACACACCCATGCATGCACACACAGAAACACACACTGATGAGAGCCAAGACATCAATATACTTTGACATGTTCGTAAATATGCATGCACAGGCACACAAAGTGAATACACATATTAGTGTGCAGCTTTAAAAAAAAAACTGCCATACTTTAATTCTTTATAGCAGACATCAAATACAACTTTTAGTTAGGTTTCTGCCCTTTCCTACCGCATCCACAAACATTCACGCTGTAGTGGTAAAAAAAACAACAAAAAAAACAGATATATGTACAAGTACTTACCATAATTGAATATTTTTAATTAAACCTTTAGTGATCAAAGACAATATCAATAGGCGAGGTCTAACTGAAATAAAATACATAGATATTGAAATACGTAGCTGCTGCGTAGACTTTAAAAAGCAATATATGCTGTAATCAGTATTCATTATATCATATTGTGCTCCACAGGTTGGAGTTTCTCAGCAATAAACATCAAATACTACTGCATAAAGATACAAAGAAAAATGTTTTACTGTAAGATGACAGTAATTACCACAAAAGCACCATACTACCCTTAGGAGTCTCCATTATTATGTAATTTTTTTGAGTAATACAATTTTCCATATTTGAGATTTTACAGATAACTAAAAGTACAACTGATTGACGTGTTCTTTTATGTTTTGATTTCAATTTTCTACTTTCCTTCCAGTTACTACTGTGTGATGCTTGGCTGTGTTGTATTGTTCAGTAATGCTTAGTTTAAGTATGAGATGTCTCCTAAAACTGTTGAGATAAAAAAACAAACTACTAAATGGCAAGATAGTAAAGAATAGGCAAATGATGACAATATGAAGAGACATATATATATAGTTTCCTTTAGAACTGCCTTCATTCTTTCTAGCACAGATGTCTGAAATATGAAATATTCCTTAAAGTTTTTGGTCCACAGAGTTGATGATGATGACAATTATTTTTATTTGTACAGGAACAGTGCTAAAAACATGAAATATGCATGGAGTCAGGTTATAGCAAAATATACTAATTTCCACCAGTAGTCCCTTGACAGGTTGATGATAATCAAAACCGACTGTTTTCCATGTAAATGTATATGAGAAAAGAACCAGTAAATACATAAACTAATACAACAAAACTATGACATACCTCAGCCCTTAAATACGCCAGTTATTAAAGACTTCCAGGGATTCACCATTTCTCTATTACACACTTGCAACTATACAATAAACACACCTTTTTGATGCAAATTTGTCATCTTTACATCCATGATGCAAATCTTAAATTCCCCCACATCCTAGAGGTCCTCTGTGGGATTAAGATCTGGTGACTGTGGAGGCCACTGGAGTAAGGTGAATTTATTGTCATGTTCAGCAAACCAATTTGAAATTATTTGAGCTAGGTGAAATTGTGTTTTATCCTACTGGACATAGCCATCAAAAAATTGGTACACCATGGTTGTAAAGGAATAGACATGATCAGCAACTCAGGTAGCTGTGGTATTTAAACAATATTCAATTGGTACTAAATGGCAACAAAGTATGCGACAAAAATGTCCAGAGACTTACACCACCAGAAGCAGTCTGAACAGTTCAAGCAACGCAGAATAGATCCATGCTTTAATGGTATTTATGCCCAATTAGGACCCTTCTAAATACTGCAGCTGAAATTGAGACAGGCAACATCTGTTAATGTCCAACTTTGGTGAGCCTGTGCAAATTGTATCCCCAGTTTCCTCTTTTTAGCTGACAAGAGTGGCACCCAGTGTGGTCTTCTGCTGCTGTTCCCTTTCATCCCAATTTAATCTGCTCATTCTACTCTTACCTCTGAAATCAAATAAGTATTTTTGTTTGTACAACTGCCACTCACTGCATATTTTCCATTTCTGGATCATTGTCTGCGAACCTGCATATCCAAAACGATCTGCAGTTTCTAAAAATACTCAGTCCAACCTGCCTAGCCCCAACAATCAAACCATGTCTGTACTCACTTAGATTCACTTTTCTTTGCATTCTGATGCTCAGCTAAAACGTCAGCACATCAAGATGACTAAATGTAATAAATTGCAGACATTTGATTGGTTGAGTCATAACTTGTGTTAACAAGCAATTGAATTGGTGCATCTAATAAAGTGGCCGGTGAGTGTATTGAGAAATTTGAAATTCATGGAAACTTCAGACCCATTGCATTAGGAAATCAAATAAATCATCATAATATCCTATGGTTTCTGGGGGTATATTCACACCAGGAAGGTCATTTGGTTCTCTTGTTTGGGCCAGACCAAAAACAGACTTTATTTTTTTCGAATGGTGCTTTTCACTTTCACATTGTACTTTTTGCAAGTAAACCATAACTTGTAAACAAAGCCATGTGGGTGACCGTCATTGGTCCCACTGGACAGAAATGATGGGGGCGGGACAGAGCACAGACCGGGAAATGGAGGAAAACAACTGTGGAAGTGTTGCATGCAACACCTCTGTTCTGCATATTTGTGCCATTATAACAGATGCAATATCATTATGAGGGTCAAGAACAGCTCATTCAACACAGATCTTGCAACATTCTATTTATAATTTTGGATCCCCGTTGGAGAATGCATGCTGCAAGCCGAAAGAGAAGCGGTGCTCTGCACAGAGCTAAGCAACAGAGCACGGTTAAGGTAAGATTTCTGTATAATGTTCACTGCTACAGTGGCTTGTAAAGTCCAAAGAGATGTACGTTTTCTGTAGTTGGGTCGGATCGAGACAGGTTCGTATTCATGCCAGAAGCAAACAGCACCAAAGTTTGTTTGGAAGCGGACGGAGACCATCTCAAAAAGTGGGTCTCGGTCCAGTTGTTTGGTCCGGACCAGGGTTTGCTTGAATGTATTCCCACGTGCATAAAAAGCACAAGGAGTGAAACGAATTCTGGTCCGTTTAATGCGGGTCAAAATTGGCAGGTGTGAATACACCCTAAAACAGTACTGTCAGTATCAGTATAGACTTATGTGGTTCTAATTATTTAGGCTACATCAAGGGAAATGTTGCTCCATCATAAATAATGCATTTCTAAAAAACATTTTGTTCTTCCAGTGTTTTAATAAACAATTGCTTTGACGATGACAATGTTTTCTGCAGTTCTGAATAAAAAGATGGCTTACTAACAATATGGTAATAGATATTAAACCAAATCTTCACAAACAGTTATGGTTTCCTATTCTTCCACATTTACTGTAAGATGTCTGTGCATTGACCTGTCAAACCCAGCAGAATCTATTATCTAAATCCACTTTGACAAAGGCAGCCTTCCAAGCATCCCATTTTCAGACAAAACCGAGAGAGAAACTTTATGCCTTTATGCTTGCATGAGGCAAAACGGGATCTTTTTAATTCAGAGGGAATATGATGGCATATTTTAACAGTTGCCCTTTTTTTGTGAGGGGCTAAAAATAGATCACCATGGAAACACTATGCATCCCACTCAGAGAACAGAAATACCCATGACTCTGAACCTTGGAGAATGTGTGAATATGTAAGTGAGTGCTGGTTTTGTATGTCCAGTTTTGGTGAAAAGGAATGTGTGGGCACATGTGTACATGCAGAAAAACACAGAGGAGACAGAAATGATGTGGTGATCTTTAAGTTTCCGTCAGAAGCAAAATTGTCACAGAAATGTACAAAATATTTGACTTATTTAGAAATTATACAAATTATAAACTGCTCATGAACATTTTTAAATGCCTTGTTAACTCAGACATCTGTCATATTTGAGGATGGCCTTCGTGGTTTTTTGGCAAAGCTTTAGGTTTGTTTGGTTCTTGTTAATATCTCCTGGTTACATAAAAAATTAGCAGCTCCACGTCCTTTATTACAAGCTAGTATAGTTTCATTAGTCTTGGTCTTGTTATATTTATCTGTTTTACTACATCCGATTAATTTGTGTTAGAGTTAGCTAATTCTTGTTTCATTTTAACTTCTAGTCCTATTTTATTGAGCTTCTCTTCTTTGGTTACTTTCTTGGGCAACCTTTCTTATCTTATGTCCCCTATCTATCTATCTATCTATCTATCTATCTATCTATCTATCTATCTATCTATCTATCTATCTATCTATCTATCTATCTATCTATCTATCTATCTATCTATCTATCTATCTATCTATCTATCTATCTATCTATCTATCTATCTATCTATCTATCACAATAGTTTGCTGGAATTTTGGCTCATTCCTTCTGACAGAACTGGTGTAGCTGAGTAGAGTGTGTAGGTTGCTTGCACACATATTTCCAGCTCTGTCATCACGTTTTCTTTAGAATTGATATCAGGGCTTTGTGATAGCTATTCCAAAATACTGATTAAAATCCAAGAATTTCTTTCCTACTTTATTTTAGGACATTTTAAGGCTTCTATTTGTTCATGGTAGTAGAGAATTAAAGAACATAATGTTTTTTGTTGATCAGCTGAGAAAACAGCTTGCATTGTGGAATATTTAATAAAATGTACCTGAAGAACTCAATTTGGATAATCATTTAAGACGAGTAAAGTTTCCTGCACACTTAAGCACACAGCCAATATTATTTTGCCAAATGCTGGTTTTTCAAGTAGTCGTAGTATTGTTTCTTATCTTGTCATGATTGCTGGCATATCTTAAAGCACTGTATGTTGGACTAGAAGTGAGGGAATAAAGTGCATTTTTTGAAACTTCAAATCCTGTTAGAACTATGAAGCATGTGTTGCTTTTGATGTTCCCCCATTCTGCATAGTATGTGTGTATTGGAATCAAGGATGTAGAATTTACAGTGTGCAAGTGCATTATGATGGGGTATGTTACTTTTACTGTGGTGTCACTGTGATTTTTTTATATTGACATACTTAGTGACCTGGTGATGAAAGTTATACACAATCCATGAGTGCCACTAAGTAATCAAATAATTGGTAACCAAAATAATCAGACAGTAAGTCAGAGCACAAGGACCAGATTCATGAGGAGCACCAGGGTGCAAAGCATGACATTAAGTAATGCTGAGTATCACTTGTCAGTTTTGTAGCAGTAGTGCATATGTATGTTATATATGGCATCTCCGAGATCTGATGAACAATACATTGAAGAGATTGAAGGCCAATGCATACTTCGCAAGACAAGAAATTAGTTCCTTCTCTAAAGGTAGAAAGAACAAGATCAAAGTTGGCTCCTACCACAGCAGCATTTGTATGAAATAGTTGTCGGGCACCCCACAGGAGAAAGGTTTTGCCTATAATATGTGTCAGAACAGCCTGCAGGAACTCCCAAACCAGAGCTGCAAGAACAGGATTACATTTTGTTCAAGCAGCCTTAGGAGAGTGAACAAATTTCTCTATTCTCATGGAGGACGTACAGGCCTTTATTTTTCAGAATTTTCATAATTATTTTTGATTTGATTTAATGGTTAAGGAGGAACTCAAGCACAACGCCCCTCTCTGTGCCAAACTCTCTCGGGCATGAGTTGACGTGACTCGTCACCGTACCAGCTCATGCGATCTTTGACTGTTTGACTGTATTGTATGTAAACAAACTAGTGAGCAAATTCTCTTCTTTTATGATGAGTCATTGAGCCACTTTGAGACTCTCATATGAGACAACATATGTGAATAAGTCATTTGTCTGCCGGAGGAAAGCCCTTTTTGAAAGTTAATGGACAGGAAAGTGACAGTGTAATTTGTAACACCAAGTCACATTATAAGTATACCGTGTATTTTGTGTGGTAACACAGCGAGCCATATTTACCACGGTTTGCTATAGTATGTTTTTGTAAAAATGGCAGGAAAGACAGATGTTGAAGATGCAGCGCTCTACACCTAAAAAACTAGTCACACTTTCTGGTCAGAAATTCTGACATTCACCACATCTTTTATATATGGAAGAAAAAAAAAAAACAGATGACTGCCTCATTTGAACTAAATCCTGAAGTTACTAAATCAAACAACAACAAATAAGAACAGTCTTCATCCATCTTTCACAAACCAAATTAAATGTATGTTGCAATGCAGAAAATAAAATGTGCCATTGTGTGTGCTCGTGTGTTTGAGCCTGTGGGGGCAGATATACAAGTGGGTGACTTTTGCTGTCAGGCACAGAGGTCCATGAGCCTGACTCATGTGAGAAATGGTAGAGTGGAGTGAAACGACCAAATATACTGCCCTCTCTCTCACATACACACATACACCAGTATTTCTACAAGATATAGTTATTATTAATATGCGTCACACTTTGCAAAGCATATGAGCATTAGTATTGGGTGAAAAGCTGTGGTGTGATAGCTAAATGAAAAGAGATGTTATTGCTCTTCATGTTATTAACATGAAGAGCTAATCTTTTCTACGCTGTCTGATGGTAAATCAGACTAAACATTTCCTGTTTAGATCAGTTAGGATTACCAAAATTAGCTCAGTTTACAAAAGGATGATCACAAGACTTTTCTCAGTTTTTTTTTTAATTCAGAATTTTGCATAAATTTCCTTAGTATTTGATAAAATTGTCTTTTAAACAATATGACTTGGGTCAAACATTTTTGGTGTCCTTACCAAGGTTATTTAGTAAGTACAAATAACCTTGCTGAGAAACTCTTGTCTTCCAGACAAAACTAATCTCTATGGGACTGACATCAAGGCCCTGCGATGGCCACTTCAAAACACTGACTTTGTTGTCTTTTAATTTTTGAGTAATTTAGCAGTATGGTTAGGGTCAATCTCTATTAGGAAGACCCATATATGCCCAGGATTAAACTTGATGGCTGATGTCTTTAGATGTTGCTTCAATATTTCCGCATAATGTTCATTCTTGGTGATGGCATCTATTTTGTGCATTATGATGGTGTTCCCAGGCTTGCAAGTTGCAAGATTTTCCTCTAAATGTAACCACGGTGACTATGGCCAAACACTCAGAAGTTTATTTTCATCAGACCACAGGGGACTTACTTAATAATTAAGGTCTTTGTCCCTGATTGCATGTGCAAAAGGTAATCTGTTTATTTTTCAGTTGCTTTAGGAGAAATGACATCGTCTTTTAAGTGGTTTGTCAGTCCCTGGACTTAATTTAAGGTGAGTGAGGACAATCTTTTACCATCTTAAGCTAAAATCTTCACAAGGTCTTTTACTTTTGTTATGCACATTTTTCACCAAAATATCCAAGAATAACCCAGATTGTTGGAGGCCCAAAATTGTCTTCCTGATGGCTTGCCTGATTTTTCCATCATGTCACAAAAGGAAGCCGTGTGAGGGGGTGTTGCCTCCAATTACCTCAGATTTAGTAAAATAACCCATCAGAAGCTTACAAATCCATGACATCATCATTGGGGCTGTCCCAATTTGTTTAAAAACATAGTAATCTTAATATATTTAATATTCTGAATTTGAAGGAAGTAATAAAACATTTTTTGAAATAAGTTTTGGTTTTGGTAATCTTAACTGACCTAAAACAGGAACAGCCTGATTTAAGGTCAGACATCAAAAAGGTTTTGTGTTTTTCTATACAGCTTATGTTAATTTCTGGGTTTCAACTGTACAGGTTTTTTTTCAAGCCACTGTTTGTGATCAAAATAAAAAAAATGAGCAATAAAACCCTTATTGCTGCCTCCTCACTTAATGTATTAGTCATTTGTGTATTTTTCCACCATCTGAGCTTTGAACACTGTAACATTAGCCAGACCGAATGCCCTACATGTGGACAAAACTTTAATGAGACATCTGTTTACTGGCTGTGTGAGGGCAGCAGAGGCGTGTTTGTGCGTGGCAAAGAAAAGAAAAGAGATCGTCAGGGTTTGTTTGGACACAACTGCTTAGAGATAAGGACAAATTGTAATAGGGTCTCAGTGAATAACATCATCCTGTAATTCCAGACCGGTCAACCATTTAGTCAGTAAAACTATCCATGCATCACTCCTTCGTTTTCATCCATCCATTATCAGTCTGCCATTCATTAATTTATTCATCCCTCTTATTCAACAAAAGGTCTCCAGGCATGGCATGGGTACTGTATTATTGGTTACCTCATAGACATTGGCACATGAAGGCAGGTACATAGGAGTGGTATAGCATGGTTAGGCATAAGTATGACAAAATTATAGGTTATTACCGAGTTCACAGAACCTTTGTGTTTGTAAAATAGACTCTGAATCACGAGATTAGTTGTCATTTTAAATAAATTTTCTAGCAAACTACAAATACTTTAGTGGATTAATCTAAATTAAAAGAATGGTGCTGAAATGTGCTCAAACATTTCCACAAGGAGCACACACAAACATCAAAATTTCTATCTGTGTGCAAATACATTTCATGCAAACACAGACACATCAGCAAGCCTTCCCCCATGGAGTGAAAAGAGAGAGCAGCCAGGGCCAAGAGGCTGAAAAGGAGAGTGACAGTGGTCTATCTGTGGTCTCCCATCTGGGTGTCAGTCTCTGGTTTCGCCCAGGGGCTCAGATAAACACAACACAATAGGGACAGCTTTTAAAATTCAGACTACTAGGGAGAGTAATGAAATAGTCATGACAAGTAAGGGAAATCAACACGTGTGCTCAGGAGTGTATGAAACAAAGTAAAAAAAAAAAAAACAGTACTGTTAGGTGCTGAGAACTAGGAAGAGAAAATAAAACCTAAAATAAAGCCCTGAAAAAAAACATGTATCTAAAATGCACAACCACAATGATGATAATAATATTTCTACATTATTGGTTGATAATTTAATAGATGGTCAAAAACACTCAAATATTCTCAGACCTAAATTCTTTCTTTTCTTTTTCTGAATGATGAATAACTCAAGTTTAAGAGATTTAATTCTCAGGGTTACAACACATTTCTCATATAAAAACTCCTATTTTGAGAGACTCAAATTAGCTGTGTTGTGTCACTTCCAGTCCATGTTTTAAAGTGCAAATACAACACCTTGCCACCAGGTGTTCACACCCTTTGATTTTTCTTTTGTTACAAACTTGGTTACAAAATAATTCTAAAGGTCAACTGAGTATAGATTGCATTTTAAGTAATGAACACAAATTAGCCCATAATGATGAAATGAAAACATGTTTCATACATTTTCATAAATTTACAAAAAATGTTGACATTTAAACATCATAGGCACATAGGTGTTCACAACTATGACTTGATACTTTCTTTAAGTGCCTTTTATAGCAATGACAGCCTCATGTTTTCTTGGGTATGTCTCTACACTCTTGGCACACCTGTTTTGTGGAGTTTTCTAGCATTGTTGTTTGTAGATCATTCCAAGCTTAGTAAGGTTGGATGGGCAGCATTGGTACAGATATTTTTGAGTCTTTCCAGAGATGTTTGATTAGATTTAATTGGGCTGTGGCTGTGGCTGAGCAATTCAAGGACCTTCACAGTCTGTTTCTGAAGCTATTTGAGTTATTGTCGTGCTGAAACATGAATCGCTGAAACAAGATTTCTTAAAAAGTCTCTCTATGATTTGCTGCTGTCATCTTAGAACCTGTGCAGACCAGTAACACACTTCTTGCCATAAAAACCCATGTCCACAGCATGAAGCTGCCACCGCCATGCCTGACAGTATGGATGGTGTTGGCCAGGTGTCGAAGCATGTTTTTCTCTAGAAATTATCTTTAAAAGGTTTGGCTGTAAAAAAACAAGTGCAAACTGGATTGTGTGGGCAAAGATGATCTACAAAACAGGTGCAAATCGAATGGTGTGAGTAAAAGGAGCAGAACAGCAGGCAGCAAACTTTTTAGTGCGTTTGTCTTCATCAATATGCAAAACATAAGACAATGATCCAAACATGCAAATTTATGGGAGGAGGATATGCAAATGTAATTACTTACCACCCACAACGCACCACAATTGTGGTGCAGTTTTGAGAATATATTTAGCATGTTTGAAAGGCCGGTGCAAACTGGCATGCAAAAAATTTTGTGCCATGCTATTTGTCAAGCGAAACTGAACATTTGCAGCCACCAGAGACCGGAAAACTCTCACAGTGCCAAACGTTAAAGGAAAAAAAAACTGTCCTGTTGTTTTCTTCTTCAATATTCCTTTTGGGGTCTGTGCAAAGCACATTCAAGTTGTCTTAAATTATTACGGGCCTACATTGGTTTGCATTGTTTCGGTCAAGCGATTAAAAGCTCTCAATTCAAATCACTTGTCACAGAAAGAAAGTTGAAAGCTCTGGGGGGTTGCCAACTGTCCACGGTGACAGCGAGTAGCTCACGGAAATTCCTCAATTAAATACGGTGGTCCGAACCACTTTTTCACCTGTTATCCACTGTGCACGCAATCTTTGTAGATCACCCACAATACGCCCACTTATTGCACATTAAAAAAAAAATTTCGCACATGGTATTTAGCGCTCCTTATTAGGAATCTTTGAAGATCAGGCCCTTAGAGTATATTTTGGTTTTATCAGAGCAGAGAATATTGTTTCTTCTGGTCTGACACATCTCTAAGGTGTGTTTTACCAAAGTCCAAGCTGACTGCTGTGTCCGTCTGGCAATTCTACTATAAAGTACTGATTGATGGAGTTTATTAGCGATTGTTGATATTCTGCATGGTTCTTCTGTTTCCACAAGGGAAGCAGCCTAAATGACCATTTGCACCCACCTGACGATGGCAGACCTGGAAATAGCTAAAATCAGATTCCATACTTTCTAGGACGAACATTGCATTCTGAACCCCAGAAACAAACTCACTTAAGCAGAACATAAAGTCTGTTTCTTTTTCTTTAAAAATATTTCTGACAAAAGGGCTTTAACTAAAAGCTATCAAAACAGTTCTCCCTCCATTAACCCTACTGCCATTTTATGCCTGCAGAGAGTATATTTAATTATCATAACAAAGTGACACATCTTTTTCTGAACTGCAAGCTTCAGAAAAGGTACTGTAGAAAATTACCCTGGAAAGAATGCTGGAAATTCCAACCTGTATTTACTGGATAAAAAGAGCATGAGCAGAATGTTGCAGTGACAAGAGAATGGATGGATTAGGACAAAAGCCAAAATGATGTGTTTTTGTACATCAGACAGGTTTTGATTTTTGCGTTTTGATCCTATGCCTTTGGCTATCTCTGCAGCAGTAACCCTATTCTCCCAGCCAAAAATGAAAAGGCTTAGTTTTAGATGCTGTTATGCCACTGAGCGAGGCACAAAATACCTCAAGGTTTACTTGATTGTTCTTTTTTAACTAAGTTTTTATTTTTATTTTTTTAAATCAAAGTAGATGCATGTGTTTGGTATTCTTGAGCAAGGCAGAAAAAGAAAAGAAAAATGTCTTGTTCGACAAAAAGAGTGAGAAAAGAAAGAAATCTGAAGAGGAGAGAAATTAGCTACTTTTCACCCTCAAATCTGCACATCCAGCTAAAACCTAAGCAATGGCTCCCAACTACGTATCCATATCAATTTCCTCTGCTTTCAACAGTCAGGTCAGATTAAGGACATACCGAAGAGTAGAAAGTGGGCCCATGTCCTGTATATGACAGAAACCTGGGAGCATAAAAACATTTCAAATTGTCAGTTTCTGGGGACTGATTTTCTGAGAGATTTTTCTGCATACAGACTTTTACAGAAGATTTAATAAATATAAGCAGGTTGTTTATCAAAAAAGGGAAAAGGAGAAGGAGACAAGACGGTAATGATGGAAAATAATATAATAAAATATATTATATTATTATATTATTTTTCCCACACTTAAAGCCAATTTGAGAAATCTGACCCTCATGAAGACTGGAAAGATTGGAAAGCCTTTGTTGATATTTACAGACACTGTCCATTCAATCTGGCTGAGCTTGAGCTGTTTTGCCAAATAGAAAAGCTGAACAGGTGCTATCAATGTGTTGATTATAAAGCATGCCAAAAACTATACATTTCATTTGTAAATAGTTGTGAAAATCACGTTGCCTTTTCCATCCAATAATTAACAAATTTGTTATGATCAGTCATTTAAAATCAGAAAAAATACACAATTGTTTGGTAGTAGTGTGACAAGAGTTATTAATACTAATTCAAAGCACTTAAACAAATCATGTGTACAGTTTTGTGAACAGTAATTCAAAGGTAATAGAATAGGTTAAAATACCAGCTTATGTTAAGAGTCCAACTGCTACAGAGTTATTAATTTCAAATACGAAGTATGAAATAATTAGGATGTTTGGAGTCAGATACGGTTTCTGATCTGGAATGTATCCAGGCAACAACACTTTCTACAATTTCTGTCATGTTTAATTAATTCAGTGGTAAATTGTACAGACATACAGTTGTGAGTCAGCACCAGGCACCACGGGAACAGGCTGGTGAAGTCTGGCTTTTTGGCATCTGTAGTTTAATTCGGTCGATGATCTAAGGGACCGCTGACTTCACTGTTGGCCAACATCTGTGTGTGACTGTTTATATTTGTTTGTTTCTCTCTAAAAATGTGTTCTTCTGCATATTCTGCCTTGATTTAGACCAGACATGTTTTGCAGTAGATATCTGCTGGTAATAAATGTCTTTGTCTGAGACCATGCTTAATCACTGTCAGTTAAATCAGCCCCAAATGTAGCTCTCTAGAGACCATAATCAAACCCAGTAAGGATTTATTGCACTTCATCACATATCTCAGAGGGAAAATTCTAAAAGTCATTAATATGTTTTCACTATGTGCATTCATAATTTAGAGTTAAATATTTGCCTCGCCTTTTAATAAGGCCTGACAATGATAATCAACTGTCAATGACAACTTTACTAATGAATTATTTATTAATAGATCAATTAGAAGCACCATATATGTTTGAGAGTTCCATTAATTAGATCTCAGACAACATAAGCTATAAAGCAATTTATTCGTCAATAAATTGCATTATTTTATCATGTAAAATCTTGTAGGAATCCTGTTTTAATTTAACTGAAATGTTTCAAAACTCTGAGATGAATGCACAACAAAATAAATCTCAAGTTATTGTAATCCCATTTGTTGGTTTGATCAGAATGTACCCAGTCTCTACTAAGATAAGCCATGCATTTGCAGGCCATTAGTTTATTAGTATTAGTATTACAACAAAATTATGAAGCAAAAATATATAGAATTATGTAGTCCACAAAATATTGTGAAATAGCTCAAAGCATCTTTTATGTTATAAATACTTCAAATGTTTTAGTCACTACTTTGCGCACTCTTAGCATTCTCTTAATGAAATGGTTTTAACAGTCTTGAAGGAGTTCCCAGAGGTAGTAATAAAAATAAAGATAAACCATTGAATGAGAAATATTTTCCAAAACCTTTGGCTGATCGTGTATATATTCCTCACTTGAAATGACAACAAGCCGGATGTAAACATCACTGGTATCTACAAAGTTAAGCTGAAGTGCAAATCCAGCTGCCCGTAGATAACTTTATAGCTGACATGTGACCATAGTTTATTGAAAACGCAAGTATGGCGTCGAAAGAAGTTCATCTGTTAAAAGATATTTCCCAGCCAGGTGCGTTTCTTACATTCTAACTCCACGCTGTATTTAACTTGTACACTGTAATGTCTACATCAAAACAACTTCAAAAAAATGTAAACTTTTGTTCTAATCATAAACTATCAACACAGTCTTATGTCGTGGGAATTTTTAAGTTGTTTAATTGCTGTGTAATGTTTTCATTAAGTGATCAAATCTTACAAAAGCTCCAGCATACTTAAACTGTTAACTTTTTGATATGTTAAAACTTTAAAATGATGAGTTCAGTGGTGGAGCAGGTGCACCATATGGAGAGGCTACAGTCCTCACCGCAGTGGTGATTCCCTTTTAGTTAATTATACTGCATTCAGATTTGGGGATGAGGCACGGAGAGAAATACATTCATACAGACGATTTAAGAAACACATTTCCACTAAAATGCAGTGACTGTAAAGAGTGACACATAGATGGGTTGAACACTTCTGCATACAGGATTGCATTACATAATTTTACATTACTATTCTATTCTAATCTATTCTAATCGAATCTAATCTAATCTATTCTATTCTATTCTATTCTAATCTAATCAATTTTGATCTATGAAATACAACCCCCCCCCCCCAAAAAAATTACATTTGCCACGTCTACAGCTGCGGACCAAAGGACTTTCCTGGTGTGAATACACCCTTAATGAATTGTATATTCCCCCCCCCCCCAAAAAATTACATTTGCCACAGCCCCCCCCCCAGCTAAATTCCTCTGGAGCCATGTTTGGTGGAGGGTTAGAATGTGCTGATGATCTAGTAAGGCAGAGAGATCATAGGGTCTCAATAGAGCACATTCTATACGGTGTATGTCTATCTCTTCTCCACAGTCCGTTTCCAATCCAGGTTTTAAAATCAGAGGTTTACTATGTCAAATAATTGTTGCCTTCTCTTACATGATATTCGAGCACCTCAAACTTACAAACACATTTGATTATTTTAAGCTTTTATTGCACCAAACAATAAAAGTTTAAAATAAGCTCACAAGTTGCATTGACTCCTACCAAACCACAGCGTTTCTTATCAAATGACATGCTGCTGTTTGCTGGGAGAAGGAAGACTCCAAAATGCCCATAACATCATAAAGGACACTTCTCACCCAGGTCACGCTCAGTTTGAGCTTTTACTATCAGGCAGACACTACAGATCAATTAAAGCAAGGACAAGCAAATTTAACAACAGTTTCAATCCAACAGCAATAGCTAAACTCAATACAGCCAGAATGTAAACGGAGATACAAAATAGAAATGCACAATTAATATGAATGTATGTACACTTGTTTTTCTTTTATCTTTTTCAAAATCAGAATCAGTTTTAGTGCCAAGTTTCTGCACACAAACAAGGAATTTGACTCCGGTACACTTTGCTCTCACTGATGATTTTTTTCTTAACAACTGCTTCAATTTGCTGCACTATTTTTCTATTTTACATAACTTATTTATTGCCGAACAGACCCGATACCTTTTTTTCTCAATTTTTTTGAACTTGTGACAATGACAATAAAGGATATTCTATTCTATTCTATTCTATTCTATATTATGTAGCAAGAGATTTCTTAACCTGAATGTAGTTATAATTTACCTCTAAAGTAGTATGGGCAAACTGTGTATTTCTGCAGTGCTTGTCTGAAGTTGTTCAAATTGTGCAGACTGAATATCTCAGAAATGTTCTTTGGTCTGAATGCTGGTATTTGTTATGTCTTTAAAACCTATGTTTTACGTAGGGATATCATGATAAAGTCAAGATCGTGATATTTCTGTTAAAAATATTAAGGTAAATTTTTAACTGCTGTGCCAGAATACTGCAAGTCTCCCTCAAGGTCATGCTTCTACACTGCAAGGATCAACTGTGTGAGTTGCAGTGTATTTATATGTTTGTGCACACCTCTGTGCCAACGGTGGTTTTGCTTAGAGCAAAATGGCTGTGTATCATTTATAATCTCTCCTCTGAGAGCCATCTCTTTCTCCTTTCTCACTGCCTCCTATTTCAATCTTTGGCTTTTTTGACTTCTTCCAACCCCTTTACCAAGTCACAAGGGGAAGGAAGGAAAGGGAAGGGTAGACACCAGAGGGGGGAGGAGAGAAGGAGTAGAGGAGTTGCAGAGCAGGAAAAATTGTCCTTATTAAGGAGACTGCAGTTCCATGTGAGAGATCCCTTGTGGGACAGAGATTAAATAGACTGCGTCAAAGGGGCACATGCTTGAGGTGCCGCGACTGGAGGACGTGATTAGTATGATCATTGGGGAAGGATGGATGAAGGGAGAAGAAGAGAAGAAAAGATGCAAAGAGGTGGGATGAGAAACAGACAAGAATGGACAAGGAAAAAACAGAATGAAGAGTAGAATAACAAAACGTGTAAATAGTAATAGAGTGCAGACAGAAAGGAAATGTTATGTTAAAGAGGGAATTTAATCTGGTTGCCAGAAAACAATCAGTCAAAACAAATGTTTTCATCCACAGTCTTTTTGAATTTTTGTGGTGTTTTGTGTTGTATTTTCCTGAATGGTGTCAGAAGGGTATGTTACCATAGTTTCTTTCTGGTTTTCGGTGAAAGTTTGTTAGTGTCGAAAAAAACAAACTGTATTAAAAAAAAATCTCTTAACTTGTTAAAACGCTTTATTAATAGTGAAATGAGTATCTATATTTTCTTACAAACACAGATTATTATTACCCATTTTCTAATTAGCCATAGGTAGGCCTACGAACCAGTTTACAAGTGAACAGAAGAGTAACGGCCCTATTAATAAGTAGCTCTAATTTAAACAGATAATATCTCATGCTGTTGTAAAAACAGGCTACTGATCTGCTTAAATTAAAGAGTTGATCTTTAATTTGCCTCGTCAAGTATGTAGTCCTACACAGCTTTTTAGTAACCAACTTGTATTACAGCTCATATATAGGCTTATCAACATCCTTTGATTTCTTCTGTTCATCTGCATCATAGTTCAAATAGTTTGGCTTTCTTTGTCGATTCAAGGGAAGCGACAGGTTGAGCATCTTTGTGTCTGCAGTAGAGGCTGACATTTTGTCGGGAGTCCCACGGGTCACGGGATTCCCACGGGAAACCCGCGGGACAGGAGACAGCATCAGTAAAGATCCCGTGATTGGGACGGTACAGGATAAAAAATGAACGGGAGCAGACGGGAGAGGGAGCTAACCAATAGGAGGGAAATAAACTAGGATCAATTGTCTTTGGAAATGTAAAACTGAGACTTTGTTATAAACTTTAAGAAAAAAAAACTTGAATCGACGCCGCCATTGTGTAGTTTTTTTCCAAGAAGCCTATACTATAATGTGAGTCAAACAAACTACACGACCCACAAGCCAACAGTGCTTCTGCTCGGTGTTTTCCACCTGCGTTCAGAATGGAGGGAACATACGCAGGTGGAGAACTGGACGTGGTAAAATTGGATTTGTAACGTAAAATCAGAAGTAAGGACTTATCTATTAAACTCATAGAGCTGACAGGAAAGTCGCAAATATTACCGAACTTCAGGAGAGTTGAATGTAGCGGTGTTAACACACAGTCTGCTGCTTGTAAAACGTGTTTAGTCGTAATCAAGTTCACCAGTGATTAAGGGACACTTGTAAAACAGATTCTGGATTAAATCAGCTCTGCATCTCTTCATTCATCAAACCAAAAGTACCATCATGTGTCAAGTCTCATCTGACCAACAAAATTGCTGCATGTGCTCTAAAGATTTAAGAGGTAAGGTACGGAAGCCCGTGAGGGGACATGGGGAAATTTATTTATTTTGCGTCTCCACGCAATACTTTTGCGTTCGGCATTTTGGAGCAGCACAGATGATAAACTGCTCATAAAACAAACACTGATATGTGATTGATATGGTTTATTTGTCATATGCAGGTTAACACGCAGTAAACAATGCGATAAAATGCTTAGGATAAGAAGAACCGTTCAAATCACGATAAAAACAAAAACACTAATGGCGTACAAAAAAAAAGTACACATCATGCAGCAGTAATAAGGAAATAAAGTGTCACAGATGTGGTTTCGTGCAGTTTTATGGTCCAGAGTTCAGTAGTTTGTTTGACAGCTTGTGGATAAAAACTGTCTTTTAGTCTGATTGAAGATAATTTTATTTAATGCTGATTTCAAAATAAAACTCAATAAATCTCAAAACAGGTGTAGTGTTTGTTTCAATTTTGCAGTTATCTGGTTTGGAAACTATCCCACAAAGTATTGCGAAATAACGCAAAGACTATTGCGTGGGGACACAAAAGAGAAAAAATCCCCATGTCCCATCGCGGACTCCGTATAGAAAGGCTTCATCAAGGGAAGATATTAAATAAATATGTTGTGAAATGGAAAAAAATTGAATGTACCATTAAATGTACAATTTATTTAATACATCATTAAATATTAAGTGTACCACTAATTACGTCATGTCGTCTTTAAAATTATACTTAATTATTCAGTGGCATATTTAATTGCATTATAGTCCATTTCATGATATAATGGTACATTTATTGTTTCTAATGATGTATTAAATAAATAAATGGTACCTTTAATTTAATGGCACATTTAATGTTACATTTATTTCATGTTACATTTACTTCACTTATGGGAGATTCACAACATTTATTTATTTAATGATGATTTTATTGTATCAATTTTGTCCAGTTTGACCCTCCATTCTTGATGCCTGTATAGGAGATCATGTCAGAATTTGAATCAGGTGTTCTGGAGCAGACACACATCTAAAACTTGAAGGGAAGGGGTCCCTGAGGACCAGGGCTGTGAACCATTGAGGTACAGTTTCTAAATTGTGAAGGTAATGCCTTTTTGGCCTTTTGTTCAACAAGTACAGTTCTCTTGCTAGGTGCATTTTTCTTTCGTTTCAGCAACTTGAAACATAAAAGTGATGTCATTGTTCAAAGAAAACAGTCACTTAATAAATAAGTAAAATACAACTATGTACATTTTGTTTATTCAACTAAGATAGGCATGGTCTGTTTCCTTGTTTGATATTTTATTATTTCTTCATTATTATTCTTTTTACTTTAACTGGCCTTTACTACAGCTAAAAACAGGGACCTAACTGGTCCTTCAAAGAAAGAAATTGCCAAAAGACTAAATGAAGAAAACAAAAATGGGAGTGGCACAGGAGTGGGAGTCGTTCTGAATGGGAGCGGGACGGGAGTGGGAGTCAATTTACCAGGAGTGGGATGGGACAGGATTTTTTTCGTTATGCTGGCCTGGGATTGGGATGGGACAAGACATTTTTCTGTGGGAGCGGGATGGGACAGGAGAGAAAATCCACTCCCGTGTCACCCTCTAGTCTGCAGTTCTGATGAGTGAAACTGTGTGCCAACTTGGGGAGATGAGAACTCCTCAGTTTCTTCAGATTTTAACATAAATATAAGTCATCAAAAATATTTTTTTAGCATTGATTATATCAAAATGTCGCTAATTTTAACAACCCTCATGTAGAGGTATGTGGAGCATGGCAATGAGATTTGTTTTAGAGCGTAGCCTGATCCCATTCAGTATTGTATGTTCTGGTTTGATTTTCTGCTTTGAGGTATTTATTCACATTTTTGTTTAAATTCGGCTCTTCAATGGTGCACATAGGAGGTTGACTGTTGGTGGGGTTTGTGTGAGATCATGGAAATATTGGATTTATAATTGCATCGTAGCTGTTTGAATCTGAATTGAATCGCATCCCTAAGTGCTGAAGTTTACCGCCCCTACAAACAATTACAATTGCTAATTAACAATTACTTCACGGTCTTATATCCATGTACTACAATTGCCAGTTTTGCTCATACATAACTAATTACCGTTCACGCCAGAAAAGCTCTTTAAAGTAAACTGACACAATGACTGTGGAGGCTTTTCATGTGATTTTGAAACATTTTGCACACCAGTGAAGGTACATAGTTGATAGTGGCAGCTTTTTTTTCAGCACTAGCAGCTTTTATTTGACAGTTTAGATGACAGGCAAGGGGGCAGAGAGAGAAGGGAAAGGCAAGAAGTAATTAACCCAGGCTGGGAATTGAACCCAGGACAACTGCTTCTAGGACTGCTACTATCTGTATATGAGGAGCCGGCCCTGCCCACTGTCACATAGTGCCCCATCAGCGGCCTTCTTAAGTCCAACCGTCATTTAATCTTTTAGTTTGTTGCAAAACCCTCTTCTACATCTCAGCATTCTGTATGCATAATTTAACAGCTAGGTAGCATAATGTTAATTTAGGCGTACCAGAATCCTTTTGAGCTGTTTTAATTGGTGAAATTGAAGGTATGTGCACAATTATTGGTTTATACAACACCATAACCAAAAGCAACAGTAAATATTTAAGTAAAAATGCTCTGGATCTAGACATTTACATATGGTCAAGTATTTAAATTCAGATATTGAGATCAAACCCCAAAAATCTGGATAAGAGCATCTCAAGTGTGTTTCAAATTAAATGCTGATTTCTGAGGTGTTATCACAAGAAAATCAAAAATCCTCTCTTATTAAGCAAAAAGCATGAAGTAATAAGAACAGAATCATATCAATCAACACTCAAGGTCACATGAAAATATTGTGCTACTTTTTTAGCTCCATGTTCTACTTTCCCAGCATTTCTTCACATTGTAATTAACTCTGTGAAAGATGTGAGAGTAGAAGAAGACATGATGAAGGTTATTGATGTAGAGCAGGTCTATTTAGGCTACACTGCACGCTGGCCCTTTGGGATCCCAGTGACCGACCAGCACACTGAAATAGAAATGAGAGCGTAGGAGAAAAGGAAAGGGAGGAGATGTAAGGTGTTGCAAGTTAAGAGTGATGGTAGGTAGAAGCTTATAAAGGGCAAGTGAAAAGGTTGATGAGGAGGAGGACTGGGGGAACCAAAGGGAGAAGCAGAGAGGTACAAAGGTAGGTAGAAAGTCAGAAGCTTTTGGTGAATAGATATGCATACTACTATAGTATTGTAATGAGAGGAAAAGCTAGCTACTTTAAAGTGATATTTACATACCTTAACCTAATGTGAACAAGTTTTTAAAATATCTAAAAGCCAATCAGGGTTGGCCTGGATAACATCTGGAATGATCAATTGTAACTCTCAGCACTAAGGAATTCATGTGAAAAAAATAAATCTGAAAAATCTACAAAAGTAAATCTAGTTTGTATTTTGGCCCCAAAAAGCATTGCCAACCAGAGAACTGCAGTAGATTATCTTCACACATATAGATATTGTAAATCATTTATTCACTCAAACTATTCACAGCCTTCATCTGGGCACTTAAGTCTTAAATAAGAGCAACAGTTCACATGTCTCTTGAGAAAATTAGTTGTAAGATATTACCCACACAGAGAGTCCCTGTGTTCAGAATCGCTATTGTTCAGACAAGCCTTTAAATGCCTGTCCAGTTTTTCAGAACTTACTATGCTTTAGCCAGTGCATTGTGAGGAGGAACCTATTTCAACCACAGCTAAATGTCACAAAAGCGTATTGTCCAATTTGACTGCTATTATTAGGGGACTGAGAGGATGAAAGATGTAAAACGACTCTGGAAGACAGGCCTTCTGAGGCAGATGGAAAGAAAATGGAAAAATATACAGCAAAATTCACATTTAACTGATGTAACAACAATGTAAACATCAATCCCTGATTTGGGTGAGCAGCATCAAAGATATTCACATCCCAGCTACACACTTCAGTGCATTTTATATCTTCTGGCCAGGGACTGGAGTTGAGAATTACCAAATGGATACCTACTCTTTGTGCCATACATCAGATGTGCTATATGTCCACCATGTTTAACTGCATTGTCACTTTTTAGGTATATAATGATAGATTAACACAATTTCAAGCTAATGTTTTAGTGCTATGGCTTGACCAACTATGCACATCTAGACTCACAACATTTTGCAGATTCTCCTTTGAAAAATTATTTTATCACACTGGATGGAAAGCGTTGGTATACATCTATTTTCAAGTCTGGCAATAGACACAATTAGAGTTAGAGTCTGGACTTTGACTAGGCCATTCTAACACATGAATATGGTTTGATCGAAACAAGTATTTTGCAGTCTCTATCAGGTTTTCTTCCAGGACTTTCTCCATACATTTTCCAATGAACTCTGACCAGCTTCTCTTTCCCTGATGAAGAAGAATATCTCCACAGCATGCTGCCACCAACATGTTGCACAAGGTTAGATGCTGGGTTCAGGGTAATGTCCAGTATAATGTTTTAGTTTTGTTTTTTTCACACATAGCACTTTGCATGTTGGTCAAAAAATTTTTATTTGGTCTCTTCCGACCAAAGGCTTTTGGCCTTCTATAAACATCCAACCATTAAGTCCATATTATTGGACAACTTATGGTGTCCTGTCAACAGATTCTACTAGTTGAGCTATGGATCTGTTGCAGCTCCTTCAGTTACCATGGGCCCCTTCGGTTGCCTCTCCAAGTAATGCTCCACTTGACTGGCCACTAAGTTTAGGTGGACAGTCATGTCTTCATAGAACTGTAGTCTTGCCATACTCTTCCAATTTTTAGATGAAGGATTTAGCTCGAAACATCTCATTTTCAGTGAGACATTTAGAGCTTTGGATATTGTACTTGAACCTAAATGCCATCATGATGCAGTTTGTTCTTTAATGTTCCCTAGCAAACCTCTGAGCCCTTTACAGAACAGCTTTATTTATACAGACAACACATTTCACACAGGTTGACTCAATTTAATAATAAAGTGTCCATTATTTACACTGGATTTTATTTAGGGGTATCAGGGTGGCTGAATACAAATGCACACCACACTGTTCAGATTTTCACTTATAAAAACTTTGAAAACCATGTTTGTTTTTTCTTTATTTTCAAACTCATGCACTACTTTATGCTGGTCTGTCAGATTAAAACAGAACGAAAATACATTAAGGTTTTCAGTTGTCAAATGAGGAAATGTGGAAACTATAAATACCTTTTCAAGGCATTGTACCATTCTACAATTTAGAAAAATGTATCAAAATGTCCTAATTCAAAACCAACAAAATTACCCACTGTGCAAGCATGAAACACTGTTTTAACACTAGCATGCACATTTGACACCTTTGTTAAAAGGAAAAGGCGAAGAGCCTAAGCCTATACCGGATGAGAGAAAACACATATTAGATAAGGGCAATAAGGCTGAGATGTAAGAGTTATTTAAGCTGCAAGCAGGACCTTTCTGACAGTGCTTTGCTGAAAATAGGAAGTAGCTCTGGTAAGTATCTGGTATGGATTGCATTGAAAAACAGGTGTGAAACGAGTTCTGAATGAAAGAATACGTATATGCAGGAAGAAAAATCAGTCAAGTTCAGGGTTAAGGAGAGATGAAAGCAGTGAGAAAACTGATGTAGAAAGGGCAATGTGGTTAAGGTACAGATCTAGAAATTTGTGAAATAATGTGTGTGGTGTGATTGAAAAAAAAAATGTTTTTCCCAGATGGATACTAATAAATAATTCCAAACTAGTTGCATTAATAGCAATGTCTCTAAAGAATACACAATTTCAGCCAAACATCTGGGTAAGAAAACCTATTCTATTTCTACTACATGCAACACGGACCAGAGCAACCCATAATTAAAAAGCTACACTTTTTTAAACTTGTAAAAATATGTGGCATTTTATTTTTAATATGCAGTAATGTGTTTTTTCTTTTAAAAGGTTGTTGTGCAATCTTAATAAAGTGGATTTTTAAGAGTCAATATACTTCTTATTTTCCTTTTTGGCAAATGTCTAGATGAGTATCCACCACAACATTAAATAGTAATGATGCCTTAAGTGCTTTTTCATCATTCTGGACCCCAAAAATAGCTACGTCTTTACATCTATTGTAAATTCAATATTCCGTGCCCGACTAAACCTTTGAATCAAGCATTAAGCATTGTTTTAAGGAAATAGCTGTACTGGTAGTGCCAGTTGGAATTTTTCCGTTTTATAAAAGAATCAGGTCACATTCACAACACGTTCTTGGAAACTAAAATGTAGGTTGATGGTTTAGCTTCCAATCTAAGGCAGAATCATGTCTTTAACCTGCTGGCTGTCTGACAGAAAAGCCAAGACATCACTGTTACCTAGAAGGTGACACATGCGTAACTACATCCAAGGTGCAAGTATACAGTACAAGGAAGGGAGCTACTGAGAAGAGTAAAGAATCTGAACCTGTGAAACCATTGTCCATTCTACATTTTCTCTGAGTTGGGGCTATTGGATTTCTTGTTTCTTCTTAACCTTCGAGTCTAAAATGTCTGTGTGAAATACTCCAGCACCTCAGGCTGCATTCAACCACTTGTGACAAGAATATGGCATATTTACTAGTCTGTTTCAGTTCAGATCCGTTATGCCTTCATGCCTCATGGGCTAATAGATTAACCACAGTCAGGGCACTTTGTAGTCAACTGCAGCCTCCTGGGACACAAATTACAGACACATGATGACAGTGAGCATTCTCATGATCATATTTCTGGTGTAAAATATGTTCTGCAGATTATATAAGCAGCATAGAATTTTTTCTATCATTATATGAAGCATATAGAAATCTACCATAAAGGGAAAAAATATTTTCACAATCCATCTATCCATCCATCATCTATACCCACATGTTTATCTGTGGGGCGAGAGGTGGAGTGCACTATGGACAGGTTGCTACCATCACCGGGGAACCTTTTATAGGTATGTTGGAACAATAAAAAACAAACATCTGTACAGTATTGCATCTTTTATATCTCAAGTAATAAATACAAAAAGGATGTTTGATTTCCACTGTGGTGTGCTGGCAGTGACCTGCCTCCTTCTTCATTTGATCAAACCCACCTCCTGGCTCTTTACTCCCTGCCCAGTGCAGCAGTGGAGAGAGGCAGGGATTCCTGTCCGGTTTAGCCATTCCGAACAATGCAGACCTTGTTTATAAATTTTAAGTTTTTTGGAATCTGTATATTAAATGCAGAACTCAAGCCACCTGTTGGAATATTCCATGATCATAAAAATTGCTTTTGAAACTCAAGAAATGCGACTAAATGTTTGTATACATAACTTAGACAACTAATTTGACTACAAAATTACTTGGAAAAATATCAAGCAGGCTCAACTACACAAAAAGATCAATTTAGACCCATTTTTTGTGTTGTGGCAGAACAACAAGTCACTTTTTTCTAAATTTTTTTCTGTTGCACCAAAATTACCATCAATTTTTTTACTATTATTTTTCAACACAATTTGCAGGGTACAAACTGTTTTGGTTTTGGATAATGAGGAGTTACGTGTTCTAGCTGAAATTTACACAATATACCCAAATATAGGCAGGATTTCCCCTAAATACATGCATAACATCTCATTTAAATGTGGGTAAATTGCATCAGTGCATAGTGAAGGCCCATTTATGTTCCCTTTACGCACGTAAGTAGGTCCACCTATTTCTAAAGTTGCTAAGCATCACTGACCTTATGCTTTCAATGGCTTTATTAAACTAGCATAGTTGTAAGGCAACGTAGCCAACACAGTCAACAGAGGACAGTTCTGAGTTAGTTTCTGAAATCAGAGGAAGATTTCAGACAACATCAATTATAGATGGACATCTCAATAACCTACATTCTCAGAAACGACATAAAAGAGGCACCACAGAAGACAGAGTCTGTGTGCCCATTAAATACATCGTGGAATGTGGATGGAGAAGTTCTGCCACTTCTGTTTTCTTCTTTTTTGTTCCTTTCACCGATCAAATATGCACTACACTGCACCACACCCACAGATACTGGTGATTTTGCTCTGTTTGCTGGGTTTGGATACACATCAAGAAGCTCCTTGATGAAGGACCAAAATATACTGGTTTAGTTTTGGTTTAGGCTCAACACATTGAGCTGGACATCTCAGAAAATTGGTGAGGAAATGAATCTTCTCTTCCAGTGAGATAGTTCAATTTGTTTTTTTAAGTTTGCAGGTGAGCTGCATGGTGGTGCACTTGGTAGGACTGTTACCTTGCAGAAAGAAGGTTCTGGGTTTATTCCCTGCCCGGGATCTTTCTGCATGGAGTTTGCGTGTTCTCACTGGTCTTTCTAAATTGCCAGTCAGGTGTGAATGGGTGTTTGCATGGTTGTTTGCCCTGTATGTTGCCCTGCGATGGACTGGCGACCTATCTGGGGTGCACCCTGCCTCCTCACCAGCAGACTGCTGGAGATGAGCACCAGCTCCCCCGTGACCCAGTATAGAAGAAGCGGGACAATGGGTGGATGGAAGTTTCCCTCTCCCCAGTATTTTGAAGAACTCGGGTACCACGCACTCCAACAAGCATCACAGATCCTCAGCCTTACTTAACGTTGGCCATAAGGTGCTTTACTAAATATTCATCCTTTGCTTAACACCAGACCCCCCTGAAGTGTAAGTTATAGACATCCTAATCTTATGTTCATTTAATCATGGTTCCAGGTGAAGTCCCAGTAGAGTTTAGTAAATGTCACACTTACATGTACGATTGTAAAAGAAAACAAGGCTTTTCTGGCATCACTCCCAATAACCAGTTGGAATGTAGATTTGTCTAATGGTCATTTTGGAGACTCACAACCACAAGATCACAGCCTTTGTTGCAGTTTTCTACAACATTGTGTTTTGGAGATTATTTTTACTACTCTTACCATTCCGGTCACTGTGCGTGATGGAAGATAAACATGCCTCATCTGGCCAAATGGCCATTGGGTAAAAAAAAAATGGGCCAGTGTATTACATCATATTTACATTTCAGGGAAACAAATGGTAATGGACTACTAATTAGACGTTTTAATGAACTCTTACTCATTTAAATAATGCAAAGTAAAATATATGATTTAAAATAGCTTCAGTTCAATTCATTTTGAAGGATTGGGTTACCAAGGATTATGCCACCAAAGATTTTGTCAAGAAATTATTTGTCTTGTTTTTTTTTTTCACCATTAAAGATGACTCTAAACTTCTCTGCATTCCTCTGATCCGTAAAACTAGTTACATCCTAAATGTTGCTTCCTTTTAAAATGTGATGGTCAAACAGCTTACAATAATGTTTTTACCAGTCTCAAATAAAGCAGATTTCTAACCAAGGATTCCAATGACTCTTGTCTTAGAAAACTGAGCAGCAGCTTGATAACCCATCCAGCCCCTTAATGATTCATAGGAATCACCAGATGGAGTTGTGATCTTATCAGCATTACCTTCAAAGAACCCCAAACATAAATATATTCGGGTTATACGGTACAAGAAACCGTACTGCTGTGTGAGCTCATGATTAAGAATTGATAATTTACCTGGGTCAATGTTCAGAGCCCTTTTCTTCTTTTCAGTTACATTTTGTTTTTTTCTGTAAAGGACCTTATGTAACTGGCACAGTTTGTTGAGCTGTTTGTCCTTTTCCAAACAGCATACCTCAAAAACTAAAAAATGCATGTGCATAAAAATGCTACCTTCTCTGGGTAAAAACACTTAGTATTTTAAGGAGTTAATTATTATTTTAGAATATACTTGGTCTGCTCTCTTGTGGCTATATTATAAAGTTGCACGAGCAGAGTTACAAAGTCAGACTTCAAAAATGGATAGTCCTTCAAACATCAAACTATGGTGATTATGTAAAAAATTGTACAGTAAAGAGATTTTGGTAAGAGGTGACCTGTCATACAGGATTTTAATCTACGATGTTTTAGTAGCTCCATATAATTAGAGGTGTGCTCTTTTATTATTCCTCCTAGTGCCAAAATACATTTGGTATCTACACCGTATTAATTAGATTTTTACATAACATTAAACACAAATAAATAGAAATAAATTGATGTTTCTTGCTCTTGATTTAACCACATTCTGTTCACATTGGCGAACATTCCAGCACACCCCACGTGGACAGTACCTTTACTTTAATAAATCTGCAACCAATTGGCTGAAAAGGAAGATGGCAAGAGATGGTGGGATGCTTCTGATGGGGAGGGGGAGTGAGGTGGGCCAAACTGTCCAGAGATATTTCTGTGCATACTAAACAGGTTTCCCACTCGCTGCACAGCGAAAAAATCTTAAATGTGCCTAAAATGGGATCCCCCAACCTCGTGTGATTCTGATGCTGCGCTTATGTATTCTCCAAATGCTTTATCATCATTTCTATATCCATGTACCACTACCACAAGTTTTATTTTTTTTATATAATTGTACTCTAATGGAAATAAATAATTTACATACCAGGAGAAAGTACAATGATGCACCAAGAGTATTACACTTTTCTAAATATAAGATGCTTAACATAACTCCCAACAATGTATGCATTTCATGTGCATCAGTAGGAAACATGGGTTTACCTTCAGTGGGTGAGGTTTTCAACCGCTTGCACAGTCCTTCCACTGCTCCATAGTCCTCTTGGAGCTTAACCACTGCCTCTGTGCCACGAAGCTCCATCAACGATCGCAGCTCCATAACCGAGCAGCCAAAGCCAGCCGCATGGTTGCCCTCATTTCTTTGGTTCTTGGCATAAAAATCGCTATTGGACATGTCCCCCATGATGTCAGCTTTCAAGTCAGTTGGATTAGTGTTTATTATTGCTTATAGAAGAAAAATAATTGCACAACAGAGCTCAGTCTGATTAAAAAATCTAAAAATAATTTCTAGCAGGCAATTATAACCAAAAAAGGAAGAAAAAGCAAGTACTTCTTGGGGATAAAGATATTACAAAATGAAAAAAATCCAAAGAGATAGAAGGATGAGAAGCCTCTGTTTCAGGGAAAACAGATTTTAACAGACAAAAAAAAGACACTAAAAATAAGAAAACTAAAGCGCAGGAAAGAGAGCAACGGTGCAGGGGAAGAAAAGGGGATGGCAAATCACAAATGGGGAGCATCCAGGTAAGTGCTGGACAGCCCAAGTGGTTAGGTCCTGAGAAGGGCAATGATGGTGGTTTCAAGTCATGTAGCTCTCAGGCTCACCACGGCTGCAGTCCAGACCCACTCCATGTGTGGCTTCCCATTACTGCTCTTCTGCTCTTGCCTTTGTTGCCTCTCGGTCTCTACATGGTGGTCCTCCCCATCACTGCTACAGAGAAAGCGAAAGAAAAGAGAGGGAGTCGAATTCAAAAAAGAATTCGGAGAGGTGAGAGAAGGAGTAGGAAGAAACACAGAGAGAGCACAGGAATGAGCGTTGTGTTCTCAGGGCAGGGGTGAATGCAGCAGTAGATGGTGCACAGCTGAAGGACAGCCTATCCTGGCTGCTGCAGTAACTGTGCCTCTGCTGTCTCTATCTACTGCTGCTGCTGGTGCTGCTAACCTCATTCTGAGTACACACACTGACAGAGAGCGAGCGAGGACATAAAAAAGAAGGAGAGATGAGATTGCTCCTTTCTGGTGCAGAAAGGAGAGGAGTTGTGCACGGGTGGGAGGCTGGGTTTTCTCTGACGACAGAGCAGAGATGGAGAACGTAACGTTATGCTGTCACAGGGAGGATGGGCTGAGCTGTGAACCCGCTGCTGCTGTCTCACCAGTAAGTAAACTGCTACTGCACTCTGCAGTGACTGACCTCTTCTGTGCTGTCACTCTATCTCAATGACACATTCTCCAATGCTTGTTGTGTTGTACTGCTTGGCGTTAATGAATTCAGACCAGTTATCCTGCCCTGTCCTCATGCAACTACACTTTTATCAGAAAAGCTAAGGAGGCAGACTGCACCTTACTGAACTAAGTTAGTTCAAAGCTCAGATCAGTTTATATCATCTGTAAAAAGACAGACAGACAGACAGACAGACAGACAGACAGACAGACAGACAGACAGACAGACAGACAGACAGACAGACAGACAGACAGACAGACAGACAGACAGACAGACAGACAGACAGACAGACAGACAGACAGACAGACAGACAGACAGACAGATAGATAGATAGATAGATAGATAGATAGATAGATAGATAGATAGATAGATAGATAGATAGACAGACAGACAGACAGACAGACAGACAGACAGACAGACAGACAGACAGACAGACAGACAGACAGACAGACAGACAGACAGACAGACAGACAGACAGACAGACAGACAGACAGACAGACAGACAGACAGACAGACAGACAGACAGACAGATAGATAGATAGATAGATAGATAGATAGATAGATAGATAGATAGATAGATAGATAGATAGATAGATAGATAGATAGATAGATAGATAGATAGATAGATAGATAGATAGATAGATAACATAACAGAGGCATAATAAGCAGTGTCAACCATATAAAGACAATGAGCAGAAGCATTCATGTAGAAAAGATCTCCATAATCCAATGCAGTTAAACATGTTGCAGATGCAAGAAAGGAAAAAAAATATATTTTGAAAATAAAACCCCTACTTTATCCTCTGCTTCTTCACAAGTTTTTCCACATGGGGATTAAAAGTGAGTCATCAATCAAGGCACCAAGGTATTTATACTCGTGAACCACTTCTATTTCATTTCCCTCCAGAGTGGTCACCGAGGGGGTCGTTTGCATTTGCTTTCTGGATTTGGAAAACAGCATAAGTTTCATCTGCACTAAGAAAATGTTTTAATTATAATAGTGAGTTCTGGATAACGTTAAAGGCTTTCTGCAGTGAATCAATAGCCTGAACAAGAGCTGATGCACGGCAGTAAATACCTTTGTAATCAACATAAAGATGCAAATTGGTATCTGACATATTCAGACCCAGATCATGATATCCTTTTTGGATCACTGAAGGTACCACACACAACACTCTTTGGTGTATAAGTTGTTAGGGAGTGAAGGAAACTTAATGTTTGCTAAAAGGCTGAAGAAGTTTCGGAAAGTATCCTGTGAGGAGCCTATCGAGGGATATCGGCTGTTCATTCAGGTTGCCCCAACGGGAAGTTTCTGACATCAGCACCTTCAGGAAGCTGAATGTATTACAGCAAAGTAAGTCTGTTTTACTCTAATTATGTCTCTCATTTGACATGCTAGGTTAGGAATTGTTGACAGCTTTTTTTTTTATGTGACAGTTAAGATAAGAGTCTAGTAATATTACAGGGAATACACACAGAGCAATCTGTAATCATTTTGTATGTTGTGTACTAAAATGCTGTTTAACTACAGAGCGGTGTGACACCCTCATATTGCCTCACACACATGCTCCTAATATAAATGTTTAATGATCAATTGTACAGCATTTGTAACTTTGGGCTGTTTTGAAAAATCATTGTTTTATTTTAGCATAAACATTTTATTGCTAAAACAGTTAAAGTATTTGGTGTATTTGTATTGATTTAAAGTTTATTTTAGTTCTTAAAGATAAATAAGAACTAACATATAGCAGGTCAGAGCTTAACAAAATTGGTGATCAGCCACAGAAACTCTGATCAGTGTGTCTTTATTTAGTTTACAAGAATGGTTCATTTTTAACCAGTGGGATCAGTGACTCAGCCTTTGCCATACTAATCAAGCCTTTAACAGATTATTAAAAGGTTCATCATTAATATTATTATTCAAAGTGAACCTTTGCCTCACTGTTGCCATTTATCACCACCCACCCACACAGAGGGGGACCTGGAATCAAAGCCCCCCAGTTTTGTATTCTGCTGAACCCTGCAGTGACTGGAGTGTCTCTCCATCATCTGTAAATAACTTTGCTTTGAGGTTCTCTCAAAGCTACAATGTTGCAACACCAACACACACTTGACCTTTTTAGATAAGAGATCAAACAAAAGAGCAGAAAAACCAAACACAGACTGACTAGGGGGGACTCAGAAAAATGAAGTATCAATCAAGGGAAACTATAGTGGCCACTATAGAACTGACTGGAGATTTGTTTTTATTTTTATTAATGAAGGATAAGAAGCCCCCGACTAGATGGAAGGATGGATTATACAAAAATAAAACCAACTAAAGAAAAGATCAATGTTTAAGAATTTTAAGAAGACATTTGAGAATAAAAAAGGTTTAAATCACTTCCAAATGTTTTGATATTTAGAGCATCCAGTGTACCAGATGTACAAACCCATTAAATAAATTAAAATATTATTGTGAAGTTCATTTATTTCAGTAAATTCACTCACTAAATATAACACATTATAGAGATTAATTACACACAGACTGCTGTTTTCAAGCGTTTATTTCTGTTTATTATGATGATTTTTCTGCTTGCAGCTAATGAAAACAAGAAATTTAAGATCAGAATATTGCATCAGACCAAGAGAAGAACATTTTTATAACAGAAATGTTTTCTTAATTAAAGTATGTTTCATGCCTGCTTAAAGGTTGGTATTTTCAAAAGGTAATTTTCATGTGAAAAATGAGTCTCGTCGGAAAGCATATTCTAATTTATAGAATATTTTTATATTTTACAAAAATGCACTATAAAACTGCAGCTGTTGGGAAATCCTCTTTCAGGTGAGAAATTCAGCAAGTGCAGAGCGAGCTACATACCCTACCGCTGTTGAAAAATGCGTATGCTGCTCCACTGTAGCTGTATGAGAAACCTTAAAGTTCTCAGAAATCAGAATTTAGTGATAGCTTCCTCTCTGCTTTATTTTGGTGTCACGTTTTAACTTGCTCTACTTATCTTTGCATTGCGCATGTAGTTCTGTACATAAATATTCTGCATGTGTTCAGGTATAAAACAACTGTATTTGTTCGGTACATGTGCTTACCAAACCAACAGGGTGGTACCGGATCAATCCATTTAGTGAATTGAGTTACTGAAATAAATAGAATTTTCAATAATATTCTAATTTATAGAATGGGTCTGCCTAAACTCCAGTCTCACCCAAATCCCCTCATGTTAAAACAGTTATTCACAAAATATTGAAAAACATTATTACTTTTCTGCTTTATGTGGAATACATGTTCCTTTGAAACCAACAAACTGAGGTTATAGCACAAAGAAAACTCTGCTGGTGCGGCGCTGATGGTGTAGGGGTTAAGCATGCGACCATATACAGAGGCTACAGTCCTCGAAGCGGCTGTCCCGGGTTCGAGTCCCAGACCCAGTGACATTTGCCAAATGTCTCCCCCTCTCTCTACCCCTCTTTCTTGTCTGCCTACTGTCAAAAAAATAAATAAAAATAAAGGGCACTAGTGCTGAGAAAATATCTTTAAAAAAAAAGAAAACCCTGCTGATCTTTGAGAGTAGTTTGACAACTTGTAAAACTTCTTTCAGAAACTCCCAACGATCTCAAGGTTATGTTATAAAGCATGATGCTGCAGATTGAACTAACAGCAGACAGAACTGCTGATTTCAGAAACAGTAGGACATGACATTGAAACACTAGGAAAGTCAAAGAGTTGGCCCACATGTGGGTATACATCTTAGGTATGTAAGCACAGATTCACAAGACGTACTACTGTCTGCTAATAATGTTTGGCCCATTTTGAAGTCAAAGGGTCTGATTTAATAAAGGTTGGCCTGTATAAAAACATGCAAAATTAGTAGCAAGCGCAAAGCTGAACTGCTAACCAGGTGCACCGAGGATTGCGTCTGTCAAATAAGCAGGCGCAATCCATTTACGTCTTTGCCTTCATGAATATGTAGAATGCTGATTATTAAAACAAAATACTGGGAGGAGGATATGCAAATATCATCATTTAGCATGCGCACTGTGATTTATACCTGTGATTAGGGGCGCCCTCAGATATAGGGGCGACTGTGGCTTAGGGTGGTAGAAGTTTGTGCTGTGACGGGTGGGTTGCCGGTTTGAACCCCCGTTCTCAGTTGACACTTCACCCTCCTTGCCTGCTGATGGTGGTCAGAGGGCTCGGTGGCGCCTATGTATGGCAGCCTCACTTCTGCAGGGCAGCTGTGGCTACATTGTAGTTCACCACTGTCAGTGGGTGAATGGGTGAATGACTGATTGTAGCGTAAAGCGCTCTGGAGACTTGATAAAGCACTATACAAGTTCAGGCCATTTACCATTTATCAAACATGAAACTGATTTAAGCAGCTGATAATGCATTTATTTTTTGCACATTTGAAAAGCAGGTGCAAACTGGCACAGCGTTGTGAACACACGCTGCAGTCGTTGTAGCGAGAAAGAGGCATAGGTACAATGACAGACGACGGAGAGATATAAGTTGACTTCTGTGTGCAACTCAACATATTTGTACTTTCAAAAATAAAAATTGTACACAACACCGTGTCTGGATTGCACTGGAGGAGCGCTTCTATATAGACCATAAAAGGCGGTGCAGATTATAGATGTCTTCTGCGTGTTCCTCAACATATTCATGATGCCATGAATGAGGGGGAAAAAGATGTCTGTGTGGGACAGATTAACAGTGCAGGACTTCAGACATGGGCTAATCTAATTCAAAGTCGTTTCTCATGAGCCCTTTGAAGCATGGGTTTTATTTAAATCCTTTGTGCAGTTAAAGTAAAACAAACACAAGTGAACTTACATACTGTTCCTGTACGCACCTGAAACAATCTGGTGCGTTCCTGAAAGTTTTTTATTTTTATTTTCTTCAGTGTCCCTTCTGGGATTCCAGAAACACTGACCTGTCTGCCTGTCTGTCTCATGCGGGTCAAAGGAGAAGTGTGGCGGTGCAGCCGTATGGTCCTGTGCTCCACACTGATTGATGGCAAAGTGGAGGAGCGAGGAGCAAGGTGGGAGCTTGTGCGCCATGGGCTGGTACACTCAAATAAATGCCCCCCAAAAGTGTTCAAATATCAACACTTTTAGTAGGAGCTGATGGCAGAGAGGGGAATTGGTTAAATTTTTTACAATTTATTTAATGAATGAAGAAACAAATTGGACTCCAGCAGAGAGGGCCCTTTTCTCATCCAGACCAAAAGGGACAGTGCTTGAGCAGCCCCCAGGGTCTATCTGTACACATGCCTGAATATGTCCAAACTCTCCATGGTGAAAACCAGTAGCACATGCAAATTCCGCATGTAAACAGGGCTGTCCACATTACTTATGCACCTGTTATCAACTGCGCACACAATCATAGTAGATCACCTTCCACACGCCAAATAATAGCACATGCAATTTTTTTTTATACACGCAGTTTGGCACTTACTTGTCCTCATTGCTAACTGGCTTTAATAAGCAAAATGGTCAGGAATGATATGATGTTTTATTAAAAGAAATAGGAGAACACAGGACTATACTGCATTTAGCTTTTCCTTGATGCTGTTTGTAAACAGCTTCAGTCAATATTAATGGTAATTTTGCATGCCAAGGCATACCTTTATGCCAACCAAATCTTGCAGGTGACCAGTGACATATGGCCAGCATATTGTTCCAGGCCATCAAAAAAGTGACAGAACAAATGTAAGTGCCACATTTTCTGTAGATGCAGGATCTTTCCGAATACGTGGGGCTGCTAAATATGTGCTTCCACGACTCATAAGCACATACTCTTTCCTGCATTGACTGATTACCTGAAAACAGACAAGGACTAAATAACACAAAATAAAAGACAGAGTAGGATGCCAGTAGCCTTTACTTCAATATTAATCCCCTGAAATCTGCTAAATTTGCTATTTTAAGATTCAGAACACTGTGGAAGAAGGTTTAAACTGTGCATGACATCTGCTCAGTAACAAATAGTTGATTGCGGGGACATTTAAACGGCAGGTGACAAGGTTTAAAGGTAGAAGACAACAATTTAAAAAATGTAGGATTTTTTTATGTGGTTATCCAAGACCGTGTTGCAAAAGTAACAACTTGGGCAGAGACCCCGTGACCTTAAGGCAACAACTAAAGCTCAAAAGACTCTAATTAATTGGCCCATAGTAAGGGGTTCAATATCTCATATGCTTAAACACTCACTCGAGAGTGCTCTGAGTCAGGGGTCTCCAGAATTGTGCTCTTTTTCTAAAAATCTTCCCTATAACCAATGCTGTACACTGGGTTGAAACAACACCATTTACCTAGCTTTGGTAAACCTTGAAAACTAGGTCAGCTCCCCATGCTCCTACCAGTGCAGCCATTTCCATGGCTGACTGAATCATTATAAGCCCTTTCATTTCAATCACAAGAACCTTGCCTTTTGACACTCATAAGCAGTGAACTGCCACTAAAAATATAGCTCCTAAGGTTATTCCCCCAGAGAAAGTGGCTTTAGAAAAGGTCGAGACAGAGGCTAGGTGCACTGCTAATTCCTGAACTGAGTAACTCAAAAAAAATGCTACTTGGTATGTTCTTAGCAGTGAAGACGTTATCACAAATACATACACTACCAGTCTAAAGTTTTAGAACCCCTTTCTCATTTAATGGTTTTCTTTATGTTCATGACTCTTTACATTGTATGTAGGTTCTCAATGAAGGCACCAAAACTGTGAACAAACACATATGCAATTACGTAGCAAACAAAACATTGTAAAATAACTTTAACAATGTTTTATATTTTAGATTTCTTAAAGTAGCCGCCCCTTGCTGTGATGACTGAAATATTAACCTTTGGCCGTCTCTCAGTGAACCTCTGCGAAGTTCTATCAAGACTCTTTGGAAAACCATTTCAGGTGAACATCTCATGAAGCTCATGGAGAGAATGCCAAGAGCGAAAAGCAGTAATCAAAGCAAAGGGTGGCTATTTTCAAGAAACTAAAATATAAAAATGCTTAGCTATTTCACACTACTTGTTATATAATTCCATGCGTGTTCAATCACAGCTTTATTGCCTTTGGTGAGAATCTACAATGTAAATAGTCTTGAAAATAGGGAGACCCATTGAGTGGGAAGGTTTATCTAAAACTTTATTATATATATATATATATATATAAATATATATATATATATAAATATATATATATATATATATATATATATATATATATATATATATATATATATATATATATATATATATATATATATATATATACATATATATACACATATACACACACATTTACACAGTGGGTAGCTGCAAGTCAAGTTGTTGGTGAGGTTTAGAGTTGTTCCTCTTTCTTGATTTATGTAGCAATAAAGTAAACAACCTTAGTAGCAACAGGGTGCTACAGTATGTTCTGATTATAAAACAAATGTGATCCAATAGATACCTATTGTTTCTGTGTTCCTAAAACTACATCCTTAGATCTTGTACGTGACATTGTTAATTTGCTGCCAAACTATTCTCTGCATTATATTTCCTGTCAGTAACTGACTAAAATTCCTCATGCTGTGCTATCCTTCTGTCTGCCCACCTGCATATGTGCCAGTTCAGCTCCATAATTGTTGGCATGGTCCCCATTATTTGACAGTGAGCAGTAAGCAACACCTGAACAAACATTCAAGGAGAAAGTACCCATCTTTTAATAGCCAACAGCTTTTTACCTAAAAAGCAATACATACTCATGGGACTCAACTCAAACAACAAATGGGATATACATTAATTTACGAGTTCTGTGGCCAGACGCTGACTCTGTCTGACTGAAATAAATTGTATTGTGAATGTCTTATAAATGGTAAAAGTAGACCGTGTTATATTTGAAATTTAAATAAATCTACTAATTAATCGTAACATTTATTTTATAGCAGTAATTTTTGAGACAAATTTTACAATCAATTAAATAAAGAAACTATGGTTTTTAAACTACAATTAAAAAACAGGCGCTCTTCCTAAAAGTAATTATATTACCGTCCCAGCAACCATTTTCTGTTGAAAATGCATATTGATTTACAGACATCTTGGCTATATTTGGTACATTTGGATTCAAAGTTTTTGATGTGTTTTTTGGAAGTCTAAATGTACTGTGTATCTGTTTTAGTCAAGATTGACAAGAATTTCATAAAAAGTAGCATGAGCTAATGTCGTACTGAGGACCTCTCTGTTGTTAGCCCTGCTCTCTACAAGGTAAGCCATATGCCCATGCTTGTACATAGATGTACTAATAGACAATGGAGACTTTTTATATGTATTAACCATGGTGTTATCTTTGCTGTTTGAGAATTAACAACCTCCTTTTACAAAAACTAGACTTTTTTCCTTATCTTCCTATGAGATATTCTGTCATCTCTGTGTTAGAGCTTAGTCCGTGAGGCAGACACCCTGTCTACTTTTAAGGCTAGGCTTAAAACTTTCCTTTTTGATAAAGCTTATAGTTAGAGTGGCTTAGTTTATCCTGAGCTATCTTCCTTATTTTTTACCTCCGTCTTCCTCCCTCCCTGTTGGTTGGAGTAAGGGGGAGTCAGGTTTAGTCTAAACCGGCTCAGTTATGGTTGAGGTGCAAACACACCCTCCATTTCTGCTACCTGTATGACCCCTTCTCTTTTCCAATGGTTATAATCAGTCTGACAGAGGGAGGTATCCCAATCATTGTGGTTTTTAGTATAACAATGACCATCAGAGGGACCCTTTGTTGGGTTCCTTGAGACGACATTGTTGTAAATAAGCGCTGTTTAACTAAATAATCTGAACTGAAATTATCTGTGTAGTTATGCTGCTATAGACTTAGGCTGCTGGAGGACATAACAACCACTTTCACCCTCTTCGCTACATTCTCACATTACTCTCCAATTTTGCATTATTTGCTGTTATTTTGGCTTTTAACTTTGTTCTCTCTTTTCTCTTCCTAGAAGCTACACCTGGCCTGGCTCTGTGTCTGCCTGTGGCACCTTTCTGGAGAGGGGCATTGTCCAAGCTTCTGCTGGCAACAACTTAATGCTCATCCTCTACCGATGATCCACATAGCCCTGTCTTTTAGTGTTTAACCCTTTCTCTCTCCTAGACATGGAAATTGACTGAGCTTTTACTGTAACTAATTATATGTGCTCTTTTTCAGACTCTAACCTTGAAAACTGGCTCAGAGTTTATCTGTTCTTTCTTTCTAGGTGAAACGACTAAAGGAGCTACATCCATCAACATTTACTTTTCCTTCCCATAGAAAGTACTCCTGGATCAGTGCTTCTTTGTTCTCTTTGTGTCTCTGCTCTGTTCTCTCAAACCCCCAGTCAGTCGTGGCAGATGGCCGCTCACACTGAGCCTGGTTCTGCTGGAGGTTTCTTCTTGTTAAAAGGGAGTTTTTCCTCTCCACTGTCGCTACATGCATGCTCAGTATGAGGGATTGCTGCAAGGTCAACGCCAGTGACTATCCACTGTCTCTACATGCTCATCCGGGAGAAGGGAATGCTGCAAGTCACTGACTGGATGCAATCTGCTGGCTTTCCTTAGACAGAAAAACTTTTTATCCAATTTGAATAAAAAGCTAACTCCGACTGCACTGTTCAATTGTTTGGAGTAATTGGAATGTATGTACCTGACTTTTGTGAAGTGCTTGAGACAACATGTGTTGTGAATTGGCGCTATATAAATAAAACTGATTTGAACTGAATTGAATTGTTACAAGCAAGTCAAAAACAGAGATGCTGTTGCAGTAAAGGGTGTTTAGTTGTGACTGGAAATGACAATTCATGCTGAACAACTGAGAATGTATTTTATAAAACACAAACTGAACATCTTTTCTGTTGATTTCTAGAAACATTATTTTCAGTAGTCTGACATTCCATTTTTTCTCTTGACAGCCCAGGTTGAGATCATGCAAAACTGCGGGGTCTATAAGTGTGCTAAGCTTAAACTTAGAATTCCCAAGATCCACAAAGATGGAGTTGGTGGTTACCTGGCTTATCGAGTGATTCGCAAAACGTGGGTGGCTGTTCAAAGCATTCCAAAGCTGCCTGCGATGTTGGATGGAGTCTGTAGAGCGATCAACACTCAGACTGGAATGTTAAGAGAGATGAATCGCAAGCTGGACATGATTCTTGAACAGAATCGCAGCCTGGCAGTGGTTGGACTAAGAGGTTAAAGGATATAATCTTGGAAAAGTTGTACGCTCGAGATATGCAGAAAGTACCAGAAATTTGGCTATTTGGATTTGCAATTGAGACATACCAGTAAAACTCTTAAGGTAGTTGGAAATTCACAACTGCCTGAACCACTACATTTATTGTTTTTCTAAATCTGGACTAAAACTGTTTTATACCAGTGACCCAGCTTCTCTACTTATACTTCAGTGAGTGCCCATGACTGTTACTATTTGAATGAAGGCACCACAACTGCCTCATACCAGCGACCTCAAGGATTAATATTATCATCTTTCTTCTAGCACAGGATGAATTCCTTACCACAGAGGACTTAATGATCTAATTAACTCTGTTAGAAAGATTGGATTAGAACCGGCTCTTACCAGTAAACTCCCAAGGATTATTAATGTCATTTGATTTGTTTTTCTGTGTTTGATTTTCTGTATCATTGTAAATGTTTTTCCTCATGTACAGCGCTTTGAGTGCCTTGTTCCTGAAAAGCGCTATATAAATAAACTTGACTTGACTTGTGGCTTACCCTCCTTGATGAAGGTGTCACTGACTGTCTCCTGGACATCTGTCAGGTCAGCAGTCCTCCACATGATTGTGTAGCCTACTGACCCGGACTGAGAGACCATTAAGAGCCTCAGGAACCCCTTGCAGAGATACTGACTTCTGGCTTTCATTATCCATAAGCCATGATCATCAAACTTACAAGAAAGAAAGTGTTGAAATATTGGGATGAATATGTGATGAATCTATATAATGCGTGATTTCACTTTCTGAAATGAGTGACAAAAAATACTGAACTTCATCACAATATTCAAATTTTTTGAGACGGATCTGTACATCAAACACAGATAACTAATTTAATCATAAACCTCGTTATTGCAATGCTTCTCATGTCTTTAATCTTCATGTACAATCTAGTGCTTAACTGTTTGCTGTCCTCAATAAGCTTCACGCAGCCATGAACATTCTCTATGTATCTGTCTCTTAATGTCCTTGAACACAGTCCTACACCATCGCAGCATACAGGCATACAGCGCCCTCTGCCTTTGAGAATGAACAGTGCAGACTTGTCTGCACAGCTGCATTCTTATCTCACCTTGTTATATGGTTTTGATATTTTACGTTTGCTCAGAAGGTTGTGGTTATAACATGACAAATTTAATTTCAATGTGACTCTAGAAGCAGTGATGCCTTTTTAAATAGGTTGTTTGCAAGAGATGTAAAATTTACATTTAGACTGCATTCTACAACATAATTGATGCGAAAGAAGAAATTATAGCATCATAAGGGACTAACTCAGCATCTTACTGTCATAGGCGTTCAATGTAGAATGTGTTCCAAAGCTTTTGAATAACACTGTAACATATATTAAAACAAGCTGACAGTATTGAGATGGTTACACTTCGTACATTACTTCATATTCAAAGCAGCTATTTGTTGCCATGATTTGTTGTCAGAATTTCATATGCAGAGATCATGAGAATAAATCTTTAATTTTGTATATGTCTAAAAGGGTTTTAATAAGTGAAGGAGAAATCAACAATTTGTTCATGACCTCTGAAAATGTTATGTAAGAATTGTATAATCAGCAATATACTTGCAGCATCAGCAGGAAAATACTAAAAATGTGTAAAGGTATCAAACAGCGGTAGGGAGCAGAAACACTTGCACCATATTAAGGGAAATTCCCTGATACGTAGTAGGTTAGACAGCAGCTGCAATGCAGTACAGTACTAAAAAAGGGAAAGATGTTAACTGAGGTAAGCTGTTATATAACACACATGGAGAATCTTCTCTCAGCCACCATCAGTGCTATCTAATTGAGTTTAAACAAGCTGTCATGTTAACTAAGTGTAGCATGGAGACTAATAAGCAAAAGGTTTATTTTACATTGCAGCTCTCCGAAACAGAACAGTGGAGAAATCAATCAAAGGTTCACAAATATGCTTCTGCTTACAGGTTTTGAAGGGCTTCTGATGTATTTGACATAGCAGCCTACCAAGTGGCTAAGCTTGCTTTGTGTCAGAGGAACGAAGTTATAGGTGACTAATTGGCTTTTAGTACTTAGTAGCACTGTGGTGGTCTGATGCAGCTTACATGCTTTGATACATCTTATGTAGTGTTTTTGTGTCTTCCATGTTCTCACATATTTTTAATGATTTTTGTGAGCTTTTTTTAGTCTTTTTGTTGATGTTTTTATTTAGTTGTTATTTCGCAGTTAAAGCACTTTTGTAGGATGTTGACCTTTGTAAAGTGCTCTATTTATATAAATGTTGGTTGATTGACTGACTGACTGACTGACTGACTGATTGATTGATTGATTGATTGATTGATTGATTGATTGATTAATTGATTGGGGGGACAGAGAATGCAGCACAGATAGGGCTTTTCCACTGAAGAAGTTCAAGTTTTTAACCAGGGCAGGTGCTGGGGCCAGTATTTAACTGGTTCTGTAAAAGATCGGCTTTACTTTTCCGCCACCCAAGAGCTATGTCATTACTCAGTTCTTACGCTCTTCACCTTGCTAAGAACACCTCTTTGAATCAGGCTAGCTAGCTGCTGCTGGTTAGCTCTGTGTCTCTTTCGAAAGGCTACTTGGAACTAGTTCAACTGCTTTTGTTGGAGTTAGTCACTGCTGCCTGCTGGTAAGCATGTCTGCCCACGAAGCGTTAATTTCAAGCAGTTCGGTCTGGCTTTCGTGGTTCGGGATGAGCAAAAAGCTAACGCAAGCGAAGCAGAAATCTTCTATTCGTCCCTGTCCTCAAAGGTGCGGCTTCTCGCTTCATGAGAAGGACCAGCACGAGGCTTGTCCCGTCTGTCTGGGGATCGTTCACGCTCGCAGAGCGTTGGCGGAGCCCGAAGCATGTGTGTTCTGTCGCCAGCTTCGTCACTCAACCCTGGAGAGGCGGGTTAAATTCCTTGAGAAGGTGCTGGGAGAGGCTGCTGGGAGAGGCTGCTGTCTCACGGCGAGACCCACTGCTCTCCGAGGCGGGAAACCCAGTTTCGTCCGATTCTGACGAGGACAGCTTTTCGGTCGAAGTTCCCTCTTCTAGCTGGGCAGACCTTATGGAGTATGTTGATGGGTTAGCCAATAATGGAGGTGCTCAGTCTCAGCTTCAACTAGAACCCCTTCAGGGAGAGAAGGACATACTGGACATCGGTTTGGATGTTCATGGTCTGTCCGATGATGAGGATGAGTCTCTGCCGAGTCAGGCTGCCACTGCTGCACCAACAGACCCGGGCGACACGTCTTTTTTCTCTCTTTGCCGCCGTGCAGCAGATACCCTGGATGTGGAATGGCCTTCCCCACCTCCTGCGGAGAAGCCATCGCAGTTCGCCGGGTTTCATCTCCCCTCGGCCGGCAGGCCGCAGTCAAGCACCATCTACCCATGTTCCCAGACTTTGTCTCTGAGCCGACATCTTCATGGAACATACCACTGTCCACCCGCATCACGGTGCTGGGTTATGGACAGTATCTGGACCTGAAAGGCGCTGAAAAAGCCAGACTGGTGAATATTCCGCCTATGGAACCGTCTTTGGGAGCATGTCTGGCCCCGTCCCAAAATCACGGTGTGGGTGGTCCAATATCGTTTCCGTCTAAGCACTGTAGGTTCTCCGCTGTTCAATTGGAGAAAATCTACAGGGCTCAAGCGACCACTGCTCGTGCCCTGAGCTCCATTACCATGCTGCAAACATACCAAGCTATGCGCTTGGCAGAGCTTGGAGCCGCAACACCGCCGGAGAGCCCTTTGATGCCGCTCTTGAATGAGGTGAGAATCACCACTGACTACATCCTCCATGTATCCCGCTGTGCAGCTCTGTCACTGGGCAGAGGGATGGCATCAACAGTGGTTGCGCAAAGGCACCTGTGGCTGACGCTCTCTGACATCCCGGATAGAGATAGAGCCGTCTACCTGGATGAACCGGTGGTAGCCGACGGGCTGTTTGGGCAATCTCTCGACGCAATACAGACGAAATTCGAGCTGAAGAAAAAGCAGACCAAACCACTGTGCAGTATCATCCCCAGGCGAGATGTGAGATCCAAATCCAGCTTGGGCACTCGCAAACCAGCTGTGCCGCCACCCCCACCGAAGAGGATGACGCGGCCCGTGAGCTTGAGCCCTCAGACGGCACAGCCACAGAACAATCCCCGAAGGACGGCCTGGAGCAGGGGTCCTCCTCCGGGGGCTCCAGAGAGACTCAACGTCCCAGAAGAAGACACAGTCCTCCTAGCTGTGGGACTCGAGATTCAGGAGTATCAGGAGCAGGAAAACATGTTTGCCAGTTTTCGGCAGGTGACGTCCAAAAGATGTTTTGCTGGAGTTGTTCGGGATCCCAGTCCCAAGAGGCACTGCGTTTCCCTCACACAGTCTCCCAAGCACAATTTCCCCACAAATGTATTTGCAATAAAAGCCCCCAGTTTGGGTGCGTTGAATGTATTTCTGAGCACTACAGTTGTTTCAAATGTTTGTACGTATGCTCCAAACGTTTCAATAAAGACAGCTTTTTCTATGGAAATAAAGTCAAAATCAAAGGGCTGCAGACGACAGCCAAATGAGGCTGCACCTCTCTCGCACGTCGGGAGAGGGCAGCACCGTTCCACCAACAGTGCCGCAGGCCAGTCGCCTGGCTGCACATCTCCATATGCATGCGCACTCCAACCTTGGGTGGAGAGGACCGTTGCTATGGGTTACTGTTTACAGTTTCGCCGGAGACCACCCTGCTTTGTTGGTGTGGTAAACACGGCAGTGATGGCCCAAGCAGCAGAGGTTCTGAGAGAGGAGATAAACAATCCTCCACGGATGCCTCAGGGAGGCATATTTCATTCCACACCCAGAGCTGTGGAAGCTGCATGCTTACCTGCTGAGAGGTCCAGCTTATTAGCCAAAGGCCTCCGCCCTGATGTGGTGGCAACAATCCAGAATGCAAGAGCATCCTCCACTAGAGGCTTATACGCTTATAAATGGCGGGCTTTTGAGCAGTGGTGTGAGGACAAGCACATTGTTCCATTTCAGTGCTCAATGGTGGACGTTTTAAAGTTTTTGCAGGATCTGTTGGATAAAGGTCTATCCTTTTCCACAATTAAGGTCTATTTGGCTGCTATTTCTGCCTGCCATATTGGTTTTAATGGAGTCACACCAGGTGCCCATCGTAGACTCAGACCTGTGATTAAACCCAGTTTTCCTTCCTGGGATCTCACGTTGGTACTAGAAGCTCTTTGTGACCCTCCATTTGAACCTTTGGAGTTAGTAGATGTGAAGTTCCTTTCATATAAGCTTGCTCTGCTTCTTGCTCTGACAACTGCAAAGCGGGATGGAGACCTCCATGCTTTGTCTGTAAATCCTACCTGCATACACTTTTCACCTGATGGTACCTTGCCACCTAATGCATCTTCCTAAGGTTATACCTTTGGACTACAGCTCCATGACTATGGAGCTTTCTAGTTTTTGTCCACCTCCTTTTGCATCTGAGGAAACACTTCCTGTGCCTTTTACGTGCACTGCGCAGTTACATCAACCATACACAGAATGTGAGGTTATGTGATCAACTGTTTGTGTGTATTGCTAACCCAAAAAGGGGGAAAGCTCAGTCCAGACAAAGGCTCTCCCACTGGATTGTGGAGGCCATTTCTCTAGCTTACAGCAACAGGGGTCTCCCAATGCCACGTGGCGTGAGGGCTCACTCCACCAGGGGCACAATGACCTCCTAGGCCCCATTTAGAGGGGTGCCCATGAGTGACATTTGTGCTGCAGTCAGCTGGTCTTTGCCGCAAACATTTGTAAAGTTTTATCGTTTGGATGTGACAACCCTTTCTGTGGCTCACTCTGTTCTTTCTGCTGGGTCTGAAGTGTTGCACTAGTATGCAGTGCATGATTCAAGTTTGAGGGCTGTTCTGCAGGGCGTTTATATATGTCCCATACTCATGTGTTGTACTGAGTGAATCGACTGAAAGGGAACGTAAAGTTACGCATATAACTACTGTTTCCTGAAGCAGAGTAACGAAGTACAACACATTGCTGCCCCGCTGCTCAGCTGGGCTCGGTGAATAGCAGCTATCGAACTGAGTAATGACGATGATGACGGACAGGTATATAGTGCAGGCGGGGCCTGTCACCTGTTATCACATCATTTACCTAGGAGGCGTGATTAGAGGTGGCTTCAGCCAGGACACGCAGGGCGTGATATCCCATACCCATGTGTTGTACTTTGTTACTCTCCTTCAGGGAACAGTAGTTATATGCATAACTTTACGTTTCTTAGAGGTCTTCTGTTCCGATTTTAGGCAAATTACCTTTTCTTTTTCTAAGGAATGTAACACATACACAAACATGTCTAACATGTTTTAATACAGACGGTATTGGCAGCCACATTGTTCCAAGATTGTTTCAATTTAAGCATTAAAGAACACGGTGCCGTGAAGGGGATTTACCTTCCTGTGAAACAGATATAAATATTAGAAAAAAATAAACTTCATCAAAGTCATTTCTTTGATAATGTTATTTATTAAGCGTGAAAAGCAATCCAAACCAAACGAGAAAATTATAAAAGCACCCTTGTTAAATCATCAATTAACTGTGGTTGACCATTTTTTGGTTTAATTTCAGTAGCCACATGCACCCCTGATTACTGCCTGTTATGCTGAATAAAGAAATAGAACTCATCTGACAACATGAAGTAGATTAAAAGATTTCAAAAAGCCACACACCATGCAGCAAACTAAAAGAAATCAAGAACACTGAGGAGGATTACAAAGCAATTTCTAGGGCTTGGGGACTTCAGTTAAACCATAGTGAGAGTCATTCCCTACAAGTAGAGAGTACGTGCAAACGCTTGTTGCTGACAGCCAATGGAAAATAGAGGCTGGGACACAAAGTGACGTTTTATTTATTTTTTTACTTTATTTGTAACTATGCTACAATAACATAACCCACAACAGCACTGGGCATAATACAGCTAACATTGACCGTCATTCCAAAACCTAGAAGCAACCTCAGTATTTCAAAAAAAGTTCACTATAACCAGGGGTGAAGGTAGTTTTAAACTCTTTCAGGTACTTAGGGGTGGAGCTACAGGGGGGGCTGGGGAGGCACTGGGAGCATACATGCATGCATATATATATATATATATATATATATATATATATATATATATATATATATATATATATATATATTCGCTGTCAATATATTCGTTGTCAATCAAAAAGGGATTCAGCCTCAGACAGATCATCCATTCATCATGCAAAAGCTGAGCGTCCAGGCCAGCCAAGGCCAGCCCACTGCCCCATAGACCCCCAGAGACGCTGAACGTCCGATGGGCGGGACAAAGCCTAGCATTTTTGCTTAGCAATTGAACTCACTGTTTAAAGCACTGTGAAGCTGCAGGAATGAGTGAGAGAAAAGCTGCGTCGTTACCAGTGATAAGCTGATTCTGAACAAAAGTTGAGCGCGTTGTAGTGCAAATTTCGTCAATGACATGTACACACAACAGTATATATTTGATATATATATATATATATGATGTGTGTGTGTTAATTGTTATTCTCATCTGTGGCCCCTCGAGATCTCTCTTTCAGCAAAGTCTAATTAAAATGTATCAATATTTTACTTTACTGTAGGCTGTCTGTTTAAGGCAGAAATTAGAATCACTTGTCAATGTAGAATATATATATATATATTTCAATTGTTAAAGAACTGCCATGAATGAAACAATGATAAAGCATTTTCATCTTCAGCTTCCGTCTTTTCTTTTGAACAAAGAAGTTATTGTTCTCTCCATTGTGGTCAAGTTTTGACTTCATTTAAATTAAACATTTGACAGTTCGGTTGTTTTGGGGTTTTTATTTAAAAGTCTGTAGATAGTGATTTATTTTTCGTCCTGTCCTAATGCAAGCGACGTTTTTTTATGTCTGTGCACCACCTGTATAAAATCTCCCAGTCCATTAAATTGAACGCACCAATCGCCTTGGCAACCGTTCTGTTTTTGGATGTAAGCGCCCATGCGCTCTCGGTATGTGAAATCTCTGGTCATAAGCAATGTTTTCGAGCTGTACTGTGTTGTTGTAATTCAGCAAAATAACATGAAACACAACTAGTTTCTCTCCCGTTGCTTTTAACTGGGGTATTTCGCAGCTAGCAGAAAGACATTAAACGTAGCGGTGCTCGTTTTAAAGGCTGGCCGTTCACAAAAGTCTGGAGCTCTGAGGAGAGAAAAGCAAAGCAAGAGCATAGTAAGAACAGTTCAGAAACAATTTGGAATGAGGGGAAAATAACTATGTTTATAAACAGATTAAGTCATGTTTTAGACTGTCTATTGGTAGGGTATATGATCTTCTTTGTGTGCTCGAGAATTTTTGCTGCCGTAACTGGTTCTGGATGACGGCTTCATAGCAGACAGGCGTTCTTCCCTCTTCCCGGTACTGCGTACCGGCACAGGATCTTTTAGTGGTACGCAGTACCGGACCGTACCAGCTCACTTTCACCCCTGACTGTAACTCTCAACCTTAGTATAACAAAGAATACAGTCAACACTATCCATAACATGCTCACTTGTGGGTTCAACTTAACATATTTTAAATCCCATCTTTCATTCAATGAGGCAGCGATATAGAAATCTAGCCCGTTCGAAATTCTGAGATTATCTTTTACTACCGCCAACAAGTGGCATGTTTGTTCTGTCAAACTCTCGCCCTCGTGAGTGTTTTCAAAGGAGTTTGATGCAGTGACTTGGTTTTAGAGCAGTTGGTCTGAAAAATCCTGTAGTCTGTAATCCCTCAGCAGGCTCAGTTGTTAAGTGTGTTATCCACAGTCTTTCAGTTGTAAAACAAAACCCAGTTTGTTTGTGTGAACACCTAGACTTTCCAAAATATGTCCGCACTGTAAAAGTTGTTTAGTGTGCCTTACTTGCCAAAGTTAAGGTGAGCATTCATAATTCAATGATAATAGACTAGGTAAAACTGCGTCCACTGCCAAGACAAAAACTGCTGCTGACCAAACAGAACACAAAGACCCATCTACCATTTGCCAAACCACTACCTGATGACCCCAAAGACATTTGGGAAAATATTTTATGGAAAGGCACAAATAGAACTTTCTGGAAGGTGTACACCTGGTTAGATCGCGAATAAACACGCAACGGTGGGCTGGCCACAAAAAAGGGGAACAATGAATTCTGCTCTCTAACATATAATTCTGAAGGAGAATTACTCGCCATCAGTTTGTGATCTTAATTTCAAGTGCACTTGGATTATGCAGCAGGACAAGGATCTATAGCATGCCAGCAAGTCCACCACTGAATGACCCATAAATAAATAAAATTTTGGAGGGGCCTAGGCAAAGTACAGTCCAGAGTACAGACTTCAATCGCCATTCATGCTTGACAACCCTTCAAAATGGATGAATTGAAACAAATTTGCAAACTGTTGGCCTGAATTCCACCACAGCGATGTAAAAAACTTAATGCCAGTTATTAAGAGCGTTTAATAGAAGTTGTTTCTGCCAAGGGTGTCAATTATTAGGTTTATGGGGCAAATACTTTTTAACATAGAGTAAGGTTTGTTTGGATGGTGTGATGGAAAATTCTTTTAAAATGCTCTGATATTCCCTTCACCTCTCTCATTTGTTTCTGTGTTGTATCACTCACAGGTGACCTTCCATCTACCTCTCACCTCTGACCTCTGTGTTTTATTAGTGTTCTGTTTTTATTAGCAGATGGATTCTAAATTCAAATGCTGGAGAGTTTTATGGTTAACCCTTCCTGAAGTGTATATTTCAAGGGAAGGTAGATGGGTGGCCTCATAAATAACTTTGTTAACTCTGACCCGGGGAGGGTCTAGGGGCCATATTTCTAAAACTCCTTGAAGTTGAGATAACACCCTCATTTGTAGTATAAATACTGTTTGTGATTTCTGTTCGTGGCTCTGTTTCACTGACTAACCTCAGTGTCAGGGTCTTCAAACGCTGAATGCCTTTGAATAAAACTTATAAGACAAAGTCCGGATTTTCTCTTGTTATGAGTCAACTTCTACCCACTTTGGTAAGAAAATTCCACAACAATTTTGGCGTCACGAACAGGATCTAACGTGCCAGAGGAGACCGCAGGATGGGACACGGACGCCTGGCCAGCCTGAGAGTTGTCCTCAGTCCACCTCCATATTACGGTAGTGGAGTCCTCATGCCCGCCTGCGGCGTCTGGCTGATTAGATCCGAACAATTTGTCTTCAAATATATCTGGGTGAGAAGTTGCTCTGTATGATATAATGTATATTATTATTTTTATTACACATTAACCATCATCTCCTAACTAATTAATTAGGTTCCAGAGTTGCGAGAGGGAGGACATCAGCTGAGGGCCCGGTTACCCTGCAAAAGGAATTGCAGGGAGGTTCTTATTGGTAACAATAAGATAAAGCAAAACACAGGGTTTTGCGGGTGGTTTTTAGCAATTTTCTACACCTCATAAAGGAGAAAAGCCAGTGGGCAGACGTGCCGCTGAACAGGTAAAAAAAAATGGTTCCGGAACCTTGAGGCATCAGGGGTGTCTCCTTCTTCAGACTCTGATTTATAAAATAATGAAAGGAAAAAGTGGGGATGATTGTGTTAAATGTGCTTTAATTTGGAAGATAAGTTTGGTTTTTCACAGCGTGGACGTTTGAGTGTAAATAAGTTAAATAGTTTAAAAAGTTTCAAGTAAAACAGTTGATGGAAAAATAAAAAAATAAAAACAAGAAAAGATTAAAAAGCACAGAGTGCATCAATTAAGGGGTTAAAGAGTTAAAACTTTCCTGAAGGAAGTTTCGTTTGTCTTAAATATTGCGATCAGTCGGTAAAGAAGGTAAAATTGAAAAAGGACATTAGAGATGCGAAAATAAAGTTGTTTTAGAAAGGAGTATAGTTCATGTTGTGGAAGGAAGTGACAGGCAGGGGGACAACTGACTGACTGACTGATAATATGTATTTGTACAAAATTTGAACCTATACTAAACTTTTCTTCTGCCTCTCTCACACACAAATACACACATATATGGGATTTAAGTTCAACATCTGCGTTTTTGAGTCTGGATTTTAGAAACCTGCCCTTCTCCATGGCTACTCCACCAGAGACGCTTCTCCAGCACGGCCTGAAAGAGAGAGATCTGCCTTCCTGCATGTTGAAAATCGCAGTGTGACTTTCTACAAGAAAAAAAACGAAACTCAGAAGAAAATCCGGATTCTCTGAGATGGACAAAGATCCATGCTGTTTGCAAGAGCCAGAAGAGCGATACACTGGATTTATATTGAAAGCATCTTATGCGGGCAGAAGAGAAACCGGAGCAAAGTTTCTTCTTTCTCCCTCCTGGAGAAGTTAAAGTGGACAAAGAATGATTGAATGTCTCACCAACAGACCAGGGAAGGGCCTGGTTGTTTTTTGGACTGATAGAGGACCGTGTGCCTGATAGTCTGACTCTGGAGCGATTAAGAAACTGATGGGGGTAACGTACAAACACACACATTTGCATAAATCTTTTCCTATTTTCTGCAATGAAGAACGCTTATTAACCGCTGCTCATGTGACGCTTGCTTGACGTGGACAGATATAGCGGGTTAAAATATTATTTTAGGGTTAGAAAAGTATCTTTAAAAGGGTGATAACTTGACTCATTTGATACTTTCCAGTTAATTATTTTAGAGAAACAAGTTCTCTTTCGTCGTGGAATATTCAGGGTCAATTATTCTAGTTATTAAAAGTTATTAAAAGCAGAGGAAGTTACAACATCTCCAAAACTCAGCAGTAACCAAGTGTTTCTATGTTATTCTCAGGACAGATCTCATGAAGGAGTATTTTTAAAACCCAGCGAATGCGTAAAACCTGATGGGTTTCTCCTTCAGATATTATTTTCTGTTGTCAGAGTTTGTATCCCATAAATCTAATGGGTAGAGACCTCATTAAAACAGTCTTAGTTCTACTGCAGATGGTCTTCATACAGTCTCTGACACAGTACTTACAGTTTGGTGCAGTTTTTGTCCGCAAGTGTTAACTGACGCTTATGGAAAGTACAAATTCATTGTTTTTCACAGCAGCTGCTGGGAAGAGGTTATATTAGTTTTTCCTTCCCTCTTCTGATTCATGCAGCGTGTTGATTTACACTGTACCTTATATCAGGTCCTGACAAAAAACTATGAAAGGTTTGGTTCTGCAGGTTCTTTTTTCTCCCTTTGGAGAAGGAAAGGACACCTGATCAGTTCTGTGTTGCACAGAAATATTAAAACACTTGTTGTTTTCTAAGATATCACCAGCTAAAAACTTTTAAAACTTTTGAGAGTAATTGGTTTTGTTAAACATATTTCCCTTGGTAAAACAAACCTTTAAAATGAGTATGAAAAATTGGGTTATTTAGAAAGAATTTGATTGGACAGTGGTACCACACAAAAATTAAACTAATCTCATGCTTCCTAAAAGACTCTGCATGAAAAGGCCTTCAGAACCGTGGAGTTATTTTCCACCACAGTACCAAGTTTTTAAGCATGCTTTTTCTTTATTTTAAAACAGATCTGGTTTTTGTTTTGTTTTTGGCTTTTTAGCATAATGTTTGTCTGAAGCTTCTTATGAACTGGGATAGGAGCAAATATGATCTGAGGTAAATTAGGAGCTGTGAACTAATAATTTTAAATCTGATTATTGTCCAAGCAGAAATAATATATTTAGCCAATCCTTCAATCTCTGCAGGAAGTTAACACCATTGTTCAATGCAGTAGTACTCAACTTGTGGTTCCTGGACTCCTGAAGCCTGTAAGCCATAGATTTTGGGTCCATGAAATTATAATATTTAATTAAAGGTAGGCTGATTACTTATTAAAATAGATCTAAGCCAATGATGAGTTCCAGTCATTTGGTGGCTTTGAAATGCAATAATACTCAAAATTTCTACTCTGGGGAACACAGATTGGGGTTGAAGAGTTTAGTTTTGGAACCAAGGTTAGGACTTGTATAACGGAATAAAGACAAGTAAAATCCTTTATTTTAGGAAAAGAAAAGAAATAAAGGCTCTCTTAACAGTAAGAGGATGGTCGGCTCAAACTCAAGTCTCCTTGTTTGATTTCTTAGGGTTTAAAGATTAAAGGAATACATATGAGTACAAAGGTACACAAGGTGATTTCAGATTACTAAGAGATAAAATATTGGAACATTTATCACCATTGGATTATTAAAGAGGGGTTCTAGTGATAAGTTCTCCCCAACTCTCAAAATTTAAATAGCGAAATTAAAGAAAATGATGTTTGTTCTTTTTTGAAACATTATGTGGGAAAAAGTCCAGTTTGGAGACAAGCTTCTTATCTTAATTTATGATTAAGTCAAACACTGCAGTTTTGTTTAGTTTGGGTATAACATAAAAATGTCAATGCTGACTTTTCTAATTTCCCCTCGGGGATCAATAAAGTATCTTTGAATTTGAATTGAATTAAATAAAAAATACTTCTTTGCATTTAACTTGAAATTCTGCAATGCAGCTGCGATCAAATTGAGCCAAACAAAAAGAGAACTATAACAATAACTCTCAGGATTGTAGTTATTATTACAGAGTTACAGTACAAAGAATTAGCAAAAGGTTTCAGCATCAGTAAATTTGGATTCATATAAGAGAAAACTGTTGCTGTGCTTCTAAATACTTTGAGATCTCTTTGGACTATGTGCACTCATTTTAAAAAGGATCCTGACGATTGTCATAACAAAATTGATCAATTATAGCGTTAAAAGATATGGTTGAGAAAATATATTCTGAAAAGAGATTGTTAAAAAATTTCTTTGAATTCTTGAAGCTTCAAATTTGGCCATTTGTCTCTCTTTGATGTTTTGTCTTTGTTTTGTTGGAATGAATGTTTGTTTATATGTTGCATGAAACAATAATCCATGTTTAGAATAATGTTTCTAAATCCCAGATTGATTAAAACTTTGAGTTTTCAGGAGAGCTAAGAAGCAGCTTGTTTCTCAGGTAGGTGCATGTTAATAGCTTTGCAGTTTAAGTTACACTAATGTGGGATGGGATGAAGAAACTGTGGGTCCGCCCATAGGCTGTCAATCAAAGGTTAGTTCTGCCTGACTCCGCCCACCTACTAGATTGGTTCATGCCTTTGCTGTCATGGTAACGCTCAGCACCTCCCTTCCTGAGTTTTAACGTTGTTTAAGAGACAATAGAATCAAAATGCTTGTAGTGATTGTTGCCTTAAAAACATGTTTTTTTTGTATAATAATTAAGGATGTAGCATGACTTTTAGATTTATGTGTTTTATTATTAAAAGGTTAATGAAATAGTTTAAACTAGTTTGAAGAATTAGTTTTGCAAGCAGAATCATTGGTGATTTATTAGATTGAAAGTTTCCCTGGTGCCATTAAGCTAGCTGACAGTTCAAGATATGCAAAAGTAAGGAATATATTTTTGATAAAGAATCAGAGTCATGCCTTTATACTTGGTGGGAATTATTTATTTGATTCAATTTGTAGGGTTTATTCATCCAAATTACATTGGATGTCCATTAATCTAATACTCATCTTTGTACAAGACAAATTAGGATGATGTGTGACTAATTTCTAAGTGAGACATTGATGACGTGAATAACTAAAGTTTGTGTTTAGTTGTTGATGGAACTGAATTGCAGTTAAAAACATCTGGATTTTCTTTATGTTGCTTTCGTTAAATTCATAGTGACACATAGTTATGTCAGAATTCATTTATTTGGTTCTATGTAATGTGATCTTGGTTACTAAAACATTTTTGTACAAACTTTTTGCTGGATTGTCGCATGGGTTGGACCCTGCGCCAGAAGAGGGGAATGTCAGAATAAAGTAACATGGGGTTCCAAAAGTTTTAGCACTCATGGGAAAAAGGGTAGCTCATACCTCCAGTGAGGACTTAGTGACAATGCGAGAGAGACGTTGTACTTTGTTTATATAAATGGTGCATAGCTCCCTAAGACCACATTCTGAAAACCTCTCTGAAATTATGGTGTTGATTTTTTGTGAAATTTTACATCTCCACAGATTAGACCATTTTTGAAATTCTTTTTGGGTTTTCTGAAACTATGAAATGTTGACCTGTAATCAGACCTTCCTCAAACATCAGGTCACATTTTTGATATTCAGAATATTTAGCTGATGGTCACTGCTAGTATATCAGGTGAAGTCAGAAGATCAATTATTTGGATTTTGTTGGATGTTTTGATGAAGTTCATGTAGTTAAGCACTTATGTTTGAGAAGGGGACTTTGAATTGAAAATTAGCCAAGTGTTGTGAAGGCCCTGTTCTCACTTATATGAGATTGAGACAAAGGACACAGGCAAATCTCAGTCCTTTTGAAGTGCTGTGTGGCAGGTCTCCTAATTTGGACATGGGGATATTGCCAAGATAATTTTCTTCCACATCTTTGTGTGGAGATAGGATGTTGTTTTACTGTCAAAACCTGTCCACTGTGTTTTCTCAAGTTTCACAGACAGTGAAGGCTGCATTACCAGAAACAGCCACTTCCACCCTCCAGTCCTTTATTCCTGGCGACTGGATTCTGGTCAGAGAATTTAGGAGAAAACACTGGAAGTCCAGGCGCTGGAATGGCCCATATCAGATCCTACTAGACACCCAGGAAAGCTGCAGGAAAGCTGCAGGAAAGCTCCAGCTCCTCCAGCTTCATCTGGCTTCCAGGACACAAGTCATCTTCCAAATGGATCATCCACGGCCTGAAAGGTGTGAGGACAGCGGACCACCACAAGATAAAGAACTGTAAGCTGATCACTGGCGAGTGATTGAACAGGTGGTTGAAGAACACTGTTCTTACAAGGGCACAATAATCCCTTGGGCAGTGCAACGTTATTTCAGAATCTACTTAAGGCCATCGCATTGCCTGAAAGTTAGAAGTCATAAGGTCATTTGCCTCACTGCACACACACCACAGTGAGAGACACATAGGAAACATACAGGGAAGACCTCTACACATTTGCACATAACCTTTCTCTGGATGAACTGGTGACGCCTGCAACAGAGAGACAGTCAAATATGCGCCACGATGCTTATTCTCCTTAATTTCTTAAGCAGGTTAGAGTTCCTGTTTCTAAATATATTTCTAGAGGAGCTTCCTACGACCGCCCACCTGTACCAGACTGGTAACAGGGCAGCTTGAAGCCACTCAGGAGAGTCGGCAGGATTTTTTGTTTTTTAAGTTGTGTTTATAATTTGTTTTCTTTAAAAAAAGAAACTGTTTGCTTTCAGTACCAGAAGAAAGGACATTCCACTTCAAGGTCACGATGCAGTTAAATGGAAGATGGTCTGTTCTGATGCTAATGATTGGTATTTCAAGTATTTTTATAACTCTTGTGTTCATTTGGGAAAAGGTACAGCAAAGACAATGTAAGGCTAATTTGAGGAATTGTGCTAATAATACTCATCAGCGGATTCGAAGAGAGATCCATCACTTTTCTGACTACTATGATCATGCTGATAATGTCTGGTGGCAACTGATGCATCAAACCGTGAGGAAGATAAGAAATGATAGTTGCTATGTTTGTTGTTTGATTCCACGTGCTATTAATGATCAACCATTTTTGGTACCAGTTCCTATTGATACTGCTTATACTCTAGCTACTTTCTTTCCAGATAACCGGTTGGTGGAGGTCATTTTTCCTTGGGTGATGGTTTTGTAGAATTTTCTTTTAGTTTTGTGATTATCTTGTAATCAGAAGAAAGGAGTGTGATGGAAAATTCTTTTAAAATGCTCTGATATTCCCTTCACCTCTCTCATTTGTTTCTGTGTTGTATCACTCACAGGTGACCTTCCATCTACCTCTCACCTCTGACCTCTGTGTTTTATTAGTGTTCTGTTTTTATTAGCAGATGGATTCTAAATTCAAATGCTGGAGAGTTTTATGGTTAACCCTTCCTGAAGTGTATATTTCAAGGGAAGGTAGATGGGTGGCCTCATAAATAACTTTGTTAACTCTGACCCGGGGAGGGTCTAGGGGCCATATTTCTAAAACTCCTTGAAGTTGAGATAACACCCTCATTTGTAGTATAAATACTGTTTGTGATTTCTGTTCGTGGCTCTGTTTCACTGACTAACCTCAGTGTCAGGGTCTTCAAACGCTGAATGCCTTTGAATAAAACTTATAAGACAAAGTCCGGATTTTCTCTTGTTATGAGTCAACTTCTACCCACTTTGGTAAGAAAATTCCACAACAATGGCTTTTTCCCTAAATTAATCAAATAAAATCTTTATAACGCTATTTTGTATTGATTCAGGTTGTCTTTGTCTGATTCTAAAAATACTTTAAAGATCTGAAACACTTAAGTGTGACAACAAAAATAAAAACAGAGCCAGTCTATAAGGGGGGAAATAGTTTTAATGACGTTTGTAACCAACATAAAATCAATACACATTTTCAAGAAATGATAGCTCTGCCAAATAATTTCAAAGAATAGATGGAGTTTAGTGTGTTTCAACCAATGGGAATGCATGCTGCAAGTGTGTGTCCCATCTACCTGCTTTGTGTCTGCTCCATTTTGTGTGTCTGTTTAGGTGTGTGCTGGAAAAAGGAGGAGGGTGCTGTGCTGCAACGCAGAAGAGATTCTGAAGTAGAGGTGGGCGATACTGGGAATTTGGTATCAATTCGATACCAGGTAATTGTAGGGCCAGTATCCTTTTTACTTGAAATGTCATGATCATTAAATAATTTTGTGATTTTGCCTTTAGTTAGTTGATTTTGATTATGATGAAACAGCATTTTTTTTATTTACCTTTATTGATCAACAGATACATAACAAAACAGAAACAGAGAAACATAGCTTACACTTATACTACAGTTTTGGTGAGCCACTCTTCTACAAAAAAATGCTGATATCAATCAATACCTTTACAATTTCCCATAAGGGAAATTAAATGTATTAATTTAAGTTTATTTTGTAATTTACACAAAGTGTTTTGATAATACACTGAATTATGCATAATTTGTACAAGAGAAATGGTTTATTTTAATAAAGCTGAGAATTTTAAATTATAAACTGATGTCTAATGTGATCTCTACAAAGACCTAAATTGTACACAGCTGTGGTTGAGCTGGATGGTGAAAACGCTCATCCTTACCATATATGGAACAGGCAGAAAACCTAAGACAAAACCTAAATAGCTAGTACAGTAAGACGTATGAAAGGGTTGGCCCACAAGCCCAAGTTAGGCAGACGGACATGCTGAAAGCACATCTGTAGGTGTAAATGATTCATCATGTTTTCCTTGAAATGAACATTAGGCAGGAAAGGACAAAGGGGTGAGTGACATGAAGCCAAATTAGCAGGAATAAAAGCAGTTATGTGCCCTTAATTGGCTGGCTCGCGGCTATGTTTTTCAGTAACTTTGTTGACAATTGCTTTATTCAGTCCTATTACAGGCAACAACAACAGACAATCATTCTCGTCCTATTCCTGTTAGATTTGTAGTCTTAAAAGAAACAGCTGGGAAAGGAGGGACAGTGCGGACGATGTAGGACGTGTGCAGCGGGAGCTCTGTGGGAATGTGATTCTTTTATATCTATTCGATGATATAAAACTGTCCACCATTTTTACACACCGTGAAGTGTTACTTCTGCGGAACCATACTTAAAGAAATGACAAGTCTTCAGTCGAGAAACAACACCCCCAAAGCATTGGGCTGCTGCAATCCTTGGGGTCTGGGTCCCGACTTTACCGGAGGCTAACAAGGATATGCTACGCTGCAATAAGGACATGATGGACAATCTCTGGATGGAAACCATTACTAAGTTTGAGTCCATACTTTCCGCATCTGTTGAGGCAGAGGTTTCTTGTACCCTGAAACCACTGGAAAAAAAATTGACGCATAGGAAGAGACTATTTCAGACTATTTCAGAGGGATATAAATTAAAAGAGTAAAAATTTTCCCATGAATAACTTGGTCAAGGATTATTCATTAAAAGATCTCCCATTCAAAATAGATTAATTTTAACGTCTTGGTTACTCAGATCGAGCAAGATGTTTGAAAGATGGTCTTGACTTAAGCTCTCTGTTACTGCTAGAATTAATTTAATCAAGATTAATACTCTTCCTTGTTTATTGTATATGTTTCAATGCATCTTGATTTTTCTTCCTCGTTCTTTTTTTAAAAACAGTAGTTAGCCTTATTGTAAAGTTTATCTGGGAAACAAAACAGGAGCCTTTTCTGTCAGTAATAGGTGCAATATCTGTTATGTATTCTAACATCAACAAAATTAGCTCAAACCCTTCTCTAAATATGTTTCAACTGTTTGGGAGACTGATTTGGGACAAAAGATATCAGACGGTGTTTGGGAGGGAATTCTTAGAGAAAGTACATGGATCTTCCATTTGTGCTAAACATAGCTTCATTCAGTGCAGGACTTTACATCGATCTCACTATACAGAAGTTAGGCTGGCCAAAATTTTCAATACACTTTCTTTTCTCTGTGATTGAATTCAATTCAAAATACTTTATTCAATCAATCAAGTGATGAATATGCTCAGGCTCCAGCTGACTATATACATATGTTCTTGCATTGCCCCTCATTAAGTAGTTTTTAGTCTAAAATGTTCTTTGTACTATCTAAGGTCACTGGGAAGAATATTGCCCCAAATGCTCTAACTGCTTGGCGTTTGGCGTTTTGCCCACTGCACCCTGCACCCTGCACTCTGCCTTCCTACAAATAAAAAGGACTCTGTAGCATTTCGCTGTCAAGTAGTTCTTCATTTCTTCTGTTTATCTAGTGTCAAAATCTTCTTTGTTCAATAAAACACAGACTATTCAGAAGTGAACAGGATTTTTGTTGATCCACTTACAAACTGAAACAGTAGTTTGAGAGTCAAAGAGTTTTCAGTTTTGATTCATTTCATAAACTAGAAAAAAATAGAATTTCTGTCCTGCTCATTGTCAGTCAGAGCCAATACAAAGAATGGCCAATTATTTCAACTGATTGATGCATCACTAGTGCTTTTCTATAAAACGCAACACGTTTTTGGAGTGCCTCATATTAAAATAAATAAAGGAAAGGAAAGGTTTTACATAAAAGTGTTTTAGTCAGAACTGAGCATGTGTGCACAGGAGGTTTTCTATCAAATACAAGTTACACAAAAGTTCTACGCTTAAGGATATCAAAGGCAGTTGCAATGTAAAGACTCTCTGCAGACGGTGAATTTAAAAAAGCGGCACAACAAAAAGTTCAGGAGTGTGAATACAGGCGTGCAGCTGCCTCCCAGCAGTTCAGTAAAACACGTCACGCTGCTGATGTAATGTCAACATAAGCTTGACAGTAAATAGAAAGAGCTGCTAATTTTGCTGCAGATTCTAGGTCTTAATGATCAATTCATTGGTTAATTTAAAATGCCGCACCATTAAACAAAGGATAATAACTGACTGCTCAAGCTATTCTTTAGAAAGTGCAGCTGCTCAAAGAATAGAAATTAAGTTTCTGTGTCACAATCTAAAGGTTGAATTTTCCACTAAACGTTGTGGTTTTAATATAACCTTCATATAGCGCACTTAAGACGCTGACTAATAATGAACAAAGAATAGTGCTAACATTTGTAATAAAAAAAAAACTTGAACTTTATTTATAGTACTTGATCAATGATTATATGGAAATGTAAGTTTTAGTTATATGTTTTGCATTTACAAGGAACAGTTGTGTATTTTCCAAAGAGGTTACCACCAGTGTGAACTTATCAAGAACAGGACTTAAGAGAAGCTATAACCTCTGTAAATGTCACAGAAAAGAAAAACTGCACAGTCTCACAAGCCACAGTCCAAGTTCCAGAAATACAGTGGAGTTTTTGGCAATTTCAGGAAATTACACTGTTTTCACAAATGTTATGTTTTCAGAATGAGGCAAAACTCCTCTTGACTTTAAAGTACCCATCCATTTCAAGATCTTTTAGCCTTTCTTCAACTTACAAAACATGATACCCCCTTTAGGCGTCCAGCCAGTAAGGATAAATGAGCACACCTATTCCAAGAAGACCAGAGCAACCTTTGCAGGAAACACTGGATGGCATTCTAGGATTTCAAACTTTGGACAGCATTGACAGCACACAGACATACTGAGTACTTACTTCATTATGAATGTGATGTTGAGAGCTTCAAAGTGATAACAAGGAGAAGAGAAAAAATTACAATAGTTGTGGTTTCAACCACTTACCTATGTCCTAAATATCAAAAGCAGTTTTGGTTGAAAAGCATTGTATTAGAAATTGTGTCTTTATTATTATAGTCAGCTGTTTCTTGGAGGTTACATTTCAAAACTGCTCCTTGTAAGAGCTGGTGATAAATTAAAAACAGGTAAGCAGCAATCAGTAACAGAAATAATTGTCAAAGATAGACAAGAAAAATAAACTATATGTGAGATTCTATATAATAAATAAGAAAAGGTAAACATCCATTCTAGAAACCAAACGAAGAACTCAACTTAACTTAGTGAAGAAGAAAATGACTTTGCTGCAACTTGAGTACAATGAGTTCAGTTTAATTTAAGCTTTACTATTTTCAATGCAATAAACTATTTATTAATCTTCCATACAATTAACAAAAGAAATAGAAACAAATCGTTCTCATCTTGAGAGTCTGCAAATAGAGTACATTTTTTAACAGATTCTGTGTTGCCCATGTCTACATACAACCACTTTAAGAATCTCTTTTTACTGCAATGCTTCATAGGTTACTGTTAATAGTTTAAAGGTCAGTGCTGGGAAGAAAAAAAAAAAAAAAAACATTACACAAAACAATATTTGACATCAGAACTGGGCTAAAACAAAAGCAATTTTCCATTTCTCAAACTCTTGAGCTCTAATTAATGTGTTGAAACTGGCTGAACATCACTTAACTGTACAAATCCATAAAAAGAAAAGTAACTACCTAAATTTATAAAAACGAATTTGCTACTTTTTATAACCTATTACGATTTGTATTCTTTCTTTCTTTTTTCAAATGGGTGGGGAGAGGACCATGGTTGCTTTGTTGAAGGGTTGTTTTTCTTTTTCTTTTGAAAAAAAAAAATAGGAAAACAGACAAATGTAAAAGTAGCAAATAAAAATGAAACCCAGTTTCACAGTTCTGGACCATTTTCTCTCAGGTTACCTTTAAATAAGCAAAATGTATTAAATTAATGAGAAACAAATGTGTTAGTCACATTTATCTGTCATTTTTATCTGTCAGTCAGCAAATGCCATTCACAGGTAATGTTATGTGTCAATATGGTTGAGTCTAAAGCAATTGAAGAGATGTCTTGCACATTTTTATTTTCAATAGGGCTGCATGACATTAGGAAAACGTGATATTCATTAATGTTGGTGAATGTAGCAATAACAATATGACTTAAATACTTAACACTGTTGATGTTTTCTGTATTGGGTTTTTAGCAATCAGACATAACATGCAATTTCTTTGTTACTTTACCGCCTCACCAACCCTTTACCTTCTAAAAACAACTTTATGCTGCATTAAACAACAAGTTACAGGGGTTGGACAATGAAACTGAAACACCTGGTTTTAGACCACAATAATTTATTAGTATGATGTAGGGCCTCCTTTTGCGGCCAATACAGCGTCAATTCGTCTTGGGAATGACATATACAAAGTCCTGCACAGTGATCAGAGGGATTTTAAGCCATTCTTCTTGCAGGATAATGACCAGGTCACTACGTGATACTGGTGGAGGAAAACGTTTCCTGACTCGCTCCTCGAAAACATCTCAAAGTGGCTCAATAATATTTAGATCTGGTGACTGTGCAGGCCATGGGAGATGTTCAACTTCACTTTCATGTTCATCAATCCAATCTTTCACCAGTCTTGTTGTGTGTATTGGTGCATTGTCATCCTGATACACGGCACCGCCTTCAGGACAATGTTTGAACCATTGGATGCACATGGTCCTCAAGAATGGTTCAGTAGTCCTTGGCAGTGACGTGCCCATCTACCACAAGTATTGGGCCAAGGGAGTGCCATGATATGGCAACCCAAACTATCACTGATCCATCCCCATGCTTCACTCTGGGCATGCAACAGTCTGTGTGGTATGCTTCTTTGGGGCTTCTCCACACCGTAACTCTATGTGGGGAAAACAGTAAAGGTGGACTCATCAGAGAACATTACATGTTTCACATTGTCCACAGCCCAAGATTTGCACTCCTTGCACCATTGAAACCGACGTTTGGCATTGGCATGAGTGACCAAAGGTTTGGCTATAGCAGCCCGGCCGTGTATATTGACCCTGTGGAGCTCCTGACGGACAGTTCTGGTTAATTCTGCCGTGATTTGGGCAGCCGTGGTTTTATGTTTTTTTGGATACAATCCGGGTTAGCACCGGAACATGCCTTTCAGACAGCTTCCTCTTGCGTCCACAGTTAATCCTGTTGGATGTGGTTCGTCCTTCTTGGTGGTATGCTGACATTACCCTGGATACCGTGGCTCTTGATACATCACAAAGACTTGCGGTCTTGGTCACAGATGCGCCAGCAAGACGTGCACCAACAATTTGTCCTCTTTGAACTCTGGTATGTCACCCATAATGTTGTGTGCATTTCAATATTTTGAGCAAAACTGTGCTCTTACCCTGCTAATTGAACCTTCATACTCTGCTCTTACTTGTGCAATGTGCAATCAATGAAGACTGGCTACCAGGCTGGTCCAATTTAGCCATGAAACCTCCCACACTAAAATGACAGGTGTTTCAGTTTCATTGTCCAACCCCTGTACATATCATGATCATTGACAGTCTGAATGTATGGTGCCTAAACAATAAGCTAATAATTGTTGCAAGTTAACAGTTTTGTGATATTGATATTGATATTGCAATAATGATATATTGATGATACATGTTTACAGTCCTGATTTACAAGCATCAAAGCCTTACACATTTTCACCTAAAAACTGTGTATAATATACTGAACTGATTGCGTGGATGAGGATTTAACTATATTTGTTATTGTAAAAGGCAGAAAGCAGATGTGGAAGAAATCTAAGAAAGACATCACCAGATCCTAGTATTGTTTTCAGGTTGAGCATATGTTTTTCTTCTTTTCTTCCTCTGTGTCTCTCTGCTTTTTTGCCTGCCAGTGGATTGTTACATAATATTTAACTCTTACTATGGGGAACATTCAGACTCATAAGATGTTATACTGGGCTGGGTTCAGGGTAAGTAAGGATTCTGCTTTTAAAAACTAACCCCTGTGATAATATCTCCCGTTGTAAAAAATACAACAATATGAAGATGTAAGAACACATTTGTGGTATTCCTTCAGAAGAAAAAATGTTTAAGGATTAAAGGTGAACTTACTGAAAGGTTAGGATATGTGAGGACAGTTTACTTAACCTCATCAAGATCAAGACTATATTTTAACCTGACAACCTAAAGACCATCGTCTGTACCCGGTTATCCTTGCAGGGGTTGCAGGAGGGCTGGTTCCTATCTCCAGCGATCAGTGGGCGGAAGGCAAGGTACACCCTGGACCGGTTATCAGTCCATCACATGGCAACAGAAACACACACTGAACAGACAAGCATGCTCACACACACTCATACCTTGGGGCAATTTTGGAATAACGAATTAGTATGAGATGTATTTGGACTATAGGAGGAAGGTGGAATACCCAGAGAGAACACACACATGCACAGGGAGAACATGCAAACACCATGCAGAAAGTTGGGATTCGAACTTGAGACATCTAAAGATGGTGCAAGGCAAAAATGCTAACCACTGTTCAACCGTGAAGCCCCAATTTAAAGAGAGCAAGATTTAATTAATTTAGTCTTTTTTTTTTTGTTAATTTCCTTTTCAGTAATAATAATAATAATACATTTTATTTGTATAGCACTTTTTTAAAAACTGAAAGACACTTTACAAGAATCAAGCAAAATTACAAAAAAAGCAGTTAAGAACATCATACAAATGAAAGAAGAAACAAAACACAGTAAATACATAGTACTGAACATAAAAAAAACACACAAGCATAAAACAGGACATTGGTCATACATTAAAAGCTGTTCTGAAAAGGTGAGTTTTGAGATTTGATTTGGATGTAGATAGGTTTGTACAGTCACGGATGTGTTTGGGGAGAGAGTTCCAGAGGGTGGGAGCAGCTGTGGAGAAGGCTCTGTCACCCCAGGTCCAGTGCTTGGTTCTGAGTGGTGGAGACAGGAGGTTGGCTTCAGAGGAGCAGAGCTGCGGGGAGGAGTGTGACGGTGGAGCCAGTTGGTGAGGTAGCATGGGGCTCGGTTATGGAGGGCTTTGTGGGTGAAAAGAAGGACTTGAATGAATGCGCTGAGGGACTGGGACCCAATGGAGCTTCTGAAGAACTGGGGTGATGTGGTCACGGGAGTGGGTGTGGGTGAGCAGGCGAGCAGCAGAGTTTTGTATGTGCTGGAGTTTATTGGTTTATCTTTGGATGATGAACTATAAAGAATACTGTTACAGTAATCGAGTCTGGAGGTAATGAAGGCATGGATGAGAATTTCAGCAGCTGAGTAGGGGAGTGATGGGCGGAGACAAGCAATATTTTTTCTATGGAAAACGGCAGTTCTTGTGATGTGGTTGACGTGGTGTTAAAAGGAGAGGTTACTGTCGAAGATGACTCTCCAGGTTGCGCATGTGAGTGGAAAGAGACAAAGCGGTGTTGTCAATGGTGAGACTGAAGTTGTTGGTGGTTTTGGCGAGGGGCCTGGGACTGACGATGATGATGTCTGACTTGTCACAGTTGAGTTTGAGGAAGTTTAGAGAGGAGGGTACCAGTGATGTTGAGGGAGGACTCTAAGCAGGAGTAAAGAATGGTATGATTGATGGTGTCGATGGCTGCGGTGAGGTCTAACAGGAGGAGAATGCTAAGAAGACCAGAATCTGAGAAAAGGAGAAGATCAGATGCTGTGCCCTGAATGGAAGCCAGACTGAAATGGTTCATTCAAGTCATTGGAAGTAGGATAGGTTTTGAGTTGATTGGCAACAGCACATTCCAGTATTTTAGACAGAAATGGGAGGTTGGAAATGGGGCGGAAGTTGTTCAAAGTGTCAGTGTTTAGTCTGGGCTGTTTGAGGATGGGGGTCATGGCAGCCAGTTTGAGAGATTGGGGAACTGAACCAGAGCTAAGGGAGGAGTTAATGATGTCAGTGATAAGTAGGGAAATGACAGAGAGACAGTCTTTTACAAACTTGGATGGGATGGGGTCCAGAGAACAAGTGGAGCTTCGCATGCCTGCAATGAGTTTGGAAAACTCCACTGGGGTCACGGGAGAGAACTGAGATAAAGGCCGAGGGCTGGAAAGTGGGTAATCACATCGCGAGGTTGAGACGATGGATAGTAGTAGTCAGATTACTGTAAATGTTGTCTATTTTGTTTTGGAAAAATGACAGAAAGACATTGTACTTATTAACTGTGAAGAGGTTTGAGATGACATCACGCATTCCTTGGTGGAAACAGAGGCAGGGGACTCGGGATTAGACTCTTTCATCACTCAGTCTGACGTCACCGAGGTGGTTAAAAAGCTCCGCGGTGGCAAGGCTTCAGGGGTGGATGAGATCCGCCCTTAGTACTTCAAGTCTCTGGATGTTGTAGGCTGTCATGGTTGACACGCCTCTTCAACACTGCTTGGCGGTCGGGGACAGTGCCTCTGGACTGGCAGACTGGGGTGGTGGTCCCCCTTCATAAGAAGGGTGACCAGAGAGTGTGTTCCAACTACAGGGGGATCACACTCCTCAGCCTCCCTGGTAAGGCCTACGCCAGGGTATTGGAGAGGAGAGTCCGACCGATAGTCGAACCTCGGCTTCAGGAGGAGCAGTGTAGTTTTCGTCCCGGACGTGGAAACAGTGGACCAGCTCTATACCCTCTACAGGGTACTCGAGAGCTCATAGGAGTTTGCCCAACCGGTCCACATGTGTTTTGTGGACCTGGAGAAAGCATTCGACTGTGTCCCTTGTGGTGCCCTGTGGGGGGTGCTCCAGGAGTATGGAATCGGGGGCCCTTTATTAAGGGCCATCCAGTCTCTGTACAAGCGGAGCAGGAGTCTGGTTCGCATTGCCGGCACTAAGTCATACCTGTTCCTGGTGCATGTTGGACTCCGGCAGGGCTGCCCTTTGTCACCGGTCCTGTTCATAACTTTTATGGACAGGATTTCTAGACGCAGCCAAGGGCTGGAGGGGGTCTGGTTTGGGGACCAGTGGATTTCGTCTCTTCTTTTTGCGGATGACGTGGTCCTGCTGACCCCCTCTAGCCAAGACCTACAGCATGCGCTGGGGGTGGTTCGCAGTCGAGTGTGAAGTGGCTTGGATGACGATTAGCTCCTCCAAGTCCGAGGCCATGGTTCTTCACCGGAAAAGGGTGGCTTGTCCTCTTCAGGTTGGAGGGGAGTTCCTACCTAAAGTGGAGGAGTTCTAGTATCTCGAGGTCTTGTTCGCAAGTAACGGAAGAATGGAGCAGGAGACGGATCGGTGCGGCTGCCGCAGTAATGGGGGCACTGTGCCAGTCCATTGTGGTGAAGAGAGAGCTGAGCCGAAAAGCTCTCGATTTACCGGTCGGTCTACGTTCCTACCCTCACCTATGGCTATGAACTTTGGGTCATGACCGAATGAACAAGATCCCGGATACATGCGGCTGAAATGAGCTTCTTCCGTAGGGTTGCCGGGCACTCCCTTAAAGATAGGGTGACGAGCTCAGCCATTCGGGAGGGGCTCGGAGTAGAGCCGCTGCTCCTCCACATCGAGAGACGTGTTCCAGGCACGTCTCACCGGGAGGAGGCCCAGGGGACGGCCCAGGAAACGCTGGAGGGACTCTGTCTCTCGGCTGGCCTGGAAATGCCTTGGGCTCCGGAGGGGCTGGAGGATGTGTCCGGGGAGAGGGACGTCTGGGCGTCTCTGCTGAGTCTGCTGCCCCCGCGACCCGGATAAAGCGGAAGACGACGGGTACGAGTTTGAGATGTTATCACTGGGTTTAAGGAGTTTATTTACTGTGGAGACAAGAGCCTTGGGTTTAGACGAGCCAGAGTGAATGAGGTTTGAGTAGTAGGTGGAACGAGCTGAGTTAAGAGCATCTTTGTATTGGAGAAGGTAATCTGTGTGGGGTTGGTGATGGACAGTTAAACCAGTTTTCTTGCTGAGTCTTTCCAACTGTGGCTGTCGGGATTTCATTTGGTGGGGATTGGTGGTGTATCAAGGAGCAGAATGCCTGAAAGTGACTGTTTTGGTTTTCATGGGAGCCAGCTGATCAAGACATGAGGAGAGTGTGTGGTTATAAGTCACATGGTCAGAGGGGTTATCAGATGACAGAGGAGGGGAGGACGACATTTTTGTGGCAACAGAGGCTGAGAGGGCAAAGGGAGTGATGGCTTTGAGGTTTCTGAAGGTTATTTTTTGTTTGTCCTTGGGGATGGGAATAGGGATGTCCATGTCCATAGTGATTGCCAGGTGGTCTGAGGCTGAGACTCGTGACCTGATGTATTGAGAGGCCAGAGGAGCAGACAAGATCCAGCGTGTGACCACAAGAGTGAGTTGGGAAGTTAATATGTTGTGTGAAATTGAGGCAGTGTAGTAGATCCAGGAACTCTGCAGTAGATTTGCAGTTTGTGTCATCGATGTGGAAATTCAAATCACCTAAGAGGAGGACTGAAGGTGAGATGGCACATAGTTGGGTCAGAAAGTCAGAGAAATCGGAGAGGAATGAGGTTTGTCTTAGGGGGTCGATAAATGACTGCAATGACTAAAGGAGTAGTACCAGACAGCTTAAAAGCAATATGTTCAAATGAAAGAACGTCAGGAATGAAAATGGAGGTCGTTTTAATTTCCTTTCTATGTACAGCTGCAACATCACCTCCACGCCCATCTGGGCATGCTTTCTCAATGTATGTGAAGCCGGGGTGTGTGGTCTGATTTAGTGAGAAATAATCCAGGGGTTTGTGCCATGTTTCAGTGAGACAGAGGAAATCAAGATTAGTATCCATTATAAATTGATTAAGAATGAGGCCATTATTGTTGAGGGAACAACTATTGAGCGGAGCCAGTTTCAGATGGTGTTGCTTTGTGATGGGCACTGAGGGCCCATCACAAACCAACACCACAAATCTTTTCAGTTTATTCATATAATGTCTATTCAAATCAAATGCCATCTCAAAAAATTTAACAAGAAAGACCAACAAAACCCAACTCCGGTATTCGTGTATAATTTAGGTCAAAAACAATATGGATTTGATAACATAGTCCAATCAGATCCTAAAAGTAATACAGTAATAATAAAGATAGTCTAATAGTTTATAATGTGTACTGGTCAACAGTAATCTCCAGAAGGAAAGTGGTTAATGAGGGTCATCTCAGAGTCAAACTTCATTGTGTTTCAGGTAAGACTGATCCTACTCAAAATCAGTACACTATCGTGGTGCTACTGATGCAACAGACTTGTTCAGCAGGACAGATTGCTACAAAGTCAGTGTCTCAAACCAATCCACCCAGCGTCCTTGAATAAATTCCTCACCAATTAGCCTTACAAACTGAGTTTGCCTTTTTTCATAACTAGGACAGAGATGTATGTAAATATGATCTTTCAATATTAGGGATGCACTATGTATAGAAATTAATATTGATGTCGGTCAAAAGTAAAACTGAACCGATAACCGATTTATTCCGTCTTGTTCCTGTTTGTGTTTATGTGTTTTTAGGAAAGGGCTGGCCATGTGGTATTTGTTTGGGCATGTGTCAAAGACAGAGCTGCAGCGCAGGATTGTGATGTGTTTAACTGCAGCATGTTTTATTTACTCGGATGCTGAAAAATAAAAACCCTATTCATTTTCAGCTTTCTAGTAAATACCTGAAGGTTTTGGGTCAAAACTGGATGATATTTAGAACTATCCATAACTTCATACACCTTGACAGAAACCCCAGTTACGTCTGAAGAAAAGTAACTCCAAAGCATGACCCAAACACCACCTTGTTTCAACTTTGATCCATTAACATCCTAACACATTCTTCTACAAGTGCTTGTGAGATTTTAGGCAAGCCTGAATTTTTTCTTTGGAAGAAAATAATTCTGTCTTACAACTCCACTCCTTACCCAACACACACAGAAATTACAAGCAACTGTTTTTAAATATGAACCACCAATCCTTATTGGAAATTCCTGTAGCTCCTTCAGCCTCCCCTGACCAGTTCACAAAATTTGCAGAAAAAGAAAGTGTTTGTAATGTCATTGTTGTCCTATATTTTCTTCAACTGTCCTCAATGTGTCATGGTATACAAATAATGCTGTAGAACATTTTGTTCACTTCTCCTGACTGAAACCTTTTCACAATTAAATCCTTGTGAGCATTTGTATTATCTCTGTACATTACGGCTTTAGCTATATGATGCAAATGTGGAAATGTCAGAAAAACCTAAGCAAGACAGCTGGACTTTGTTTCGGATTAGTCAGATTCAATGTTAATTGATGTCTGGTGTGAACTCAAGAAGACTGAATGATGAAACTGAATCAGACAGTGCATCAACAAAGTATTAATTTGGGTGAAGGACACTTATGCCACCAGATTATTATATCTTTTTCATTTGCCCCAAATGATTTGTTTGTTTTTAGTTGAATTTTACAGGTTCAATGTAACAGCATATTTGGAAAAGGTTTAGAAATTATTTATCATAGTCTAATTTTTTTACATGACAAATAACAACGGTGTTGAAAGCCACTGTGTCCAAAAACCAAACCTAAACATCTATTTACCAACAGTAGGCAAAATAAAAAGACAAACTCATTAACCTTTCAATATTTCAACTGGGCCCATTGACATTCACAGAACCTGCACGCATGCACGCATGCATGGATGGATGGATGAATGGATGAATGGATTTGAATATTAACTGGATGACTGACTGAACAATTAATAAATTAAATAAATGATGTGCATGTTCTTATCTACACAAACAAACCCGCTGCAAGATCCGTGAAAGGCAGATGAAAAAGTACTGTGGCCCTCTCCTTGCTCCAGATTAGCCCAGCAAAATCATGAGGGACTTATTGCTCTAATTAAATTCAACACAGTCAAGCTAAGTGTGCAAGAGGGGGACAACAGACAAAAGAAAGAGAAACTAAGAAAAGAGAAGAAAAAAGTTTTAAAAATCTGAGTTAAGTACCTGACTTTGCCAACATAGAGACATAAAGATTTCTTGCACAGCCTAAATTAATTCATACAAAGTCTGTTTCCTATGATCCTGATGTGAAGTAGACTTAATCTGGAACTATCCAGATCAAAAGTTTGTATGTTCAGAAACTTGTGTAAGGACAATCAAAACATTGCTGATAAAAAGACAATGGTTTATACGTGCCCATATATGTAAAGACTAAACACCTTCCATACTGTATATGTTCATACAGGCACCTGCCCTTTTTGCTCCTTGGCCTTTTGATCAGAATATTTTTAATTTAGAAGCTGACTGTGGAGCCCAGAATATATTGCTTTTAGTTTAGATTCCTAGACAGTTGTCCTGGGTACTGGGTACCTGGGTAAGATATGGGTACTTGTACTTGTATCAACAATTTGTATTGTTTCTGCTTCATCACCAACAGAGGGGCAGCCTGAGCAGAGAGGCTGATACACAACACGCCAACAGGGGGAGAAAAGAAGAGGGCTCTGGCTCTCTGAGTGGGAGGAGAGAGGTGAGGAGAAGCTGTTATTATCTGACCATTCAGGTTTCATCACTCAGACAGTAGTTTGTTGTTGTGTCATGAGCTAGGTGCTAGCTGAAGACTTTGCCTTTTCTCTTTAGCGTTAATAATAGCTGTTACGCAGTACTATAATGATATTGGTAAAAAAGGAGGAGATGTGATGATGAGATGCATTGATGTTGCAATTTATATATATTCAACCTTTATTTGCGGCCAATGAAAATGTAGTTATTCATTAGGCTAGCAGCTGTACAGATTAGAATGAAGTAAATAGCCTGTCATTTCTGTCAAAATGTGTCTCCTCAACTAATAATTTGGGTTTTTGTTTCAATTTAATAAGATATGGTTTTGTAAAATATTTATAAATGATTATTATTATTCTTTTTTTAAATTCAAGACATTTATGTTGACTCATTTCTAGGAACCTGTTTAAATAGCAGTGTGTGAATTTAAACTTCTTGTCTTGTCTTGTGCATTGATTAAACGTATGTCTGTCTCTCTGAATACGTTTATATATTAAAGCTGCACTACCTGATTTAGAGAAACTGTGAAACAAACGTATAAGTTTGAACGATGTGACCTTCTATCACTGTCTCACACATGGAGGTTGATGGAGCACACACTGCCTCATATATAAACAACCAGAAAGTATGAGAACAACAAGCAGCGGTCTGCAGTTGGCTTTAAATTATTTGGACTGAAAAATAAAAATAGCTGTAAATAAGCTGTGAATTTTGAAATAAAACATTAGCTCCCTCACATTGCGTCTGATAGATTATAGTTCAGGATAGATAATGTATGTCTATTATAGTTTTTCCTAGATTTGATTCAATTGTATATCTCCATAATTACTAAGTGAAGAACATCATAGCAAATTGAACTGTAAAAGCTGGGTGAGATTATTGCTATTAATATCACCAATATTCCACCCTAGAATCTGGCTTTATGTGCTCTTTTTTTTGCTTTGAACACCTGCCCCTTTAGTGGTCTCTGCAAGACCGTGTCTTTATATGTAAGTAAAGTGTGCAGAGAAGGTTTGTGAATTTGCATCACCAAAAATACAAGCATTGTCTGTTATTTCTTGTTGAACATCTTTGAGGCTACAATCTTAGATGGAGAACAACTGTTGTGCCCAGCTATAGGAAAAAGGAACAACTGATAAAACTACATCTCCCAGCATTATTGTCTGTGTATCCAGCGATCATCACATCCGAAAACGGAGACTCGCTGTTTGTGGTCCAAGCCCTGCAGAATCTAAGCATAGATTCCCCAAGAAGAAACAGGTCTGTCTCTAAATATGTAGATGAAGCAGAGTCCCTCCATTACTGAAGAGAAGAAGCTACCGGGACCCCAGCTTGGCAAGCCAATCATCTGCTCAATGAATGCGACTGCTATGTGCCACACAGCCCGATGCAGTCCTTGGACCTTATGTACCCATGTGTGCTCCAACGGCTACCCAAGAGTGGTCCCACAGTCAGAGGCTTGTGTCTGGGTAGAGATAAATTAGTTTAAGATGAAACAATGTACTTTAACCCTCTGAGTGCACGCTACCCATCATTACATCTAAATATTGCTCTTTTCATTTTGTGGTGATATTGCTTTGTGCTTAACTGGTCAAATTCATAGTAGGCCGCTGAGTCTGCTCTGCATGATTGGTTAGATCGTGAGTAGCGCTGAAAACCCACGCCACTGGGTCTCCTTACTCTGCTGGGCTTTGCCTTTTTTTCCTTCTCTGTTTCCTTATAAGATTGAGCCCTTTTGACTAGTCTGTCATGCTGTTAACAGCCACTGCCTTTGTTCTAATTGGTTGCTGTCTGGTGTGTCCTCCACTTGCTTTGTCTACTAGCTTGTTTGCAGGTTAGCCTAGCTACACAAACAGACACACATTAAGTTGGTTCTTTGTTAACCTAAGCTAAGGTTGTCCTCATTCCCACTACCTCATAATACAGGTCCTTCTCAAAATATTAGCATATTGTGATAAAGTTCATTATTTTCCATAATGTCATGATGAAAATTTAACATTCATATATTTTAGATTCATTGCACACTAACTGAAATATTTCAGGTCTTTTATTGTCTTAATACGGATGATTTTGGCATACAGCTCATGAAAACCCAAAATTCCTATCTCACAAAATTAGCATATCATTAAAAGGGTCTCTAAACGATCTATGAACCTAATCATCTGAATCAACGAGTTAACTCTAAACACCTGCAAAAGATTCCTGAGGCCTTTAAAACTCCCAGCCTGGTTCATCACTCAAAACCCCAATCATGGGTAAGACTGCCGACCTGACTGCTGTCCAGAAGGCCACTATTGACACCCTCAAGCAAGAGGGTAAGACACAGAAAGAAATTTCTGAACGAATAGGCTGTTCCCAGAGTGCTGTATCAAGGCACCTCAGTGGGAAGTCTGTGGGAAGGAAAAAGTGTGGCAGAAAACGCTGCACAACGAGAAGAGGTGACCGGACCCTGAGGAAGATTGTGGAGAAGGGCCGATTCCAGACCTTGGGGGACCTGCGGAAGCAGTGGACTGAGTCTGGAGTAGAAACATCCAGAGCCACCGTGCACAGGCGTGTGCAGGAAATGGGCTACAGGTGCCGCATTCCCCAGGTCAAGCCACTTTTGAACCAGAAACAGCGGCAGAAGCGCCTGACCTGGGCTACAGAGAAGCAGCACTGGACTGTTGCTCAGTGGTCCAAAGTACTTTTTTCGGATGAAAGCAAATTCTGCATGTCAATCGGAAATCAAGGTGCCAGAGTCTGGAGGAAGACTGGGGAGAAGGAAATGCCAAAATGCCAGAAGTCCAGTGTCAAGTACCCACAGTCAGTGATGGTCTGGGGTGCCGTGTATGCTGCTGGTGTTGGTCCACTGTGTTTTATCAAGGGCAGGGTCAATGCAGCTAGCTATCAGGAGATTTTGGAGCACTTCATGCTTCCATCTGCTGAAAAGCTTTATGGAGATGAAGATTTCATTTTTCAGCACGACCTGGCACCTGCTCACAGTGCCACAACCACTGGTAAATGGTTTACTGACCATGGTATCACTGTGCTCAATTGGCCTGCCAACTCTCCTGACCTGAACCCCATAAAGAATCTGTGGGATATTGTAAAGAGAATGTTGAGAGACTCAAGACCCAACACTCTGGATGAGCTAAAGGCCGCTATTGAAGCATCCTGGGCCTCCATAAGACCTCAGCAGTGCCACAGGCTGATTGCCTCCATGCCACGCCGCATTGAAGCAGTCATTTCTGCCAAAGGATTCCCAACCAAGTATTGAGTGCATAACTGTACATGATTATTTGAAGGTTGACGTTTTTTGTATTAAAAACACTTTTCTTTTATTGGTCGGATGAAATATGCTAATTTTGTGAAATAGGAATTTTGGGTTTTCATGAGCTGTATGCCAAAATCATCCGTATTAAGACAATAAAAGACCTGAAATATTTCAGTTAGTGTGCAATGACTCTAAAATATATGAATGTTAAATTTTCATCATGACATTATGGAAAATAATGAACTTTATCACAATATGCTAATATTTTGAGAAGGACCTGTATAGTTTGGTTCTGATACATACAAATCCAAGCTGAACTATGACATTACTGCATTGTTGTATTTGTATTATTTTAACATTAGTTAATTAGTGTTTTAACTATTCGTTATAAGAGTTTTTATTATCATCATTCTTCAGTTTACTTGTTTTCTTATTATCCATTTCCTTTTGCTTGGTAGTTTAGTTGAACGACACTAGCTTAGTTATACAGTTCATTGGCTCACATACTTTAACTGTCAAGTTGAACTATTGTGTTAATACATTCTTTTGTTTTAGAGAGAGGTATTTTCTGTTTATTCTGTGTATGTTGCAGTGCTACCTGTTTGAGAACACCAGTGCACAAATACTTCCTTCACATTTTGTTCTATAATACCACCTCACCAGGCTGGTATTCATAGAACAAAACCTGACAGAGACCGACAGTTGTTTGGCTTAACAATGACTTGTTAGAGTCGAATAAAAACACTTTTATTAATTATTAATTATAGTTATAAATTGCTGCTGATAGCCAAACCAAATATTGTTGCACAACAACGACGACACTCACAGCAGTGACAACTTTTTAAGGATTGGGGTGTCAGTCTTCACATTGATCCAAATGGTACAAACACTTTAATGGTTCTTTGGCACAAGAACTTTCTGCATAACTTTGAGCCGCCTGGCTGCATTTTATTTATTGGCTCTGCCATCTCACCAGGCTGGTATTCTGCCTGAACAATGTTTAGGACTCAATCATAAAACAACTAAGCTGTTACTGAGTTCCGAATCTGACATGATCTTTAACCGGTAAAAAAAAAAAAAAAAAAAAAGGCAGGTACAATAGCCCAGGTGCTTTATTTGGTTAAATATGAAAACACTTGAAACAGTAGGTTTTAATCTGAATGTGTAATTGTTTTACAGCATGTCTATATATTTCTTGATCTCTCCTGCCATTCTGACTAGACTTTAGGGCAAGTCGTGGCCCCAAGAGATACGGCTTGTTTTAAATTAAGTTTGTTTTAAAAAAAAGGCAAAGAGATTATGTTTTGCATTTTTTTGTTTTGTTTGTTTTGCTAATGGTCCCATTTACAGCCTACACCATTAATAATATGTGTGCGCAGCGTGGCAATGGAAGCGCTGCCTCAGATGATGTACACTCGCCATTTGAAAAACCCAGCAGGACCAAATCTAATGTTAAACAAAACTACCGCTTGCATCAAATTGTGAGGTTTTTTACTTTGTTCGAAATTAAGTTTTACCGCATACCAAGCGGCTATCGGCCATTTCAAAGCCACCGAAGGCAGCTGTGGCTTCAGGTTATCAAGCAGGTACAGGAGTTGGACAATGAAACTGAAACACCTGGTTTTAGAGCACAATAATTTATTAGTATGGTGTAGGGCCTCCTTTTGCGGCCAATACAGTGTCAATTCATCTTGGGAATGACATATACAAGTCCTGCACAGTGATCAGAGGAATTTTAAGCCATTCTTCTTGCAGGATAGTGGCCAGGTCACTACGTGATACTGGTGGAGGAAAACGTTTCCTGACTCGCTCCTCCAAAACACGCCAAAGTGGCTCAATAATATTTAGATCTAGCACAAGTATTGGGCCAAGGGAATGCCATGATATGGCAGCCCAAACCATCACTGATGCACCCCCATGCTTCACTCTGGACATGCAACAGTCTGGGTGGTACGCTTCTTTGGGGCTTCTCCACACCGTAACTCTCCCGGATGTGGGGAAAACAGTAAAGGTGGACTCATCAGAGAACAATACATGTTTCACATTGTCCACAGCCCAAGATTTGCGCTCCTTGCACCAATGAAACCGACGTTTGGCATTGGCATGAGTGACCAAAGGTTTGGCTATAGCAGCCCAGCCGTGTATATTGACCCTGTGGAGCTCCCGACGGACAGTTCTGGTGGAAACAGGAGAGTTGAGGTGCACATTTAATTCTGCCGTGATTTTGGGCAGCCGTTTTATGTTTTTTGGATACAATCCGGGTTAGAACCCGAACATCCCTTTCAGACAGCTTCCTCTTGCGTCCACAGTTAATCCTGTTGGATGTGGTTCGTCCTTCTTGGTGGTATGCTGACATTACCCTGGATACCGTGGCTCTTGATACATCACAAAAACTTGCTGTCTTGGTCACAGATACGCCAGCAAGACGTGCACCAACAATTTGTCCTCTTTTGAACTCTGGTATGTCACCCATAATGTTGTGTACATTTCAATATTTTGAGCAAAACTGTGCTCTTACCCTGCTAATTGAACCTTTACAATCTGCTCTTACTGGTGCAATGTGCAATCATTGAAGACTGGCTACCAGGCTGGTCCAATTTAGCCATGAAACCTCCCACACTAAAATGACAGGTGTTTCAGTTTCATTGTCCAATCACTGTAGTTTGGACTGAGGACATTATCAAAAATGCAGCTGTCTGTGGTGTCTGTGCCAATTTTATAACAGGTAAGGTTATGTGTCTACACTTCGATTTCATTAGGAACCCTGGTTTTCATAAACAATTGTTTGTACAGAGTAGATCCACAATTTATGGCTGTTAAATTTGGATTTACAGTAATAACTAGTGGCTAATAAACAAATGTGTGCATGTGTGTATCTCTCTACACCATCACTTATTTTTATTATAGGCACCTTGGGAAAGGGAGGAGAGATGACATATTAAACAAGCCACCAGATAAAACTGGTCCATGTGATACTCCAGAATAACAACAAGAATCCAACATGGAACATTTTCTTGGTACAAATATATTTTGTCTTATAAATAACCAGTTGTTAGGGATCCCATGGTTGTGTAATTCCAGGTAAAGTTATTAAATTATAAACAAAATTCTAGGTCTGGAAATGGTTAGGAATTGACACAATGTTTAGTAAAAGTAGTATACTGTCAGTGGCTTTTCACTCCTACTCTTCTTGTCCCACTTATCTCCTACACTGTGGTCCAGTTTTTTGGTGCATATTCAAACTGTTCTCTTTTCTATATTTAAGCTTAAGAAGCTATCCCATATGGCCATCTTAACCTGAGGCACTGTGCTGATGAAATAAAGGTTATGCCTAAGTAACATTACCTTGGCATATAGATTCGATGTATCAAAAACCACTATATCAAATATTTGTAAGAGCTGGATACCTGCCATGGCCATGATCCTCAAGCCACTCATTAAATGGCCAAGCAAGGGAAACATACTTAAAAACATGCCCAAAATCTTCAAGTGTAACTTGAATACCTGTCAATGCATCATAGATTGTACAAGAATGTTTACAGCCAGGTCCCAGACATGGTCATAATATAAATGCAACAACACAATCAAATATTTGATCGCTATCACACCAGCAGGAGCGATTTCTTGTTGATGTTCTGGGTGCAGTGGGCGGATTTCTGACAAACAGATCACTAAAGAATCTGGTTTCCTAAAACCTTTGGAGCCCAAGAAAGAGGTATTTGCAGATAGGGGATTTCTAATCAGAGACGAGATTACAGCTCATGGTGCAAGTCTTTGTATCCCTCACGTCACAAAGGGGAAGAGCAACTCTCTGCACATGAAGCAGACACATCTCCACAGTTTTCTCATGTTAGGATCCTTGATGAGCGAGTCATTGGTCAGTGGAAAAACGTTAAGATTTACAAACTACAATTCGACTGTCACAAGTTAATGCCTGGTTCTCACAGCAAGATTTAAAAATTTTGATATAACGGATTTGGTCCTGCAGTGTGTGGTGTCCAGCCACACGGCAAGCACAACACACCACACACGAACAGATTTCACTCACAAACATTAAGACATCAGATGGGAAATTTCGCAAACTTCTCGAGATCAAATGTGAGTTCAGAGTAATTTTGCTCCATTTTTCCGTCACCTTGTTTTCTGATTGGCCATATGTCACATTCAACAGGCTACATGCTTCTTTGTCCACTGGGAACACCCCACAAGGTAAGATATTGCACCAAGACCATCCATCGTGTTGAATATTCCCAATTTGAGGTCGGAGTGGTCTTCTGAGCAGACTAGATCCCTCTTAACACATCACACACAGGTGGAATATCTCAAACGATTATCTTAAAAGTCATCACGATGATCGGGGCATGTCGGAAAGGGAAGATCGGGTAAAGAATTAGCATACAAATCTTGCCATGTAAACCCAGTATAACCTGTTACATGATGTTGTAGTTCTATGTGATGCCCTGACAAACCACTGTAAAATAAGTAGCTATTAAGGAACTGTGCATAGAAATTCATGAGTAAATGAAATGGGCCACCTGGGCCTAAATGATTAAGGGAATATTCCTGTAGAAATTAACCTAAGTAGTAAATGCTCATGCTCCCCATCATGCTTTCATCTGGAAGCCGGTTGCTATTAGTTAAGGTTAATTTTTAAAGTCAGATTCGTGATCTTTCACGGATAGTGTGCTGGTGTATCTTGACAAGCCTCTATTAGCTGCTACACTTCCGTTGCCACGCTGCTCTTCTTCCAGGAAAAGTATGTTTATTTTGGCCTGATGCAGAGATAAAAACTTCAATTGTGTATACAAAGATAATGGACATTTTTTGATACGGGAGAAAATCTGCATGGCCCATTGCTAAAGAAGTGGCCAGCTGACCAAAGGACGACGCATAGAAGTCAGTAGGGTTGGAGATGGAGAATGGGCAGCAGGCAGTTAGTCAGGCAGTGCATAGACCTGAGCTGAAAGAAACAACTGACCACTGCTTTTTGCTTCTAATCTTTGTCCCATGGATAACAGGATGGATTATTTACAGCTGCAAGTATGCACAAAGCTTATACACCCACAAACTAAAGACTGATGCTTTTGCTTTTAACTATTTCCCAACATCGCTGAATCCAGCAGGACGTGATAGCACGCAATGCATGCAATATCTCAATAACAAAGGACTGCTTGGATGTAATATTTGGTAGTTTATTATATTTCAAGGGAAATGAATTAACGCTCTCCATGCAAATGACATATTTGGCCAGTTAAATGAACTTTCACTGGTCTTGATGCTCAAACTTGATATGGATTTTAGTCAATAAAATCCTCAAGCTTACAGAAAGTAGTGTGGAAATTGTGATAACAGATAACAAGAAGAATAGTGAGAAAAAGGTAGGTTAATCACAATCAAGATCAATATCACAATTTTCAACCACTACAGTATTTCGCGATTATTTGTTTTTTTAAAATCCTGCAGGCCTATGTATTGTGAAACCTACATCCTGACACTGAGGTGCATATCTAAGTCAAAACCCAAAGCACTAATAGAAGTTGTTGTGACCGACACTAACCAAGTTGGTTATCATGAACACTTCGAACGTAGGCTGGTCAGACATTTTTGAAGATGAAGTCACTCTTGATTGCTTAGGCAACTCATCCTGCTGATTACATATGAAATGATGTGCCAGGTGCTTCTCCTGTCCCAAGTGCTATTTAATCTCCCACATCACAAGGAAAATACTGCCTCATTAAACCACTCCGGACAACAGAAACATAATTTTATTTCATTATATATCTTTAATATACATGAAAAGACAAATAAAGTACTAAATACTTCATCAATCAAGGGATACATTACAAGTCATAGTTCACCATTTTTAAAACCTTTGTAAGGAGGGAGCAGATTTCTCTGTCAAGCAGGCATTCACAGATCACTGAACCAATCTGGGCCATTCATGCAGTTTAGCACCTCGAACACCCTGACCTGTGGACTGAAAATGCAGGAGATCAACTAACAAGCTTCAAATTTGTGGGTGACCTGTCCTCCATCCTGAGTCACTAGCTTACAAAAGTAAAACTAGTAATTTAATGTCACCGACCATCATCCATCATTTTCTGTCATTTATTTCAAATAGGATGAAAAGGAGCAGACAAATGCTGCCAGTACGTGTCCTTGAATGAAGTAGCCTAGTAAAAGAGTTCTTTCTTATGATAAAAGTTTTATTTGTCTGTCAATATGCCGAACGGAGGTAATGACAAAGCAAAAATTAATTCAGTGCACCACTCTTAACAAAGTAACATATAAAAGACTAGAGAAAAGGACAGATTTTCTCTTTAAGAGGTATGTGCTATCAAAAGTGTATTGATTTGCATAACAGCTAAATCATAAATGATATTGGAAGCTGATATAATAAAACATTAAGTGTGCTTTCAAAAAGCTTTTTATTCAAAATAAAAGAAGAGCTCAGTGAAGGGTAAGGCTAATTATGCTTTATTTATCTATATTAAAAAAAAAAAAAATATATATATATATATATATATATATATATATATATATATATATATATATATATATATATATATATATTGTTTATTCCTATTGAATAGGAATTCTCAAGGACAAATATATTTCTTATATAGATATATATATAGGAAGTATATATTTCTTGGTATATATTTTTATCCCTTCAATGATTTCGGGCTTGAGAAGGAACCAGAAGGGAAGGCCGAGTAGAGATCAGGATAAAGGTTTAAGAAAAAAAAGAGAAATGCTTCTGAGGCACCCTGCTGTTGCTGTGCAGAGGAGCTGATGTTGGAGGTCAAACGTATCCATCTCCAATAGGCAATAAATTTCTTCTGACAGTTTGTCTACGAGTGTGGCAGGATGACTGACCACTAGACTGTTTGAATGGGCGCGCAAACAACTTGATTGGGACAGATCGATTAGTTGTCTGATGGACAAACTACTATATTTTAAATGTCTATTTTTGTTGCAGTAGGTTGCACAATGTGACAATTTATCATTCTATGAATATAAATTAGACAACTAGCAAAAAGCCTTTATCTAGTTAGTTAAGTTACCATGGCCATCAGTAACTTCATTAGTCAAGCGCAAAAACAGCCAATGACATGACCGGTTCATTGGCCACAGAGCAGGGCAGCCAGACAAGAAATGCATACAGGAAACACATCAAGAAGGAGAGGTGATAATGTTCCCAATCTATTTAGTCACCATGCCAGATTAATGCAGAGAAGACAATGAACATGCATGATAAGCTACGGCAGTGAAACCTGCTGCTGTGCCAAAACCAGTCAGTAAGTGTGACAGTAAGCAGAGACTGCACCCTTCATGCTGCCAACAGATGGCCTGAATAAAACATATCCATCAAGAGGAATGGAAGGACAAGGGTATTTGATTTTTCCACAATTAAAAAAATGAGGTTCATCCTTAAGACAAGGTATAAGCTAAATGTGTTATACTCTTATCTGCTCCTGCCATGTACTGTGTGTCATGCATATGCATACAGGTCATGCACACACATTAAACAAGTTGCCCCACAGGATTTCTCCTCTCTCCGCTGCGTTGGCTACATATCACCTGCTCCTCTACCATATAAGGTGTATTTATCCGACTATGCTGTTATCCATGTTCTACCTACCATCACACAGAGGGAACAGTTTGTACAATACAGATCCTCCCGACAGCCAGGTGATATATGCCAGCAGAATCAACAGCAACAAATGGCACCGGCAGACACACGCAAGCTTCTGATTAAGATTTTACCCAAAGAATAGCCATACTCACACAGCAGAAAGATTACGGTCACCGGCACTGTGATGTGAAAATCCTCCCACCTTAAAATTATGTTGCAACGGCACATGCGGTGGAGCACTAGCCACCACAACAGCCTGCTGTATGTGTATGAGTGTGTATGTGTGAATGAGTGTAGGTGTGCGTGTGTGTGTGTGTGTGGAGACAGGCTAAGCTGCACTCTCACTGCTACTGCCTCAGCTGGGGCAGTCTCAATGCACAGCCTGTACCATGTCGGCAGCCAGCAGGGGTGGGCATAAGTATCAGTAGAGGTGTGTGTGTATGTGTGTGTGTGTGTTTGTGCGTGAACAGGACTGCATAGCAGAAAGAGGCTGTTTATTACCTGACAAGGCTTTTCACTGACTGGACAGAAGAATCAAGATTGACAGATGGAGGGATAAACTGATTGATACATTGATTACCATAGAAGAAAGGAGGATCAGGAGTAGAGAAAGCAAAGAAATTAAAACAAGCACAAAAGTGAAGTATCGACAGTTTAAAATAGCTATTTATATATACTGTATAAAATGACACAAAGACATACCCTTTTATTTCAGTCTGACATTAAATAGGATAAACCTGTTCTGTTTTATGTCAGTCAGAACTAGCTAAATCATTGCTGTTTGCTAAATTGCAGAAAAATTAGGGTTTTTTCTAAAGAAAAATGTTATTCACTTTTTTCTTTTTCTCCTGTTATGTCCACATAATGTGCTTTCATCATGATGCTTTCATCATGATACATGATGCTTGTGAAGTGCGCCAGTCCCTCGTGAGGCAAAACCTCCACTTCACAGATGGGATGTTCTTAGGCTTCCGAACATTCCCCTCTATCCTCCAAAAGTATTGATGGTCATTATGGCAAACCTCAAATTTTGCGTTATTAGACTGCAAGACATGTCTCCAAAAAAGAAGAAAGTCTTCATCCTTGAGTGTACTTTTTTATCAAGTCAATATAAACATTTCATGCCAAAACACATTCATCCCTGGGACATAGAACCTGTTTCCTTCCTGAGCAGTATGATGGGTTGACATTCCCATGTAAAGATGAGCTAGCATTGCCAGGCATCTGGACATTGGTGAAAAAGACTTGTGGAGGTTCATAACTCTCTTCCAGAAATCTTGCCTGATTTCTTTAAAAAAATTGTATGTCTATCAAGAAAGCCGTGTGTTGGAGGTGTTGTCCTAAACTACAAGTTACTCTCTATTTAACCTAAATGTTGTGAATTAACCTCTCAGAAGCTTACACAGCCATGACATCATCATTTGTATTTTTTTCTTTAATTGTTGAACCTCATTGTGACTGTAGTGTATAGTGTAGTGAATTTGAAGAAAGTAATAAAGAAAATGTCTATAAAATTATCCCTCATTATTCAGGCTTTTAGCAAATGTAAATAACTTTGGTAATACTAACTTACCTAAGACAGGAAATGTTTAGTGGGATTTACTGCCAGTCAGTGAGAATAAAAAGGTAATGTCTTTTATATAGTGTGTGGAAATACCTGGTTTCTACTATAGATCACTGCTTCCATGTTGTACCCCCTTTATGCCCTGTTGATGATATTTTAGATAAATAGCAGTGCAAGGGGTCCAGGGAGGATTCACGTGTAACCTACTTGCAGAAATGAGAGAAAAAAGCTAAATGACGATGAGATAAAACAGATGCAACTTGTTATGAAAGAAGTGAGGGAAAGATGCCGTGGGGCTACATGGGCAAAGAGGCAAAAGAGAAAAACAAAAGGGTTATAAAAAAGATAGAATGAAGAAAATGAGTGAGGTTGTAAAATGCTAAAGAAGAAACTAGCAAGTAGATGTAAAGACAAAGTGAGTCAGTGAGTGAAGACAGAAGAGAGAGAAAGATAGGAGGCACCTTTCAAGGACATGCATCAACATCTGTCTCAAACTGGTGTAATGCAGTTTGGGATTCCCACAACAATACTTTCAAACTAGCATTTAACACACCCTAGTGAATTTATTGACTGCAGAACATAAAGCCTGTGAGGTCCTCTGTTAGTCTATATGACTGGCTCATCCACGTCTCAAAGAACCCCCCCCCCCAGGCGGACACACACACACACACACACACACACACACACAACTGGCTATCCAAAAAGCCTACAACAACATAAAAGGAAAGGATAACAGCTTCATGCCACGTTGCTTTCATGTCCCTATCACACATTGTATTGCGTCACTTGCGGAAAAAGACGGAAAGGAGGAGAGGAGTGAGCGTCTAATTGTTTCAAAGTGCTCCCTTTATAATATGTATCTGTCCTTTTTCTATTTATTCTTTTTCACCTGTCTTTCTCTCTTTTGGTATCACATGTGTATTATGCAAATATCAAATGCTCTACATCACCAGCATCACAAACAGCATCTTCCCACGTCAGGGTATTCCCACTAGGATGAATACATGTTAAACAGGGCTTAGCTTGGCATCCAGCAGCTTGTGCTGCAGTGGACAGGACAAGCTAATGCAGAGGTCTCAGATTTGTTTGTTGCCCACGCACATGCACAATGTTTCCAGTTAAAAAGAAATGACTGCCTGGTTACATGACAAGTTTTGACTAAGAAAATGAACTGTTCAGCATCATTTTTCCACAAGAGATGAAAAGCAGATGCTTGCTCAAAGAAATAATAGATTAAGCTCTGAAGGCTGCCAACCTGTGATGCTTGATTTGCTTACAAAGCCTAAAGATTTACAAATATCCCAATCTGAATAATACTGAAAACTCATTTTTTTCTTGTCTTTGTACAAGATAGAACCAATTTAGAAAGAAAATTAAATATTAGCTGAATAATTAAAATTATGAATAATCTAATTTGCTGATGGCATTTACTTGATGTACTTTAATTTCTTAGTAGCTACTGTTGGGATCACAGCCATGGTTACAACATGAAAGGCCAGTACAGACTTTCCTGGAACTTCCAAAATTAATTGCAACAACCTACTTCCAGCAACTGAGGAAAGAGGGGGGCTAGCAGCAGACTTCCCATGATGCACTGGCTGTATAAAAGCACCCCCCTTTCCAATGGTCCGATCTCTTCCACTGTTCCTCTTTGCGGGACCGGGATTGGAGAGGCAGCGCACTAATGTCTCTTTGCTGGCAAACAGACATAAACTCTTCAAACTGGATCCAAGGTTGTCATATGATCATCGATCATATGCACCAAGATAAGTACAAATGAATCACTCTGTCTATCTGGTAGATTCATTCATGAAAGAGAATTAAGGTACACGCCTGGCTTGACTTTCTCTCTAAGGCCTGCAGAAGCAAACGGTGTTCCAGAGAAGTCCCCAGTAGAGAAGCTGTCTCTACAGGCCGAGTGAAGCGGTTTTCCCTGCCTGAGAGAAGGACAACAGGAGCCGCATCACCATGGTTACGGTAACATGCAGTTTGGTGGCCGACAGAACATCCGCCACTCCCCACAGCTAAGGAGGTTAGCTGTAGCTAACCGTTTAAAGACTGTGGATGTTTCTTCAAACTTCGCCGCCTTGGACAACGTTCCTCACCACAGTTCATGAGGTTAAGCGTTTGGGCAGAATAATATAGAAGTGATTTAGATTGAAATGATCTAAACGTTTTTCATTTTATGAAGTTTGGTTTTGTCTGTGTTGAACTCAGCTATCTTGGTGCTAGCAGAATATCTGCAGCACATGTGTTCAGGTTGTGTTCTGTGTTTGTGGGTTTTTAACGTTAAGACAAACTTTATTTAAAGGTTGACTTTAAACACAGAAGATCGGCCATAACGCACCCTCCGCGCTTATGCATTTTAACCCTTTTATTGACGGTATTTTTAAAGGTGTGTGTTTGATTCTGGTGCTAAGCTATCAGCCTCCTTTGTTAGCTTCAACCGCTAACAGCTAAGGACACGTGCTTGCTGCCAAATAATATTTATCCAGAAAGGTTAGTTTTCAATCCAGTAAATGTGTCCCTAACATCATTTTACTAAATTTGATAACTAAGTAAACACCATTAAGCCCCATTTCTCCAGAAAGATTTGGTTCTTTTCCAAAATATTCCCTTAATAATATTTCTTTAAATATTATTTCAATAAATAAAGGCAGCTAATGAGACCCCGTTGAGAATTAGTCATCCAGAAGGTTGGTTTTATTCAGCAGATCATTCTTAAAACATTATGTTTCCAGTTGTGATCTGTCCCAAATTCAGCTCTGACATTCAGGTGGTAGGGTAGAGTGGGAAATTTAACATCAACAAGCATAGATCCATCCTGCCTAGTATGTATAGTCCAGGATGGTGATGGTATAAAAGTGTAGAGGATATTTTCTTCACACACTTTGGGCCCCTTAGTACCAATTAAGCATTCTTTAAAAGCCACTGCCTAACAGAGTTGTTGCTTTATTACCACATGGTACCCATCTTCTGATGTCAGCTTCCAGCAGGACTATGCACCGTGTCATAAAGCTCAAATCACCATCAAGCTGGTTTCTTAAATATGTCAATTGGTTTACAGTATTGCAATGGCCATCTGAGTCACCAGATCTCAATGGAAAACAGCATCTTTGGGATATGGGGAAGAACTGTGTTTGTCAATCATGTCAATGTGAAACAAAATCCTACAGGAATGTTGCTATGAAATCTATGCCAAAAAGAGAGCAAGTTCTACAGACAAAAGAGATTTGGTGATTGTAGGTTAGGGTTGCCAAAGTAATCTTTTAGTGTAATCTTTCAGTGTAACCAATATAAAAAAGAAAGAATAATTCAAACTGAGCCATTTTCATCTCCCCAAGCTGGTAAACAACTTTATGGAGCAGAGCTGCAGACACAGACACTCAGCCCCTTCTTTCCCTTGCAGCCTCACCATAGCTGAGAATTAGAACAGAGAGCTGCTGCTAGACGTATAAAACTCTGCTAACATGGCAAGTACATCTGGAGAAAAGCTTTAGCAACCCTCTTTAGGTGACATGGCAAAGCCAAAAGCATTGAATGGGGAATTTTGCCAGAAGAATACAGAAAGGCAGAGAATGCTAATAAGTAGGGACCGATATCAAAATTCAGGCAGATATCAATATGTCCGATATTAATATCACTGTTATGGTCGATAACTGATATTTACCGATATTACATATCATATATATTTCACTACCCTTTCAACACTGAAAAAACGACCACCCCGCTGACATTGCTTCTCTGCTTCAGTTAAACACCCTACAGGCATACACTTCATCACTATCACTGTCACATACCCAAACAAATACGCCTCCCCTCCCCCTCCAAAAGCATATACACAGAGCAACTAAATATCGGTTATTAATATCAGCCCAGTTTTATTGTCAGGCCAATAAAAAATGACTAACATCGGCCGATACCAATTTAATGCCCATATATCATGCATTCCTACTAATAAGCTTAGCATAAGCCTGAGTTATGTGTTTAGATATTAACAACTTACCAATAGCCCCATTACTATGTTCCACACTACCTAGTTGGTGTGGAGCCCGCATAACACAACAGCTTCACTCTACTGCGATTAATAATTAAGGCAGGAAAATGTGCAACATCAGACATTTCCATCAGGTAATGGTGATGTGGGGAAATTACCAGCAAACTCCTCCCTACCTTCCTCTTCTGCTTAGCTGTAAAAGAATAAGTGGCTAATGTAGCTAATACTAAAACAGGTAAACGTTAACAAACGGTGGATTCAGACTGCTGCTGACAATGAAAGACCAAAGTAGTCAGAACCCATGGCAACCAATCCTGCTCAATCTAATTGATCAAGGAAAAATATATAAAATGACCAAAAACAGAAACCTACAATGGTTGCTGCTGAATATATTTGCATGGGGCAGATTCTTGTCTACACTGTAAAAAAATAAATTGTCCAATTTGTTGCACAATTGAATCCAAGGTAAATACTTCTATAAAGAATATTACCATTTCTACTGTTACCCTATCTACTGTGTTGGGGCCATCCATTTTGGTCACACATTTTGACACACGCAGCTCAACAGACGTCGCAGCTCTGACGTCACTGGGAGTATAAACCAGCTGAGATGCAGCTGAGATGTTTCGGGGCCATTTCGGAGGCGCATATCTGGAGAGACAAAAGCTCGCAGGCGAACTTTTGCTCCACAAGGCCATTCCCGGAAGAGCTTGAAAGTTGAAAATCTGTCTGATACGAGAAGATCAGAGGATTTATTTGCCGATCGAAGACCACGCCACACTTGGCGCAGGTGAAAACCTACAGAGGTTTTATGTCCAAGGAGATGTTGATTCAGTCGACTAAACGGTTCGTCATCTTTTCCCCTCCTGGATGGATGAGAAGTTACCGGGGTTTTTTTCTCAATTCAATCATGGACGCGTGATCCCCCTCCCCTCCTTTTCTTCAGACCTGATCCATCCTCAACCGGTGGAGAGAAGAAATCAACTTCAAAGTAATTTCGTTCTTTTTATATTAAACCAGATAGGTGCATTTAGAGGTCTGGGCAGGATGAGGCAGTTAAGGTGATGTAGGATCACCAGTAGTTAATCTAAGGTATTAACTTGTTGCATGCAATACCGATTGAATTATGTTATGCTGAGCTGTGTTTTGATTTGCTGCGCAAACGCTGCTGAATTGTGTGTGGTTAATGTTTGTCTGGCTGATCTCAAATCAGCCAGGAGTTAGAAGTTGGACTTTGAAAAGTTTTTCATTAAAGGCAACTGCGGTCTGGGCCTCGCCCGACCATTCTTTGTTCCAGTTTTATTGCTGGAGATTTTCCACTGAGTTCCCGCCTCAGAGTTTATGACCCTTTGTCAAGATTTGGGGCGTTCAGCTGCTAGAGGCTAAAGGGGCATGGCCCCACCGTTTCATCAGCTGATCGCTGCAAGCTTGACATCAGAACACCAGGAGGATTTCTCTTCCATTTAACCCAAGTTACACATTTTGTCCATAAAACTGCTGGTTTGATCTTCATAGACACTAAATGCATGTATATTTTTCTTCTATTATTATTGGTAGGTTGTCATTTTTATTCCCTTTGTGTAGAATGGTGCTTGTTAGTTAGGTGAAGGTTTTGGACCAAAATAATGGTATATCAGGATTATTTGGCTTCAATAAATCTTCAAATATATAATTAAGTGAAGCGTTTGTGTTTATTTTGTGCAAGAGTGATTTATCTGTCAAAACAAGGTCGTAGATCCCCAGCTTCGGTGAAGCGGTTGAATAAACAGTGATAGTGTGTGGTTTTGGTTAATAATTAATAATTATTAAAGAGCTTTGAGCCCGTAATCACAAAACCAGAGGACATCTCTGATTTCTATTCATAAGTGATTTTTGGTTAAGAAATTAATATTTTCCAAATTAATATTTTAAATTATAATTCTTGATGAATATTAATTAATCAGTCAGTCAGTCATTTTCTACCGCTTATTCCACAGTGGGTCGCAGGGGAGCTGGTGCCTATCTCCAGCAGTCTATGGGCAAGAAGCAGGATACACCCAAACAACCAAGCACACACTCATTCATACACCTAAGGGCAATTTAGAGTGACCAATTAACCTAACAGGCATGTCTTTGGACTGTGGGAGGAAGCCGGAGTACCCGGTGAGAACCCATGCATGCACGGGGAGAACATGCAAACTCCATGCAGAAAGACCCCAGGCCGGGAATCGAACCCAGGACCTTCTTGCTGCAAGGCGACAGTGCTACCAACTGCGCCACCATTAATCAATAATCATAATCCTTACAACTGTCTACTTATTGGTTTAGCCCTAAATAAAACAAGGAAAACATTATAAGTGGTAATATTTTTCTGTTCTCTATTAAAAAAGAACCATGTGTTTTCAACAACAGAAACATAAACAGAAAACCAAAAAACATAACTGGGTTGTGGAATCAAAAATGGTATCAAGTATTGTTCTTAGTATCGGTATAGAGAAATTTTAGTTACATGACAACACCAGTGTGGGTTTAAATAATCCAGTGTATAGTACAATTAAAAACTGCTTGGCAATATCTTTATCAATAATTCAGTTTGAAATGAGTGATTTTCCAAAGACTAATATTGCAATTGGAGTTTTACTGAACACAGCAAAATAAAGAAGATGAAACAAACTGAATAGAACAGAATACTTGTAAGCCTATGGTGTATCTGTGTTGAGTTTGGTTTTGGTTCCTCTATAGTAATTTAGCTTAGTCAAGAAGCGTATGGTAGAGTAAGGAGAGAAGAGAAGAGAAACTGGAAGCAGTGATGGGGATCAGAAACAGTCCCTGAATATCAATGCACCATGTCTAAGAGAATTCAGGGCTGCAGTGCACCAAAAACAAGGAACCTGGGAAACAGAGCAGAGTAGGATCACAGGCAGCCGGAGTTAAAATACTAGTTTTACATACTCTCCAGTATGACCTATGTTTTACTTTCATAAATCCTAGTATATCATAGACATTCCCTTGTCTGAATTTCCTGCTTGACTTCACTTATTAAATTGTTTTACTTGAGATTTAAATAAAAAATAGGATCTTATGCTATACTTTTTCTAATGAAAATTTGCAAGTACTTTACTAACATGATAGACAAGTTTCTTTCCAATCAAGCAACACAGGCAGATGACTTTCAAACAGACACTACAGGGATGCCTTTACACTAAAAGAAGCACTCATTTATTATGTGATACATCTTAATTAAAGAACAGCAATCAAGAAGGCTTTGGGACACCTCCAGATATTATGCTTCCCTTACTTCCTTCCCATCGATAATATCTCCATCTCCTTTCAAAAAGAATCTGGTGAACAAGAAAATTCCATGTTTACCCCAGGTCAATCCCATATCCTCATTACTAGCCACCAGCCAATAACCATTAACCTCATTAATTGCGGAAGCCTCATAGTGTCTCCTGGGTGCAGTGGTAAAATGAGGCTGCAGTGTACTTGTGTGTGGGCATGCACACAAGCATGCAGATAATGAGATGACTCCCAAAGGTATCTAACCTTTCCCTTTATGAGGTCAACATCACTAGTTGCTGTTACACTATCAGGCAAAAAGCGGGCAAGTGAGAGTTTGCCAGGGCCTAAAGCTTTTTCACTTTCAGTTCTTATATTTAAGTGGGGCTCTCTCACAGCTAGGGACACCCTTGACAGATCACCAGTCCATCACAGGACAACACAGAGACACAGAACAAACATCCATTCACACACTCATATATAAGGGCAATTTAGAGAGACCAATTAATCTAACAGTCATGTTTTTGGACTGTGAGGGGAAGCCAGAGTATACCTCCTGGGAAAAATTGTAAACTCCACGTAAAAAGACCTCAGGGCAATATTTGGACACAGGACCTTTTTATTGCAAGGCAACATTGCTAACAACTACTCCACCGTGCTGCACTCTAACTAAACATATGTGTTTTAAATAAGCTTAGACTGTAAACACAAGTGAATATAACGTTTTTCTTAGTATTATTTGGTCTTTTTTTTTGCAGAAACTTGGAGTTTTAAATATTAATTTAAAAATTTGTATAATGGTCTAAATTTGTACTTATACGAACACCCTCACAGCCTTTGAAGGTTTATGTAACAAAACCTTTAATTAGGAATACTACATGAGATAAAGTCTGAGATATCTATATGCAATGACGTGCTCTCTTACAGATCTTTTTTTGCTTTTTTGTCACAGTTAAATGTTTCAGAAAACAAATTTAATTTTGATGTCACAGATCAAGACAACTTGAATAGGTACAAAACGCAGTTTTCAAACCATTATTTGACTTACTAAAAGAAAAATACTGTGCAAACATATTTGGTTCTTTCTAAAAATATACATCCTTCCACATTATTAAATCATAACTTAACTGTGATTAACCACTTTTTAGACACCGGAGTTCGAGTTCACTAGCCTCATCCAGATTTTTGCCAGATGGGTACAATGACAAAATCACTCAAGCAGAACCTGTCTGACAACATAAAGTAGAAAAAAAGCTCTCAATAAGGAACACATCTCAAGAACATTTGACAAAGTAATCTACCTCTGAGTCTGGAAGGGGATAAAGAGCCATTGCTAAGACTTTGAGACTCTAGTAATCACAGTAAGAGCCATTATCCACAAATGGAGAAAACATGGAACAGTGATGAACCTTTGCAGGAGTGGCTGACCTACTAAAATTACTTCAAGACTGCATTGACTAATCATCAAGAAGGTCACAAAAGAACCATCTAAAGCACTGAAGGCCTCACCTCCCTCAGTAAAGGTCAGTGTTCATGATTCAACAATAAGAAATAGACATCTATGGGAGAGTTCCCAGGTAAAAACCACTACTGACCAAAAATAACACAAAGGTCCATCTCATGTTTGCCATCTTGACATCTTAATGATCCATAAGACTTTGTGAAGTCAAAAGTTTTTTGTGTTTTTTTTCAAAGGTGTGCCTCTCTTTATGTCTACAGTAAAATGTATACCGTTTTAGAAAAAAAACATCACATAGCAGTAATGTCATAGTCTGGGCTGCTTTATTGCTTCCGAACTTGGACGATTTGCTGTAATTTATGGAATAGATAGAGATGCTGTGGCATGACCTTAAACAGACAGTTTACTCGAAAACTGAATTAAAACAATTCTGGAAAGAAGAGTGGATCAAAATTCTCCACAGTGACTTAAATTACTTATTGCCAGATATTCTATAGATCTAATGGCATTTGTACCTGACAAGGGTGTTAAGTCTAGGGGCTATTACATTTCACTTAGGGCCAGGTTTATTAGATAACTTTCTGTTAAATCATCATTTGAAAACTGACTTGTGTGTTTACTTGGGTTATATTTCTTTGATAATACAAACTGATCATTTAAAGCATTTATGTGTGAGAAAAAGGAGGGATCAAATACTTTTTTCACAGCACTGTATGTAAATTAAGTCTCAGCTGATGTCCTCCATGCCATGCCACATTGATGCAGTAATTAATGCAAATGAAGTCCAGATTAAATATTGATTGGTTATACTGTACAGTACATGGACCTTTTTTTGTATGCTGACATTTCCGTATAAACAAAAAAGGCCTTATTTAATTTTAAAATTTTCTGAAAAACAAATTTTGGGTTTTCAATAGATGTGAGGCGTAGTTGTCAAAATAACAGAAATAAACTAAGGCTAGGTCTTAGTTTAATTTTCAATTATTACAGAAAAAAACATGTCGCACTGTGGAATGTCAACCCAAATGCATCGAGAGGCACCTAGTGTGGTCTTCTGCTGCTGTAGCCCATCCTCCTCAAGGTTAAACATGTTGTGCGTTCAGAGATGCTCTTCTGCATGCCTTGATTGTAACGAGTGGTTATTTGAGTTACTGTTGCCTTTTTATCAGCTTGAACCAGTCTGGCCATTCTCCTCTGACATCAACAAGGCATTTGTGCCCACAGAACTGCTGCTCACGGGCTATTTTCTCTTTTTGGGACCATTCTCTGTAAACCCTAGAGATGGTAATGCGTGAAAATCCCAGTAGATCAGCAGTTTCTGAAATACTCAGACCAGCCCATCTGGCACCAAAAACCATGCCACCTTCAAAGTCAATTAAATCACCTTTCTTCCCCGTTCTGATGCTCGGTTTGAACCGGAGCAGATCGTCTTGACGATGTCTACATGCCTAAATGCATTGAGTTGCTGCCATGTGATTGGCTGATTAGAAATTTGTGTTAACGAGCAGCTGGACAGGTGTACCTAATAAAGTGGCCAGTGAGTGTATTTCCCGCGTCTATTGGCTGTGAGTATCTGCTGCATCACACCTCGGTCAAAGTTCAACTAATTTTAACTTTAACCTGACCATGCCACCAACCCTTACTTGTTTGGAGCTTGCAATACAACTGAATGGATTTCACAGCACAGCGAAGCTGGTGCCCCATTCAGTGTGCAAGCCCCGATCACCAGATTATGTCATCAAACAGCGCTAAATAACAGGAGTAAAAATACGTTGAACACTGCTTTCCAGAGTAAACTACAAAAATGATACCACAGAGCCCAAACATTTAAAATATAAAGGTAGAAAATATCTGTGACAGAATTAGAATTCCCAATGAGGTGGGAGGAAAGAACAACTGAATATGTGTTAGTGTTGCTATGCCAACATGTTATTGATCCAGAAAGTTTTTTTGTTTTTCCTTTGTTACATTTTGTTTCGTGCTGAAGGTTAAGGTATTACATTTCCAATAAAGTGCAGTGACTGTAAAGTGTCAAAGAGAGATAGGTTCAACACGTCTGAATATAGAACTAACTAACAGAAACCCTGTTCTGTACATACAGACGTATTTAACTTTTTCCCCAATATAACTGCAAGATTTAGAAGAGTATGAAGTGTAAAGCTGCTAGTTTTCTTGCTGCCATAAGACATTTTTAATGTAGCTGTATCTCGATCTGTAAAGTTGGATGAATCACTGCATTGAAACAAAGCCACAAAACAGAATAAAAAAAATTCCCTCATTGTGTCAAATAATGGTATTTGATAATAAATGTGATTAGTCATTACTTTTTCAAAATAAGCACTTAAAATATATCACTCTCAGTGTAATGAATTTGTTTGATATCTAAGTATTGCTTTATACATTGAATTACTGAAAGAATGATACTCTAATTTACTGAGATGCAGGAGTACTTTTAGTGTCATACTGTTAACTGCCGACCTGACCCACATGCAGAGAACAACCAGAGACAGATGAGATTAGTGAATGTTTATTTAAAAAAATGATCCGGGAAACAAGACTGGAACCGTCTGGCTGCGGGAGAAGAGCAGAGTTACAAACTGGACCTCAGAAAACGCACCAGAGCTGATTGTGCAGCTTACAGGTAACGCAGGGAAATCCGCCGGGGGGAATGGTCATAGAGAGAGTGGCTCGCCTTGACCGCCATGTTCGTTGAGATGGGGCCAACAGAAGGTGCTGGGAGGGCGGACAGGATTCGCTTCGCTGGTGGCTCACAGAAGAGTCAGCCTGAAGGTTCAATTTGGGACTCGGTTCAGACCGATTCTTTAAATCTCTGGTCAACTCCATTGGATCCAGAGGTAAGGCACCTGGAAGTGTCAGGACAGGCAAAATCAGTGCAAGTTTACAGAAAATTTCAGAAATAACTTTCAAACTACAAGAGTAGATTTGAGGGGAGGCCAGTAGCTGTACCGCAAGGGCAAAACGCTCAGGCAACGACGTGCAGGCGTTGCCTCTTCATATACTGCCCAGTTGATAAGCCTGATGAGCTGCACCTGTCCCTTCTCCAGCACCTCCAGGCAACGGCACCTGGCGGTAAAATGATTAGCTGCAGGCAGACACACCACGGATTCTGACATTTAGTTTAGCCTCTGTTGTACTTGGCCCTTTGGGGAGGCTCCATGGAGTACTTATCTTTTCTCTTTCCCTACTGTTTTCCCTCTCTACCCTCATATAACGTATATAGCTGTTATATCTGTAAGAGTATGGAAAAAAAAAATCAGCAAGGCAATCAGCACTGGACAGATTGCTGAACATTTATTTTTCCTAGAAGGGTTTTAAATTTGAACGCTTTTAAATCTAGCATACAAAAGCAGACAATTGTAATAATTTTGGAAATTCCACCAAAATATTATAAAATATTACTGAAACTTTTACTATCATCGCTGAGTATTTATTTCCACCTTCATTCAATTAAATCATCAAGTGATTCTATTTGTTTTGTAGTCTGATTAGTGGCCAACAATCAGCAATTCTCTGTTGCATCTTCTGATGAACTTTAAACTACAGGGAGACGTAAGCAGTGTGTTCTCCTACAGAGAAATTATTTAGTACTTTGCAGAATGCTGCAAACACCATACACATCACTATAAGTTTCCTCTCTGCTCCCAATGATGGTTTTCTTAATTGACTATTCTGCCAATTATCTTCTCAATAAATCTATTAGTTGCCTAGTTTACAAAATGCCAGGAAAATAATATAAAATAAGGTAATACAATACTCCATGTGGCTTCCTCAAACTGTTTACTCTTCAAAAGGGTATTTCTACTGAAGAAAAAAGATATGGCAGTTATCCTGAGATATGGCAATTAAATTTATGCATAACTTAGATTTTAGGGGAAATATGGTTATCTGTTTGGATATGTTATCTCTGCTTACAAATACTGATCCCTCTGTTTCCCAAAAATGTATAGGTGAGCTGAGAAAGAGCGCCTACTTGGGCAAGCATACTGTGACTCATGCAGTCATAACCAGCATCACAAGCAATGATATGAGGGGCTCATCATTCTGTCCTATTTTCCTCTCTTGTACCTCTCTCTCCAACATCGTTTCCTTTGCTCTCCACTCACTCCTTGTTCCAAGAATGATGGAGAGCTTCATACCTCTCCCCAAGGACAGCCATGAGCAAAAGACTAATGGGAACACACACACACACACACACACACACACAAGCCGCGCAAAAGTCCAAGACACCGACATCCACGTACACACATACTTCCAGAAAGCCAGCAGACTGGGAGAAACTGTCCGACATTTGGGGTGAACTGTAGTGCAGCTCACTGCATACCAAACCCAGAGAGGCAAGGGTACACAGAGGAGAGTGGGACATTATATAATGACATTGTCAGGACATACAACATCTGCTGTGCTTTTTTTAAAGTGAAAATGTATATGTTGTCATTTGACTAAATATACAAGAGGTCTGCTGATAATTATATTTAAAATTTGTCCATTTTGTAGAGACTAGTAACTTAAACTACTGTCATTTCATAACAATATCACACAAAAAAATGCAGGAGCGAACATCCCCTACAGGTCCTGCAGAAACCGGATTGCTAATTTTAAACTTTATCATAATAATTATTGAAATCAATCAATAGAAAAAGAATGAAACAATTATTGTGATAATTACTTAGTCCATATCACCCAGCTTAATGCATGCCTTCAACTTAATCATTTGAAGATAAGTAATAAAAATGCATCAGATTCAGAAATTATTTAATGTAGCCTATGCAAATATTCTGTAATAATTTCTAATTATAAAAAAAGAAAAAAAAAAACTTTTACCCTATTACATCCTACTGGTGGTGGGTTTGAGCGACACTTGGCACCCACCCTGCCAACCGCATTGTCTCGTCTCACCGTCACCGAGTGGGACAGAGATCACTCAGTGAGGATCTTGTCATACAAAGACAGTGTTTTCAGTCAGAGGCTACTTTAGATCTGCTGTAATACTGACAACTAGAGAGGAGATCCTTACTGTCCACAGCCATCACAGTCTGCAACTCTTTGAAGAAACCTTTATTTGAATTACAAAAACATTTATTTTCCCTTTGGGATTAACAAAGGATTGTAGAATTGAATTAAATTATTTTCTACAGAGTTAATTAATTTGAGTTGTTTTCATTATTTGCTGGATGTGAAGCATCTCTTTCAATATCACAAAGCCATTTGGATAATGTATTAAAAAATTAAATACAATTTGCCAAAATATCGAGAAGGCCTCATGGAAAGAAAAGAAGAATTTTAACTAATTGATCCCTTCCCCCCCCCCCTTCTTTGCCTACGTTATGAACCAGCATTCGAATAAGGATGAGATCCCAGACAAATGTTTGGGAGGTTGACGGGCCATTTATGTACAAAGAGAATGTACCAACCCACACCTGCATTCAACTGAGAAAAACCTGTATCCTTTAAATAAATAACTTTGTGCACAAGATTCAGAGAAAACCCACAAAGGGATAGAGAGAACAGGAAAGGTTAAGCAGAAAGGCACACGCCAAAATTTGAGCCAGGAATCTAGTGATACTGACTTAAGATTATATTGCTGAAGAGTTAAGGAACAACCAATGTCTAACCAAATAAAGTTTATATACTGTGTCTGAGAATCAGCAACTTTTCATATTTGCCACATAACAAGTGACTAGAAAATATCACACAATGTGATGTCAAGTGATATCCTCTATTTTTCATAGTCTATGCAAATGCAGCAAAATAAAGAACGGTTTCTTAAAACCACTGCTTTATGTAAACATCATTTTCAGTCCATAAAGCCTGGTTTCAGTTCATGGATTCTTTCTGCAAAGTCTGTACACCTTTGTTTGTGTTCCTGTGCTAGACCCTTGAAAACAGAAATGTATCAGGAACTCATTCAGGTTGAAAGGAATTTGGTGAGAAACAAGTCAACAAAGCAGGATGTCCAAAGTCATTAATCTAGCCAAGACTCTGGTCTTTGTTATAGCCATCTCTTCTTTTTCTTACCCTCCAGAGACACACAGTCCCTGCATTTTGCCTGTACAGCAAGGATTAATCTCTTGTTTAGATAAACTGTGGGAATTGAGTCTGAACAAAAACTATAATCAGTCTTGTGTGCTTATTAGTTACCAAAAATATGCTCAAACACAAATATAGTTAAAATATAGTTATAGAGTACTCAACTGTCAAACACTTGATTTTTATTATATTGAGAAAATATGTTGACTTTGAACACCAATTATCAGTATGTTTGGTTACAGATGATTGTCACTTTGGATGAAGGCCTATTAGGCAAAAATGAGACACTTTCCCTCACATGCAGAATAAATCACCTGCAAAGAAAATTTATATCAAACCACAAACACAGTGTGCAAGTCATGTTTAAAAGCTATGTAAAAAAGAGTATAAAAAAAACTCAGAAATACCAACATTATATTATCTGGTTTAAAGAAACATTAAAACTGTGAAGCAAGACAGAATAGGAGAAAAATACAATCCAAAACCCATAAAAGCTGTGGACCTCACACATAATGCAACACATTTCACTGTAAGATGATTTACAGACTTTATGACACTTCCTTTAGCTGGTCCAAAAGAATTACAAGTAGAACTAAATGAAAAACAACAAAACTTTTTTAAACACAAACTATAAAATAAACTATCCACTTTAAACTAATGAAACTAGTGCTAAAACAATTCCTCGATAATGATTCAAATAAAAATAAAAAACACTGATGCCTAAATCTCTTGCGTTGGTCATTTCCTTATTAAAGGAAACACAAGTTGGTGGACTTCTAAATTACCATATTTGGAATATATCTATGAGGAGCTTGTCTATCAATTGATAAGAAATATTTTATAAAGAACAGACAAAAAAATATTTACATTTCCAGTACACCCAGGAAGGACAAAATAGAGTTTTAGGTTATTCTTTATTTTCCAATTTAATAGAAACTCCAAACTGCTTGAGGATAAAGAAAACCGTTTTAAGTTCATGCCAGAGAAATCTTGATAAATAATCTTTAGACAGACATAGGCAAGATTAAGGTGAGTGATAGTTTTTAATAGAACGAAAGGCCGTACAGGTGTCCTGATATGCAATAATAAATTCACTGTAAATTGTGGGCTGTGATATATGTATGACTGTGAGTTTTGCTTAGTATTGATTTAGAAAATGGGGATGGGCACAAAGTTGTTGAACAAAAAGGATTGGGAGTTAGTGGATACATTACTTATTTACTAAGACACTTTATAGCAGCAGTTTGGAATGGGCCAATAGGAATTGTTTACGGTATAACAGCCTTGTGTAAGAATGCCACAGTTTCACTGTATCAAGGTATTGACGTAAACGTTTAAAACAAAAATGTTTAACAAGATTTCATCGCTTTAAAGAAAAAAGAAATGTTTACATTGCCGCTGCTAAAATAGTATTGTTTCATCTATTGTTGTTATTTAGAAAACATCTGAGAGTGTCGACAGTATGCAGCTTGATATACTCATGATTTGGTTTCCGCCACCAAATCATGAGTTTTCACCACATAATGTTTTCGCAAGAAGATTTGAAGAAAGATAAGAGTGACAGGTGATGTAGAGCATAGAAACAGGGAAGGGAAGGACAACTCAACTAATTCAGCCCATTCCAAAATTATCTAAGGAATTTATTTAAAGGGACTTTAAACCATAGCAGCGGTATGATGGAAAATAGTAAAACTTTTGAAACTGTAGCTTTTTAAAACCGTGGAATACTTTGACACCTGAAAAGGGCCCATGTCTAGATAAAGTTCTAACTGGAACTATAAAAAGATGAAGATATGTAGGGATCCCAAAGGGTTATGTTACAAACACAGAGTCTCTGTAGACAGTATGGCGGGTCCCTTTTTAGTGTTCAGTTGCAATGTCTGCTCCGACCCTCAACAACAGTCACAGTTGCTAATGTGTCCCATTTGGAACAATAATTTGCCACCACTGATCTATAGTAATGTATAAGCTTTTAGAGTGCACTGAAAGGTGGACTAAATGTCATCCATTACTTATATGTTCCTATACCTAAAAAAGTCTTATGCAGTAAAGTTGTTTCACTATATGGGGTGAGAAATAGTAAGTTAAGCTTCCTAAGCTTATTAATTTTAAAATGTCTTTATCTTAAAAACTGTTCTCCCTGTTAAGAATCCAGTGAATATGATATAATACATTATATTATAGATGGTCGGTTTTAGTAATAAGCAGCAGAGATGAGCAGAAGAAGGATGGATGTAAGCACAGAGAAAGGTTGTTTAACAGGATTCGGCTTTAACCTCCGGCACCATTCAAAACACACACACACACAATCACACATGCACACACACACACACACTACCTTACTTTTGCTGAGTAAGGCCTCTCATGGGTCATTAATACCACTTCCTACTGTAGCCACTTCTGCAGCTTTACACAATTAAACACTACTTTACAGCAACCTTTTAGTGGATGATCATCCAAACACCTACATTTTTCATTCTCAGTATGATGTCTTGCAAAATCCATCCTTTATAGATGTTGCCGTACACATGGCAATAAAAATCATACAATACTAAAGAGACATTTCTAATTAATTGTTAATCAAACATGTACTCGTTTTTATGCATGGAATTTCAGAATTTTGATTCCAATAATGTTTATGTATTTGTGTTATATTAGAAAAGTATTTGTGTTTTGTGTCAGAACTAAAAATTCAAACATTGTTCCAGGAAACGTTGAGTTGTAAATGGAAAACTTTATATCATTGGTCAAGCCAACCTATGTATAACAATAGCATTTGATACACTTCATCTTTAGATATTTCATAATTCAGTTAAGTGACTTATTGTGTACATGGCTCTGTGCAAATCGTTTGCCTCCAAAATTGCTGCTTTAACTTTGAAAGTTTTACTATAACAAGAAATTCTCTTATAATCCAGCCTAATTATTATGTATTTAATAATCGTGTTTCCAACCTCGTTTGTTCTGTTAAAGAGTTTTATGCTATGTAATTATATAAAGCTGGAAATAGGAATTTTAGGAAAAGAATAATGTGTGTTGCTCTCTTTCCATTTTTTTGCCGTTATTGTGCTTGAAGCATTCCACTGGTGAAAGATTTCCTGCCCTCAAAAAGTTCTTGTTGCTATGCAACTGATCTGCCTTGCACATAGAATAATGCTAGCTTACATGGGCTACAAAGAGCTCAAACACACAGACACACACACACACAAACACACACAAACACACACACACACACACACACACACACACAAAGTAGCTCTTACCCTACATTCTGTACTTGTTTTATTTTTAAGGTTGGGCTATAAAGCTAGTATGGACAAATATCTTCAATCTGTGTTGTTTGGTGTTAATAATTTCCATTACAGATATAATTATTTGACAGAATGGAAAGAAATACGCAGATGACTGACTACTTTTGTGCTGGCACTTTTTAGTAATACTATCAGTGAATGTAAAATATTATAACTGTAATGATTACGTGATGAGAATGGGGAATGTGATGACAAAATACATTTCAAATTAGCTGGCAGAGGTTATGATTTCCACTTATGTCTTTTGGAAATGCTTTGTATTGAAAATAAAAATTCAAAAAGTATAAAAAAGTGGCCCCTTGTTTCTCATTATTTAATGGACCTTCCCCAGCCATCAATCCAATGTGCCATCACTGAACCTCCTAACCAATGTGTCACAATCACCTGATCCAGAATAAGTACATAAAGAAATGTTTAAAATAAACTTTTAGGTTTCTTTTCAGAGAATCAAATATATATATACTTTGCAGAGTGACTGAGTGAATGCTAACCTTTCTAACATTTTCTTTGTGCTACAGTTGAGCTAAACAGTGTTTAGCAGGTAGTTTATGTTGTCTTTACAAGCTGAAGTTAGCATTTAGGTTGTCGCTGCTGAATGAGCTGTTTTAGTTATTTAAGTGCAGAATTGGATATTTTTAATCGGATGCTAACTTTAACATGACTGTCATATTCTCGTTTTGATCTCCATTACTTCAGTCAAAGGAAGCCACGGAATTAAAAAACAAGGCACATACAGAATCTAAAAATAGTAAATGTTTGGACAATTTTCTCTGAGAACTGAAAGTTCCATGTAGCAAACTTTGAAACACAAGAAATAGTAGAAAATAGAGAAAGGAACTTATATGGAGATAAATCCATATGAAACTAGTCAGACAAGAGCCCTCTCTGTTTAAAGTCATAAAATGGTTTTGTCATCAGTCATGTCTATTCAAGTGGAAGTCCTCGACATGATACTTGAAGGCTTTCTCCTTAATGAAGACTACAAATTGTAGTTTTGTTATTTTTGTCTCATTTATGTTCTCTTTTCATTGCACCAAGCATTATTGCTGCAGAGAGGCAATGTCAAGCAGCCTGTTATACACTGAAGACTGTGTCCACTTGCAGAAGAGCTAATTTGCCTGTGCTGTAAGAAATGAAATAAGAAACCAGCAAGGTACATTGTAGCTAAAGGGGGGAAAAGGGGGTAAAAAAAAAAACAAAAAAATAAAACTCATTGGTACATTTTGCACATTTTATGTCCATTTTGCTAAAGACACTTGGATTAAAAACAGCAAAATAAGAAGACACAGTATGTGCAAGTTTATTTGATGCCAAACTGATGTGAAACTATCTATTTTGCTTTTAAAGCAATCATAAAGACATACACTGTACCAGCCATTTCATTGTGAAACACCATTTGAACAAAGTGTGTGGAAATCATTCATGTACAAACAGCCAATAATGTAATACCTCTATTTGTTGTACAAAATCTTTATTTCGAATATTTATTGGCTACATGTATATTTATGCTTTCTTGTATGGATGAATAGTTAATTATGTACTGTGGATTACACTTGCAAGTTAACATTTACAATGTTTTATTATGTTTGGATAGATACCTGTCTTATTTCCTATAAGAAACATTCTTTGGTTGAATTTCATTTGAAATTTAAATCAGCCAGGAGTATGAATAAATCTGGGCTTAGCACATGGTTGCTACATCGTGGTATGTTAGTTACCAGGCAGGCTCTTTTTTTATGTATTATTCATCTCTATGTGTTCATGATTGCTACATTTAAGCCGGCATTTAAGCAGTGAGTTTCCTGCCATGCAAGATTTTGATGAGCATCTGGCCAGCTACTGAGCAGCCAGCAGGATGTTAACCAGACACCTAGCAATGAAGCAGACAATCTTTTCACATCTTTATACCTTTTTTTTTCCACACTGGCTGTATTATAATACTTCCCTGCAATGAGATGCTCACAATATTAAAGATTAGCGATTAGCACTGCAGATATATTTCTTTGGCCAAGTGTTTAAGATTACTGTTCAATTCTGAGCAATTCAAAGATGAAGGACTCCAAACCCCATATACAGTATTGGACATGGTCACCGCAAGGCATATCAAAGATCAATAAGAAAGCAAGGTGTGATATATGTACAGAATTACTGGCACATTTATCGTTCCCTTCCTGCATCATGAGGAGGAAAGTGAGGGTCAAGCTGGTGAAAGTTGTTTGAGGCAAAAACTTTAAAAGTGCAGCTTTTAAAGAACACAGACAGAGTTTTAGGTGATGGTGAATGAATCGTGTTTTTAGACTGGAACCAAAATTGACAGTAATCAAGCCAGTCTTTCATAAATAAGTTGAGAACTTATAAGTCGAAGCCGGGATCTGGTCGAAGCTCTCCCGGCTTCGACCAGATCCCGGGGGATGTTGGAGACATAGAGTCCGAGTGGACCATGTTCTCTGCATCTATTGTCGATGCTGCTGCCCATACCTGCGGCCGTAAGGTCTGCGGTGCCTGTCGTGGCGGCAATCCCAGAACCCGGTGGTGGACACCGGCAGTAAGGGATGCTGTTAAGTTGAAGAAGGAGTCCTATCGGCTGTGGTTGGCTTGTGGGACTCCTGAGGCGGCTGACGGGTACCGTGAGGCCAAGCGTGCTGCGGCCCGGGCTGTGGCAGAGGCAAAAACTCGGGCCTGGGAAGAGTTCGGTGAGGCCATGGAGAAGGACTACCGGTTGGCCTCGAAGCGATTCTGGCAAACCGTCCGGCGCCTCAGGAGGGGGAAGCAGTGCTTTGCCAACACTGTTTATAGTGGGGGCGGGAGACGGCTGACCTCGACTGAGGACATTATCGGGCGGTGGAAGGAGTACTTCGAGGATCTCCTCAATCCTGCCATCACGCATTCCGTGGTGGAAACAGAGGCTGGGGACTCGGGGTTGGATTCTTTCATCACCCAGGCTGAAGTCACCGAGGTGGTTAAAAAGCTCCGCGGTGGCAAGGCTTCGGGGGTGGATGAGATCCGCCCTGAGTACCTCAAGTGTCTGGATGTTGTAGGGCTGTCATGGTTGACACGCCTCTTCAACATTGCGTGGCGGTCGGGGACAGTGCCTCTGGACTGGCAGACTGGGGTGGTGGTCCCCCTTTATAAGAAGGGGGACCGGAGGGTGTGTTCCAACTACAGGGGGATCACACTCCTCAGCCTCCCTGGTAAGGCCTACGCCAGGGTATTGGAGAGGAGAGTCCGACCGATAGTCGAACCTCGGCTTCAGGAGGAACAGTGTGGTTTTCGTCCCAGCCGTGGAACACTGGACCAGCTCTATACCCTCTACAGGGTGCTTGAGGGTTCATGGGAGTTTGCCCAACCGGTTCACATGTGTTTTGTGGACCTGGAGAAGGCATTCGACTGTGTCCCTCGTGATGCCCTGTGGGGGGTGCTCCAGGAGTATGGAATCGGGGGCCCTTTATTAGGGGCCATCCGGTCCCTGTACGAGCGGAGCAGGAGTTTGGTCCGCATTGCCGGCACTAAGTCGGACCTGTTCCCAGTGCATGTTGGACTCCGGCAGGGCTGCCCTTTGTCGCCGGTCCTGTTCCTAACTTTTATGGACAGGATTTCTAGACGCAGCCAAGGGCCGGAGGGGGTCTGGTTTGGGGACCAGTGGATTTCGTCTCTTCTTTTTGCGGATGACGTGGTCCTGCTGGCCCCCTCTAGCCAAGACCTACAGCATGCGCTGTGGCGGTTCGCAGCCGAGTGTGAAGCGGCTGGGATGAGGATCAGCTCCTCCAAGTCAGAGGCCATGGTACTCGACCGGAAAAGGGTGGCTTGTCCTCTTCAGGTTGGAGGGGAGTTCCTGCCTCAAGTGGAGGAGTTTAAGTATCTCGGGGTCTTGTTCACGAGTGAGGGAAGAATGGAGCGGGAGATCGACAGACGGATCGGTGCAGCTGCCACAGTAATGGGGGCGCTGTGCCGGTCCATTGTGGTGAAGAGAGAGCTGAGCCGAAAAGCAAAGCTCTCAATTTACTGGTCGGTCTACGTTCCTACCCTCACCTATGGCCATGAACTTTGGGTCATGACCGAAAGAACGAGATCACGGATACAAGCGGCTGAAATGAGCTTCCTCCGTAGGGTGGCCGGGCACTCCCTTAGAGATAGGGTGAGGAGCTCGGCCATCCGGGAGGAGCTCGGAGTAGAGCCGCTGCTCCTCCACATTGAGAGGAGCCAGTTGAGGTGGCTCGGGCATCTATACCGGATGCCTCCTGGACGCCTTCCTCGGGAGGTGTTCCAGGCACGTCCCACCGGGAGGAGGCCCAGGGGACGGCCCAGGACACGCTGGAGGGACTATGTCTCTCGGCTGGCCTGGGAACGCCTTGGGCTCCCCCTGGAGGAGCTGGAGGAGGTGTCTGGAGAGAGGGACGTCTGGGCGTCTCTGCTGAGTCTGCTGCCCCCGCGACCCGGTCCTGGATAAGCGGAAGACGACGAACGAACGAACGAACTTATAAGTAAAGTAGGCAGGCAAAACATGAAAATGACAGGAATGGATCATATAAACGAAATAAATGTAAACAAAAAAAACAACAACAATATAGCAGGTAAAACCATAGAAAGATTGCAGGGTATTGCTGGGTAATGGAGATGAGATGTTAATGTGCTTGCTAGTGATGCACTGCAGCAAAATGAGGGAAGATGGAGAAAATAAGTAAGAGGAAGAGAGATAGTAGAGGACATGAGAAGACAGGCTGCTCAGTGTAAAATGGAAAGGAAAATTAAAGCCGAGGGAAGAGGGGAACAAAGCAGACAAAAAGACCAGAAAAGAAGAGGAAGACAGCAGTTGATGAGATCTGAGCTTTGATGAAGCTGATGATGCAGCAACATGGCACTTGAATAAACTGATACTGATGTCCCTGATGAATCCTTAATGATACAAATAGGACTGGATTTGAAAGCCTTTGCTACAGCTATCACCAAACCACATGAATGCAATACTGACATTTTAGAAAAGGCCACCTTACCACATAAGTTTATATTTATCGGTTGAATAAATGTGTGTAAATCAAACAGACCAGACAACTAAGGTGCAGAAACCTTTTTCCAGGAACCAGGGTCTTTTTCTGGGGTCACTTATCTACCTGCATCATTTCAACTGTATCGACCAGTGCCAAAATAGACTACTAGGATGTAAACCTACCCCAGGAAATATCCATGGCAAGGAGAAAGTACTTTCTTGATTGTCTCTGAATAATATGGTGGGGGGTGCTAAACATTTCTTATCGGGTAAGTTTTACTAGCATTCTCTAAAGCTCATATTTTCTGTTAACTTTTATATTTACAACAGAAGTAGTGTATTTATGTTTACGAACAACATTTAAACTCAGTCACACATGTTGAACATCACTGTGTTTTATAGTGCTTACATTACATATGATTATATACTACTTTAATGGAAAGATTTATGTAGTGAAAGATGTATGTTTTCACCATCTGGGTAGGGTGAGGGTTATGTCTGGTTCAGACGGCAGGATTTAAAAATTATTGGGTGATTTTCAAAACCTGAGAGAGCCCCCAAATCGATAAAAAACCGTAGGTATAACTGGGTCAGTCCCACAGTGTGCGGTGTCCAGCCACACAGCAAGCACAACACACGCAACACATGTTTCCGTCTCCTCACTTTCTGATTGGCTACACATCACATTCAGCAGGCTGCGTGCTCGTTTGTCCTCAGGGAACATCCAAAACGGTAGGATATCGGGCCAAGACAATCCAACATGTTGAATATCCCAGATTTGAGGTTGGAGCTATCCCGTCGTCCTTCCACGCAGATTAGATCACTCTTATCACACCACACACAGCAGGAATATCTTATAAGATTATCTTGGGGGCCATCCCGATGATTAGGGCATGTCGGAAGGGGAAGATCGGGTCAAAAAATTGTAACCACTACATAGTCGTTGCCACAGACAGTTTGGCTTGTATAAGTTTAACTAGTATAAAACTTTAAAAGAAGTACAAAACATGTTACATTAGATTGCCTACTAAAAAAAGAGAGAACAAAACAAAAAAATGAAGGTTAAAACATCTTGAAGTACAATACCTCTAATGAAAATGATAAAAAGTTTGCTAACTCTGGAAAATACTTAAAGTCTACAATCTAAACAGAACACACTCAGAAAAAGTAGTGTTATCAAGATTTTTGTTGTCTCATTGATGAATGCCAGTCTGCAGATAAGTGTTTTGCTTTGAGTATACAAGTGTGAAAAATTCAGCTAAACCATGAGGATAAATAATTCAATAAACAGCCACAAGACTACCTGACATAACAATCTATTTTGTAAGGGCTGTATTTATGTATAAATAATTTAATTTATTCCAGCACAGGTGCCAAGAGATGCAAAATCATCTTGTGGTATTTTGCTTGTTATAGATTATTTTACAGATAAATACCAACACATTATGTCAGCTACAGTTGGTAAGAAACTTTTTAAAAGAAATTTCCAGTTTGTAATCTGTAAAAAATGAAACCTTTCTGCAATTAACAAAAATATAAAATGGAGGAAAATTTAGGGGGATTTCTTTTTAAATTAAAAATACACTCAATCGTGGCATTGAGGTCCTTTCCATGTGGCTGGCACAGTGCATCCCAGTCTGTATCCTCAAAACAACCCTGCAGGACTTCTTTGGCTTCCTGTGACCATCTTCTTACAGTTCTTTTTATCACATGTTGCCTCTGAACAAGGGGTTTATATTCCCAACAGAGAAAAACAAGGTTGTGATCTTATTTGCCAAGAGGAGGTCTTGCTTTGGAGATCTATGAGACCTTGACATTTGCATAAAACAAATCCAACGTTTTGTTTTCTTTGATAGAGCTTTTTGTCAGCTGACAAACTGTTTTAATGTTGAAAATATAGCAAGAGAGTTCAGGGTGATTGAAATCACCAGATATTGCCACAAACGCATAGAGATGTTATGTCTGTAGCTTGGCAACAACTGAGCTGATGACCTCACACGCAGTGTCGGCAAGGGCTGTAGGCAAGGTAAGTGGTTGGTAAAATAGGATATTATTGATGAAAACTTACTATTAACAGTTCAATATTTGGTCTGCAGAAATGACACTTCACAGTAACATCCTGGGGCCTCATGTACAAAAGAGTGCACATCTTTTATACTAGAAGTTTGCGGTCGGGAGAAATTCTGAAACTTGCGGTAAGAGAGACTTTGTCTACACACCATGAGGTATGCTTGTCGTAAATTTCAGCAAAGCAACAACTTCTTGAATGACATCTGCGACTAAAACCTGACTGCATATAAAACATTTGGCTCAAACCCACTTTGTTCTACAATATCTGCATCAAATCCAAACGGCTCTGTCAAGCTGCTGCATGGAGGTCAATCATAGCTCAGTGCTGATCATTTTAATGACGTGAATATGCTTCCCATATTTCTATTAGGAAGACTGTCACCACACACATTATGTGAAGTTCTTTAAATCTTTACAACCATTCAGGACGTCACATAAAAAATAGAAAATTAACTGGAAGCCAGCCATCGCCCACAGAGTGTGATTAAGGTTTATTTCCAACACAACTATCATAATTAAAATAATTCTAATTATTTTTTATAGTATAAAGCAACCATGAGTTGAGGAGGCCAACATGCCATTGCATTTGAGACACATTTGCACATCACAAATAGGTTGCAAATATCTTGAATGAAAATGCCTCCTAGACATTCAGAAATTGGCTCCTCGCTGCAAATGAGAGCCACAATTTCGGAAAACCTGTATATCTGAGCAACATACCGATGAGGATGAGATGACCGTTAAATATTTGACCTATCAGTCAGTTCTCTCTGAAAACCTCTGGTTGAAAGGGCCACCGCGTAGCGAGAACTCTAACTAACACCGACGACACCTTCTGGTTTCCCCCTGTAACACTGGGGACAGCTCCGTGCAGCCCTCATAAAATAACTGCCCAGGGCAATCTAAACTGGCTGATAAGCCAAGCATCTTCATCTGGCAGCAGGTCAGTATGATCTCTGAAAAAAACGCTCCCTCCGATGTGTTCCATCAGTGATGTCCTCCAGCTGTGCCAAACCTGCCATTATTCCACAATTACGTGCAACTTTGTGCAGCTATTTATGGACGTGTGATTGTCTACAGCTTGTCCACCTTAGGAATCATCAAACCTGACTTGTTAGGAATTAGTCTGCTGATCCAACACCATTTTCTTTTTCAGTGAGAATGAAAGTCCCCCCAAGATGATTCACATGCAGTTTATGCTCCTCAGTGCATAGACGATGTGCATTTACATCTACAGGTGACAAAGGCATAAGAGGTTTTACATTTTACATCTGACTAATATGGTTTCCATCTTTTTCTGAGATGTGTTATGATTCAGTTTCATCGTTTGGATTTAAACCATAAAAGCTCAAACTAAAAAAGCATCAGGTTTGATGCTCCATCAATTAAATAAAACTGGATTGAGTCATGTTTCAGTGTATTTAGTGGAGGTTTAGTTCTCTGTAGTTTATTATTGTCGATTGACAAAGTTTGCGTGGCTTCTGCACATTTTCACCACAGCTCAAAGATTTGCGTGGATTTCCACACACTTTCACACAACGTTCATATTTGTACATGTTGAGTTGTGCGTAAAACTTTGCACAGCAAGGTTTGTGTGTGTACGCACACTTTGTACATGAGGCCCCGGAACTTCATTGTCTGTTATTCACAAGCACTGCAAATGCACCTATTTTGCTTTTGCTGCTCTTCTTTCTATCTCTATATGTCTGCTTGCACAGTCACAAAGCCTGGCAAAGAGAAGCTGGAGTCAGGGATATAATATGTATCAGTGAAACACATAGTACTACATTTCTGATACTGTGGCTGGGTCCTTGTTAGGGCTTGAAATTCATCCACGATCTCACATTGCCTATTATGATCAATGGAAGAGATGGTTTGAACTTCCTCCATGTCTCTCTCCTCTTTGCTCCTGCTCTGGATCAACACCTCCTCTTATTCAACACTCTTGGATTTAGAGCTGTGGTTGAGGCATTTTTTTTTTTTTTTTTTGCTTTTGAGATGTTAATCAGCTGCTCCCAGTTGAAATAAACACATTGTTTTTATGGTAATTCTACATTTTTAAGAAAAGTTTTAATTTTTTATAGTACAATATTTGCTGTTGTTTAGTAACTATTCACTTGAAATGAGGTAAACATTTCCTGGATGCACAGAAGAAATTTGTTGTTTTTATCTCAAATTTTTTTAGCATTTAGAATAAATGCATTAAAGCTTAGGAGGTTGTTCAACCCTAAATTATGAAGAGTGCAACTAAGTAAACATGAATCACTTGGTAATGTAAAATCCTATTGTGAAAATATTTTATTTAATTGTATAACAGTGTGTTATGTTTATATTTCTTGTTCACATGTCAATTTGTTTTCTAAAATAAGCCAATGTAATATTAGCAAAATAACTTGTGGTAGCCTGTGCTAATCTCCCACTCCCTTTCTCTGAAGTCAGGTGACAAAACAGTTATGTTTTAAAGAGAAAATAAGCGTACAAACAGCTTTATATTATTCTAATCATAGTTTGCGAATGTGTACACTGGATCATGTGTCTGTAGATCTGTAGTTTTGCACATGTTGCTATTTTGTCGGTTTTGTAAATCTCTGCATGCAGAAACAAGCTTTTAAGACTTTAACACGGCTTGTATCATAAAATGCAGACATATGCACTCTCAAGGACTTTACAGTTTGCTAAGAAGGTAAGAAATAGCCAGCCTGAAAAGAAAAGCAGAAAGACTTTCAGAATGCCTAGAGAACTCATGCTCAAACATGACTACTTAGAAGCAGTATGTATGAATGTCTGGATGAGGATGCAAAATGCAAAGCAATGCAATTTATTAAAATTCTTTGTTCTTTCTTTTATACTGACAGAATGTCAATATTACTCTCTCCCTCAGGGTGCTGCTACAATGGGAGTCAAGCAAAGCTGTAACCTTTTCTCTATATTATGTATAGAAATGGGGGGAAATGAGAGGCAGGCAGCTATATGTCTCTGGAACAGTGGAGTAACTGTTCCCCTTACTGCACAGAGGGAGGCACAAGGGAACCCAAACAAGGTTGGGCTGTGAGGATGCTAACACAAAGAGCAAGGCCATTTCTGTTCTATTCTCTCTGCCTCGGGTTGCTAATACTCTGAACACAAGCCTAATAGATTTGTGTGTTACGTGGCAAAACCTCATCCCTTATTTCACTGTGGCGACAGAGACATACTACACTTAAAGGCTTTAAATTTTCCGACAAACATGTAAATATAAGTATTTTATATCATGTTCCTCCTTTCGTGTTGTCTATTCATAGTTGATGCTATGGTTTGCATTTTGAGGTAATGTGATGTCACAATGATGCACTGAGTCCTGTCCCAGTCAATAAATCCTCCCTATATTTTGATATAACTGAATTTAAACACAACACAAACTATACTCAGAGATGAAACTAATAAAAGGTCTTACTATTTGTTGATTTGTTTTTATGTCACTATAAAGTTTGCTTTGTCGGAATGGCAAATTTCCAGAGCCCTGCCCAATGCATTCAGGTTTAATATTTAAAACATGTTCGGTTCCAGTTGATTGTAGGGGACTTTTAGGAATATGGACTCGGGTTCTCTAAAAGGCCTTTGTCTGCATACATGTATTGTACTGAACCAGCTGCACTTCCAATAACATTGTTTCCAAAAGGCGTCCCTCTTGCCACCACCCCAACACCATCTGCTACAGTATTTCCAAGCTTTTAAAAGTTGTTCTATAACATGAGACTGAAAAGACTGTAACAGATTTGTATCATGAGCATGGCAGGAGAGAAGAAGGTGTATCTTTTTAAACTAGAGCTGTACAATATATCAACTCCTGGCTGATTTTTAATCTTTTAATAATTTATTTTTTTATTTCATAATTAATTTAATACTTATTATCTGGCGTCTATGATTGCTTGAACACAAAACAGAAATACATTAACACTGTTTAGTTATTTGTTTATTTATCAAAACACTTGGCAATAGTATCACATGTTTTCCTAATATCACGCAGCCTTAACCCTTAGCTTGACAACTTTTCAGAAACTGTCATGTATTTTCATAACTAATACAACTAACAGGACCGTAGTAAGTTGAACTGAATCATTGATAGTAGGCTTCTTGTAGTGGAATATACTGAATCATACTTTATTGCATGGGCTTTAATAAAAATAAAAATAAACTGTTTAATTTTTGAGGCTCGTCTCTCAAGATCTCCTCCTTGAACCGCCACCTTAACGTGGTGGAGAGGTTTGAGTGCTCAAATGATCCTAGAGGCTATGTTGTCTGAGGCCTAAATGCCCCTGGTAGGGTCTCCCATGGCAAACAGGCTCTAGGTGACGGGTCAGACAAAGAGCGGTTCAAGAATCCCTCATGAGGACAAAAATATCGAGGCACGTGACGTCGCCCGGTACGGCGGAGCCGGGGTCCCACCCTGGAGCCAGGCCCGGGGTCGGGACTCGCCGGAGAGCGCCTGGTGGCCGGGTTGCTCCTCGCGCGACCCGGCCGGGCCAAGCCCAAACGTGAGACGCGAGGCCATCCCCCAGTGGGCCCACCACCTGCAGGGAGAGCTGAGCCGAAAAGCAAAGCTCTCAATTTACCGGTCGGTCTACGTTCCTACCCTCACCTATGGCCATGAACTTTGGGTCATGACCGAAAGAACGAGATCCTGGATACAAGCGGCTGAAATTAGCTTCCTCCATAGGGTGGCCGGGCACTCCCTTAGAGATAGGGTGAGGAGCTCAGCCATCCGGGAGGGGCTCGGAGTAGAGCCGCTGCTCCTCCACATCGAGAGGAGCCAGTTGAGGTGACTCGGGCATCTATACCGGATGCCTCCTGGACGCCTTCCTCAGGAGGTGTTCCAGGCACGTCCCACCGGGAGGAGGCCCAGGGTACGGCCCAGGACACGCTGGAGGGACTATGTCTCTCGGCTGGCCTGGGAACGCCTTGGGCTACACCCGAAGGTGTCTGGGGAGAGGGACGTCTGGGCGTCTCTGCTGAGTCTGCTGCCCCCGCGACCCGGTCCCGGATAAGCGGAAGACGACGAGTACAAGTACGAGTCTCTCAAGATGTCTACATGTATGAAGCAGCTTCAGATGCATGCTACACTGAGAGAGCTTCTACAACTACAGTGCTATGAAAAAGTATTTGTTGCATTTCTTGGGCTTTTTTTATTACACTTAAATGTTTCAGATCATCAAAGTAAAATGTCAAAGATAACATTAGTAAATACAGAAAGCAACCTGGTCCTATGTAAAATAAGTAACTGCCCCCTTAACCCAATAATTGGTTGTTCCACACAGTAACTGGTAATAGGTCTTTCACATCTTTGCAGAGTAGTTTTAATTCAGCCACATTGGAGGATTGTTTGGATATAAACAGCCTGTTTAAGGTTATAACACTGAATCCCAATCAGATTTAAGTCTAGACTTTGACTAGGCCCCTTCAAAGCCTTGTTTTTTAAACCATTCAGGGGTGGACTTTCTGGTGTGACTTGCCTCATTGTCCTGCTGCATAACCCAAGTGCCCATGATTGTAAGGTTCTGAAATGATGGGTGGAAATTCTCCTCCAGGATTTTCTGGTAGAAAGCAGAATTCTCATATCTATTGTTACATGGCTTGCAGAGGTTGTGAGTTTGTCGCTCCTTCCTACCTCTGTTTTCAAACAGGTGCACAACACAAGATGGTGTCAATTTGTGAACTTTGGTTTATGTTGGATGAAGCTGAATTCAAAGAGACCAATTATCAGGTGGAATATAGAGGAAGCACACAAGGCTAACTGAAGTTCCTCCCTATTTCAGTGATTAAAATGCTCCAGAGAGCAGCAACCAGTGTTCCTGCTCTCTGAAGCATTTTTATTCCCCCCCCTCTCTCTTCAGAATAAGGACGATTAAGGATTTAGGCTTTTTTATTTATTTATTTATTTAGCACAATATAGTGATGCTGTTCCTACTTTTGATATTTGACCAATCCTGATTTTTTTTGGCCTTAAAATTAAAATCTGTTTTACTATGACAACCTGCCAAAGGTTGGGGTGGGGGGTTGTTACACTCTTTCAGCTAAACTAGTGGCTGTAACAACTATCAGTTATTGAAAGCCCTTAGCTATCACACTGCCAACCCCTAACTCATGGGATGATGTTCCCCTGAAATGCTGTGTTAGTTTTACACCAGATGTAACAGGACCCACGCCTACCAAAGAGTTTCACTTATGTCAGAATATTAACCCAAAAATCTTGGAAGTTCAACAAAATGTTTTTGCCTTAAAACCAACATAGATTCAATTTCCCCAGTCTTTGTTACTGTTGAGTCAAGAACACTGACCTTAACTGAGGCAAGTGAGGTCTGCAGTGCTACTCTCCTCTTTCCAGACCTCTTGAATAAGTTTTCCAAATGCTCTTGGAATAGTTTTGGTCGGTCAGCCAGTGACTCAATTGTATTTAAGTAATTTATTTATCTAAAGGCCTGGGTGTGATTAGTGAAACTAAATTTTAAAAATGTGGTCAAGCAGTTAGCTCATGGTTTAACAAAGAGACAGTAGCCTTTGATTGCTTTGGATAGCATTTTTCTCTTTAAATGAAATCATCATTTAAAAGCAGCTTTTTGCTTTTACCCAGGTTATGTTTGATTTCAAAATTTGTTTGATAATTTGAAACATTTAGGTTTACCAAAAAAAGCAAAAACAATAAATATGTAAGGGGACAAATACTTGTGCAGCTGCACCTTCTTTTCTTAGTCTGATGCAGGACACACATTAAAGAAGTCAGAGGGATGCTGGTAAAAACAGCAAACTCAGTTCTGCTGTAGCCCAAAAAATAACATAAAACTAAAATCTGTGCGAGTTACAGGCCTATGCTCCGGCTTAAAAAGCTAAAATAAAACATGTAACAAAGTGATACTTTTAACTACCTACATCGTCATCCAGTATTTTTCAGCATGCTTAAGATTAATATCAATTTTCTTGGCAGTTACCTTCATACCTTCACCCTGACAGCTAGAAATCCAAAGAGTAAAGTCAGTCTAAAGTTCTGCTGTCGTGATGCCGGACTCACCAGAGGCCCGAGGCTCACCAGAGGCTTGACGTTGGTCAAAGCTTTAACAGCTAATTACGGGTGACCTTAAATGTCTGTGAGGCTACTTTGAAACACTGGGAAACCAGAGCAATTACAGTAAAATAATTGTGAACATACATTTCACAGGAAGTTTTCCACTTCCTTTAACCACTCAAAAAACAGATACAGAAAAATCAGTTGCTGTTTTTAAAAACAAACATTTTCCTTTCATAAGGACCCTCCCAAGCAAGGCTTCAGCAAGCGTTACTCCCTCAGACTAGTTTGGTGTTAACACCTTCAAGAGACCCAAATTAATTTTCTATTTTAGGAGCGTTGCACCCCACCTTCACCCCCCGCACGTCTTAACAGACAACAGTACTGTATTGTAACTGTATTGTTCCTTCTCTCCCTTCTGCACAGGATCTGCCTCAGAACATTGATCTTAAACAGTCAGCACATTTAGGCACCTGAGGTGTTGGGTCATGTCATCTCCACTTCAAAGTATAGAAAAATATAAGAGATTGAATCTATATGTTCATTAAATTTAAAAGTATGATCTAAACTTATATAATAAATCACATTTATGTGCCTGCTCCAAATAAACTGAAATCTACAGTACTGTTTACAGTAAAATGTGCAGGGCATACAAAGACAGAAGTAGAGAGATTAAGTTGTGGTTTCATGGATGTGTCCCTCAATCATTTTCTCCCTGTTCTATAACTTTGCAAGTCTTGAGCAGCCTTCTGTTTTAACCATAAATCTAATGAATTTGGCTGGATGCTGTAAAATAAGACAAATGAGAGTATGATTGATTAATGGGCAGAGTGGGCAAAGACGGGTCTCAAAACAGATTTTGCTAGACTGACGCTGACATTTTCAGAAAAACAGATAAAACCTTTTTCGGCTCTACTGTAGCAATTATTTAAAATCCAAGTTAAAAAAAATTCCTCCTTATTCTATTGGTTTAAATGGTTAGGGCACGAGACTTCAGCTTAAATGTTTATGCTTTAAGAAGAAGAGAAAATATGCAATATAGTTAAGTCTAAAACACAGGAACAGCACACAATGTAAATACCGGGTTCCCGCATTTACCGGGTTCCCGCAACCATGTGCATAAAACCTGAATCACACCTGTGCTCTCACACACAGACAGTGATCACCAGGGTCTCAAAAAGGGGAATGCTACAAAAGAACGCACCACAGTGCTAACCAAGTGCATTTGATCAGCACTACCAGGCTGCTAATTACAATCCTAAATGCTTTGGGGGCAATAAAGCCAGGCTAATGCATTTTGTCTTTTTTTTTAATCAAATAATTAGTAACATTAAAATGTCAAGGTTGTATTCACTTCATGTAAACCTTTTTTATTTTGTCCAAATGAAGTAAAACATATGAATTCAAGAAAATCAGAATTTTTAATGTGACTGTATATGCAGCAGCTCTATCTGAGCTCAAGCACTTAGGTAGCTCCTCACTAGGCTGTCCAGCAGTGGTGCATTGAGTGCGTTGGTTCATTGATTGTATCTCTCCCATGGCACTTTAATGGTTGAGGTACACTTGTGGCTGAACTCTACATTAGCATTGTCAAGTTATTTCCTCTCAGGGGCTATTTCCACTGACCAATAAGGGATTTTTCCGTTCACACCTTCAAACTTGTGTAACAAAAAGGCAAGCTGGGTTTTTCCACTATTCACTTTGTAGTGATGCAGAGAACGAGAAGTGCTTAATAGCAGGAAATCACGAAGTCATAAACCTATATAACGTGTACTAAATGTAATGTAAAAATTTAAGAACTAAAATTAAATCATGCAGCTATGTTCAATAAAATAATGTAACTCCAAGATAAGCCTGACCTCTTCAGTGCAATACATAATCATATATCACGTTGTTCACATCATTTTGTTCAGGATAACAAAACTCAGGAAGGGCAAAGCAAAACAATTCAGAGTTCAGGAGAATTTGTTGGATAATAGAGAATTGAGAGAAACAGGTAAAGTAAAGTTCAAAAGAGAGAGAGAGAGTAGTGTTTTTACCAGCAGTAAAGGACAAGAATATGTACCCACTCATTGTGAAGTCAACCCATATGGACACAATCCACTGCAAGTAATTGGTGTCAAAAAAAACTTGCCTGTCAGTCCCACAAATAGGTAGCAGTGCTCTTTTACTCCAAGACCCAATATTTCAACCACTCTCTACCCTCACACACTTTGTCTTAGAAGTATTCAGTGTTGCAGTCATAGCCTCCTGATCTCTTATGCAATTTTGATTTACAGCAACTGGCAAGAAACTGGCAAGAAATTTAAGCAGGATCAAGAAATATTTTAGTATAAAACCGCACTGTGCGACAGACCTACCAAGATAATACACAAAATGCATGATGTATCCTTCAAAGTCATAGTACAACAAATGAGAATGTGTAGTGTTGTACAGTGGCACCATACTGCTAATAACACTGCAGCACCTAACCATGAACAAAAGATGTATGGATATAAACATACACAATTTTTGTTTGCAATCAAGCCAAATAAACTACACTGTCGAGACAACATTAAAACAATTATTGGTACTACGAGATCCAGTTATTTCTAATAGAGGACAACTGTCATTTTTAATTTTCATCCCCTTGCTTTTGGCCAAATTCTTCCTCTTCCTTACATTTAGTAACTTACGAATAGTGTATTCCCATCACAAATATATGTTCATAATTTTACCATTTTCCTATTTAAAGAAGTGGTAACTATTGTTTTTTTAGAAAAACACAAAACAAAGTAATCTAACTTTGTTGACTTTTGTTTTCCAACTTCAAAAAAGACGTGTGACACAAATAAAAGGGGTCCTAAAAACGGCCCCACATATATTCTCACATATTCCTTCAGGAGCCATTCTGCTTTTCTCTCGGCAACAGCAAAAAACAGCAATTCACAAATCAAGAGTGGTTGACTTATCCCCAGCAGTGTCTTTCAGTGGGGAGTGTTGACTACTAAGCGTGTTACGCCAGCATACACCGAGCCATAAAGTCAACTTTAGCATAACAAGGGCAAAGGTAACTTTTTAATTCTCCCTACGATACCTAAATTAATCTCCAAAATTGAAAAGCAACAGCAATATTTTAAAATGATTTACTTACAGTGAAGGAAAAAATGGAGAGAAATAAGTTGGTGGCACTTTCCAAAGTATCCCCTTTAGTGCTGATGGCGGTTGTAGCAGTATGTTTATCTGCCCAGCACTAAATATAATCAAGGAAGCTTGCAGCACAATCACAGAGCAAGCTGAACCAGGCTTTTCCACGTGGCATGGACGTTGTAATCACAGAAAGGAAACTCATTCTGAGGTGCTAAATTGTTGTACAGCCCATTAAAGTACAAACTAGATTTGAGCACTGTCTCGACATCAAATGAAGGGAGGAGGAAGGAAGGACCACAGAGTGGGAGAGATGGAGGAAGAAAGAGAGGGAGTCGTGGTGGAAGACAGCGGGTGTTGTGTATTTACGCCTCACTGGTAAGACCCACTGTAATTAGAACCAAGACTTAGGCAAGAAATCTGACAATCTTAAATAAAATAGGAAAAAAATGTTTCAATGGATAAAAAATTTCCCTATGAATGAGGTGGTCTTTAATTCATTCTAATCCAACACTAATTCAGCAAATCTTCCAGATACTGGGATTTTAACCACTTTAACATTTTGTGTATCTAAAAGAGATTTGTTTTTTCAGAGAGCAATTGAGTTTCTTGTATATTACATTGGTTCAGAGATTCTTTATTATTATTATTATTATTATTAATATTTAAAACCATACATTTAGACTCACTGGAACAGTGCCGTCAACAGATTACATTTTTGCTTTTTGTCACAAACTAAACCAAAATATCAGACATAGATAATATGAGTAAATACAAAAAGCAGTTTTCAAATGATAATTTCATTTATTAAGAGAAAAAAAGCTATTCAAACAAACCTGACCCTAAGTGAAAAGTAATCACATCCTTGTGAAATCATGAATTAACAGATTAACCACATTTTTGAAAAGCTCAGCTAAAATTCACCGGCCACATTCATGCCTAATCACTGCCAGGGCTGTAGAATCAATGTATTACTTAAACAGAACCTGTCAGACAACAGGCGCTTGTGGAACAGATTGTAGCACTGTCCCCTGCCGCAAGAAGGTCTTGGGTTCGAATCCCCACCTGGGATTTTTATGCACGGAGTTTACAGGTTCTCCCTGTTCATTTGTGTGTTCACTCCAGGTACTAGAGTTTCCTCCCACACTCCAAAACAAAACGTTTAGGTCAATTAATTGCTCTAAATTGCCTTTAGGTATGAGTGTGCACGTGAATGATTCTCCTGTATGTCACTGTGTTGCCCTGTCCAGGGTGTACCCCGCATTTAAAAGGCAGTACGTCAAGCTCCAATCTAAAAATATTTAGTACAAGAAGAGAGTCAAAATTGTTAATATAAATCAGTCTAGAGGGGTTAGCCATTTCTAAAGCTTTGGTACTCCAGTAAATCACAGTGATAGCCAAATGCTAAAAATGTAGAAAACATGGAACAGCGGTGAACCTTCCCAGGCATAGCCAGCCTTCTGGACCTATTCTAAAAGACCAATGTCCACTTATCTGGAAGGTCACAAGATAACAAAGAAACTGTGCAAAAATGGCTCCTACAGGAGACTTCCAAGGCTAAAATCCCTGTCAACCAAAAGGACATAAAAACATAAAAAATTGGAGTGGCCGAGGCAAAATCTGTATTTGGTTACATCAAGATGCTGTGGCCTGACCCTAAACAGGCCATTCCTGCTTGAACATTTGCCAGTGTGGCTGAATTAAAACAATTCTGCAAAGAAATATTTGTTAAAATTCCCTGGACAGCAATGGAAAAGACTCACTGCCAATTACTGCAAATGTTCAATAGCAGTAGTCGCCACCAGGGATGGTACAAACAATTATCAGGTTTAGGGGGCAATTACTTTTTCGTCAGAATGGCTTGGACACCTTTTTTTCCCTTATAGTATGGTGGTTCTTCACCAATGTAATGATGAAAGTGATAGAAAATAAATGAAATTATTATTTGAAAATTGCATGGTCTAAACATTTAGGTTTGACAAATACCCAGAAACAGAAGAATTATGATATTGGACAAATACAATTATTACAGCAAAGTAATAATTGTAGTGGAAACCATGCAAAATGCAATAATAATATGACTTCCTAGTGTTTTTGCTTTGAGTTCATAGAAAACATAGACCCTAGCTATCCGTATAAAGCTTTTTATGCTGTCACCCAATAGATTACAGGCATGGAGAGTCTGAATGCATAGTACATATTGGAGTCCAAGCAGTTCTTTGCGATATGCTTATGAGACAAACCAAACACGGCTCATCAAAACAAAAGTATTTTCCTGACCACTGCGTAAATCTTAACCACAACAAAAACTTAATTAGTTTGTTGTAGACAGAGAAGTCAGCTTTTAAATAGGTAAACAATAACTTCAGGAAACTGATGTGTTACTCAAACACACAGAAAAAAATGATTGGAAAATTGATATGTAGACAGTTATTACTTGAGAATAAAGCTAAACTTTACTTGCTCAATAAAGCACACATGCACATGCAAAATTGCTTTTTTCCTTTGCCATCTCTAAAAAACAAGTCACCATGAGATGAAGAGAAAGTATTTGGCCTTGTCAACAAGCAGGAGGAACAAGGAAAATTCAGGTCTTGTCAAAAGATTTCCCATGATCTGAGTTTGCCTCCGCACTCATGATTGTCATATTATTTTACTTATGCACTGAGACTATTCTTAAAAACCCAGACAAGACACAATACTTGTACACTAACAAATACACAACATGCGCAGACACACGACGGTTAAAGTCTTTTTTTTTTTTTTTTTACCGTGTCCTGTCCGGCAGAGTAGCGCTCAGAACTGTTGTCTGAGTGCCTAGAAATTGCCCAACAGATTTACTTTCACAAGCAGAGCATCACAGCTAATGCTTTAAAGCTCTGCTTGATATTTATAAAATAAACTTTATTATAAACGTCTTTGGGAATATTTCAATTGTTACAGACACGGAGACTGAAATGAAAAGGAAAAAAGAAGCTCAAAAAAGAGAGAGATGGGGGAAAAGGGGAGAAAAGGAGGAAAGAGTGGAGGAGAGAAAGAAGGATGAAGAGGATACAATATTATACCTGGCTTGCTTATACACCTGCAGCTGTTTTTTTTTTTTTAAAGAAAATAGTACACGGTAATTCTGAATGTAAAATGTACTTAGTGAGAGGTGCAGCCCAAAATAGAACATCTGTGTTTCTGTCAACACCTGAAGCTTAACACCTGTGAGTATGAGTGTTGACCCGCTTTTGTATACAAGGTTTCTCCACAAAAATATGCAATAGCGAGTGTGAGGCTGCCCCATGGTCCCTGGACGGACACTGAGGAGATCCGAGCCACAGACATCTAAAGGCCCCCCAAAGCACAGGAACCCCAGGAGAACCACCGCCGGGACTACCGCAACTCCTCCAGAAAAGAGCAGTGGAGAGTCCCAGGGGAACCACCCAGCAGCGACAGTGCAGAAGCCCCAGGGAGCCGCAGCGACGAGCCCACAGGCCCCGCCAGCAGCCGTCCACGCCCGAGCAGATCCAGCCATGGACCCAGAGGCCCAAGACCCCGGGACACACCACCCCCCAAGCAGAGGCCCAATAGAGCCCAGGGGGCCAGGCCCCGGCAAGCAGCCACCGGGAGTGAGCCAGCCCACACCAAAGCACCCGGGCGCGGACACCGAGAACCACAAGTACACCAGCAGGCAGAGACTCCAACCACCGGCAGGCGGTGTGGTGGGGAGGAAGCTGATCCAGGAGAGGGAGCAGTCCAAGACCCAACATGTCCCAAAAAAAAAAAAAAAAACAGGCACACAGTCACAATCACCCACTCCCACCCTCATGCATACACATAAAATCACTCACACCCAACGTAAGGATAAACAACAATGGACGTCATTCACTCACTCACACTCCCCATGCATACTCTATACTCCCAGGTCCAGGCGCCGGTACCCCCTAGGGGCAACCAGCCCCCGGACCCAGGAGGTGGTCCACTTCCCTCCTCGGGCAGAGGCAGGCAGACAGCACCGGTACTGCCCAGACCCGGGTGACCCCAGCCCGGTTCCCGCCCCCCGCCCCGAACCCAGTCCCCAACAATCCCCATCCACCTCCGGAGACGGGGCTATGTACAAAAGAGGGGTCCACATGGCCCAAAGCAACCCGCCAACCAGAGACGCCCCAGGACGGAGCAGTCCCGAACCCCCACCCGACCGCCAACCGTAGCCCAGCGCCTGACCCCAGGCCAGAACCACAGAAGGAAGCAGTGGAAAAACTTTGGTTAAAGTCTTAATAGAATGGGATGACACATGAGTCAAAGTGAAGGTCTTCCCATGGCCCACTGCCCTTTCTGTTGGACTTGGACATCTCCCACAGGCTGAGCTGTAAATAGACAGTACCCCCCAAAATCTGCAAACTCACATACGGGCAACCGCACAACATAAACAAACATGAGCGTACACACATAACTATACTTAGATGCCTATTCCAGCCTGCCTCAATGTCCTCAAACTGTTTCCTCCCACAGTGGAATGGGGAACATCAGCTTGACTCTTTCTACAATGAAAAGAAAAAAACTTCTCTTTGGCTTTTCAAGCACAACTGAATAGATGCTCACAAGCTACACTGTATTAGATATTATATAGCTCAACATCACCACATGAGATGCAGTTTCAAGTATCTAAAAAAAGCAATGTAAAATGTGTGACCATTAACAATTCATCCTGCATCAAGGAAGCTTTAACAGTCATGCAGCCTAAAGAAAAACAGCTTTTCAAACTACGCCACTAATAGTAAACCTTAAAGAGTTACTGAATATAATTTAGGATACTGCTATTCAGTGAGCGGAAGCTGGTGTTAGCTGCAACCTAGATAGCGTGGAAAGATGTGTATGCACATGCATATAGAAAATAAGAAACCTTGATATATAATTGAAGCCCTTGCAGCCATATGAGCATTCAAAAATGCTCATTTCATTATTTATGCAAAAATAAACAACAAAATTAGGGCAAAAGCATGCTGCCTTCAGGAGATCTAGTAATGAAAAATTATGCTTTATTCTTAAAGCTTTTGCTGGAATTTTAGTATAACTTAAACTGGCTCTTATTTTTTATACTTGTTTTATAGCAACGATTTAAGTTACCTTTTTACAAGAAAATAATTAGCTTGCAACTAAAGTTATAAGAAAGATACAATTTTAAGAAGTTGGATAAATTAAATTGCAGTATAACGTTCCAAATCTTTATTTTGGGGTAGTCAAATTTTACTCTAAACATTTGTGTTGCAAATTAGTTTTATGGGCCAAAGATTTATGGCATGCTGACGTAAACCTAAAAGTCATATCTAATATTAGGTTAAAATTGAATTATGATTAGTCTTTGATAAATGAGGTAATTTTTTGCTTCAAAATAACAGAACACAGCAACAGATTCTGTCATCTGAAGAGTACTGCTGCTGTGTGCTGTGTCTAAATCTGCAGTATGATGGTTGTACACTTCCTTCTTACACCAGGCCCTTTGCATTTCAATGCATATTCTGTTTATTATAGCACCAATATGACTCTGCAGCAAATCACTGACAACTATTTCCATATATGTCATTTTTTCTTAACATTTGTTAATTGCACCATTTTAGCCAATTCCAGAAAAAGATTTCATAAAATAGCGTTCATGCTTAACAGAAAAGCAAAGTACAGTGTCTCCAGAAAGTATTCAAACCTCTTCACTTTTTCCACATTATGTAACAACATACACTTATTGTAAAAAAGATTGCAACATGGTGTTCTTTGAAGAAAATCCCATAATAATAAAATGAAGACATGTTTTTGAGCACTTTAGTAAAATGGTAAAAAATGCAATTTAATGAAAGAAAATGTGGAAAAATTAGGCAATGGGAATACTTTCTGGTGGCACTGTAATTGGGTGTAAGGTGTCTCGAGGTCATCTATAACACAGCTTTTAGCACAATAGTTTACTTATGAACACCAGAGCAACAGTTAAATCGACTTAGATAGTTGTTGCAAGGAAGACATGACTATTAGCATATCACACGCTACAGAAAACATAAGGAATGTTGAAAACTACATTTACCTAGAGATTATATAGAGAATACATCTTGCTAATAAATATATATCTAAGCTTATAGAGCCTAAATCAATTCTAAAAATACCTGTGCTAGGCTACAAAAATAAAGCAGTCTACATTCCTTATGGTATTCCCGTTATGTAATCCTCATAATGTGAGTTTATTTTAAATTCTCTACAAAGGTTTTGTATTTCAGCTTCACTTTGACTGGAGCAATATAAACCACTATGACTGCATGACATTCATATAGATTTTATACGTCATGTAACGCTGATGGTGTAGTTTTATCACTTCCCTGAGGGGGTGACTAGAACCTTTAGATCAAATGGATCTACATTCCTATTTCCCATTACTTCGCTTTTTTAAATGATTGCTTATTTTAACTTTCTTTTAGCCATGGACTGTCTGACTACGCATTATATACATAAAAAAACACAAATAAATGAAAAGAAATTTTTTTTTTAAATGTAAGACAATTCAGACTTCTTACATTCAGATTATGATCATTCTAATGCTTTAAATATACAACCCTATATTTGCATATTAGTAGCTACAATGTCTAACAGTGTTCTACCCAGATAAAATCTATGTAATGGGGGGGCGTTCTCAGCTCACACACACCCTCAAATTGAAATAAGTACGCGCTAGCAAAGAGCTCATCGCTTTTTTGAAAAAACAAGTGCAGCCACTTAGGCAGATGCAGGACATGAGCCCCGGTCTATGTAACAGAGTCAGATATGTAAAGTTATAATTATACAATATTCAGTGTAAATAGTTTCCACTTGACATGTTCATTTTCCAGCGTCACTATATGAGGAAACCTTGTGATTTATAGTCTGTACTCCTACGTTCTCTTTCAGGGGACCCCCCATAGACTGTATAAAAAAAGGGGGACCCCTCCCTATCTTAAACCACACTTAAAAAGGTTATGATTTCTCTGGAAATCAGGATTCCATGATGACATTTTTGTATTTTGTGTCAAGTCTTTTCTATCCTGGTACGACAAAAGCCAAGGACCAATTATGGAACAACTGGCCAGTGGATTTGATGAGTGGGCAGACATCTACCCTTGCCTATGTCAACTGGCTGCAGCGGCACTAGTCACCCCTGTGTCAAGTCTAAATTGTGATTGAGACTTATTGGCAATGAACAGGATAAGTGATTTTAAACCATAATGCAGGACAGCACAATGTGAAAATTGTTAATTAAGGTTTCTCTTGTGCTATCTTCCAAAATGGTTATACAAGTTTGTTTCTATTTCAGATCAAAACTGACCTGTGAAACAAACGTCAAGGAGAGCACCTTGGTGCATGCTTGAGAATGAGTATAAATTGACCTGCCCCTGACGCCTTTCCATACAGACAGGCCTTAGAAATGTTTTTTCAAAGCAAAGAAAGATTTATTGCTCAGACAAAAACTGTCAACTTTGTAAATAGGTTTGCAATTGAATTTCTAAAGATCATTTCATTATAAAAAAAAAGCTTGTTCATGTTCATGCTCATTATCATTTGTTTAATATGTGAATAACTACATTATTTCTAAGTTATGTGGATATTAAGGATTTCTGTAATAAGTAGAGTTAATAATCCTTTGACTAGTTTATTCTGAACCTGCTCATCAAGCACCATGCAACGCTGTGCTCTACAAAGCCGCTCCGCACTGCCCACCACCACAAGTAAATTCTCAACCTCAACCTAAAAATAGGTCTTCAACAAAAGAGTGAAATAGGCTGTGTACTACCACATCAAACAAGATCCAAAATGTAGGCTGTGAAAAACTAACCCTGAGACAGTCCAGTACAAAACAGCAAGGTGTGGGATGCAGGCGGGCACGCAAAACCTTCCTGGATTTGCCAAAAGTAGCTGCAATAATGTACAAAATCTAAATTGTAAAATATGGGATGGACGTCGCACATGCAAAGTGGTCAGACCTGCCAAGGGTGTTTGAAGGTGATGGACACGAAATCCTGTTAGACTTTCAGATCTAAACAGACAAAAAGGTTACAGCTAACCAGCTCCACGTTGTTGTGGTGGACAAAGTAGACAATAGGGCAGAAGTACTAAGACAATTATTTTGAGCTACAGCAACATAAGAAGAAAAAACAGAAGAACTTCAAGCACAACCATTAAGATTAAGACTGCAAAGATCTCTCAAGCTCCCAGACCTTTGGTAGAGCACCCAAGTTTAAAGAGGAAAGTTCAAGTGGAGAGTTTTTTAGCTAGCTTTAATCCACCGTCTTCAGGTTGCTTTGCCTGAATTATGTTCACAACCTCTGGAGCAGCATTATTACTTGTCTTACAATCTCTAGCAAAGCAAATACAGAGAAAAACATGCTTAGTAGGACAGTTTGTGCTTAATGCTGCCCTTCAAATTGTACATGAAATAACGTAAATAGCTGATGTAAACAGGCTCTTTCAGAGCATGAAAACAAAGAAAGCTGGAGGACCTGATAACGTCTCCCCATCATGCCTGAAAGCCTGTGCAAATCAACTCGCTCCGATCTTCACCCGGATCTTCAACAAGTCACTGGAGACGTGTGAGGTCCCCTCCTGCCTCAAACGATCCACCATCATCCCGGTGCCCAAGAAACCCACCATCCTAGGATTAAATGACTACAGGCCTGTAGCCCCGACGTCTGTGGTCATGAAATCCTTTGAGCGGCTGTTGTTGAAGCACCTGAAAGACATTACAGGCCCCCTGCTGGACCCCTTGCAATTTGCTTACCGAGCAAACAAGTCAGCAGATGATGCTGTTAACTTAGGTCTACACTTCATCCTGCAACACCTCGACCACCCAGGGACGTACGCCAGGATCCTGTTTGTAGACTTCAGCTCGGCCTTCAACACCATCATACCAGACATCCTCCACTAGAAGCTCACCCAGCTCAACGTCCCAGCCTCCACCTGTCAGTGGATCAACAGCTTCCTGACAGACCGACAGCAGCAGGTGAGACTGGGGAGCATCTTCTCCCGATCCTGATCAATAAGTACTGGTGCCCCCCAGACTCGTCTGTGAAACTCCTGAAGTTTGCAGACGACACCACTGTTATTGGTCTGATCCAGGACGGTGATGAGTCTGCATACAGACAGCAGGTGGATCGGCTGATACACTGGTGTTGTCAGAACTACCTTGAACTCAACCCACTCAAGACTGTGGAAATGGTGGTGGACGTTCGGAGAACACCACCCTCATACACCCCTCTCACCATCCTCAACAACACTGTGTCGGCTGTGGACCACTTCAAGTTCTTAGGAACCACCATCTCTGAGGACCTGAGATGGTCTTCACACATAGACAATGTTCGAAAGAAGGCCCAGCAGAGACTGTACTTCCTGAGGCAACTCAAGAAGTACAACCTTCCACAGGAGCTGCTGGTCATCTTCTACACTGCCATTATTCAGTCTGTCCTGTCTTCATCCATCTCAGTGTGGTTTGGCTCATCCACAAAACAGGACAGGTCCAGACTGCAACGAATAATCAGGACTGCAGAGAGAATAATCAGAGCTGACCTTCCCTCCATCCAGAACTTATACAGGTCTAAGGTCAGGAAAAGAGCTGCTAAAATCTCTGCAGACCCCACACACCCTGCACATAAACTGTTCAGAGCTTTACCTTCAGACCGTCGCTACATATCACTGTTTAGTAAAACCAGCCGCCACAGAGACAGTTTTTTCCCCCAGGCTGTTTCTCTGATGAACATTCAATAGAGTACAAAACAACCTCATACTGAAGTCGCTATTCCACCTTGTATATATTTAAATTGTATGTGTGTATTTAAGGACATAAAGATATATGCAGAATATATCTTATAACGCAAAAAAAAAAAACCCAGAGAGCAAAGTGTACCGGAGTCAAATTCCTTGTTTGTTGTATGTACGAACTTGGCAATAAAGCTGATTCTGATTATACAACTGATTTGGTTCATCAATCAGTCAACAGGTGGTGTGGAAAACTGTTAGACAGATAATATTAGAGAGGGTGTAGATCATTTTCTCAACTTATAAATAGACTTTACAATGATTTAATGACCTTGGGAAGAATTAATACTGTAAACAAAATGCCTGGGGGCATAATATCAAACAACAGGAACTCAAAGATTTTCTTGAGCAACAATGAATGGTATAAGTGGTGACCAAAGCATATTTTCTTTCTTACTTTTGTTTTATACCTTTCTGAATTGTTCTTCTGCAATACAGGCATCTAAGTGCTAATTAATAACATTCGTAGTCTACTGCATGCTAACCTTTGGTTTTCTTATGGACAACTATCCCAGGAAGAAAAATGTCCTCCCACAGAAATCATTAATTACTCCAAACAAAAACATGAGTCAATCATCCCTACTTCCCAGAGTAAACCAGTGACTAATATAAAAGTTCTGTCTTCCCATTGCAGCTAAAATAAAATGGGTTTCAATCTTTATTCAATTTTGATTGATCCTTTATTTAGATTTAAAGATTTAAAGATTTAAAATTGTATATTAAAAAAAAGCAGGAACAAACATATCTATAAGTATGTGTTCCTGTCACTTAGCATTAAGCTCTCGACGTCAAAAACATGACATCCATTCCCACAATGCCACTTAAAAAAAAAAAGAACTCCTTCTCTTTTCTGTCTGACACCCAAAAGAAAAACAACAATCTCTTAGAAAAAGTAAAAGCAGCATGTCAGCAAGAGCAAACTAAGTACCTGCTGTGTCTCATACATGACAGGAATTTTAAGCCTAAAGCTATGAAAGTAAATCCAACCAACATACAAACGATAACATTCACTAAACAAATAAACATCCATAGTTAAGTGTAAAAGAATAGCAAAAGGTTTGTCACTTACTTTACCGCAGAATGTAATTACTCAAACATCTAATGCTCAGAAGTCCTTTGGTCCTACCAAGGGTTTTTTTGAGCACAAGGTTTGACCTGAATACTCCAAACAGCTCACTGTAAGCCCACTAATGTGCAATTGTGCCTAAAGTCCAAAGAGTCCACAAATTCACACAGAACTCACAGCATTGCTAAAGGCAGCAGAGGGATGTAATTTATGTAATAAAGTCTGCTTGTTTAAGGTTATAATAGCAGGTGAGGATGTAACATTTAAACATGGTGGTCTTAAAATAGTAAGACCTGAAAGTTTGCATAGATAACAAAATTCGTCTCATCCTTTTACGAATCTAGATTCACAAATAGAACAAAAACATTCATTAGATTAATGACTTGGCTTTGATTATAAGATTAAATTGGCTATTATGCATTTTTTTAAATACTCATTGCTAGTCTGTATTGAAAATTCAGATCAGATAAAACTAAAAAGACTTAAAGAAAAATGAGTTTAAACATAGCAAGCAGTAATTTTATTATCATGAATCCACCATAGATGTAGGATGCATTTAATCAAGCAACTGAGTAAAATTAAGAGAGCAGGAAAGAGTACACAAGAAATAATTACTGCATGATTTCCATCCATCTGGCATGAGAATCTGTAAGGAGCATAATGCATGCGGTGTCGCATCTGATTGTTGCAATGAGAATTGGTCATGGTGAAATTAACTCACTGCCACAATATAAGAATGACAGAGGAAGCATTCAAGGTGCAGTGGAAATGAACTGATCTGAATTGCTCATTAGAAAACACAATTGCATTAATTAATAAACTATTTTATGCAAGGCTGGTAAGGTAATTACAGGTCTTTCTCAAAATATTAGCATATTGTGATAAAGTTCATTATTTTCCATAATGTCATGATGAAAATTTAACATTCATATATTTTAGATTCATTGCACACTAACTGAAATATTTCAGGTCTTTTATTGTCTTAATACGGATGATTTTGGCATACAACTCATGAAAACCCAAAATTCCTATCTCACAAAATTAGCATATCATTAAAAGGGTCTCTAAACGAGCTATGAACCTAATCATCTGAATCAACGAGTTAACTCTAAACACCTGCAAAAGATTCCTGAGGCCTTTAAAACTCCCAGCCTGGTTCATCACTCAAAACCCCAATCATGGGTAAGACTGCCGACCTGACTGCTGTCCAGAAGGCCACTATTGACACCCTCAAGCAAGAGGGTAAGACACAGAAAGAAATTTCTGAACGAATAGGCTGTTCCCAGAGTGCTGTATCAAGGCACCTCAGTGGGAAGTCTGTGGGAAGGAGAAAGTGTGGCAGAAAACGCTGCACAACGAGAAGAGGTGACCGGACCCTGAGGAAGATTGTGGAGAATGGCCGATTCCAGACCTTGGGGGACCTGCGGAAGCAGTGGACTGAGTCTGGAGTAGAAACATACAGAGCCACCGTGCACAGGCGTGTGCAGGAAATGGGCTACAGGTGCTGCATTCCCCAGGTCAAGCCACTTTTGAACCAGAAACAGCGGCAGAAGCGCCTGACCTGGGCTACAGAGAAGCAGCACTGGACTGTTGCTCAGTGGTCCAAAGTACTTTTTTCGGATGAAAGCAAATTCTGCATGTAATTCGGAAATCAAGGTGCCAGAGTCTGGAGGAAGACTGGGGAGAAGGAAATGCCAAAATGCCAGAAGTCCAGTGTCAAGTACCCACAGTCAGTGATGGTCTGGGGTGCCGTGTCAGCTGCTGGTGTTGGTCCACTGTGTTTTATCAAGGGCAGGGTCAATGCAGCTAGCTATCAGGAGATTTTGGAGCACTTCATGCTTCCATCTGCTGAAAAGCTTTATGGAGATGAAGATTTCATTTTTCAGCACGACCTGGCACCTGCTCACAGTGCCAAAACCACTGGTAAATGGTTTACTGACCATGGTATCACTGTGCTCAATTGGCCTGCCAACTCTCCTGACCTGAACCCCATAGAGAATCTGTGGGATATTGTGAAGAGAACGTTGAGAGACTCAAGACCCAACACTCTGGATGAGCTAAAGGCCGCTATCGAAGCATCCTGGGCCTCCATAAGACCTCAGCAGTGCCACAGGCTGATTGCCTCCATGCCACGCCGCAATGAAGCAGTCATTTCTGCAAAAGGATTCCCGACCAAGAATTGAGTGCATAACTGTACATGATTATTTGAAGGTTGACGTTTTTTGTATTAAAAACACTTTTCTTTTATTGGTCGGATGAAATATGCTAATTTTGTGAGATAGGAATTTTGGGTTTTCATGAGCTGTATGCCACAATCATCCGTATTAAGACAATAAAAGACCTGAAATATTTCAGTTAGTGTGCAATGAATCTAAAATATATGAATGTTCAATTTTCATCATGACATTATGGAAAATAATGAACTTTATCACAATATGCTAATATTTTGAGAAGGACCTGTAGGTTTTTCCACAAGTTACCTGAATTCTGACTGGTTGTCAAATTCTTTTCAGTTTCTACTGCTATAAACTGGACAAATAACACGTGCAACATTTACTACAAGCAAATGTTTCATAAAGCATTGGTAAGTGTGACTTAAAGGCATAGGTTTGTGTTTAAACTTTATTGTGACCATACTTCAGGACCCCAGTTATGCTGTGTATTTTGGACATTTGATTCTAAAACTTCACTGAAATCTAAAATCATGGAAAAATATAACCCTTAAGCTTAACAAAATGACTGGAACATTAGGCATTGCAATTTATTTGCATTTAAAAGTTGTTCTTGAATTAGCAGACCCCTAACCTGGTATATAAAATATTGTGGGTGTTTTATTAGTTACTTTATGCTATTGGAACATTAAAAACAACTAAAGCTGTCTAAAAAAACAAAGAGAAAAGCTTTAGTCCATTATTTGTGCTCTCACACAAAAGAGAAATATGAATTGTTTTCTTTTGGAAATAAAAAAATAAAACAACTGACTATAGCTAATAATGGTACAGGTCAAGCATGAAATTTGTGGCTTTTTTAGATTTAAGTAAAACTTTATTTACACAGCATCTTCTAAGATATAAAATCACAAAGGGCTTCACAAAAGCCAACATTGAACAAAAAATAGAAATGATTAAAAACTGGATTTAAAAAGCTATGTTTTTATCTGGCTTTTAAAAGAGACAACAGAGTCGATCTTAAATTCGAAGGAAGAGAGTTCCAGATTCTGGGGGCCACTGAACAGAATGCTGCTTTTGTTTTCATCTTAGTAAAGGGACCTATCAGCAGGTCCTGGTCACAGGACCTCTGGGACCTGCCAGGGACATCTGGGTGCAGAAGCCCTCTGATATAACCAGGAGCCTGTCCGTGAAGACCTCTCCAAGTCAATAGAATAATCTTAAATTGCACTCTAAAATAAACCGGAAGCCAGTGTGGTTGCATTAAGATAGGATTCACATGTGAAAACTTGGAAGATTTTGTCAGAAGCCTGGCAGCAGAATTTTGAACAACTTGCAGTCAAAGATTATGCCAATGTTCCTAACAGAGGATTTCACCAAAGAACCAAGAGGTCCAAGTTTCTCCGTTATCTCAGACAAGCATTTTTCTGGTGCAAAGATAATTAGTTCAGTTTTGTTTTCATTTGATTAAAGATAACTGCATGCCATCCACCATTTAACAGATGTTAGACACTTTAACAAACTATTAGACGTTTCTTTTGAAACAAGGTGTACAATTGAACATCATCTGCATAGCAGTGATAAGAGATGTATTTAAAGGTTGATATAATGTACCCAAAGGGGAGCAAATACAGTAAAAATAGCAGGGGCCAAAAAACAGAACCTTCGGGTACACCAAAATGGACTGGATAAAGGGGAGATCTGTACTTAGAAGTAGCTACAGAAATATCTGTCAAATAGGTATGATGAGAACCACATTAAGGCAGATCTTAAGCAATAGAGACTCCAAACACTTTTTAAACCTATTATAACTTTCCATAAATAACATGAAATAAAAATAAGCTTCCCCTTAACTTTTCCTAAGAAATGTAAGCACTTTTCCCACAGTGTCTTCAGACATTTGTTGCATCATATTGGAATTTCAGTAAAATGTTTTTTGCACCTATAAAGATTTCCTCAGTTTTTTGCTTTTTGTCAAATTTTAATATCAGGCAAAGCAAATACAAAATTCAGTTGTATATATATATACATATATATATATATATATATATATATATAACCATAGTAAGGTAAGTCTATTTCGTCGTCTTACTGCATATAGTACCAAAAAATATATTTCCGCACAAAATGCGTGTAAATGGGGAACAAATATAGCCGCATCCTTTTCTATTGCTCCATTGCATACCTGCGGCAAATTGCACGTATCTGTGGTAACCAAAGCAGTCAGAAAGAATGGCAACAGCGTGTCACTTCCGCATCTCACTACCAATGTCAGGATATCTCCATATATCACCGAGAGATCATCTAACACCGCTCACTTAACAACCACACCATGGATATGAGAAATAAATGCTCTGCAAAACATTCCCTCTAACCTCAGGCAAATCACATATTAGAGAGACGATCTGGAAATGTTGAACGTGTCATACCTTTCAGCTGCGGGATGCAGAGGAGAAGCAGGTGGATCAAGATGAATGCATTTGGAGGATCAGGGGACGAATCGAAGCGGAAATCGAGACGGAGCGCAGAGTTTTAGCTCCCCAGTGAAGTCACGACGCGCGTCGCCACGCCGTCTGTCCACTTTGCAGCTTCTGTTAATGTGCAACTCCTCTCATCTTCATCTGTATCTGCGTCTAGATGACGAGAACATTATCATTAGAGCCAATTTAAAAAAAAAAAAACAACTTACTGGACTATGTAAGCCTTATCCACCTCATCGGACTCGTCCGTGAAACTCCTTAAGTTTACAGACGACACCACTGTCATTGGTCTGATCCAGGACGGTGATGAGTCTGCATACAGACAGCAGGTGGATCGGCTGATACACTGGTGCAGTCAAAACTACCTTAACCCACTCAAGACTGTGGAAACGGTGGTGGACTTTTAGAGAACACCACCCCCATACACCCCCCTCACCATCCTCAACAACACTGTATCGGCTGTGGACCACTTCAGGTTCTTAGGAACCACCATCTCTGAGGACCTGAGATGGTCTTCACACATAGACACTGTTCGAAAGAAGGCCCAGCAGAGACTGTACTTCCTGAGGCAACTCAAGAAGTTCAACCTTCCACAGGAGCTGCTGGTCATCTTCTACACTGCCATCATTCAGTCTGTCCTGTCTTCATCCATCTCAGTGTGGTTTGGCTCATCCACAAAACAGGACAGGTCCAGACTGCAACAAATAATCAGGACTGCAGAGAGAATAATCAGGGCTGACCTTCCCTCCATCCAGGATTTATACAGGTCTAGGGTCAGGAAAGGAGCTGCTAAAATCTCTGCAGACCCCACACACCCTGCACATAAACTGTTCAGAGGTTTACCTTCAGACTGTCGTTACAGAGCACTGTTCACTAAAACCAGCCGCCACAGAGACAGTTTCTTACCCCAGGCTGTTTCTCTGATGAACATTCAATAGAGTACCAAACAACCTCATACTGAAGTCGCTATTCCACCTTGTATATATTTAAATTGTATATATGTATTTAAGGACATAAAGATATATGCAGAATATATCTTATAACGCAAAACAAAACAAAAAAACCCAGAGAGCAAAGTGTACCGAAGTCAAATTCTTTGTTTGTATGTACGAACTTGGCAATAAAGCTGATTCTGATTATAAATCGGGCTTGTTTCTATGTACACAGTAATTTTCCCCTAAAAAACAAGCTAAAGTTTTAACTCCTAATGTGGAAAAACAAATAATCATAATGGTGGCGCAGCTGAACAGTACTTTAAAGACACAAGAGGCAAGTTCATCAGTAAATTAATAAATAAAAACCCAAGTGTTAGCAAATACACACAATTGTATGTTTATAATTGCTATGATCCTTTACATTAAAGCTTTTTTAAAGGTGTAACCAAAAATGTCTGATGAGAGCACAAATACACAACATATACGTACTATACTTAAGTCAATGTGTAATTAAACTTTCTATGTTAAAAGATGCAGTTTTGTGTAACTTGTAATTTATTTTTTAATACAACTAACCTTTTAAAAGAAAAATCCATTCTCTGGTAATTGTAAAGTCATTACATTATTGTAATGGGTTTTGCTGTGGGTTTTCTCCTGCTTTCATGATCCTGCAAGCTTGTTGCTTGTAGCTTAAATGTGTTTTGCCTTCTTTTCTTAACCCTGAGAACTTACACTACTTGCGTCTGAAATTACTACTATACAACTAGCTACTTTGATCCGCTTATCACCTATTTTAGGTTACATTTGCAGCCGTCATATTGTAGTAGGCAGCATGCAGGGAGTTGAAAATGGATTTACTGGCTGAGATTTAGAGTTTTCCATTAGCAGCACACATTTCATCAGAACAGATTAGCCACAGACATGCCTTACTGGCCTACGTCGTCAAAAAAAATAAATAAAAATGGCATTGTTTTTGTGAGCTACAACTAAACTTCGGTCCATTGGTGTCACTGTTTACTCCACTAAAGGGTCAGAAAAGGATGGTAAACCGGAATATGAACTGCTTGTTCTTGCTGTTCAACTGTGCTTGTGTGTATGTATTCAAACAAAATATCAGGTAGCATCTTTAATCCGCCAAGTTATTTACTTCTTCCCGATAAACAGATATTTAATGTTTTATTTAAACACGTTAAATAATATGAGAACTGATCAGTCTTAAGCAACTCCCCCCCCCCCCAAATCTTCTGCTAAATTGCTAATTAATAATTTATGTTCATCATGAATTGAAGCAGTTTATTATAGAGTGCTGGTGGTACAACAGCCTGCAGAAAATGAATGACGATGAGCTTTAGCTGAACTAAAGATTAATACTAATACTCATACTATTTATGAGCTTTGATGCAAATTATTTTGTAGTAGACAATCGCACAGATAATTAGGAGCAGCAGTGCCCTCAGCAGTTACTTCAACCTCTTCAAAACAGTTTGCTAATCAAAACCAAGATGTTCACAGGCTGCTTCTCTATGTATACAAAATATGCGTAATACACTGGTCTTAGTGGGAGCTAGTAGCATTTTAACAATCAATGAAAAGATAAGTACGCATAACAAAACATTTTCTTTGTAGACATTAATTAGAACATAGAAATAATTTATGATGTCTGAAGTCGACCCCCTCCTGTTTAAATTGGTGGATATAATAGAAAAAAAGACACAGCTTACTTAAGGTAGTAAGCAGAACCAGCAGAGTGACCTAGCAGAACATGTATACATCTAATTTCCAATCTCACAAAGAAAATCTAGAAAGAACTGCATGGTGATCATACTGTATTGTAAGATTTTAAGAGTTGAACTGAATGTTATACAAAATGTACAATTTTTCAAAAATATTAAACATGCTAATACTTGTACAAGGTTCCATGGTTGGTCCAAAGGCTGCTTTGTCTGAACCAGTCAAAACTATGAAGGTGTGATGAGAAAGGCACACCTCCTGCATCCTCCATAAAATTATTTGATTTAAAACTGGTAAAAAGAAAGCTATTGCTGAAAGAAACCCTGCATACACCATCCTTACTAAACATAGTAGTGGCAGCATAATGCTGTGGGGATGTTTTTTTCTTAAAGACAGGGAAGCTGAACAGAGCTGCTGGTAAGATGAACTGAGCTAAGCTCTGGGAAATTTAAAAAAACAAACCTGATGGCGGCAAGAGATTTGAGAACTGGGCGAAGGACGAATGGGCAAAGATGTCAGCCTCTAGATCTGAAAGGCGGATGGATATGGTGAAAACCTGCAGCTCTAACTGCACAAAGGTCGTCTCACAACATACTGATGTAGACGGGCTTAAGTCACCCTTTTCAAATCCTTTTATTTCCAATCCCAATAGTCCACTACTTTGTATTTGTCCATCATAAAAAAATCTTAAACAAAATACAATGACGTATTGTGAAAGTTTTTTTTAGAAAAAGTTCAAAGAATACATTTACAAAGCTCGGTATTTAAGAATATTCTTCACTAACCACCCTTAAAGTTGTCTTATAAATGTTAACACTAGATATGTTGTGATGTTGAAAAGCCTGGTTACCTTTGAACTGCATCAGGCCACCAGTATTCTCAGTTTTAAGCAGTGTGGCTGCAGGCTGTAGTTTCATTATTGATGAATCTATACGAGCATTTACCCATTCAAATCAAGTCGAGAAAGCAAAACACTTTCCCAAATGTCATATTCATATTTTTCCAGCACTGTATGAGCTTCTGTAATCCACTTTATTGCATTTGTTCTATGACCTTGCTGCTAAACTAAATCAAAGTCGGTCAAAACGTCTCAGCCTAAATAAAAAAGCGAGGCCCATTTTTATAAAACCGCAATGAAGTCAGACTGCAGAGTCCCACACACACATTGCATCTCCCTCTAGCGTTAAGTCTGAGAACAGAAAGAAAAGAACATGTAGATTCTTAGTCACCTTTGATTTATTCTGCTTGTCGATTAAAATATTACATTACCATTCGTTCTTTTTTTTAAATGACAGACCCCTTTGTGTTCCTGAAGTACAGCAGCCCCCAAAATCCATTTAACCTTTTAAATGCCTCCTTCATTGTATGAGAACTCCCTCTGTAACAAGCACAATAGGTTTATCTGTTAAATTCACAATGGCCCAAATTCGTTTCGCAATTATGTGCCAAAATATAATTACTGTGGACTAAGCACACTGCAAATAAGCCATGAAGCGATGTAACCTGAATCATTACCATAATAAAGGAAATCATCCATTGGTAACAGTGACAGTTAATCAAGTTAAACCATTTCTTGGAAAATTTCCTCAAGTAAGTTACTCAAACAAAAATATTCTAATATAGCATAAATGAACCTTTTACAATTATTTCAGTTTCCCACTTTGTTCCAAACGGTTTTCTGTCTGTAGTTAAAACAGACAATCCCGAGGTTTCACCAGATGATCGATCCAGTAGGATTATTCCCCTTGTATGTAGGAACCGTCATGCAGTCCGTGTAGTGGGTTGATCTTCAGGTGAAGCGTGTAAACTGTTGCTCCAACAGATACAGCGTCTGTGAGTCACTCGGTGCAGCTGACGAATGAATGCATGAGTCTAATAAGATGCCCTGCAGTCAAGGACAAGAACCGCTCACAAACTTCACCCAACATGGCTTTTTAAAAACATACAGTACAATTGGGACACTGTTTAACACAGTTTAAACAGATTTTAAAACATGTGCTTGAAGTCTTTCCGATGATGTTGCCTCAACTTGACAGGTAAGCCTAGTTGGAATTTGGTTTTTGAGAACAATAATTTAAAAAAAAGGATCTACACATCTGATGCCACTCTACACTGTAATTTACTCCTTTTGCATCATTGGAGGGGTTTGAGGTGTGAGAAAACTCAGCTAAAGAGGTTTCAAAGACAAATGTTCTTTAGGCGGCTTGGGTTGATTTATGCTTCGGCGGTGGTTGGAAAAACTCTCACATACAGAGTTTTGGTGTTGAGAGATGTTACAGATTCAGCTGGCAATTCTGAAAAAAAGAACAAACATTTATATAGTTTATTAATACTTGGAACCATTGTTGTTTCTGTTTGACCATTTTATCAAACACCAGATTGTACGAAATGTTAAAAAGTGACTTCAGGAGTAAAGACGATGCAAGTAAGTATGATGTATCTCTTGAAAAAATGCTTTGAATCTAGTCTTCTCTAAATTTTGTCTGCCCGGAGAAAAGCGATAACCCAACACTTAACAACCAAGGTCAATGATGAAAATGCAAAAAAACCCAAAAAACTTTAGTTCATGCATTAGAGAGTAGCGCTGCACAATATATTGTGAATATATGATCAATATTAGTGTGTGCAATATATATAACTGCAAACAACACATGTGACTCCTATATTCCAAGTGTCATAAATTCACACTTTGCTTGCCAATGTAATATTCAGCCTGGTGGATGGAGCCTCACTGCAGCTCATGCCTGCTGCTGACACAGATAAGAGCAAACAAGAAACCACACAGAGTGACGGGAGAGAGAAAAATGTTTATTTATCGCAACCGATGTTAATGGCGATATATTTACCAATTATATCGTCATTAACATTATTTCATTGTATTGAGCAGCCTCGTCACTCAGGTCGTTAGTTTGTGAAATTAAACAGTTCACAGGCGGTGCTTAAATTCAGTCTTTACATACTAAACATGTGCAGCCCCAACTATGATGCTGTATGTACATTTACTCAACTAGGTTTAATATTTCAGGAGAAGATTTTGGAACTTTAGCTCACTAAACTTGATTCAGATCTCTGCTACTAATCAGTGACGGAGCACAACAGTCCAGTACTTATAACTAAGACTAAAATTGGATTGGTCCAATCCAGTATCAGACCCAATGATGTCATCCTTCTGAGGTCACTAATCCTGACTCCATGGTGTTGCTGCAGGTCATATTTTTCCAGATTTTACTTTGGAAGTGTGGACAAAAAGTTGTTGCAGCCTTCAATAATGTTATATACACAGAAATCTCACACTGTAAATAAATGGATGACTCATATATATTAATACAAGCAATACTTAAAGCTTAAAAGTACAGGCAGGGTAGATGAGTGTAGATGGGTGTCAGTGAACAGCTTGCCTGCTGCACTGTGAGCACGCCGCTGCACAACTGTTTCACAGATATTTTACAGTTGAGAAAAACAAAATACACAACATCCGTTAAAGTACTTAGTGCAAGAGTATTGCAAGTTGTGTTGGTCTTCTACTGAGGAATATTTAGAATCTAGAAAACATACCAAGAGACACCCAGAGTTAGGGACTAACTGTTCTCCTCACTAATTTAATCCGTTATGGATTTAGTGAAACTTTGTTTCACTAAAATAGTTACGTTCTGTTTTATAGAGCTGTTGGGGGTTATGTGTCTCACTCTTTACCGTAAACAGTGAAACATAACTGTTCACAGCAGGAAAGGGTTAATAAATGACATGGTTACTGGGTGGTTTTGTAGCAGCTCTTCAACCTATTTAACAGAAACTTCACACCCCCAAAAAGCCACAGAGTTGATTGAAGTAGCTTCTTTTGAAATTACTGTTACGTTCTGAACACCGACCCCCCACCAAGTTCTCTCACATCTACCTGCAGAGAGATTGAGTTTAATGGTTATTGGCCATTTTGTTTCAAACAAACCATTAGTAAGATCCTGGTCCAGGTAGAGTTTGAGGCGCCTGCTGCGGAGGCCAAAAACCCTGGCAGCCTCAGAGAGGAGGCCGGAGTAGTCGAGCTCATTCTGGCCAACTGGGTTCACCAGGAGGAGGGTGCCAACATCTCCAGCCTGGCACTCTGAAGCACACAAAGAGAGAGATGTAAATAATACACATAATCAGCTTGTAAAGCAAGAGCAAGAGAAAAAAAGTGAAAGGATCTGAATCTGGAGCCAGAAGAAAAACTTTTACATTCAAAGATCATTTTTTATTAGACTCAAAGGTAACTGGAGACATTTCTTGGACAGCAAAATCTTTTATAGAAACATGTCCACAATTATAGTTTATCAGTTGTCAGAAACTGAAATGAATAGTTACAGATTTATAGAGACCACTGATGTATTTACAGTTTTCACAGTGTAATAACTAAGAGTAACATACAGCTGTCTAACCTTACTTCGGCAACAGCTTTGAAAGAACTGTGCAGGGATAAAAATATTGATTTTTTTTTTTAAGCTAGTTGTCCAACCGAAATTAAAGAGTATCAATCTTTAAAGGTTCCTGTGGGATAAAAGCAGAAAACAAAACATGTCAAAGTATCATTTTAAAGTCTGTACTGATTTAAAATATAAATGTGGCACCTTCCCAATACAATATTTCTACTTGCCAAAGAATAAGAACGTACATTAAAGTGTGTGAGTCACTGTGAAATCAGTCAAGAAGAAACAGCTTCTATTCAGCCATAAGTTATGAAATAAAAATGAATAAATTAAAGCTCTACTGGCTCCTGATTATAACATATTTAACAAAAAAATCGCACAGATTTGATGATTAGAAGTAAAACGCATGCCTTATTCATCAACAAAAGCAAATCTGACAGGTTTACATGTTTCTTACCAGCCGGCTGTGTGTTGCACAGTAACAGGTTTACATAAGGACACAGCAGGGTGTTGGTAGTGGGCACAGCGCTGGGAAAGGACGGGCCTGAAGTCACAAACAAAGTTTTACCGCTGTGGGCCTGGAGGTCCGCTTTGCTGGTCAGTTCTGTAAGAAACACAGAACAAATTACACCAACAGCAACACAGAGTAATGTCCCTGTGGGACTGATTTATTGGGACAAGAAAAGATGAATGGATCCACAGAATTTATACATATTCTGTTCATTTTTGCAGTAGCTACAGAGGAATAAATGTAAAGACTTAAGAGAGCATCAATAGGCAGCAGAGTATACAGTTGATGAAGATTAGTTATACTGCCTACTATAGTGCCTCACAGAGTATCCATACCTCTACAACTTTGTCACAAACCTCGATGTATTTTGTAACAATTTTATGCGATATTTTATGTGATATTGTGCCATGCATTAATATTCAGCCCCTTGCAGATACAGCTGCAAGTCATTTGAATCTGTTTTACAAAACTGATTGGCTGGAGAGCATCTGTAAACATCCATTTTTCCAGTTCTGCATCAGATTCCGGATTGGATGTAGTTCTTTACTTTGACAGGGCCATTCCAACAAGAAAATGCTTCTGAGTTAAACCAAGCAATTGTAGTTCTGGCTGTATCTTCACTGTCAAAGTCCTGCTGGAAGGTGAACTTCACTCAGACTCAAGGTTTTCTTGCAATATATTTAGCTGCATTCATCTTCCCATCAAATTTCACCAGCTTTCCTGCCCCTGCTGAAAAAAAGCATCCCCACAGCATGACAGTGCCACCACCATGTTTCACAATGGAGATGTTGTGTTCAGAGTAATTTGTAGGGTTATTATTCCCATTCTGCATGCAAGTCAGTAGGCAAAATTTTGGTCTCATCCGACTTCTTATGGTTTTTTTTCCAAACATCGTCTCCCATAAAGGACAGATTTGGGGAGTGCATCACTAATGGTGACTTCAGAAGGCAATTGGTTGCATTGGGATTTACTTTGCTGCACAACAGTAAATAGAAATGAATGCAAATGCGTGGCACACGTCATAAAAGAAAAAAACTAATGTATAGGTAACATTTTCCTTCTATTTTACAATCAGAAACTACTTTGTGTTGGTCTATCACATAAATCACACTGGTGTTTGCAGCTTTGACATAAAATGTGAAAAAGGTCAAAGAGTACAAATACTTCTTCCAAGTACACAAATATTATTCCCAGGGAAAGGGCTGTCTAATTATAAAATAGCAAACACTGTATTGCTAAAATATTGAATAGACAGGCTAATTGTGGTATTATATAATCCAATTTAATGTGAATAATGTAATAACCTCACCTACCACTAATAAAGCTATAAAGCGTTTGGATGAAATGCTGAAAAATACAGATCAGATCTGATTATTTTGAAGGTGTCAGTCCTAAATATTTTAGCCTGATCAAAGTTTAGCTAAAATGAAAGTCTTATCTTCTCTGTGCTTAAATTTGCTCCTTGGAAAATCCAGGATTATCTGCTGGCCTAACCTCAGCCTGCTTTACCTGTTAGTCTAAAATGTGTTGTTTTTCTCTGTAATTATTGTGTTCATCAGTAATTTTATGATATTTTTGGGAACATTTTATACAGTTCTCCTTCTATTATTCAGCACTTTATCCAGCATTCCTGGTTTTAAATGTGCTTATGGATATATTTGGACTTTGATCACCATTTATAAATTCCTATGGTTCATAGGTGACTTCAGTGGTTTGTAATATTTTAAACAACAAAAGATAAAAGAGGTCAATGTTAAAAGGACATGGTAACGGAAGATTGGCCATGAGAAGTCATTGCTCACAGATGCTTTAACAGTTTCTGGGTTCACTTGTTAGATCGGTTTATTAATATTGTTTTTAATCTTTGTTTTAGTTGTATTGCTCGTCTTATACTCCTTTCTTACCATTTATAACTCGTGTGTTTGTGTACTTTCTATTCTCTGGCCTGTGTTTATGTCATTTTCGATTGTATTGTACAGCACATTGGTCAGCAGTGTTATTTTGAAAGTGCTTTATAAATAAAGTGGTATGGTGTGGGAAATAAAGGCAGAATTTATATGTCTTTGAGTATGTGAAACGTTTCTCACCATTTCGATCACAGAAGAATCTGAGCTGGGTGTTATTGATTCCAAAGATGCTGCTGCACACTTTTCTCAGTTTGTCCAAGTCTAGTCTGTTATCCCCTCTGGGATTCTCCAGCAACACTACGCCCTCTGAAGAACAAAAAGCACAGCCAAGCTGGATTATCAAACACAAGCTCTTCACTGAAACTGTGCCACACATGCCACATTGCTGAAGATCAAGAGGAGGGTAAATATTCAAGTCTAATGAGAAGGATGTTTGGAATTATCAGCTGTTTTTGTTTGTTTTATGCTACCTTGTTCTTTGTTGTTGACTTTTACTCGAAGGTTGACGTACGCACAAACTGGCCCGTTTAGTGGCGCTTGGGGGAGTAAAGATCCTTTTACTATTGTTACCTCCAAGTCTGAGCCCTTCAGCTGCAAAACCAAAACAAAATAGATTAATTAAAGCAATAAAACACAAAAGACAAAGGACCTAAAACCCATTACTATGATAGAAATTGCAGTAAATATTGAAAGATGTATAGTAAGATAAATCTGAAAAGTTTTATTTATGCAAGATTCACACAGCATTCTGGTTAGTAATCAACATTATGTATGTTTACCCACTAATGTGTATCAGCAAATGTCATCAATAAACTGTTAAAATTACTGATGCACCAATTAATCAATTATTGCACAATATTAGCCAGTATTCTGCACTTTTCATCCATTTTAAAAGGTAAATTTCTAATCTGTTTCCAGAACCAGTCAATCTGAATCAGAATCAGTCAACCAGTTTTTTATTTGAGATAAAAAACTAAGAATTATTTTATTTTTAATAAAATATGATAAAAAAAATCAAATGCAAAGATACAGAGGCTAGTAAGGCTTTCTGATTCCTTTTCATTAGAAGCAAAACAGTATTTGTTGTTATCCTAAATGAACCCGAATCAAATCAGTCATTCTTAGCATAAAAAATGCTATATTTTCTTTTTTCCTATCAAACGTATAGCCACATAAAAAGCTGCATTTAAAAAAGGAAGATGTAAGCCCGTTTAAGGTTTGCAGCGCATGCACAGACCCTGCTTCAAGTATTATTCCATACCTGAGTCTTTTCTTCAATGATGACGCTGGCAGTTTTTGGGACAGGGAAGGGCAGAAGCGGAGCCTTGGTCGTAGCCAGAATGAAGTCAATGTGGGCCTCAATCACAGATGCCAAGTACGCCCCCTCTGGCTGGCAGCGGTAGTAAACAGTTATCTCATCTGATGGCACCAAATGTGCCTAAAGCAGGACAATAAGGGGGAATTTGTGTTTAAGTAGGGGAATAACATGAAACATTGGTTTTATTTTTTTAAAGTCAAAGGCTGGTATATTGTTACCTCTGGACAGAGAAACCTGAGGGAAGATAATCATAAGCTCAATATGTATGCTAAAAGCACTGCTCGACGAGCACCTCAAGTAATCGTACCAACAACAGATCATTTTTCATGCAGACAACAACCGCCTGAAAGCAAAGGAGGCAAGGATGAACTAAATGGATGGCAGACAAGATAAATAAATGAAGATTTGGGAATACAAAGAAGAAAATGTAGGAACAAATAAAGACAGAAAGGAACACAGGGACATTTTTGCTGGATGAAAGCCCATCTGCTTTGGCATCGTTTGCTGCTGGCTCGCACTAACCGTGACATATTCAAACACATTGATCCCATTCTAATCTGCAGTGCGCAACTGTGCACATCTGCGCGTCAGTGTAGACACTGACTGACTGAGGCAAATGCACACTTGGAAACACCCCTTCTGCTGCAGCGTGCAGCTCAAGGGCAGAAGAAGCTAGATAGAAAGGAGCAGTCAATTATTGGAGAAAAGTTTTATAGGCTTCCCCTGGACAAGGTCCTCATTCTGTTCGTACAGTGTGTGTGTGTGTGTGTGTGTGTGTGTGTCAAATCAAGGAAACATTGACCCCTGTTTCACAACTCCAATGCATCAACAAACTACAACATGTACCAGAACTGCAAAAAATTAATTCCCATCCACAGGGTGGAAAATTCCTGACAGATCTCCGTTTGAAATAACTGGAGGAATTCAGCCTGGCCACGAGCCAGCGCACAACGCTGCTATAGGCTGACGGAAAAAACTGCTTGTTTCTTGTGAAACGGCAGCGCTGTTGGCTAATCCGTCTTTACTCCCCACTCCACTTCAAAAGCCCCAATGTCAGAATCTGAAAGGGGCCAGACTGTAATTAAGCTTCTATTAAGCCTGCCTTATGATGGAGAAACCTCTAACTGTGACGCTGTAGTGGAAAGATTTCCAAACAGCCCTGACAATAGAGTGGGACATAAAGAGGAAGGGAGGGTGACTAAAGGTGGGAAATTTAGGAAAACACAGATAAAAGTCTCAGCGATGCCATTTATGTACAGCTGCAGTAGAAAACTATTGATAAAATAATGAAAAAGTATGAGAAGAAGTTCTTGTTTTGAGGAGACATTTTTATTTAAAGATAAAAACCTCCACAGTCCTATGATTTACTCAGCCTAAGGAACCTCAAAATAAACACAATGACTCTTTCAACTATGACACCCACTGAAGCACCAGCTATTACACTCTGGATTGTAGAATACAGAAGTAGTTTGTTATGTGTCAGCAGAGTTCGTGGAGCTGGTGGTGCTCCTGAAATAAATGCCCCACCTTCTTCCGTAGTTTCTGAATGCGGTTGATGACCTCTCTGGCAACGCCTTCGTCCACCATGGACTGGTCTGGGGTCACGTCCAACAGCACAAGGACCTAAGAGGCAAGCAGTGAGAGAGGCACACAGAGTAAAATTTAACTAATCACAAACCTTAAAACAAACCTAATTGATGACATAAAGCTGCTGGCAAAACAAGCACTATTCATTTCGTTTTTTTGCATTATCCACTAAATGTGAAATCTAAGAAACTTCAATTAAAGTCTAGAATTTGCATAAATACATTTTAATTTACAGTTAAAGAAATCAATTTTAAATTTCTCAAAGTTGTATTTTACTATGGAAAGGAAAAAATAAAAGTCAAACGCATTAACCATGTCAAATTTTAATAGACACACACAATGCTTTCTAGTAGGGACCTGAAAATGAACTGTTTTGTACCAATCCATAAACACACGAGTACAATGAGAGCGCATCCGTACAGCAGCTGTGGTCAGATGCGGTTTTTGGAGCAAATCTGGAAGCATCAATCTTTAGAAGTTTGTAAGGCCATAAACCAACTTCTGTGGAGATCTACTGCTGCTTGTTCTGCTGTGGAGCTACATCATTTCTCGTGGTACTGGATTTAATTGTTCGGGAAGGCAGCTGCTGGTTGTGCACCAAAATAAATTACTTTATCACTTCCATCGGCCCAGTGGAGCTTACTTCCCCTTAATCATGTGTATGAACAAATATAATGAATATAGGTATGTGAAAGAAATTGAAAACCCCGTTAAATATTCAGTTAATTGTTGGTTTGCTGGTATGTTTTGGATCATTGTCATGTTGCAGGGCCCAGTTGTGCTTCAGCTTATTTTTTTCTACAACCTTTTCATTTTCCTCAAGCATCCTTTGGTAAAACATAGCCTTCATAGTAGATTCTATGATCCTGAGCTGACCGGGTCCTCCTGCAGCATAGCATCCTGAAACCATGACACTTTCAACTCCATGCTTCATACCTTTTCCTGGAATGCTGCCATTACGATTATCCTAAACATGTCCTCTCTTCCGGTGTCTAAATGACTTAATTTAGACTCAATGTGTCTACAGAACATTGAAAAGTCCTTGTCTTTCTCTACCTTTTCTCTGGTTAACTTCATGGCCTTCATGGTTTACCCTTAAACACTGTAAAAGTTGAACTTGGGAAGTTTTTATTTGATTGTACATGCATGCACCTTCACACTAGACAGTAGCAAGAGCCAGCTGTAGGTCTCATAGGGACATTTTAGGGTTTTTAGGGACTTCTTTTGACATCTTCTATTCTGCTCTTGGGGTGATCTTGCTTGGACGGCCAAAACTGAACACGCAGGCTGTTATATCCAAAGTCCTCCACTAGTAAAATACTTTCTACGTGGTGAATAAAATTTTAAGATTCGTTTGAGATCTCCATATGGGAGGAGCTTGGAGTAGAGCCGCTGCTCCTCCACATCAAGAGTAGTCAGTTGAGATGGCGGTGTTTGGTGAGCGGGAAGTCTGGACGTCTCTGCTTAGTCTGCTGCCCCTGGGACCTGGTCCCGGATAAGCGGAATAGGACGAGTACGAGTGGATTTATTTTCTGCATAACAAATGTTTCTGTACAAATACCTTTACGCAAATGAGGCATCAACGAAATTATTTTCCAATCAAAATCTGTAATTTCTCCACAAGATTCAAGAAAGGATGATGAGCAGAGATTTTTTTTTTTAAACAAGCCTTACTGTGCTGACCTTTAAATGTTGACTTTAAGTGTTATGTGTTTTTCTGTCTGTAACAAGCAGAAATTGGTGCGGAGGAGGAATGTAAATTTAAGTTTCTGAATTCATTTGTATTCATGCACAAATGGCAGGAGCTCACCGTTTTAGACAGAGCGGTGGTGGTTAAAAACATTCACTTAGGAATAGGTAAAAACCTCTGATTTGAGTTTATTTTAGTAACAGAGCTCCCCACGCTCTGTTTTTTTCAGTAGTTGAAAGGTTTTCAAAGGTCAGAAGGTTAGAATGGAGACAGAATAAGAGGACGCTTTAATCAAAATATCTCCTCTGTGTTATTCAAACGGTTACAATATGAAAACTAATTTAACGCAAAGAAAGCAAATGTTAGAGCTTATATGGTCCACTGAGTCATATCAACTCCTTATAGAAAAGGAGGAGGGTTACAGAAGTAGTGCAACAACAGAGGTTCTTTAAAGACACAGAGTCTGAGAAAAACAGGGACACAGACAGATGGGAGCAGCATCGTCTGTCTGAATGAGTGAATAAAGGCGAGAATTAAAAAGCCAGTTTAGTACACTGGTATTAAGGTGCAGCCGTGTGGTGTGTATACGGCTGGAGGAGCACTGACTGGAAAGGCCCTGTGGAAAAAGGCACAATACTGGTCTCCACTAAGCCATGAAATGATTTCATACACCGTGCATAGCTAAGAAACTTAAATACATTTACAATAAAAGCAGATAGGCGCAACAGCAGTATTAAGCATGATCGCTTTTTATCTTTTATTGAAGTGTTTTTCATTAACATATTATGATAAAAAAAAATAATAGTGTATTTTAACCAGAAACCTACCTGAGCATCAGAGTGCGCCTCATACTGTGCAGCAGAGCCAGAAGTCTGATCAAAAGTGTACATCAGCCGCAGATCCTCCTCATGAAGCTCATGGCCATCCACCACAATGGATCCTTAAATTCAACAAGATTAAATAAACAGTAAACATAAGCCAATAATATACACACCACACTAAATCAAGTATGTTCTAAACCAGACTTTAGCTGCTTTAAACCAATGCAGTGCGTATGTAAAGTGCTGTAGATAACATTCTCCGCCTTAAGAGGTTTATTCTGCTTTTTGCTTTTCTGCCACACGTTTCAAGTGATCACAGTAATTGTAATATCAGACAAAGACAACCTGAGCAAATACAGCATGCAGTTTTCAAATCTTGATTTCTTATGGGTAAAAAAAAACTATTAAAACCAACATAGTCCTACGTGAAACTGAAATAGCCTCTCGTTGAATAATTCATTAATTTGAATTAACCACATTTTTTATTCTAATTCACTAGCCACTCTTGATTCTTGCCTGATGTATACAGAAATCACTTAAACAGAACCCATCTGACAACATGAAGTAGGCTGACAGATCTTCAAAAGGCACTACTTAGTTTCCTGATACATAGAAATTCAAAAGCAGGTCAGAAAGATGTTGGTCTGGAAAGCACTAAAAATCAATTTCCAAAGATCTGGGACTCCGGTGAACCACAGTGAGAGCTATTATTCATAAACAGAGAAAACAAAGAGCAGTGGTGAACAGTACCAGGAGTGGAGAGCCTCTTAAGGTAACTCCAAGAGTGCACTGACAACTTGACAGAGGCTGGAAATGGACCCAGAACATCACTTCAAGCACTGCGTGGCGACAGTGGTAAGGGTTCGTCCTGTAACCGGAGGGTTGCCACTCTGTCCCTGGTTTGCCTGCTGATGGTCAGAGGGCTCAATGGGGACGATTGTACGGCAGCCTCACTTCTGTCAGTGTGCCCCAGGACAGCTGTGGCTACAATGTAGTGTGTTAATGTGTGTATGAATGGGTGGATGACTGAATGTAGTGTAAACTGCTTTGGAGTCTCTGGGGACTTGTTAAAGCGCTATACATTTACAGGCCGTTTACCAATGCAGACCTCTGACTCAGTTAAGGTGAGTGTTCAAGATTCAGCCATAAGAAAGAGACTGGAAAAAAAGGCCGTCCATTAAAGAGTTAAGAGGCAAAAACTACTGCAGACCACAAGCACACAAAAGGCACAACTCACATTTGCCAAACATCTTGATGATCCTCAAGACTTTTGTGGACTGATGACACAAAAGTTGAAGTTTTTATGAGGTCTGTGTCCTGATACATCTAGAGTAAAACTAACAGCATTTCTCCAAAAAAAACATTGCAGTCAGTAGTAGTCTGAAGGCTTTGGGCTGCTTTGCTGCTTCAGGACTTAGACAGGTTGCCGTAATACACACAGCCATGAATTCTGATCTCCACCAGAAAATCCTGAAGCAGAGTGTCCAACCATAAGTTTTTAACCTCAACCGCACTTAGGTTATGCAGCAGGACAAATACAGGAAGAACACCAGCAAGTCCTCTTCTGAATGGTTGAAAAAAAAAAAAAAGCGTGGCCTAATTAAAGTCTGGACTTAAATCCAACTGAGATGCTGCAGGAGAACTTTTCATAGGCCGACCATGCGTGAAATCTGTTCATTGTGGCTAAATTAAATCGATTATGCAAAGAAGATTGGGACACATTTCCTCCACAGTGATGCAAAAGACTTGCTGCCAGCAATCAAATGCTTGATGGCAGTTGTTGCTGCAAAAGGTGCAGAAGCAGTTAGGGTTTAAAAACCAGTTACTTTTTTGGTTTACGTAGGACCAGGATGGCTTAGACAACTTTTCTTAATAGATAAAATCATCTCCATTTGCCTGATGTTAAAATTTGTTTGATGATCTGAAACATTTTATTGAGACAAAAAAGCAACAGAAGAAATCTGTGAGAAAGTGATGTTTTTACAGCACATGAAGGAAGCAATTAAAAAAATATAAATAAAAACTGAAACAATTTCAGCATTTATAATACTATAGACTGTAAACACAGCTGCAATCGAATGACTTCATTATCTAAAAAGTTAAATGCAAGTTACCTCCAGCATTTTTATTTCCTTTACGCCTTTTAAATAATAACGTAATGAAAGATTTTTATTAACGGCATTATTTAGCTTAGGACAAATTTCCTACATGAACATTAAAGCTTAACATGTTTCTTGCTCTTTGAATTGGTGGTGCACATATTTTTATCTTTATGTTTTATCCTGCTAACATTTTCTTCCATGCTTTACAAGATCCATCTCTTCCTTTCAGAAATTCATGTCTTTTTCCCTCCAATTGGCCTGACTTCAAACATTCGAGTGATTGGAAATCTGAAGTTCCCACAGCCCAGCTGACCTCTGCCGTTTACTTCCCCAGAGACACTGGAGGCTCTCCTCGTCTTTCTATAATTGGAGAGACAAGACACCTTGACCTGCTCTGATCCCAATGTGGGTTCTGATTGCATTCTAGGGATAAACTGGCTCTGTGTGACTGTGTGTGTTACAGACCTTTATTGCAAGGATTTACTGTTTACACTAACTGCCTTGTTGCTCTTAAGATACTGATTAAAGAGAAATTTTGACAGGGTGCCATTTTCTCATCTGTTTTTGGTTCTTAAATATCAACAGGAAAAATAATCTTTGGAGCTGGTCAGATGTAAAATCAGGAATGTTATCACTCATAACCACAAAATGGGCATAAGGGTTCCTCTCAAGGGCAGTTATCTCCATCAGACAGTTTCTGCAAGGTAAACACTGAAATTCATTATCTGCATTATAGAGAATGGTCAACAGGCTTTGCCACCGAGATACCTGCCATATATGATAACTAACAGTCCTCGTCTGGTTTGTTCATGCTATTAATGGATATGAAACTGGCGTAGATTCTGCCAGTGAGATTTTTAACCCAAATGATTAGCTTAATAAACTATGTATTAGTAAAATAAATAATCTATCCATCTCTAAATACAATGCAAGAAATATATACATACATGTTAGTGATATTGGAAAAGATATTGGCCGTTTTTTGTTTCACGAGTTTGTGTCGAAGCAAATGGTATATTATTTAGTCAGGTATTTGAGTAATTAATTATTTTCTTCATGTTTTTTTTTGCTGTTTCAAGTCTTTCATATGCAAATGAACCTAAAAACAGAAATATGTGTCCCTTTGTTATTATAAGTGCAGCTGATTGCAAATCAAAATGTAATTTTTGAGCCCTTTAAAACTGCAACTGGATTCCTGGGTTTGCTTTACGATGAAATCCAGTTAAAAATGTTTTTACATGAAGCGGGATTGAAATAAACAACAACAACTTAAGCTGACTTTTTAACAGCCGTGCACAAAGAATAAGAACGGATGCGTTGTGATACTACTAGGCTCAGAAAACACCAGCCCCTTCTCCTTCACATTTTCATGCAGTGCAGTTTCATTTTATTTTTTCTGAAAAGAAAAAAAGGAGACAATGAGACTTTAATCTGAAAAATTGGAATTGAAGGGTTAAAACATTTAGAGAAAGATTTTGATAACTTATATTATTTCTATGAGGATAATCAAAAGAGCCAAATTTTTTCATCCAACAGATACAACTGGAGCAATACTTTACATCTTTGCACAAACAATAAAATAATCAAAATCAATTTTGTCTTGTTTTTACACTCCCCCGGCTGGACTGCCCAGAAATATTAATATCGGATATCGATATCGGCCCACATTTTCATATATCGATGCATCTCTAGACAGAACTTAATACTCTCAATTGTCTCATCGAGCTTTCCTGAAATATTTTAGGCTGTTTTTTGCCTGTATTTTGTTTTTTGATTATTTGATGTGTCTGCTTATCTGTGCACTCTGGTAAAAAAAAATTAAGGCCGACCACTGACCTAAAAACACTATCATAATTAAAAACAGCCCTTAAAATTGATGAAAACCTGCTCGGATAAATATAAAATTAATGTATTCAAATTACATAAGAATTGCAGGAAGATAATTCATGGTTTTACAACAGAATGATAATAGAAGTTGCTCAAACAGGAAAATTTACATTAACGTCAACAGACTATCGATAACTCAGATGTGAAGAAGTGAGGAGACTAGAGCTTAAAACGACCAAATCTTCATTGTACTTCTTGGGTAAGAGATGAATGATAGTATTACAAACTAAGTTGCATTTGAACTGATGAAATATTTATGATGTTAAGGCTTTGTGGTGTTTCTGCCCAGTTGTACCTGTTTTCTGGAAGGCCTCTAGCTGTTCGCTGGTGAGCTCCTTGATGGAAGCAGTCACAGCTTTGAACGCTCCCTTTAATCTCTTGCCCAGCACCATGTGGTCCGGCTCTGCTCGCAGGCGGATCCCGTACTTGTCCTTGTCTGCTGAAAGTGTCAACTGTCGCACGTTAAGCTCCTACGGGAATAAAAGAAAAATAGTCACAGGTTATGTCTTCACAAAATGTACAGTCGCTGTGTCCTAGATGCCCACAGAGATAATTGAAACCTAAACTAAGGACAAATTGGGACTGTGTGAGAAAACTCTTTCTATATAAAAAGGTAAAAGCAAGTAAATCTAAAAGAAAATACAAGATAATGGAACTTAAAAAAAAAAACTATCTATCTTATCTCAGGCCTGATTTAAAAACTTTAACTAAAATAGATCAAGAAAGGTAATTTGCTCAAACAGCAGAACAGCCATAAAACTCCAATAAGTCAATCATCCTCTTCCGTCAAGATTTCATTTTTTTAGCCAAAAGGGAAAGAAATCTGTGATCCAACTGTATCCAGTGGAGCAACAGAGATAATAAATATAAACCCACTGACAGGCCTTCCATCCCCTCCTTCTTTCAGTCAATCACACGGTTCAAGTTGAGCCTGAGCTCTGGCGTTGCCATCTTTCTGACAGCAAGCACAGACAGAGTACTGCAGCGGGCTGAGTGAAAAAGTTAAAAGCAGCGTGGGTTAAAAAAAACATCTGAGCAGGATTCAGTCAATGCACCTATTTCACAAAAATAACGCGTTATTTAGGGGATAAATATGAATTTGTGTGTGAGTTTACAGTATACTGCTGCATTGCAATGAGCCGAGGCTTCTGTCAGCACAAGCGGTGACTCATCTGATATTCGAAAGACCATCTCCAGCTCACTAGAGGCTCGAGCCATCAGTGGAGACACCAACAGGCATGTCAGGGAAGGAAAGCTGAGCCAAGCTAAAATTCAGATGCAAGAACAGCAAGTGCCATTTTGTGCCTGACCTCTTCCTTCGCAAAGCTGGCATACTGCATCAAATGGGGTTTTGGAGGAAGGAAATAAATACAATTTATTAATTGCCATTAGGATTTTAAAAATGCAAATTTCTACAACACTACATATCTTGTCTTTTGCAGCAAACCTTAGAAATATATACCATTTTCAAAACAAAATGTTGGTTTTCCTGTGTCCAACATCAAAAACCATAAAAAATGCAAAGAGGCATCGAGATATCAGAAGGTCACAACAGGTGATTTATTTTTTAAAGATCAGTGAGCCAATTACACTGACAACAACACTCTTTAGTGCAGTGACTGTGAATAAGACTAAAATATACCTATTTTCAGCATCAATTAAATGTCTAAAGATTAAGTCAGATGAAGCAAATCAAGAAGCTATTTAAAAAGTAACTATTTTCTAAGACATGTCAACACATGCTGAGAGATATCTATGGTTCATACAGGCTGTGAAAGAGCGAGAGAAAGCAAGACTTTCAGCAGATAACCCTGAGGGATAAACTGTGTACAGCAAAGTTCCTTTGTTGCATCTTTTTAGGGTTTCTACCTCTCTCATGGAACAAGGATGTAAACGTAGCCCAAAAAGCATGAAATCTGTGGTTGATTTGACCTTTGCTGCAACAATGCTTTGTTGAAATAATTTTTATGCCACTGGAAAGATTTTTATTGCTCTTTAAGCTGTGTCACATTAAGGATAAAAAAACAAAATACAATTAACATGGCTTAATTGTTCATGTTCCAACAGCACAAAGCAACTGAGTCCTTTAATCAGAATCAGAATCAGAATCAGAAAAGCTTTATTGCCAAGTACGTTTTTGGACATACAAGGAATTTGTTTTGGCGTAGAAACAATGCGCACCAACACGCCGAGGCGACCATCTGCGGCGCCATCTTGTTGTTATGTTGTTATAAAAGCTCAGTTATCATCACTGAACCGCTCTGATTTCTTACAATCCGGCTTGAATGTAGATGACAGGTGCGAACAAGTTAGAGTAGACTGGACTATTAAACACAATCAACATTATGGTGGCTGAGGCTGCCGATGCCCTTATGTTTTTTTTAAGTGGCTTACAGCTTAACCAGGAATATTTGGCTTCAAAATGTCTGCCGCTGTTGTTTTGAGTCACGATGGTGTTAAGGTTTGAAGACCCCCGGTCTAACAGATGAGTATCAGTTTTCAGACTCAGTTGATCGACGCCTGAATAAACACAAACAGCCTTTTAATTTAATACAGTTTACTCTAGAGTCTACACACAGCGATTCTGCAACCAGCATGTGTGACAGCCACTAAAGATGAGCTACTTACTGTTGCTGCTGAATACAGTAAACACATCAACAGTTACATTACCTCTAACATTTTAATATGGGGAAAAAAACAAATGCATGTGTCAGTACCTCAACAACAATTTTCGAAACATCTACTTCACCCTTCCTTCTGAATGCAGCAGAAAGTACAAATTTCAATTATGGCAGAGCGTAGAAGCAGCATGTAAAGTGATGTTCACTACAGCCACCATACTGAACTGCTTTTGAAAAGCGAACGTGGTTCTTGGGATGTTTTTCTCAAATGGTATGTTTAAGACAGCTGAACCAAGTATTGTAAATCAACAAGGTACACAAAGTATACTGTGTTTACTCACTTCAAGGATGTATTTCTGCAAAGACTGGATGTCTTTTAGAGCCTCTGGGTCCTGGTGGATAACTACCACCTCCTTCAGTGGGTACTGAAACACAAGGAAAAAGCAGATAAAGATCCAGATATCGGGTCTGAATTAGTACCCGCATTCAGTATGTTGAGCATAATTGTTAATTTCCTATTACAAACTGTGGCTTGACGAATCAGTTCCAACAAATACATTTGGATTCCTTGTAAAAGCCCAGACAATGAGATTCTAATTATATTTTACTGGGATTTAATGCAATAAACTAACAGAGTGGTGCATAATTGTGAAGTGTAAGAAAAATGTATTTGTATTTATGAATAAAAATCTAAGTGACATTTATTTGTATTCAGCCCCCTTGAACCTGCTTTTGCTGCGGTTACAGCTTTAAATGGTAGTTAACCAAAGTGTTTTGAGGTAACTACCAGATTTGTATATCAACAGACTGAGGTTTTTGCCCATCTTTCTTGGCAAAATAGCTTAAGCCAAGTTGGATGTTGCTGATCTTTGAACATCAATGTAGAAATCTACAGTCTCCATTTGACTGGAGTGAACCTGCACAACATCTCTTCTTCCATAATTACCCCGTATTTAGCTCCACCCATCTTTAAATCATCAACTCTGACCAGCTTCCCTGTGCCCACTGAGGAATAGCCCACCTACACCATGATGCTGCTACTACTGTGTTTTACAGAGTGGATGGTGTGCTCAGGGTGACGTGCATGTCAGCCTAAAAGCTCCGTTTTGATTGGAGACTATAACGTAAAACCAGAGCACCTTCTTTTACATGTCTGCAGTGTCCCCTGCTTGGCATTTGACAATCTTCAAACAGGACATCTAGTGGTTTTCTTTCAACAATGGCTTTGTTCTCCTCACTTCTCCTTAATAGGACAAATTTGTGAACAGTAAGGCTAATATTTGTCCTGTCACCAGATCCTACCACCTGAGCTGTGGATCTCACAACTTTATCCATGACCTGTCTGGTTTGTCCTTTGGTGTTGATGATGCTAGTTATTCACAAATGTTCTCCAACAACCCTCTGAGGTCTTCAAAGAACAGCTGGATTTATACTAAGACTATACTAACCACAGCTGAACTCCATTTACCACTTAGATGACCTCTGAAGGAGAAGAGTTACAAATGATTTTACTTTTAAAGTATCTGAGTTAAGGGGACTGAATACAACTGAACAACGTACTTTTATTTTGAAAAACATTTTGAAAACATTACTCTGTGTAGATCTATCACACAAAATCCCGTTAAAAATCATTTGAAGTTTGTTGCTGTAACACAGCACAGATGGAGCCCACATTAAGTTTAATCAAGTAGTATCATTAATTCCCCCTCCGATTTCAACCCTTTCTGTACAGTTTGACTATATCTATTTTCAGGCAGGTTCATAAACACCCTTATTTGCCTACTAACTTAATTCTGCAGTAAATCACACAGCAATGGTGTGATGGATTCCTCAGATAAACAATGTAAAAGATTCAGTAAAAACGAATCCCTGCACAGATCAATAAAAAGAACAATGAACTAAGGCTGTTCTTTAACCTTTTGCTTAAAAGGAATTTGACTGCATCTCCCTTAGTCGTGTGTAAAATACAAGTAAATGGTACCTTGATAGGAAGGGTCTTCCTGTCTCTAATCACTCTTCCCAGCTCAATCACAGACTGCATTTGAGAGACGGCGCTTTCAATACGCTTTTCAATCAAATGTTCCCTAAAAAACAGAGGCAGACTTAAGAAAACCTGAATCTCATCATATTACATCACTCTTAGTATTTAAAGCATTTTACCAACTCTCAGCTGGAAAAGTAAATGTCTAGCTTTTTATCTATGCCATAATCCAATATGGTATATAACATTAACACCTGTTTTAGAATAAGGTTATATGTTTTTTGTATATTTACAGCTTTACAGTAAAGTGGAATGAACGGACAGCAGGTAATCATAGACAGTAATTCTCACTTTTTAATCAATGCTAAATAATAAATGTAGATGCATTATCTTCAGGAAAAAGCAGGCGCTTAAAGAATGACAGTTTGCATTATCTACAGATAGTCCCATCAGCTTATGACATAAACACCAACTACCAAGGTACTCCTATGGTGTCTGCTCTTAGTTCAAATTAAGGCAAGACAGCAACTAATAAAAACAAATATTAACATTAAATCAGCATTTAACCATATATAATCTTCCATGTGTGAGGACAACACTGTTGCAAAGACCAGAATCAGCCAATCATTTAATGAGATGACAAAGGAGCAATTGTTTCCCACCACCAGATTGGTTGCTGGGCTTTTAGAGGCAGGTAAAATGGTCCGGTCCAGCAGCACCATGGACAAGAGGCTTTAATGGAGCTGCAGCATTAGAGGCTGACAGAAGAGATTATATGAACCATTATACAAACTGCTTTCCTTATGCAAAATCAAATAGATTTTTTATCATGTCAGAACTTTTTCTTTGTAGTTGGAGATGATGTAATTAAGTTTGGGCAGTTAGAAATTCCTCCCGGGGATTTAAAAAAGATTTGCGACCAAGCCACGCACCAGAGTAAGTAAATGAAGTGAAGGGAACAAAATCATATTTCATCAGTAGGATCCACTCTGCAGGACAAACAGTCAGGACACTGTCTAAGCAATTCTGTGTGGGTGTTTCACGGGCTTTGCTTTTGGTGCACACAGACGACCTGAATGATGGCAGCAACGAAGTACAACTTTGCTTCAAAGAGCCACAAACGGCGGTGTAAAATTTGTTTTTATTAATCTACAAAAAAAAGAAATATTCATGAAAGTTGGTTTATTTTCACTGGTTCACTGTGCAGAAACTAAGTGGAAAATCTCAGTTCCTTTATATAAACATTAAAGAAAGTATTAAACGTGTTCTTTCCTCTTTCAGTTACACTGTTAAACGACGGGTTGGCAGGAGATGAACAGAAACGAATTAACTGATGGTATGTGTTTCAAGATTTTTACCACGGACTTTTTTACATTTGTTTTTAGTTCCTACTTTGTTGTATTATATTCATGTATTGTGTTGCAGCACCCTCTGTCCAACACAAGGTCCAAAAGCTTCTACTTCAGCAAATTTAACAGTTATTTAGTTTCAGAAAATGAAGACCAATGATTCTGGCTCGACCTGATTAGGCTGTTATTAAGCAGTGGATATCCTCTGAGAACAAGGTCAAAAACAGAACAAGTATGGTGTGTTTCCTGCGCAGGGCTGTTTGGTAAATAGGGCAACATAAACCCTCTGACCTCCGTTAGATTTACGAAGTAGAAACACGGTTTCAACAGGAGGTGGACCTGCCAGTGACTTCTTTACATTAAAAGAAGTAGGGGTGCATCTGTGATTTACTTGCATCACATCAGGAACATGAGCAAGAAGGTTCCAGTGTTGCTGTGATGTTTAAGCGATAATATGTTTCTGCTACTGATTCACTGCCAACGTATACCACAGATGGTGAGTAGTGACTGCAGATACTAAAAGAAATTCACTTTTTTCATTCTAAACGTGGTTTTACAGCAGCTGCAGCCAGATGCAAATTAAAAGTTGCATCTGGCTACAGCTGCTGTATTGGCAGCAAAACAAATTGAGAGGCCTAGAGGAAGACTAAAGAGGAGCTTTATGGATGGAGGGAAAGAGGACGTGAAGGTAATGGGTGTGTGAGAAGAAAAAGCAGAAGATGGGGTTAGATGGAGACAGATGAGTCGATGTCGGGAGAAGAAGAAGAAAATCTTGTTGAAACACCAAACGACAACCTATTTACAGATTTCCTGCAGAGGCCACAAGATTTTTTTTTTTTATTCAAGATGTCCTGGTATTTTAAAGAGGTCATGCATGCCGATAATGTTCCCAGAGCCTTTGTAAGAGGAAAAATGCCCACAGCATCACAGATCCTCCACCATACATAACGGTGGGTGGGACTTTATTACATAATTATCTTCAGGTTTTTTTGCACCAGACCCAACTGGAATGTGTGTTGCTGAGAAATGTAATCTGATCCAAACACATGGTTCCATGTAAAGCCCAAGGTAACCCCACATGTTTACATTTGTGAAGGTAAGGTACGCTCTAATGTTTAGCTAGCATAGCTAGCAAATTGCGGTTGGCATTTAGACAATGTCTAATGGTTGTTCTGGAGACTTGATGACTCCTCCTTGCTACAGTTCTTCAACAGTCAGTTTTTTTTTTTTTTTACCTCGCTTACCGTCCTGCTCGCTGTACAGATTTTAATTAACTAAAATACAGATTGTTCAGCACTGGATAAAACCTATTAATAGGTTTAAACAATAACAGGTTCAGGAGAGTGAAACATCAGCTCCAGATCTACTTTCTTTCTTACAGTAATACTTTCTTACTTCACTAGTTCTAGGACAAACTTCAGAGTAGACTCTGATGCCTTACTAAATGAATTTTTCTGACCTGACTTGTGGCAGCATGAGATAGTGGATGCTGTTGGAGTCCTTTTCTTCAACAGAGACAGGGTCAATGAGGTGGCGCAGATTTTGGTACATCATTTCTGTGATGAAGGGTGTGAAGGGAGCCTGAGGAACAGGAGGGATGAAAGCAAGCAGAAACGAGCATGAGGAGGACTAGATAGAGGAATTATTAAATTGTCTGCTCTGTGGTTAATTTACACTCCAAGATAAAAGGTCTGAAAGTCTGAATCAAGTTCTTTCTGCAGTCCGTTTTTTCTTTTTTCAATCATTTGGAGAAAATGTTCAAACAGAACTGAGCTATTGTGAGCGATGCACTAATGTGATTCTCCTCCATTTAAACCACGGCTAATTAATTTGTAAGCTCAAAGCTGATCTGTATTGATTTGGATAAGGCTGACTGGCTTTTGGCTTGGCTCGTGGCTCCTATGCAAAGACTGTGTTAAAAACACATCCTACCATTCATCCATTATACATAATCATACAAAAACCACACATAATTTTTCAATGCCAGATTTTATTCTTAGTTTCCAGCAAGCATAAAAGAAAAGCCTTTGAACATTAAAATTTTCCCCTGCAATCACCTCTTTTTCTTGGTCTGAGTTGCTTTTATACAGAAACCAAATGACTCACCATCAACCTGCACATGGAGAACAGAACACCGAAGAGTGTTTCCAGCGCCCACAGGCAGTCCTCAGTGCCACTCTCGCCCTACAAAGTTCACAAACACATCAATATGTTTTTTCCCCCTTAAAGACTCAGAAATACATGGATTATTTCAAAAAGACCCCCCAGCACTATCCCTCAATCAGAACCAAGAGGAATTTGAACCACAGGTTTCTCCCACTGTAGCTCTTCAGCAGATATTTCAGGACATTAATATTAATAACAGAATCCGATATAAAATATTGCAAGTCAAACATTTATGTTTGGGTTTAGAAATCCTTAATTTAGAGCTAAATTCTCACCTTTAAGCGGCGTCTGTTAGTCCTGACGTACCAGTTGGTGAGCATGTCCACAAACTTGACCAGGCGAGGGACCACTGTGTACAAGCGGTAAGCTGCAATCAGAGACAACCATTAGTTTATTTACACTTCAGAGAACCGACATGAATCGGCAACCAAATATTAACAAAGCCCCTCAAAATAACTTTTCATTAAAGAATAAAAAAATGTAAACACAGCAAAGTCTGTCTTACCATCCATCTCAGCCTTGAAGAACTGGATGAGAGACTGTGTGAAGGACTGGATCCACTTGTCCATAATGTTGTCACTCTGCTTCGCCGTGTTTTCATTGTACAGGAACTGATACTCCTCCTCCTAGTGCATTAAAATATAAACAAGAAAAGCATACAATTAGTCTCAGTTTGGACCTGCACATTCTGACATTTTTGGAAAGGGAAGGAAAACAATTATCAATGCAAGTCAGACCAAAGTTTGTCTAAAAACACTAATGATCCTGTTATAGTAGAGGCTGGCAGTGGGTGGGACGCGCACTGAAAGTTACTGTTTTATTCTTAGCTGGAAGTTGATGTGACATGGGCAAATGAAAAGGACAGGTGTGTGCAAATCTGACATGAAAAAACGGGAGATGGATACATGGTTTTGTCTTGGCATCGGATGGATGGGTGGTCAGATGTATGGATGTATGGGTGGATGTATGGGAGGGTGGATGGATGGATGTATGGGTGGGTGGGTGGATGGATGTATGGGTGGGTGGATGGATGTATGGGAGGGTGGATGTATGGATGTATGGGTGGGTGGGTGGATGGATGTATGGGTGGATGGGTGTGTGGATGGATGTATGGGAGGGTGGGTGGATGGATGTATGGGTGGATGTATGGGTGGGTGGGTGGATGGATGGGTGGATGGGCGGGTGGATGGATGTATGGGTGGGTGGGTGGGTGGATGGATGTATGGGTGGGTGGGTGGGTGGATGTATGGGTGGGTGGATGGATGGATGTATGGGTGGATGTATGGGTGGGTGGGTGGATGGATGTATGGGTGGATGTATGGGTGGGTGGGTGGGTGGATGGATGTATGGGTGGGTGGGTGGGTGGATGGATGTATGGGTGGGTGGGTGGGTGGATGTATGGGTGGGTGGATGGATGGATGTGTGAGTGGGTGGATGGATGTGTGGGTGGATGGATGTATGGGTGGATGGATGTATGGGTGGATGGATGGGGGGGTGGATGGATGTATGGCAGGGTGGGTGGGTGGATGGATGAATGGCAGGGTGGGTGGGTGGATGGATGTATGGCAGGGTGGGTGGGGGGGTGGATGGATGTATGGGAGGGTGGGTGGATGGATGTATGGGTGGATGTATGGGAGGGTGGGTGGATGGATGTATGGGAGGGTGGGTGGATGGATGTATGGGTGGATGTATGGGTGGGTGGGTGGATGGATGTATGGGTGGATGTATGGGTGGGTGGGTGGGTGGATGTATGGGTGGGTGGATGGATGTGTGGGTGGGTGGATGGATGTGTGAGTGGGTGGATGGATGGATGGATGTGTGGATGGATGGATGGGTGTGTGGATGGATGGATGGATGGATGGGTGGGTGGGTGGATGGATGTGTGGGTGGGTGGATGGATGTGTGAGTGTGTGGATGGATGGATGGATGTGTGGATGGATGGATGGGTGTGTGGATGGGTGGATGGATGTTTGGGTGGGTGGATGGATGGGGGGGTGGATGGATGTATGGCAGGGTGGGTGGGGGGGTGGATGGATGTATGGGAGGGTGGGTGGATGAATGTATGGGTGGATGTATGGGTGGGTGGGTGGATGGATGTATGGGTGGATGTGTGTGTGGATGGATGTATGGGAGGGTGGAAGGGCGGGTGGATGGATGTATGGGAGGGTGGGTGGATGGATGTATGGGTGGGTGGATGGATGTATGGGTGGATGTATGGGTGGGTGGGTGGATGTATGGGTGGGTGGATGTATGGGTGGGTGGGTGGATGTATGGGTGGGTGGGTGGGTGGGTGGATGTATGGGTGGGTGGGTGGGTGGATGGATGGATGTGTGAGTGGGTGGATGGATGTGTGGGTGGGTGGGTGGATGGATGGATGGGTGGATGGATGGGGGGGTGGATGGATGTATGGCAGGGTGGGTGGGTGGATGGATGAATGGCAGGGAGGGTGGATGGATGGATGTATGGGTGGGTGGATGGATGGATGTATGGGTGGGTGGGTCGGTGGATGGATGTGTGGGTGGGTGGATGGATGTGTGAGTGGGTGGATGGATGGATGTGTGGGTGGGTGGATGGATGTATGGGTGGATGGATGTATGGGTGGGTGGGTGGATGGATGTATGGGTGGATGGATGGATGTGTGAGTGGGTGGATGGATGTGTGGGAGGGTGGGTGGATGGATGTATGGGTGGGTGGGTGGATGGATGGATGTGTGAGTGGGTGGATGGATGTGTGGGTGGGTGGGTGTGTGGGAGGGTGGATGGATGGATGTATGGGTGGGTGGGTGGATGGGCGGGTGGATGGATGGGTGGGTGGGTGGGTGGGTGGGTGGATGGATGTGTGGGTGGGTGGGTGTGTGGATGGTTGTATGGGAGGGTGGGTGGATGGATGTATGGGAGGGTGGGTGGATGGATGTATGGGAGGGCGGGTGGATGGATGTATGGGTGGATGTATGACAGGGTGGGTGGATGTATGGCATGGTGGGTGGGTAGATGTATGGCAGGGTGGGTGGGTAGATGTATGGCGGGGTGGGTGGGTGGATGGATGGATGGATGCATTGGTGGGTGGATGCATTGGTGGGTGGATGGACTTTTGGACATCAGGATATGAAATAAAATCAGGGAATACAAATATTTTTCCAACCTCGTCCATCTTCGTTTGTACCTGTGTTGGGACCCCAGCCATGGGTTACAGCATTAGAGGCCAGTAAGAACTTTTCTGGAACTTTCAAACTAAATCTCATTAACCTACTACCAGCTCAGCCAGGAACAGGAACAAGAGGGGTAAACAGCAGACTTCCCGTGACGTCACTGTTTGAATAAACACCCTGCGTTCCAACAAACAGGCCTCTTTCTATGCGGATCCCCACAGGAACTGAACAGGAGAGGCACGGGCGCATATGTCTCCTTGCTGGCAAGCAGACATAACTCTTCAACCTGGATCCAAGAGTGCCATACGATCATGGGATCATACGCACAAAGTTAAGTAGGAATGAATTGTTTGTGTATCCAGTATTCATTCATGAACGGGGTAATTAAGGTGCAAGCATGGCTTGACTTTTCTCTCTGAGGTCTACAGAAGCAAACTGTGTTCCAGAAAGTTCCCAGCAGAGACCCTGTTTCTACAGCACCATGGCCATAGCAGTAACATGCAGTTCGGCCGGGCCGGCAGAACAAGCCATCCCTTTCCCACAGCTAGAGGCTAGCTGCAAGCTAACCCTTTGTTTACCCACACGTGGATGTTTTCCTCAATGCCCCGGACAACTCCTCCTCTGTGTTTCTAAAGTTGAGACAAACTTTATTTAAAGGGTGGTTTTTAAACACAGAGGATCAACCATAACGTATGGAGAGCCATTTTATTCAAAATTAAATAAATTAATAAATACTGCTATTGATAAATTATTAATAAATATTCCATGAAATAAATAAATATCCCCATGAAATAAAACAAGATAATTATGTTAAAAGAAATGTTCATCTTATTTTCAAGAATTATTTAATTTACATAGATTTATTGATTTATTTCATAATGCAGTTTTATTTTGTGACACTTTTATTTTGTAAAGCTACTTTACGTATTTCAGTGACTTACTTTTTAACCCCGCCACAGCCACGAATTGAGCTCCGCCCTGCTGTCCCAGCACCGCCCCACAGATAAAACTCTGCCCCCTCATTTGAATATAAGAACATGAAATAAAAAGAGCTTCAAATTAAAAACAGGGTTTAAAAGTAAAAGTCACTGAAATACGTAAAGTAGCTTTACAAAATAAAACTGTCACAAAATAAAACTGCATTATGAAATAAATAAATAAATCTTTAAGAAAATTAAATACATCTTTAAGTCAATTAAATAAATCTTGAAATTAATTAAATAAAATAAGATGAACATTTATTTTAACATAATTATTTTGTTTTATTTCATGGGGATATTTATTTATTTCATGGAATATTTATTAATAATTTATCAATAACAGTATTTATTTATTTATTTAATTTTGAATAAAACAGCTCTCCATAATAACGCGCCTTCCACGCTTAAGCATTTCAACCCTTTTTATTAGTGGTATTTTAAAGGTATGTTTTTGATTCTGGTAACCAGCTATAAGCTTCTTTTGTTAGCTCTAACCACTAACGGCTAAGAACACGTGCTAGCCCACTTTTAGAGTCAGCTAAAGATAATTTACCCAGAAAGGTTGTTGGTTTCCAATGTAGGAAGTAATATTTCCTTAAATATAATTTTACTAAAAGCGATAACTAATTAAACACCATTAAGACCCATTTATCCAAAAGGTTTGGTTCTTATTCAAAGAATATTTCCTTAAATATTATTTTAATAAATAAAGGCAGCTAATTAAACACTGTTGAGAAGAGGTCATCCAGAAGGTTGGTTTTATTCAGCAAATCATTTTTAAAATATTGTTTTATCAAAATAATGTTTCATCTCAGAATCAGAATCAGAATCAGAAAAGCTTTATTGCCAAGTACGTTTTTGGACATACAAGGAATTTGTTTTGGCGTAGTCGGTGCAATACAATACAAATTAAACAGTATAAACATATCTACAATATAATATAAATATATGTGCACAGTTTTAAGTGAGTGAGAGTAAGTATAGAGCAGTATAAGATGCAAGAGCAATACAACAGTGCAGATGAAAGGGGGAGTGTCAGTGTGGTTTCCGGGCTTTGTTAACAAGGCTGGTGGCAGATGGAAAAAAACTGTTCTTGTGGTGTGAGGTTTTGGTCCGGATGGACCGCAGCCTCCTGCCAGAGGGGAGAGTTTCAAAGAGTCTGTGACCGGGGTGGGAGGGATCAGCCAGAATCTTCCCTGCCCGCTTCAGGGTCCTGGAGGTGTACAGTTCCTGGAGCGACAGTAGACTGCAGCCAATCACCTTCTCAGCAGACCGAATGACACGCTGTAGCAGCGGCATACCAGATGGTGATGGAGGAGGTGAGGATGGACTCAATGATGGCTGTGTAGAAGTGCACCATCATAGTCTTTGGCAGGTTGAATTTCTTCAGCTGCCGCAGGAAGAACATCCTCTGCTGGGCTTTCTTGATGAGGGAGCTGATGTTTGGCTCCCACTTGAGATCCTGGGAGATGATGGTTCCCAGGAAGCGGAAAGATTCCACAGTGTCAATTGTGGAGTCACAGAGGGTGATGGGGGCAGGTGGGGCTGGGTTTTGCCTGAAGTCCACAACCATCTCCACTGTCTTTAGAGCGTTGAGCTCAAGGTTGTTCTGGCTGCACCAGTCCAACAGATGGTCCACCTCCCATCTGTACGCGGACTCGTCACCATCAGAGATGAGTCCGATCAGGGTGGTGTTGTCCGCAAACTTCAGAAGCTTGACAGACTGGTGACTGGAGGTGCAGCTGTTGGTGTACAGGGAGAAGAGCAGAGGAGAGAGAACACAACCTTGGGGGGAACCAGTGCTGATGGTCAGGGAGTCAGAGACGTGCTTCCCCAGCCTCACGCGCTGCTTCCTGTCAGACAGGAAGTCAGTTATCCACCTACAGGTGGAGTCGGGCACACTCAGCTGGGAGAGTTTCTCCTGGAGCAGAACTGGGACGATGGTGTTGAAGGCAGAGCTGAAATCCACAAACAGGATCCTGGCATAGGTTCCTGTGGAGTCCAGGTGCCGGAGGATCTTGCAATGTGAATGGCTGTGTGAAGGTATACCAATTTGGTTCCAAGACTAACTTAACTTCATTTCCAGATTCTTCGGGATAATCCTTGGTTCTCAAACATAAATATTACATGGTAATGTTGCATCACTCTTTTGGTCATTGTTTTCAACCATCATTGATTCACATTGTACTGTGATGGCCCCCTCCAGTCCTTCAGGTGTCTCCGTCTCATTTTCTTTCAGGAAGCAGTTGGATGGTTTGGCCGCCTAATTGAATACACCGGGCTGGTGTTAAAAGGCTGGTTTCCAGCTGGTTACGCCCTGCTCGGATTGGCTCCAGATTAGACCTGGGTGGAGCGGGCAGCAGCGCTGGTGGACTTATTTCTCAGACTGGATGTTGGGATCCTCACAGTTTTTCTCTTAATAAACTATTTTTTTTAAAGATCTGCTCGTCTGTCTCCCATTTTTGTCATAGCCTTTGAGCTGGGCGTGACAGTACATAGTTGGTCTTCTTTATTATTTCATTCTGCTTGGTAGTTTAGTTGGATTGTTTTAGCACAGTAAAGAGTTTGTTGATTAAAATATGTTTGACTTTGAATTGACTTATTTTTGTTAATAAAGTCTTGTATTTTAAGAAATTGTATGAATTCATTCTGTGTGTCTGCAGAGTTGTGCTGTTCAATCATCTCAGAGCTTGGCTCATCCCTTTCAATTTTGTCCTAATACCACCACCTTACTGGGCTGGTATTCACAGGACAACCCTTAACAGACCGAATTATTATTTAATAAAATATTAATATTAAATAATATATTCACAATAATCACAACACCCGTCTTAACTTGGAAAATAGCTTAATCAAATTCCTTACGTTTTAGGATTTTTGGCACCAGTAGGAAACCATATATAGCGGTTTTTAAAATTGTGTTAAAATTGTGTTATAAATCATGCAGAGACCCATCCTGTATTATTATACGTTTAGTGAAAATCACGTTACATGAAAAACGTAGACGTATTGAAGAGGTTTGTTTCATTACACTGGCTGGCCACTCACATCACGATGTAGGCCATCTGAAGCCACATGTTGACTCTGAAGAACCAATTTGCTCAACTGGTACTGGTAAACTAGCAGCACCAGCTCTTTGTAGCCATGTGTTTACTGATAATATTCACTGTGGATGCACACTGACTGATTTCTAGCAGCTTCAGGACTCAATGCTTCCCAATATCATTTCAATTTATATTTGAACAAGAGGAAAGAAACAAAATTAAATACTGCAAAGTGCAAGACAATCGGTGAGACAATTAATCAAAAAACAATGAGAAAAGGTAAAATGAGAAAAAAATATTTACCTTTTGTAATCTTTGTACGTTCTGCACCAGGAAGCGATAGGCGTTGTACCACGGCAAGAAGACATCCTTCAACACGTCTCGCACACCCTCCTCTTTGAATCGCAGGTTCTCCGCTCTCACCACAGGTGAGTTGATGAGGTACAGCCTGCACAGACAGAAGGAGTCAGTTAATCTGCGGGCTCGAACCGACGGAGCAAGTGGAAAACAAACGCAAATACAGCTTATTTCGGAAATTTGACCATCTTTGAGTTAACCAACAAAAGCAACTATTTTTCCAATAAAGCAGGGTTGTCCCAATTCAGTCCCCAAGGGCTGATGTCCTGCTCCAACAAACATTTTCAAGCTCTGCAGAAACATGCCAATGACCAAATCATTTGATTCAGGTGCTTAACCAGGATAGGACCTTGAGGACCAACACTGAACACCTCTTTCTTAAAGAGAGACTAGATGGTGGTTTCTCTTTAAGTCTTTCACGTCTTCCCAGTACCTCTGTATTAGGGCTGAAACAATTAATCGGGTTAATTATAATTAATCGACTACTGAATAAACGGCAACTAATTTAGTAAGCAAATAATCATTAACTGGAGTATATAGACCCTTAAAAAATGCCATTTGCTGAAAGAACAACGTACTCAGAGCAGTAATTAGGCCATAATTGTATAAAAATATATACATTTTGCATTTAAGATGAAAAGCCTTCTTTGTCTGTAAATATTCTCTATCCAGAATTGCTCAAGTGGAATAGCCTTAGCTTCACCTGGTTCAAATTCTGTAAAAAATCTCCTTTTAAGCCTTTTTTGCTATTAATTAAAAAAAGAGTCGACAGATTAATCGATTAGCAAAATAATCATTAGTTGCAGCCCTACTTTGAATGTTCTGTGCAGAAGATTAAAATCCATGCAACACACAGAAGTGATTTGGAAAGAGAAGGGTTGCACATGAGGAGCCAAACAAAAGTCATTCTTAGGAATACAGCAACTTAATCCTAAAAGTATATCATATGGTAAAGATATATTTGTAAAAATCCAGCAATAAAACATCAGTTTTTGTACTTTTATGCTACTGCAATTGTAAGATTTGCTGATTGTCAATGCAAACATGCAGCAAACAAGCCTTGGTGTACTAGCATGCCTACCTGTGTAACAATAGCTCCAAGCCAAAGCAGATGTAAGTGGAGATGGAGGGCTATTTTAAGCATTTATGCAAATAAGCTCAAACTGTGTCATTTATCTCTATCAAAGACTAATAATTAGATGGCAAAAGCATAAACAATGTAACACAGGAGCCAATAAAATAAATGCATTTGGGTAATTAAGGGATAGAAAATTGTAGGATGAGATAAAACACATTTACAATGAAAAATGATAATACATTTAAAATGTCAGTAAAATACATGTGTAAATCAGCTAGAAATATAGAAACAATCTGCAGCCTACAACTATGTAACTCTATGCAACAGACAGTAATTTTAATAGCAGCAACTCTTGAGAAAAATTTCAACTAAAAGCTCAAACAGGCATAACTATGAAGACCTAATAATAAGAAAGGTGAATATATAATGTTGTATCATCTTCAAGTCTGACAGGCTTTAGTACCATAAGTACTTTTTCATTAAAAATAAAAAGGATGGGAAGTCTCAAGTAAAACCAGACTGTTGGTTTCCTCTTTAATTTAGTAGTTTGCTCTTTTTCAGTCTATATGTGAGCATATGGTGCCACTGCAGAGTGGTTTATTCAAAACACCATATGTCCATAGCACTCTTACTGCTCAGGGCAAATGAGAGGATGTACAAAGGGGGACAAGTGTTCGGATTTCCATCTACAGCATGCATGAGTGTGCGAATACTCCATGTGGACGTGCTGACATATAAGTGGTTTTAGTGATTTTGACATTCTGAAGCCAATATTGCAAATAACACAATTTTGGCTCGAACTTGCAACTTATTCAACATGTCAGGAACATGAATACTCTCATTTTCAAGGATTGACCTGAGGGCATCGGCTCCATAGCTCTGCACAATCAGTCCTGGATCTGGGTAGTTCTTCTTGCGCTTGCTCATCTTCTGCCCATCGCTGTGGGAATAAAAGAAGCAGGCATTAATGTGTGTTAACACACACACACACGTGCACACACATACACACATGACAGAGCATGTTGGAAACCATGGACTTGGTGTTCAAATTAGTCCAAGACTTTCCAGGTCAGTGGACCTGTGAGCACATAGCTCCATATAAACTTCAAGACTCAGTAGAAGCAGCCATGATGTACAGAAGCTTTATAGCTTGGATGCTACAGCTTAAAGCTTATAAATAATTAAAGGCAAACTCTTAAAAGGAACCAAAAAAAAAAACTGTATAATGTGCTGATGATGCTGTAGATCTGTGATCACTAATACAAAAGGGCAGCAGCCTCTTCCACAACATCAAGCTTTAACAGCAACATTAAGGGCTCATGAAACTAGGGTAAATTTTCAACAATATATATATATATATCCAAATGAATATCACTATGCAAACCATCTGATGAGGAATCATACAGCTATAAAACTAAATCTTCCAAGTTTATGTTGATGTATGATAATGTACAGTAAAATTAGCTGTATTCTGTTTAACATGAAGATTATAAGTTCACCTAAAGCATCTTTATCCTCCTGAAATACCTTCAATAATTTTCAAACATACAACATCTAATAGCCATAATAAATCTTGCAGTTTTGGGAAAGATTTTCTTTTAGTGCTGCTGCCGAAGTCATTTTAACCAAAAATCTTATCATTTTTAATGTTTGAGATTTGATTTCCATCTTCAGAACAGATTTCAGCAATGCAGAAAACGAGGGCAGAATCATAAGGATCTGACATTTATATGTAATTCATTGTAAAACACAGAATACTGTAGAATTAGAGACTTCTACAATATTTGCAAATAATTTGTAATCACTGAATTTTTTGTTCTTAACGTTTTCACATAATTTGACAGTAAATTGGCCTGGTGTTTAATGTGTTGTTATAAGTCAGCAGACGGACCCAGCGAGCACCAGTCCGTTAACGATGACATTCTTAAAGGGCGGTTTCCCAAACAGCGCCGTGGAGAGGACCAGCAGGGTGTAGAACCTACAAAGACAGAAAACAAGGTCAATAGAACTGGATGGCTGAGATCTTTGATTCTCATTTTTTTCTCTGTCCATCATTCGTTCATTCTCGCCACCCCTCCTTTCATCGGTCTCTCCTCAGTCACTCACTCTCGACCTAACCCAACTGGACAGACTCATTCGTCCTCAGTTTACCATCCTCTGGTCTGGTCAATGCCCTCAGCGATGAAGTCTGCTGGGAAGGTGTCCTCAAACTCCTTCTTGTTCTCAAATGGGTAGTGGACCTGGGCGTACGGCATGCTGCCGCTCTCAAACCAGCAGTCAAACACCTCTGTAACCCTCCGCAGGACCCCTTTACCGCACCGTGACGGGATTGTCAGGCTGTCGATGCTGGACAAGGAAAGTTTGGAAAGAAGGAAGGAAAAAACAATGAAGTTCAGAAACTGGAAGTGCCAACAATTTGACTTCTTTCACTCTGAGCCTTAAAACCAGAACATCTGAAACTATTTATAAAGACATTTTTTATGTGTTTTCCTATAAAGAATTAGATAAGCGCTAGAAGTTGTGGCATAAAAAAACTCACTTATAACCTCAGTTATGTGTGTTAAGATGACCATTTAATACTATACAGTAATAACAACCTTAAAAGGTTTATTACAACAGATTAATTTCATCCAAAGTTTGCAAACTAGAGAATCTGCAGCTTTTTGGAGAACTTGATTAACATCAACAACCAGACCCCAAACACTGATGAATCTACAGCCCAGAATAGGTTTGCGCCATATCAGAGCAGGAGATTCTGTTTTCAGTTTTCTGTAATTTCAGTACATTTATGTTTTAATTTTCACTAAGACATTTTTCAGCTTTTGATAGGCTGTGGTAAAATATTTTCATTAAAATAAATAAAAGGGGTACAATAAACTACACCAGGGTTGTTCTGACATCTAAATAAAAGGTTTTGACAAATTACAAGGCAGATACACGCATGAAGTGCAGATGTACGTCTTCTTTTTACAATCAATATTGACTGATTTTGGCCCTCATCACTACCTAATAAATAATGTTTGAAAAATCAAATGTGAGTGCGTTCTGAACCAGAAACACTCAAGATCTGACCAAAGTTGAGCCTGATGAGTGGATGTAGTTAAATGTTTTATGTGAAGTTTCATGATTTATGAAAACTAAATGGCTGCAAATCTCTATATTCGTATATTCGACCAATAACTCTGAAGAAAACGTCTCTAACCTTAAACTTGACAAATTATTTGATCGCATTGCAAATCTTCAAACAAAACAAAAACTTGAACAATTAAATCCTTTTCACCCCCAGATATATGTTTTCTGTGCATACGTTTTTTGTTGTTTTTTTCTCAATTTAATACTTTAGGATGCAACCACATTTGTTTCAGGAAAAAATAAGAAAATTAATTTAGGTGAAAAACAAAATTCAATCTGAAAAAGAATAAAAAGATTTTCATTGTGCCCTTTTAAAAGGTAGATCAGACCTATTAAAAAAGTCTGAAAACAAGCGATCTGCACACCACAGCTACTGTAAGCCAGCTAACATGTGGTCCCATTAACAGATGCAATTAGAAGCACAGCCTAATATATCACCAGGTGTTATTTCATGTCTGTGAGTAATGTGCGAATCTGAGGGCATCTCACCATCACAGCAAAACTAATTACATGTACAGTGGACATAGGAATTAAACATACCCATGTTAATATTCATAGGTTTTATCATGTAATGAAATAACAGGATAATTCATTTATAAGTTTGTAGTTTAGTTGTAATGTGATTTATTTCTGTACAATTCCCCAGATAAAAAAAATAATAATAATAATTTGTTCTTAAGTAATGCTTTATTACGGCAGCTTCTGAGTAGCCTTCAGCCTTCTATGGTAGGAGTTTATCAGCATCCCATACCTTCACTTGGCAATATTTGCTCAGTCCATCCCACAAAAAGTCCAAATCTAGCAGACATTTCTTGTCCACAGCCCTGTTCAGGTGTCTCCACAGATTTGTCAGCTTCATCTCTTAAGTCTTAGTGGGCTTTAGTGGGCCATCTTCTAGAAAAACCATTATAATCTGGATTTGAATCCATGCTTGGACTCACCATGATGCTGAAAATTATCTCTCTCTTCATCTTCAGCTTTCAGGCACACGCCTGAAGGTTTTGGGTCAAAGCCGACTGACATTTAGAACTGCTCATTATTTTGATCCACATTGGCAAAAAGTCTTGTTACATCAAATATAAGTAACCCCAGAGAATGATGTTGCCACCACCATGTTTCACAATGGGTATGGTGACCTTTTGGTATTGTGACCTAAAGTTCTATTTTGGTTTGATGAGACTATAACATATTTTCCCAGAAGGTTTTGAGCAATTTTTCTCAGGCCTAGACGTTTTCTTTGGGTGAAAACGACTCAGTCTTTCAATCATTTTTCTCACACCAAGCACATGGAAAGTCCAGATGATTTCTGTTACATATAGAAGACAACTGCTGCCTTTTAACCACTTTAAGCTATGGTTTTAGCCAAAGGAGATCAAATGAAGATCCTAATTATTGGCAGGTTTGAACTCAAGAAGGAAAAGGGGGATCAGTTTAAGGCTGTGGTCAGTTATGCAATCAGGTTATTGCTGCTTCTTTATTTCTTACATTTTGTTAGTTTTTTTTGGTTGAAGACTACAGGTTACAGGTCTTATGAAAAGATGGAAAATGTACTGAAATGATTTGTGTCTTGTTTATTTATAATGCAATACTCCTCATTTTAGCGGGTGAGTAGACTTTTTAAATGGATTGTCTAGCAGGTTTGATTGTAATCTTAGTGGATAATCTATGAATCGTAGACACGACTTACCTTTCCCGATGCAGATCTGTTACTTTGACTCCAGTCAGCTCCTCCAGTTCAGCCATGGATCCAACACAGACCACCTGATAAATCCACAAAAACACAGAATACATTTATACAATTCAAAGATAATCGGACCTTAATTATGTTGTACTTTTATTCATATTCAACTATGCATTCCATTGCAACTCCTATAATTTTATCTGGATTCCTTTCAATTGTGATAAACTCAATAAGGTAAGTGTTTTTATTCTATTAAATATTTTGAATACTCTGCAAAAGCAGCGTTTTTGTCATGATTTTGTACAAGACAAAAACAGTTTCTATTCATTTTCAGTAACGAAAAGCTTTCATAGGAACATTGCAGTGGCAGACCAAGTTTTATGACTGAAATGCAAAAGTAAAAGCAGCTCTTTACATTTAAGCAATATTAATCTGTGAAACGGCACAACTGATTCACCGCTCTTTCAGTTATATGCTTCCTGCAACAAATATCAAGCATGATCAGAAATGTCCTGGTTTTCCACAAATAATTTCCTTTTTTTGTTGCCATGAGCACTCCCATAACTTCTGTTCTTCATCCTCCATCTCCGTATTGAGACTGATTCTCAATACGGCACAACACAGGCTGTTATTTAGATTTTATACTATCAAGCTCACAGTGTTGGACATGTAAAATACTTTGATCATTTCAGAATGCACAGTGTCTGCTGCTGTTTAGACACAGAAGTTTAAAGTAGGCCTTCTCCTGAGTAACTTCACCTTACACAGTAAGACAAAGTGTGTTATCTGTTCTCCTCAGAGGGGTAACCTGTAGGTCTGCTCTAGTTTTTACCACAACACAGGTTACATGGCCCACATGTAGCCGAACGCCCCACCGTGTAAAATTAGACATAGTAAAAGCAAAAGCTCAGGGAAATTCGTCAAAAAAGAAGATGCTGAGAGGAGGAAGCATTCAACGGCAATCAAAGAAACGCAGACGTGCAGATCCTCGCCGGTTTGGATTTAGGTGTGGGGTTAGCTGCTGAGGAGTGTGTGAGGATGGCAACAGGGAGTGTGAATGTTCTGGAAACAGTCAAAGCTATTTCCAGCAAGCAGGTCGCTTGCTGTCCCTCTTTCAGCGAGGGGACCGCCGCTTCATTTTTCAATTGCTCAAATAACCCAGTTCTGACATCTCTATTCAGTTCAGTCTACTTCACACAGTCAGACGAGATTAGCAACAAAGATTCATGATAAAAGCAATATTTAATGTTTGGCATGCTTCTCCAATGTCTGCCTCTCTGTTCACTTTCATTTATTTTCCATCCCCTTTTCTCTCCCATTGTTTTACTTTTAACTGGCTCATTTTCTAAACCAGTTCATTTATTCTACCCCCTCCTCCTCTCCTCTCATTTTCTCTATTCTCACCATTAAAGCCCCAACAGCTGTTTGTCTTGTACACCTTTGAAGTTGCCTTAACTCAAGTGAAACCAACATTTTTTATTCATATTTATTTGATGTTTACATTAATGAATCATTCATGTATGATGGTGCCTGAGGGAAGGCGACTGACTACATGCTTCTGTTTCAACGCCGTGGTCACCCTCCTTATGCCAAGCCAGAAGGTTTCTCCTACACAAGACTCCACAAGAAGGAATGAGCCAGAACCGTTCAAGTCATGTGTTTTCAAAAACGGGTCAGAAAGACACATTTTTACATCGCAAATTTATGAAAAGAATTGGCTTCTTGGGTGTTATATGTGCCATAAAAATCATTGTTGGAGATAAATAAAACTCTGAGTAGCAGAGTTGAACTTTTCAGTAGAGCCCTCTCATGCTGAACCTTGATTGAGCTTGGAGTGCTGCAAACACTACAATCAGCCCTCTTTGAAAAGGAAAGCTATCTTGGTATTTAGCGGAGACAGACAAATTGTGAGCTCTTTCTAAAGCACCAAGAGACAGAAGCAATAATGACTCAAGAAAAACACATAAAAGTGCATTTCTGTGAATGTTTTGTGTGTTCCTGACCTCCTCGAAGTCATCGCTGACCCAGAGAGGGATTGGTGTGCCCCAGTAACGGTTTCTTGAAATTGCCCAGTCACGTGCATCTCTGAGCCAATTCCCAAAACGCTTCTCACGCACAAACTCCGGCACCCTGCAGAAACAGAGATTACAAAGAATTTTGATAAAGCTGAATAAAAATAAAAGATATGTTGAGCTTAAAGGGACAGTTCATTTTATAAATTTACTTTATGTGGGGTTTAGTGGAGTAGCTATCAGCATTCAGTAGCTTACCTGCAGCACATAAAAGTCTGAGCAACCTCAACTTGGAGAGTTTAAAGTTTCAAAGCAAATTTCAGCCCTCTCAAAACAAACACAATTTTATAAACCTTTACACTGTCACTTTGGATGAAACAGTTATTTACAAAAAAGTCTATGTAAATAGGACCAGACTGAAATTAAGTGGTTTAAATTTAAGGGTGTTAAATATATCGTTTTCAGTAATTCTGAGATTCTTATTTTGAAGATGAAACAGCTGGCATAAATAAATATTTCCTGTAATTTGCAAAAACTGTGCAAAAAAACAGAAAATGCACTAATCATCCAGCCTCTCCAGAACTTTCTCTGGCATTAAAGACTTGCTTCTTTAGAAAAAATGAAAAACTGCATTTCTCCAAGAATAACAAATACTTTGCATAATGCATTAATGTGTAGTATTTTAAATAAGGAAACATGTCTCCCTCACAGGCTTCTACTTGTTCCTTATTTTACTGCTGAAAATAATGAACTATTTTTAGACCTGTGAATAAACCACATGTGCTCTGTCTGAAATTTAGCTGTAAAGGTGAACATTCCTCCCAGGTTTCCTCCTGTTTTGTGTGTTGCTTTGTTCTCCTTTTGCCGTTTACTTGGGCTGAATTCTGGTTTTAATCTACCGTCTCCCTGTCGCCTCCTCCTTTTTTTTTTTTTGCCACCCTGCTCTCTCCTGCTGTGCCAGGCCGTTCTGCTCACAAGAACGGTGCAGTGGGGAGTATAAATTGTCACCAGGATCCACGTGCAAACCAAAGAGTTCATCAATTCCCATTTGTAGGAGGCATTTCTATTTAGGCCCCTAATACATCAATTTAATTATTCTTTTTTCTGCCAGTGCTGTTCACCAGTGAGCAACCATCCGTTACCCTCTTTCTCCCAGCTAAAGCTAAATCAAGAATTTAAAACATGCTCGACACACAGACTGGTTATTTAGGACCTGGAGACTTCTATCATAAGGTTCACCATGGGGATGGATTCAAAAAGATTGAAAGAGAGGTTTTGTTCAGTGACAGGAAATGATTAGTCAGACAAAAAGATAAGACCTGATCTAGACTTGGCAAAGCATGTACATTTTATGTGCTTTAACTGTAGAACTACAAAACATGATTTAAAAGTAAGGCTCTATGAAATCTGTTTTACTCTTTTACAATCTGTTTATTCTATCTAAATTAATCTCTTTTTCTTAAAGTAACTAAGATTACATAATAAAACATTGCAATTAGAAATGAAACTGAAGCAAAAAAGTGGGGGAAAACGGTACATGAAAATACATTGATTTCATAGAGCCCTATATATTCTTTTTATTATACTATAACACCTCAGGGGAATGGGAATCATGAACAAAACAGCCCAGACAGGCCCTTTGTGAAAAGGATTTAGCCTGTTTCTGTTGCTTATCAGTTGACTATCAACATGATGTGTTTTGCTACCTTTAGTATTACATGTACGGAGGAATCACTTTACAGAGGATGTCCTGACAGGCAGACATCTGGAGAAATTCAGCCCGGGGTATTGAATGAAACGTCTGAGTAAACAGATAAAATCACCAATAATATTTAGATTATGGCAACTGGTTCTTTTTTAGAAAGAGCAAATGTAAGCTACATGTAACTGCAGTGAACACTGTGATGGCTTCTGTTTGCGGAAATGTCAAAACCATGTATTAAAAATATTTTAACATGCATGTTTTATGATATCTATCTTAGCCATTTACATTAATATTGATTTAAATCAATTCAATACTGAAAAAAATGTTCCACGGCAAAATCTACAAAGAAAAGTGAGAAAGAAATTCCTAATTTTGCCAACACTAGATACGAGTTAGAATGAGTTACCTTTCTTTGGCAGCTTAGTGTATGCCATAGCAACCCACCTTTAGATAAGGACCACAGACTTTAAAGTATGTGTGCGTTTGGCTCGGTCTCCGCATGTGTGTCTGTGCGTCTTCACCTTCCCTGTGGGAAGTCATTCATCTTGGTCTGACAGTCCCATTACCAGAGGCAGCTATTGCGGCGCAGAGGAGAGCGCTGGGAGCACCATGGGTAATACCACTTAGAAAAGCCATCACACTGAAACTTATCCTGCTTTAGATTTAGCATCATGCTAATTTTCCTCTACAAAATGCTCGTCATAGAAAATACCTTGAGGAGGAATTTCTATCATATCATAAAAGTCATGAAAAGTCAATGCAAAGACTTGGCATTTTATTAAATCCATCATTGACACTTTAAAGACCTCTGCAGTCAAAGAGGTCTGCCCTGCACAGGTGGACCAACAACTTGCACAGCTGAGCGGCAGATGTAATTGTTTTGAGACTAAATCTGCTCTGGCTCAAAGCATTTTAGGCCAGTCGTTTGGTGAAATGCTCATAGTTGACACTTTCCACTCACTTAACCGGATAGATATCGGTTCTTCACAGCTTACCAGTAGCATTTCCCGTTGCACTCCAGCAGTTTCTCCACCATGTGCTCCACTCGCACAAACCAGCTGGGGACAGCTTTGTAGATCAGGGGAGTGTCAGACCTGAAAAATACAAGTTATTTCATAAAACATAGTGCTCCAATATTTTTTTACCGACACTGAACCCTTGGGGCACCATTAAAATTCAGTTACGGTTTTTACCCTTGAGAATTAATGGCCGCTTTCAAGTGTGATAAAATTCTTACCTTTCAATATTGTTTTCCACTTTCATCAGCTCTAAAGATAACGTTTCTTTGTTTTTAATATAAAATTTTTAAGACCCTTTTCCTCATAAAAACACTTCATTCTTTTCAATGGTAAAAACAAAATATACTATATGCTCCACACTGTTTCTGATGTGTTATAAGATTGGAGCAATAAGAATTTATTCATTAAAACACCTTTTACCCTTAAGTTCAAACCAGGGGTCTCAAATCCCATGGCATGTGTCCCTCTCCTTTTAGATGTCCCTGGTACAACAATCCTGAATAATGGGTGAATAAGCGCCTCAGCATTCAGGGATTTCTTTTTATTTGATTCATGTGTGTTTAGGCAGAAACACCTCTAAAAGTTGCATGACACCAGGACTAGAGACTCCAGCTCAACTACAATGCATATGAAGTTTATGAACTTTCTATCCATATTGTTTTGAGCTTTATGCCCATTTGTGTCTTAGGATGGCGGTTTCCTCCATTTTGTCTTTGATGGCTCAAAATTCCCACACACAGAGAAAACATTCCTAGCCTCGTTGACGACACCGTTTAATACCGATCCCTACACAAATAGGTCAAATTTGTGGTCATCAGCTCTTTTTATTGCCATGCGATTTTGTAAGTTAGGAGAACGAGGCCTCTATTGTACTCTGCTACCCCTGGTGGTTTAACGGTGTCATCACACTTAAAACCTGTTTGCCCCTTTTTTTTGTTGGCACAGAGTCTTTAGGTATTTCATGGAAAGGCTATAAAATGTTTGAGGTTTGAAGGTAAAACAATGTGATTATAATGAGGAGTCAATGGGACCAGAAATAAGAATATAATAGTTTTCCCTGCAGAACCGTGATCAAGAGATTTCCAGATATTAATTGTATTACAATAAGCAAAAAATATATATATATATTTTTTTTAAATTGTACAGGTGCAACTGAAGTGTCCTGATTTTATATCAATCATATCTACTGATTTCATTCTGCATGTGGGTAGTTTTAACACTGCAGTAGGTTGTGAATGACAAGTTAATTTTTATGTATTTGACTGCTTTGGGCGAGTGTGGCTCAGTAAGAAGAGTAGTCGTCTTGCAATCAGAAGGTTGTGGGTTCGAATCCAGCTTCCTCCTGCCATATGTCGATGTGACCCTGAGCAAGGCACTTAACCTCAAGTTGCCTACCGATCTGTGTGATGGTGTTTGAATGTGTGAGCGTTAGTGAGTGGGTGAATGTGGCTCTAGTGTAAAGCGCTTTGAGTGGTCTGTATGACTGGAAAGGCGCTATATAAGTTCAGTTCATTTATCATTTTACTTTCTTTATTTATTTATTATTTTCCACATTCTGATAAATAGACTGCAGTATTCCCTGAAAGCAATATCCATTTACCCATCCTGGGTATATCCTCCAGGATATATTCCTTGTTAAACTGATCTGAATGGTTCCCCCTTTTTTTTGAAGTTCTACTTTTCACATTTATTCAGGTTTTAATAAAATCTAAAGAGATTATTTAGGAGCAAAGGCGAATTTTTAGTTAAGTAAAACAAACAACATGTAACACTAAAACATAATTTAAAACAACAGCATGAAATTCCAATTGCGTTAAACAACAGAGCAATGCATAATCAGGATTCTCCATTGCAAAATATGGACAAAAGTGCTACAAAAGTGCAGAAAAATGCTCTGGGTAAAACTCTAAACTCAGAAGCATTTGGGAAAAGGAGCAAAAGTCAAAGATTTAAGAATGAGATGAATGATGAAAACTTTACTGAGAAAGTCAGGCGCCAGGAGCCATAAGTAGTGATCTCATAAGATGAGCAACATGTTAACTGTCAAACCATCATCACACCCAGCTTCAATGTGCAAAACTATGACCTAATGTCTTTAAACATAAAATAATTCTGTAGGTGTTGAAGGAGGAAACATCTGTGACCTTTACTAGCTGGGTTGATTAAGCTTTGTTAAGGTTTACAGTAAAGATGTCTTACCTCCAGCAGAAAGGGTAGCTATGTTTGGAAGTGCTGGCATTGACCAGGCGCCCCTTTTCCTTCAGCAACTTAATGATGTTTTTGTCAGCATCCTAAAAACAGAGCAAAATACAATATCACAGATACAATCTCCTGTAAGGTTAGAGCTCCCGGTGTGGTGGATGATGTCATACATGGTTCTGTTAGGTGGGCTCTCCATCCTCTGAGTACATGTGCAGATCTCTGCTGCAAGTCAAAACCACTAGAAGCCACCAAAAAAATTTGATCTCATGTTAACAAACTTTATAATTAGGTTTATTGGTTGCATGGATATACAAAAGATATAGCATAAAGCAAATATAAACACGTAACAAGCAACAGTACAGTTTTTAGATAACATCCCACATGAAGAATACACACACAGATGCATCTCAGTAATGTAGACCACTGAAAAGTTTATTTATTATAGGAATTGGATTCAAAAAGTGTAACTCATACTATGTAGATTCATTATACACAGTGATATAAGGCAAGCCCAGGTTGATTTAATAGCTCCTCTTTACTCATCTACATTGCTGGGTCTGGTGTCCTTCATCCTCCTCTTCACAAACCCCCACATTCTCCATAAAGCATGTCAACAGGAAGTGCTCCAAAATTTCCTGGCAGACTGCTCTGCCTATTTTGTACTTGATGAAACAGACCGACTCCAGCAGATGACATGGCTCCCCAAATTATCACAGACTAGAACGTTCACACTGGACTTGAACCTACTTGGATTCTGTACCTCTTCCTCCAGACTCCAGGAGCCTGATCTACAAATTCATTACAAAATTTATTTTTAACAGAATATAGGACTTTGGACCACTCAGTAACAGTCTAGTCCTTCTTGCCCTTTGACCAGATATAAATGGTGTTCTCTGTGGTTCAGGAGTGGTCTTACACAAGGACTGGGACAGTTCTAGCACATACGTTGGATATGGTGGCTTTTTCATTCATATTTCGGAAAAACAGAATTTGAGGTTTTCATTAGCTATAAGCCACTATCAACAGGAATAAAACTTCACTTTGTGTAATAAATTAAAATATGACACACGGTAAATCAACTTGTTGATGACTAATGCAATTCATTGAGATGTACATGTGGTGAAATTAAAGGTCGAAATTTTCTCAATTGTTCAATGAGAGCTTTTGCTACTGCAATTAAAGGTTAATTTTACAACTTTATATACAGTCATATTAAATAAGTTAGAATATGCCTTCCGATGAAGCCTTTCAGAGTAAAAGTACCTTTTGAAAATAACAACCTATAAGCAGATATTAAACACGCTTTTCATTAGGCCCACATATCTGTATTAAAAAGTATTTTTGATGTAATATTGCGTTTTTATTACCCATAAACAGAAAATCATCATTAACAAAAATAAATCAGTCTGTGCAATTAATCTAAATAATGTGTTTCACTAAGTGAACTAAGTTACAGAAATAAATGAACTTTCTAATAATATTCTAATTTATTGAATGGGTCTGTATTTACAAGGGGTGTAACAAAGAAAAAAGGCCATAACTGTATATAAATAACACTGGGCAGAGGCTATTTGCTTTAATTAGGCATGTGTAATGATCTGTGTCGTTATAAAGCATTTCACAGCTAACCATCTTGTTTACTGTCAACAACAGTAAGCAATTTCTTTAGGCAAAATATTTTAACAGTGCAAATTTTGAATTAAATAATCCAAAACAAAACCAATTTTTATTCTGGGTTTTCTTTTTCACCCTGTGCTGTTAGAAGGTAGAGCTGCACTTTTTAAATGGATGAATTGGAAAAACCATCATGACTAAGGTGACATTCAGCCTCAACATATCAGTAAAAATGAGAACTGTGTTTCATTATGCAGCTCACAGTGTATCATCATAGATGCAATCAGCCAAGAGGCTCATCACATATACTCATCTCCCTCTAACCACGCTCGCAGTTTAATTTACAGGACGCTCAGAGTGGTTGATACACTGCTCCTGATCAAAACACTTCGTTTCATTTTTTCCTATCCATAAACCCCTCCATACATCATATTTTGATCAAAACAACACTTATGTATCTATATGCATCCATAACGAGAAGATTCTTTTTGGAAATCTGCCACCAACCCAAACTAATTCAACAGTTGGCCGCATGGATGATAGCAGATGTTCTGCATGTCAGTCAAACACAAGAATATCAAATCACAGTACAGCCAGGTCATTAAACAGTGTTAAAAATATAAGTTAAACGGAAAGGTCTGATTTTCTAAGAAATATTTTTTCAGCGTATAGGGTTAAAAGGCAAGCTGAAGGAAAGAAACAACACCATCGTTGTGTATGCACTAACTTAAGTCTTTATTAAGTAACAGCTGGTAAACATTAGGGTAAATGGTCAACAGTTGTTTCTTGTCAAAACAGTCGGAGTTAATTGGGGTTGCCTTTGTCATTCGCACCAAGTTGGGGGTTTTACTGTAAAGGAAACTTGGACAGGAGGCAGCGGACTGATGAGACAAAGCGTAGCACAGAGGAGTGACAGAGGTATGACAGCAGGGCTGACTTGGCAGGAAAAAAGGGAAGGTAAATTTAGCAGGACTACTGCAGGAGCTGGAGTAAAGCAAAGAGGAACGAGCGAGGAGAAATGAGGGCTGCTAAACCCAGATACGAGATGAGATGAGGAGAGAGTAAAAACGAAGAGGGATGAGTTTTGAAAATAATGTGAAATTTGTCAGGAAAGACGGCAGCGATGGCAGCAAACTAATGTATAATGGTGTCAAACATGCATTACACAGGACAAGAAGAGCTGGATATTACCAAACCTAATATATCTAAAACTTTGCAAAGTAGATATTTCTCTGTAACCAAATTCCTAACATGAACGGTTTAGAGTTTTATGTGTTCTGTTCAGTTTATTAATGAAAGCCCTACTACTGTTATTAAAATGTTAAAACAACACCCAGTCCTTTGATTAAGACATTTTAAAGTCTTTATATCAAGGCTGAGGTGATCTCTCTGCTCCTTGGTGCACTGCAGGCCTTCTTCATGACTGTTCTGGACTAAGGTTAATTCTTCACTGCTCTCATTCTGGATTTTTAATTATCTTTAGCAATTCCCAGCCTTTGCTCTTCTCCTTCCAGTAGCTTCCTATAGGTGGCAATCTCTGCATCCAGCTTGAGCTTGATGTGCAGCAGTTCCTGGTAATCTTGAAGATACTTGGTCATCTCAAGTTTGGTCTCACAGAGTTGAGCCTCCAGCTGGGCGATGATGCTCTCCAGACCTCCCACCTTGTCCATGTGGGAGATCTCCATTTCTTCCAGCTGCTGTTCCAGGGCTGCATTGCGAGCTCTCAGGGCGTCGATCTGGTTCTGTAGGTCTGACACCTGATTGTGGAAGGTTGTGATTTCTTCTTTCATGATCTTCATGTGTTCTTCATGTTTTCCTGCATGCTCCTTGAGAGTGTCGAATTTGCTCTTGTACCATTTCTCAGCTTCTTGGACATTTCGGGCAGCAACGGCTTCTATTTCTGCACGCATGTTGCGTAGGTAAGCAGCCAGGTCAGGACGGTCACCGTCCATCTCAGCTGTAATCTTTGAGTCCTCAATTTGCTTCATGAGGTCGGCCACCTCTTCGTCATGCAGCTTCTTGAGAAACTCAATCTCCGCCACTAATTGCTCTATGCACTTCTCAAGCTCGGCCTTCTGCAGCGTGGCGCTGTCAACATCCTGGCGAAACTCCCTCAGAATCATCTCTGCTTCTTCTTTAAGTGCCAGCTCCTCTTCTAGTTTTAGTCTCCACACTTCCACCTCCTCTTCGATGTAACCTCGCTCAATATCAGCAGCTCCCTTCTCATTGGTGAGGGTTTCAATTAGCTCCCGCACCTCTTTGAACTTGAGCTCGTATTCTTCACTGATGCCACTCGGGCTTCCCTTGTACCGATCCTGCAGAGCGGCCAGCTCAGCTTGCAGAGCAGAGTTTCTCTGCTCGAGGGCCTGAACCTTTGCGATGTATCCTGCAAATTTGACGTTGAGCTCCTGCATCTCCTCCTTCTCATTGGCATTTTGCTGGTGTATCTCTGTGCTCAGCTCGACAGCGGTTCCACGATACCCTGAGCGCCCACGGCTGTCGTACGATGATCCACGACACCGGGAAGGTGATGGGCTCTGAACCCTTACCCTGCCAGCAGAGCTGCTGACCTGTAAGCTCTTCTGGGTATAAGATGAAGCCCTCATGTTTGTAAGATACTGGGTTTCCTCCTCAATTTTAAAAACGAACTGTGCTCTGGCTTCCTTGCGACTCCCACGCTGAGACTGAAGCTCCTTCGATTCCCTCTTTGGTTTTATGTGGTGCTAAAGAATGTCTCAGACAGCCATGAAGCCCAAGCTACGCTTTAACACATCTCAAAAGTGGATTATGACAGACTTTCAGAGAACTGTTGCTCCGTGCTCTTTATTAGCTAACGCTGTACTGTTAGTGCCCAGGCGGGTCAGGTCCACTCCCTGGTTGCTTGCACCAACATGTGAAATATTGATCGCATCATGTATGGCTGCTATTTTTAACTCTTTATCAACTCAGGATGCAAACAATGTTGGGTGTGACCAAATGCAGAGACGTATCCAGTGTGCTGGTAGCCAAAGGAGAGTTTCTAGTTTCTAGTAAATAATATAGTTGTTTTTTAAGCTGTTTTTGAGCCTAAAGTAAAACATAATTAAGCTTTTATGAACTCTACAGGGATCCTTCATTTGCTTCAGTGTCACAGCTGAAGAATTAGCACATATTTTGCGGTGATATTTAATATCAACTTCAACAATGAGAATTTTAACTAACTGTATAAAAAGAAGAATATATACTTTAAAATGTTTTTTAAAAAATTGTACTTTAATAAAAGGTTAATAAGTTACTAAGTATATCGAATGTATTTTCTAAATAACATAGATAACAACAGAAGTCATTGAAGGTTACCTTTTCTATATAAAACATGTCTATACATAGTCCAAACTGAATGATCTTGTTATTTTCACAACACTCCCTGTGGAGTTCTGTCCCAATGCACAGACATGTGCAACAGGTGTGTGAATACGCAATCCTGTCAGCAGACACACAATGTGGCAGAAAAGATGGCACAACCACCTGCAAAACAAGCTGAAATATCTGAGTTTTTTAAACGCCTCCAGAGTTGTGAGGACAGCAGCACATCTGCAAGTAGCAGCCATAGCTCCCCTAGTCTGTATCCAACTAATGCCCCTTTTCCCCTGGCTTGATTTGGCCCTACTTGACTCCACTCATTTCCATTACAGTTTTATCCCTACCGGTACCAACTTTTTTGGTCCCCGTTCCTGAGCAGGTTCGACCGGGGCTGAGTCGGGACTACATGTGACGTGAACAGACTACTGTTTACTGATTGGCCATGGGACCAGGAGAAATGAGAAAGAAAGAAAAGAAAAAGGACACATCAGCTTTGAATTACACGCAGGTAGAGGGTGCTGTATTTCATAACATCCTAAACCAGCTGATCACACATAAAATCAACAGTTTATACGCACAAACCTTTCCTCCCAAAACAATACCACCATGAAAGGGCGTGTTTGGTTCTGAAATATATTGACGGTCCTTAAGCGAACCAGCGTCTGCAGGAGGAGGGAGCAGGCAGGGAGCAGCTGCCCGTAATCAGACTGCCTGCATTGAATCAAACAGGAGGACGACCCTGCTGAATGCACGAAGCATGAATGTCCTAACCTAAAACGTACTCTGCAGCGGTCAGAAGTCTGCGGTTTTGTGCTTTAAAGTCCTTCCCCTCGTTATTGCCATGGCGGAGACAAAAACTTCCTTATAAAGCCCAAAATTGTAATTTGTCAGGCAAACTTTGGAGCTTCACCAGTCCAGACAGCAGCGTCTCTCCTCTCTGCTTCTCCTGCCACCCCCCAAATATTTTGTATATTTTCACGCAGATTACTTTAATGTGACAATCTCACAAAGTAACGTTGCGTTGATGGCCGGAAGCGGGGCTTCCAGTGGAAGTTCCTCAGCCCCGGTTTGACTGTCAGAGGGAAAATGCTGCCCCTGGCTGTACAAGACTGATCTTGGTAACTATGTACGTATGTAAATACACATATAATAACGACAGAGAAATGGAGTGAAACATAGATAATATACAAAAAGAAAACAAAGCCACACACTTTGGAGATGACTGATAAATGTCTCAATATTTGATAGTGTTTTTCACTAAATGTTAAATTATGCTGTGTCTATATTGTTATGTTAAATTGCCAATCAATGATATTGCTGTTATTAAAAAGGAACATAAAAAATCATGTTTCCTTTAAGTGTTCGTCTCAGAAATGGAAAATTCTGGGCAGTCAAAGTCCAGATTTTAATCTCATTGAGGTGCTGTGAGGTGAAGAAGAAAAACTTGTCGAAACCTCCCCAAATAGCCTGAAGAGCTAATGATCAACATCCTTTTAAAAAATTACATCCAAACCTGGCTCCTTGAAATTAAAATATAAAGGGGTGGTTTAAAACTTCTGCTCAGTACAGTAAATCATCAAGTTCAAAAGTCACCAACTTTAGATTATAAGAAGTCACCATGCAGCTAAGAGGACAGAAATAAATATCCCACTAGTGCTCAGAATTAAAACCATTGCAGTTGCAATATGCTTTCCCAGTTAAAACAGATATCACTACTGTTGTTATGATGAACATTATATCAATTGTTCATTGAAAGAGCAGAAAATGAGAAACTTCCCTGAACTTAATCTGCATGTAAATGTGTGATGTGCCACTCACTTTGACATACTGTCCTGCAAAGTCAGTGACCTCTGAAGTGAAGCAGCCTGAAGCATCTACTGGGCAGATAGGAGCCTGGTCCCTCTGGATGATGTTGTATTCAGTGCACACCCTGTAATCATCCTGCAGAAGCAAAAATATCATTCACAAGGAGAATTTACAGCTTTTCTTATTAAATTTATAGATTTCTTTTATTTACAACCTCAAACTTAACCCAAAATGTCAAAGTTAATCATCATCAATATTTTAAAAGGCTTCTCCAGTTAAAACATGTGATGGCACATTAAACTTCTTGTTGAGGTGGACAGCTTTTACAGCATTGAAACAAGCTCTGCTGGCATGTAGCAGCTATGCACGAAAGATACGAGCACTGCCCAGCTCTAAATGTAATTTCTATTCAAACACCCTGTCAGGATCCAAGACAGATGACTGACTGAGTCATTTCACATCTATTCATAATAAAATAAAATTTGAAAAACGCAGCTGGGCAGTGCCTTTTCCCAGCTATATATCTTCACAGTATAAGCATTCATGTTTTAGCTTTTTAGTCTTTAAATAAGTCCACAAATGCATCTGAAACCAAACAAAAAGTAGAAAAACAAACATTGTACTTGTAAAAGTGTTCATATTGAGATTTTTTCTGGCATCCCTAAATAAAATCCGGTGTCTACTGCAGTCAATTAATTACTAGTTTTTAATCTGATCTCAGTATAAATCCGGCTGTTCTCTAAAAGGTCTCATATGGTTCGCTAGAGATCATAAGCGAAAAAACAAGATGGTCACATTTTTATCAGCCAATCGTGTTTTGGTTTGTAGAGCATTTGTCCAAGACATTCATGGCCAAATGGTTGTTCTGGCCTAATATCTGCCATAAGAGATGGAGCTGGAACGTTCAGGGACACGAAGAATACCTTCAGATGGAAATAAAACCATAACAGAAATAATTACAGGCGCAGTCTTTAAGACAACCATCAAGTACAAAGTTATATGTTGTAAAAAAGGTAATAATGTATTTTATTTAATGCTAGATTGATTGGGAGTTTAATTATTAGCAATTGGAAAGGATAAACTTTGCTCACTGGTTCAGTTTGGTTCAGGTGGTTCTGGTCCCTGAAAAAGGCTTTGGGACACTGTTGAACTGAAGCGTCATGAAAACACTCAAGGATATCGCTCAAAGGTTTGACTTTATATGATGATAAAGTTCAATATTTTTTGTCAATCATTTCAGAAAGTGAAACTCAGATTTATTACACATAGAATAAAATATTTCAAGCCTTTATTTCTTGAAATTTTGATATTGGCTTACAGATAATGAAGACCCTAAATTCTGTGTCTAGAAATTTTAATATAGGTAAAAAGTTAAATATTGAAAACTGTGGTGTTACACCCTAATCAGTTCATTAACTCAAAACACCTGCAGCCTCTCAGTCTGGATCAGCAGGCTACAGAATCATGGAGAAGACTGCTGACCTCACAGATGTCCAGAGGACAGTCATTGGCCCCCTCCAGAAGGAGGGAAAGCCACAAAATGTCATTGTTAAAGAAGCTAGAGTACTGTATCCAAGAATATTCCTAGAAGGTTGAGTGGAAGGAAAAGGTGCACCAGCGACAGGGCAATCTAGAGAGGACTGTCAGGCAAAATCTATTGAAGAGTTTGGGGGAGCATCATAAAGAGTGCACTGAAGCTGTTTTGCCTGGGCTAAGGAGTAATAAAAGTAGTCTGTTGCTCAGTGGTCCAAAGTCCTCTTTTCAGATGAAAGTAAAGTTTGCATTTCATTTAAAAAAATCTAGATCCCAGAGTCTGGAGGTAGAGGGAAGAAGCGCTGAATCCACATCGCTTGAAGTCCTGTGTGAAGTTTCCATAGATTTGGGGTGCCATGTCATCTGCTGGTGTTGGTCTACTGTGTTTTATCAAGTCCAAAGTCAGCACGGCCATCTACCGGGAAACTTTCGTGCACCTTATAACTTCTACTGCTGACAAGCTTTATGGAGAAGCTGAATTTATTTTTCAGCAGGAGTTGGCTTCTGCTCACACTGACACTGCTTTAATTACCATGGTATCACTGTGCTTGATTGTCAAAAGGAAGATGAGACAGAACAGCCAATAATGCAAAAAAGCTGAAGGCAATTACAGCAAGCTGACGAGCTTTACTGAGATGCTGTTTTTTTTGGTTACTGGTTTTCTTTATGACCATTTACATTGTACGTAGATTCTTACTGAAGGGATCAAAACTGTGGATGAACACATATGTAACGAATGAAAAATGGGAAAATAACTTTAAATATGTTCTATATTTTACATTCCTTAAAGTAGCCGCCCTTTGCTGTGATGACTGAAATATTAACCTTTGACCGTCTCTCAATGAACCTCTGGGAACTTTCAAGACTCTTTGGAAAACCATTTCAGGTGACTACCTGATGGAGCTGATTGGGAGAGCGCCAAGAGAGCAAAGCGGTAATCAAAGCAAAGGGTGACTATTTGGAGGAATCTAAAACATAAAAATGCTTAGAGTTATTTCATACCCTCTGTTTACTTTATAATCCCATGTGTGTTCATTCACAGTTTTGTTGCCTTGAGTGAGAATCTGCAATGTAAATAGTCATGAAAATAAAGAGGCCCATTAGGGGAGGAAGTGTATCTAAAACTTTTGACCAGTAGTGTTGAAATGACTGACAAAAAATACCCATGATATTCAAATCTTTGGAGAAACTCAGCCTGTAAACGCAGAAAAACAGGCAGTGTAAAAAGCAAAAAAAAAAAAGAGGAAATAAAAAAAACTGTCAGACTCTGATCAGATTTTCCTCGACTTCAAGCAGTGTTAACCTCCCACAAATAACAGTTCATGTGCAGAAAGTACGATCTATTTAGGGTAGCGTGTGTCTATTGTAAGAGTAACGCCTGTAATATGTTAAAAATAGGGAAAAAAGATTATTCTCGCGTTGCCAGGAAGGCTGAACATCATGTCCTGATTAAAGCCCTCACACTGGAATCTCACACCTGACATCCACTGAGCATGAAATAAATATAAAAGCTTTATTGATGTAATTACATGTGTTCTCATGCAATTATATCCCACCAATTATAAATTTTATCAAAATCCACTCCGTATGATTAACCATTAAATGGTACATCAATCACTGACTCACTTGTCTAGTTTATCTTTTGATCCCTGAAGAAGAGGAATGAGATCCAACACTGATGACTACCTAACCAAGTACCCAAATGATTTGATGACAGACGGATTTAAATACAGGCAGCGTTCTCATTTATTACCAGCCTAAATGCTAAAAGGTGTCAGTCAGGACATGAAAGCAAATCACATTTTGTAATATTTATCTCTTCTTAATTTCTCTCCTTCAGGGAACAGAAGTTGTGAACAAAGTTGCTGTATTACTGTACCGTAATTTTCCTTAACTTAGATAAATTGAGCGCTTGGCCACACAGTTCATCTGTTTGACATGTTACTCACAGCTCCAAAGTAAGGGGCCTGGTGGACAACTCCTGTGCCCTCTTCCTCCTTGACGTAGTTGTCCGTCACCACCTGGAACGCTCCTTTCTCCGCACACTTGGATAAAATAAGAAAAAGAATTTCATACAGTGGAAAAGAGAGGTGAGGAATTGAATGAAATGCCCGATTTGCCCTTGATCCACTCCACTTGGCTCGCTTTGCGCGAGTTTCCAGTACTGTTTCTTTTTGTACCGGTACCTCCTTTTTTGGTCCCTGCTCCTGAGCAGGTACGACCGGGGCTGAGTCAGGACTACATGTGATTGGCCATGGGGCCAGGAGAAGTGAGAAGGTTTTAGCTAAGGTAGTCCAGGGAAAAATTTATAAAACTCAAAAGTGACTACAATAATATTAAGGACCACATTTGCCGGAGCAGGTCAAATTGAAATATAATTTTACTATTTATAAATTATAAACCATGCCAGAAGGCTGAAAGAAAAGAAAAAGGACACATCAGCTTTCTGAATTACACACAGGCGGGGCGCTGTATTTAATTAAAAAACCCTAAACAAGCTGATCACATAAGACCAGCTGTTCAGATGCATAAGCATTTCCCCCCAAAACAAACAGAACCACCATGAAACAGGTTGTTTGGTTTGGAAATTTATTGACGGCCCTTAAGAGAACCAGCGTCTGCAGGTGGAGCGAGCAGAGAGCAGCTGCCTGCAATCAGACAGCCTGCATTGGATCAAAGGGGAGGACGAGCCCGCTGAATCCAGCGCAAACATCCAATATCCAACCTAAACTAACTGCACTGCGCTTTAAAGTCCTAGTTATTGCCACAGCGAAGACAAAAAGTCTGACTAGGCTGTTTTTCAGATAATTATCCCAGTTGATCATTTCATACATGAAAAAACAAACAACATATTCTTTCACATACAATATTACGAAAATTATTAGTATTTTGTTTATTAATGTTTTAATTTTTTATTTATTTATTTCATTTTTTTTTATTGTTTCTCGCAGATTACTTTAGTGTGACAATGTCACACAGTAACGTTAATAAAAGCACTATTGCAAAGTATCAAATGCAGGGAAATGTACCCAGTACACAGTCCTCCTTTCTCACTTACATAGGGAGTGTGTATAACTGCACCCATGTAGTTATTCAGCTCAGTGTCACCTTTTTCTGGCTTCGGAGCACAATCAAATCCATGAAATCCTTAAAATTATGTATCAACTAAAATAATATTTATGAAAAAGTCAGCCACAGCAACCCTATACTCTGAAGTTCGTTAAAATAGCTTTCTGTTCGTAAAAACACAACGATCTCAACACTTGGTGAGTTGCATGTTCGTGTGCAGACTAATCGACTCCTGACATATCGGTCAATTTAATTAACAAAGGAAGTGAAACATGAGAAGCATGTTACTTACCACTTAGAGAAAAAAAAAGCTACAAAAGACATGCTGGGTAAGCAGAAGCAGTGATGCAAACAGAGAGAAATCAGAAAAACCCAGTTAAATGTTTTTCATTTAATGTACAGAAGCAGCTGGACTTCTTTTATTTCACCCCTTTTGACTTTTAAAGATGCAACACTGTGGCAGTTGAACTGTATTTTAGAATATTTTAAAGAACCACTAAATGTTGAGGTCATACATGAGTAATCAGCGTAGCACGTTAGCCTGGGACCTGTGTGTTATATTTGAGCTAAATGATCCATGCACATGGATCTAGCACAATGGTTTTGAGGTGCAACGAGACCCATGGGACACTTGTGGTCTGATACAGATAAAATATGAGGTTTGCTGGTCACAAGGACACAAAAACTGCAAATTCCCTTTAGGAGAGACTTCAATTTAAGTAGGACTCTAATCTGAAGTTAGAACATGACAGGTAAGGAATACTTTCCTCTTTGTTTTATAAAAGATGGTGTAAAACAGATAAAATTAGATAAAAATAAAGAAAAAGTCTACCTACCTTACTGAAGTAGTGAAAAAGTGGTTTGTATTTTTTTCCTTTTAGGACCTCGCCAGGGAATCTAAAAAAAATAAAAAGCACAGAAGAGTTATGATAATTGTTTTATTTTTTTATTATTCAAACTACCCATAGTCCTTGGAAAAAAAAAAGGAGCGCTTACCAAGAGGTGACTTAATGAGATTATAAGATAATTTTTAATAACATCCTTTCAGAAACTGAGCTGGACAGTAGAATTTCTTCACTGAAGAGCTTAGATCATACATCCCTATTAGTTATTTAGCATAGTTTTTACTCACTTGTCCAAAACTGAATATTCGCTCTCAGACTTAAAAAGAGCTCCCAGTCTGGCTTCCATCATAATGTAGGTCCTTTCTGTGGCATTGTCTGAAAGATTAAGGAGAAAGAAAAGATGTGCAGTATGGTACTTATGAGTTTTCACTTTTTTCAGCAAGTTTTATACAAAGAACCATCTTTACACAATAAAGTCTAATAACTTTGTAAGCCTGTCAAACGTTAGTGCACATTAAACGTGGACATATCGTTTTTTAGACCAGAAACAGTAAAAACCTCAAGTCAACAGTGAATTTTTCTTTTTAAAAGATTTATTTTGAGGCGTTAGTGGCCTTTGTTTTGTCAACTTTTTTTGAAAGTAGGCAGACAGGAAATGGGGTGAAGAGAGGGGAAGAAATGCAGCAAAGGTCGCCGTGGCGGGGACGTGAACCTGGGGACAGCTGCGTCGAGGGCCAATGCCTCTCTATACATGGGCTGCGGGCTGTACCTCTGCGTCAGCGCCGTGCCAGACAGTGAATTTTTAATACATATCATGTTATTAATAATTTAGAGTCAAGGAAAGCCGATATTCAAATACAGACTGAAGCAGAGCAGCAGCTCCCAATAAAATGTGCTAAATTATAACAAACAACCCCTCAAATATTTCTCATAAGTTCTGAAATCCTTCATAAAGGGATAATACACATTTTTCATGTAATAATAACACACCTCTCCGTACCCAGTTCATTTTAAGATACAAAATAAGACTGGTTAGACTTTGTGGTAGATATTTCAACAGTGGGCAGCCTTTAAATATGGAACAGGCAAAAACCACAGATGTGGATTTTCAATTAATAATAAAAATAACAGTCAGCTATGCCAATAAGGATAAACTCAAGACTTAATGTGGTATAAAAAGAAATAAAATGCATGATGGTATAAATGTGCCTAATCTATGTAATCTAGTATATTATTTTCCTGAAATTTTGATTTTAAATCATGCTGAAAATGAACAAAGAGCCTAACGCAGGGAAATACAAGTACATTTTTACACTGTTTTCGCTTTTTCCATACTTATTCAGTAAAAAAATGCTTACATTTAAATTTCATACTTTACCTGAACATTACCGCGGTGGACATCTAACAACACAAAATTCCAAACAACCTCCCTCTCTTGCTATCAGAGTAGAACAACTCTGCTAATTTATCTACTGTGAAACTTTTTTGGTGGGCTCCTGATGTGATGGCTCTGGTCATTTTTCATAATCAGTCATCTCAACAGGCCCATTCAGAGTGATTAATGCTTTTTAAAATCAACTTCAAGTACGATAAACAGCAACTCATCACTTATGGTGAAGATCTCTTCACCATAAGTGAAGTACTGCATGGGGCTACCCCCAAGCAAACAGAAATGAGAAGTTTTTTATTTTACAAATTAAAACTTTTAAAGTTGGCTGTGTATGTTATGCATTTATCCACATTTACTCTGATACTCCTTTATAAAATTCTGTAAAACTAGTATCCTTCAGAAGTCAAACAGAGTCCATCTGTGTGTAATTTAATCAGCTTAAATCCAGCTGTTCTGTGGAGGTTTGTTGAACCATTAGTGAACACACAGCATAGTGAAGACTGAGGAGACCAACAGGCAGGTCAGGGAGAAAATTGTGGTGAGGTTTCAATCAGGGTTAAGCTATCAAACAATTTCCCATGGTTTGGACATCCCACTGTTAAGTTTCCATCTGAAAATGGAAATTCTACGGCACAACTGCAAACCCGCCAAGACATGGCTGTCCATTAAAACAACAACCACCATCAATCGGACTTTAGGCCAACTCTTTGGAGATTTTTTTTTTTTTATTCAGCCACATTGGAGGCTTTTTGAGCATGAAACGCATGTTTAAAGTCACATGTTAGACTTTGACTAGGTGACATGTTTGAGGTTCTCATTCGGATATGGTCTGTTAGTTTGAGAAGCAACAAGACGCACACTTTCCAAAAGTTTCCACTTTTGACTCATTAGTCCATAGGGTATATTCCCTAAAGTCTTGAAGATAATCAAGATGTTTTATGGCCAGATGGGCCTAACCTTTACTTTTGGTCATCAGTAGAGTTCGCCAACAGCAATTTTTACCCTGGAACCCTCCTATGGAGACCATCTTGTCCAGTCTCTTTAAATCAAATCGTAAAACTCATATATTCGAGCTCGCTTTTAACAATCTTTACCTGATTCTTAATCTTTTCTGCCTGTTCTTATGAATATATGCTACGTTTTGTTTATCTCTGTATATTTTTTCTGCTGTTTATAGTTGTAAAGCACTTTGGTCGCCCTAATTGGCAGTGTAAAGTGCTTTGCAAATAAACAATTGATTCATTGAACACACCATCCACACTATGAAACATGGTGACAGCCTCAGGCTTCTCTTAAGCAGGAAAAGAGAAGCTGGTCAGAGTTGAATGAAAGATGGATGTAGCCAAATACAGGGCAATCCTGGAAGAGATTTGTTAGAGGCTGCAAAAGACTTGAAACTTGGGTGGACTTCCACCTTCAAGCAGGACAATAACTAAATGTACAACCAGAGCTATGTTTGTATCTGTGGTTTATATCAAAGCATATTCATGTCTTAGAATGGTCCGGTCAAAGTCCAGAACTAAATTTATTGGAGAATCTGCAGCAAGACTTGGAAATTCACAGACCTCCATCTAGTCTTACTGAGCTTAAGCTATGCTGTAAAGAAGAAAGGGCAACACATTTCAATCTTTAGATCTGCAAAGCTGGTAGAGACAAAACTCAAAGGGCTTGAAGGGGGTTCTGCAAAGAATCGAGTCAGGGGGATGATTATTAATGCACACCATGCTTTTCAGGATTTGAAAATTTAGGTCTTCAAAGTTGTGCACAGACATTACATCAAAGTTTGTGGTTGTAATGTACAACAAAGTGAAAAGGGGGTATGAATACTTTTGCAAGGCACAGTATCACAGCCAGACATTTTCAGAAACTAAAGCTTGTTGAGAAAAAAAAAATGGCAGAGAGAAAATTTTAAAGAAGGTGCACTGAGAACAGCTAGTGTGGCAGTTTTGTGGAGGGTCTGAGGCAAAGGGACAAAAACAGGGACAGAATCAATAAAAGATGTCCCCTCAGTGGTGGGAAAAATTACAGCACAGCTCAGACCTGCCGCAGCCAACAACCCTCGAATCAACCAGAAAAACATGCGGCAAAGGAAGCAACCGGACGGGCAGCCAACAACAAAAGACAATAACAGGTGGATGGGAGGGAGAAGCGATCAGGCAAACTAGGAAAAATGTTGGGATGAAGATGGAACGAGGGACGAAAAGGAGTAAAGAGGAGAGACTGTGCTGATGCCAAAAAAAAGAACATTCATTGGTATTCCAAGGCAGTCTCTCATGCAGCACGGCACAGTCGGTGCAGTGAGGATTAAACACTGCACTTCAACAGTGCCCCCTGCAGTATCTGCTGGACTACGGCAGGCTAACAGAAATCTAGGTCATCCATTTAAAAGCCTACCAGTTATCTCACAGGAAACCGAAAAAAAAAAAAAAATACATCAGGAGGGCAGCAGAAAAAAGTAGCCACCTCTCCAGGGTCTTTTTCTGTATCTGAACAAGGACAATGCTTTTTTTAAGTGGCCTCATTTGAGGATCATCCACATTACCAGGTTTGAGGTACCCACAGAGTCTGTCGGATCCAGACTTTAAAATCAGTCCAGAGAGTAAAGGGTTGGCAATTCTGTCTCATATCAGATAAAGACTGCCACACAGTTAAGCAGAAAGCTGCATTTCTTTGCTAAAAAAATGCTTATGTTGCAAATTTAAAAATGCAACCGCAAATAAATACAAATATGCAAAAAATTATGTTTTATTTAAATAAAATGTTTCTTAAAGTAATAGAAATTATGTTAGATCACAGGAATGGGAGGATGAAGACACCTTCTTTCCTTTGTAGTGTGTTAAAATCATATGTATGTAAAAAGAGTCCCTCTTTATGCTATGTGGCTAGTTCGGTTCTCCTTTAATAATAAAAACTAAATAAATAAACACCCTGCACTCTGCCATTTTAGACCAATCAGCTATCCAATCAGAGCCGAGTGACATTTTCAACAGGAGGTTTAAAGGAACAGAAGCCAATTCAGGTAGAGTAAAGGAACAAGCTGCATCACTGTAAAAAATTTAGGATTCAAGCAATTTGTACATACAAATGATTCATATTTTACTGACTTTTAAGTGTGGAGCTGCTGGGTGTTGTGCTAAAGATCATCTCGTCATTTTAATAATAAAGCTGTCTGTTTATCACATGACAACAATAAAGCTGGATGAAGACTTTGGGTGTATTCACACCTGCAGCTTTTGGTTCGCTTTAAACAGAACAGAGTTCGTTTCACCTGTTGGTCCGGACCTTTTGTGCAGGTGTGAATACACTTAAGCGAACCCTGATCCGGACCAAACAACCGGACCAGGATCAACTTTTTGAGGTGGTCTCGGTCCGCTTCCCAACGGACTATGGTGCTGTTCGCTTATGGTCTATAGACCATATGGTCTTATAGAACTTCGCAAAATCTGTGTTGAATGAGCTGCTCTTGACTCTCACAATAATATTACAGCTGTAATAACAGCACAAATATGCAGAAATATGCAGAACAGCAGAAATATGCAGAACAGATTTGCTGAACGCAGCACGTCTACAGTTTTCCTCAATTTCCGGGTATGTGCTCTGTCCCGCCACCGTCATTTCTGTTCATTGGGAGCAATGATCGTTTACAAGTAATACTTCCCTTGCAAAAAGTACAATGTGAAAGCAAACCGCACCAAACAAAAAAAAATAAAGGACTAAAAGACGTTCCTGGTGTGAATACACCCTTTCTTTATAAGAAACTAGGCGTGGATGACATAGCTGAAATATCAAGACTATTTTTACCATACAGTGCATTCCGAAAGCACCTATTAAACCTTTTCGCATTTTGCCATGCTGCCACCACAGATTAACAAATTTGACTTGGATTTCACATGACAGAGCAACACAAAGTAGTAACTAATTGTAAAAGGGGAAAAAACTGGTAATACAGCATTTTTTTTCTTTCCAAATCAAATCTGAGATGTGTAGCATTTGGGTTCACCTGGAAGTCTTTTGTGGGTATGCCGTTTCCAGCTTTGCACATCTATGGAATAAAATTTTGCTGTTCTTCACAACGTAGCTGAAACTCAGTCGGATCGAGAGCTTCTGTTATCAGCAATTTCCAAGTCTTGCTACAGATTCTCAACTGGATTTACAGTAGTTCTGGACTTTGGCACGGAAAAGAAACAGACAAATTTAAATAGACAAATACTGAAGAAGAAATTACTATGGTTTAATTTAAACCATTCCCTTGTACCTCTGGCTGTCGATTTAGAGTCGTCGTCTTACTGGAAGGAAAACCTCTACCTCAGTCTAAATCTGCTTGCAACCTCTAACAGGTTTCCTTCCAGGATTGCCCTGTATCCCCACAGCATGATGCTGCCACCACCATGTTTCACCATGGCAATGGTGTGTTCAGGGCAAGATTCTCTGACTTTAGTCCTCAAGATCCACTGTCCTGCTACTTTTAAATCCATCTGTCCTCTAACACACCTAAATCAATTGGCGTCAAATGAGTTAAATCCCAAGCATTTAATCAAGTTATAGAGACGTTTTTGATTCAGAAATTGATGAAATTGGGAACGTGGATGTCTCTGTATGTTGAGACTAATTTATCCCTCCCTTTGTAACATCAACAACCTGAATTTTCCATATTAGGACATTCAGGACGTTTATCTATTGCCAGCTTCCCTCCGGTACATTGCAACCTGTGAAATAAATACTGTCTGTACAAACTATATAAATCTGTAAATTCCATAACAACCAACAGTTATTCCTTTTTTAGCCTAAATAAGTTTTCTAACTAAAAGGCAAAGGCTAGAAAGTCCACCCACTGGTGATGATAGAGGCATGTTGTCCTCTAGCCATGTTTTGCAAAGTCAGTAGTCTACCAATGCTAATTTGTTCCTCATTAAAAAGAACAAACAAAATCCACGAAGGAAACCAGACTTTCAGTCACACACCTTTTTTCAAAAGCATCGGCATTCAAACAAAGCAGTGTAGCTAATTCAAGTAATCTACCACCTCAACTTTCCCATGAGCAAAAGGCAATTAGTTCCCTCGCTTTTTTTTTTTTTTTTTACAAAACTACTACATAAAATACAAAAAGAAACTACATTATGTAGTTCTAGAGAACTAGAACTAAAGTCTTATGATAACCAGAGTGCAAGGACATAAATGTCTTGAGACAAAAACATCTGAAACAGACAAATAGTGCTTAGTCACACTGTGGTATGGCACATCAGTGATTACTATACGTTCTTCCCTCTCACCTTTGACCTGGACATACAATAACTCTGGGTTGACACAGAGGGCCAGGTTACTTGGCAGGGTCCAAGGTGTGGTTGTCCAAGCAATCAAAGAAACGTTCTCACTCTCAACCAAAGGGAAATTGACAATCACAGAGGGATCCTGGACATCCTGCAGATAAAAATGAAAGAGGCTCAGAAGGTTCTGTTCTTCAATTTCATTTCCCATTAGGGACTATGCATAATGTGTTAGACAGGACATTTTTCCACAAAACCCACAGTATAATTTCTTAAAGTTCAGATAATGCACTTGGTGATTAAGTGCATGGAGCAATCTGCATGAGCTAAACTCCATAATACAGAGATTTATTTCATACCATTTTTTTATTCAGTTAATGTTTTTCCTAAGATAAATAGACTCCATCTTTAACTGAGATAAAGAATTAGAAAATGAGGCTTACAATGCAAGATTTGATTCAGAGGAAGACATAAAAAAGAGTGACAATTTTCAATCTCTCTCTGATAACACCTAAAGAGATCCCAACCCAGAGAAGAGGGAGAGCAAAAGCCAGTTACATTATCGGATTTAATTCACAAAAACACACTGGTTCAATAAAGGATCCTGAACGCGGTCCTGTCGTGAGCCTACCTTGTAGTTCTGATTGGCCTCAAAGTTGGAGAGGGGAGTGTTGCAGGCAGTGGAGTAAGGCATGACTTTAACCCCCTGATACACAAAACCCTTGTCATACAGCTGTTTGAACACCCACCTAAAAGAAAGATGGAAAACAACTAAGATTTCTGGAGAAATTGAAAATGAAGTTGAAACATAATGTATGTTGAATTTTGTTTTGTTGTGATTAATTAAAATACACAAACTCAGTTAATATCTTTTGTTTGATATTTTATACCAGGTCATCCTAAAGTAATGAAGAATGAAATGTTTAGTCCAAATGAGGCCACAAAATTTCAAATTAAAACACACAAGGTAAATGTTAACAGACTCTTAGTTGGACTTTTTTTTTTTTTTTTTTGCTAATTTACTCACACGGTAGGTTTCTCTTGGTATTCATGTATTTATCAATTATATGGCATATCTAAATAATTTCTATGTAGAAAAACCCTGGCTTTAAATTGAAGTGCCAAAATACAAACAAAAACAGTTCATACATTTCCAGTATTGCAAATTCAAGCTAGGCATGTCGATTATATATTCAGCCCTTTTGATGGAGTCGTGCTGCTATAATTGCTCACAGCTGACAGATGTTAAAGGTCACAGAGAATTGGGAGAGCATCATAAAGTCAGAAGTAGAAGGATTTATTATCAACAGCCCTATCATTGATACAACTTGTAACATTTATATGACAATTGCTTTATTTTCTAGTATCATGTTGCTTTAATTATAACCAAAACCTGCGAAACTATTGTCAGAATATTTATGTTACAGTCAAGCTGCTAATTTAGACAATTACTTTCCTATGGTTAAATGTAAAGGGATTGAGCTCTGACAGGAGCTATGTTATCTAGCTTTCACTACACGGATCAGTGGGTTTTAGGGTGAATGCTAGCAATATTGCCTTTAACATCACAATCAAGCTCAAAATAGGCAAAGCAATGCATGCCATTAAAAGCTGTAAAATATAATAAAAGTTACGTTTTCAGTGGTAAAATATTGAAGAACCTGAAAAATTTGAAATTGAACGTTCTTAGAATTAAAAGATCGGGTTTTATGTCCTTTCAATAAAATTCATACAGTCTGCAGAAACAAAATGTAAGAGATATCCATACCAGACGGTCTCCATGAACCACGGGTAAAGAGTCTTGTAGTCATTCTTGAAGTCAATCCACCGGCCCATTCTACTCACTGAGGTCTGGGCAAAAATGAAAACATTGACCATTAGATGGATCAGAATCAGAATCATAAACAGCTTTATTTTCCACACAAACAAGGAATTTGGCTTTGGTCCCACTTGCTCTCAATGAAGACTTTTTTTATTTGGAAATATAAAAAGGGAATAAAAATGTTTTTGTAAATATGCATGGTACCAATCTGGAAAATCTGACAAAGCATATTCATTAAAGACTAAACTACGTAAAAACATTTTTGCACAAACCTCCCATTCATGGGAGTATCGCATGACGATACTTCGACACTGTTTGTTGTACTCAGCTATGCCCATCTTGGCCACATCTTCAGGTCCTTTGATCCCCAAAGTTTTATCAATTTCATATTCCTACAATGACAAAGAATAAAAAAAAAACAATCACAGAGGCTATTATTTTTCAAATATCCATAGAAATTACAGTTAGCAACCTATATTTAAAAAAAAAAAAAAAACAGACAGACAGACCGACAGACAGAGAGCAAAATCTCACCACAGGCAGGCCATGACAGTCCCAACCAAAGCGCCGGTCCACATGGAAGCCACTCTGGTGGGCAAAGCGAGTAACAATGTCCTTGATGGTGCCAGCTAGGATGTGTCCGTAGTGGGGCAAACCCGTGGCGAAGGGAGGGCCATCGTAAAAGGTGTACCTAGTCAGTTGATGGCAGCAAATCTCAGTGAGTAATAATATTGATATATCTTGGCAATAAAAAAAAAAAAGAAATTAATGAAAAACAGCAAAATATAAAGATTATTTATGAAAGGGTCTTTGCAGTTGAACATGTTTTTTGAATGAATGTTTCAATGTTTCATATGAAACTTTCGTTTTCACTCAAACACTCAAAGGGAATCATTATTTTACTTTACAATTATGGGTTTAATGGAAAAAAATAAAAATAGTTTTGAATCAAAGAGTTTGGCACTTTATTTATGGCTACATTTGTATCTTCAATTATCAAAAGGTATAGAAAGAAGTGTAAACTGGAGTTAATGTTTGTGCTGGTATTTGAGAATGTCGACAGACTTAAGAAACCAAAAAGAAGTTCATTCTGAAAGGATATTAAAGATTTCTATACAAAATCAGCAATGAAGTCCTCCAAAGAGCTGCAATAAATTGTCATTGAGCTTCATCAATTATTTAGGAACAAAAACTCTTTGAATATTAAATACCATATACGATGGTTCTGGTCAAGCTGTGAGCAGTAACTGTAACTAAAACCCAACACTGAAGCGGCCCGACCAATGTTGGGCCAATGTTTAACTTTCTCACTGTCAAAAGCACATGTTATTCTTTCAAGTAACAAGTTGGTATAGAAAAAGACTGTTGACATTTTCGTTTACTCTCAATGTGGATTCTTTGAACACATCAACTAAATTGATTCAGAAATAGATAACCAACGTCAAGAATACAAAGCTTATGCCATCTTTTAGGAGTTATTTTAGTAGCCAACCAGCAGTCTTACCTAGGTCTGTTCTTGGACTGTTTGAGGCATTCCTGGAAACAGTCCCTTTCTTTCCAAAACTGCTGAATCTTCTCCTCCTCAGAGGGAAAATTGATGGATTCAGGGACTGGCTCCACCATGGCGTCTCTTCACACACAAAATTGAGCAAAAATTAGTCTGGAATGAATAAAATACTTTTCCCAAAACTTTTTTTTTTTTTTTCTTTTGTTGACTTCAGTCAATACAGCCGCATGAGGTTCAAATATTTCTCATGATAATTGATTAGTAAGCAGGTGTCCGCTAACAGAAGCAGTCCGCTGCTACTTTTAGTTCAGAAATGTCAAGCTAAAAAGCAATCAAACATAACTCGATGTGCCTTTTATCTGAACATTTTTAGGCAAGTCGTGAATTTCAAGATCCACTTTTCAGAATAGATGGTTCACAGGAGTAAAACATCCGTGCTGTCAGCTAGCAGGCTAAGCTAGCAAGTAGACGCTCAGATGATCAGTTCATAATTAAACTGACAGCAAAGTTTGTGAAATGTTGCTTTTACATGCTCGTATTTCCCTGAAGCAGAAGATTAAATGCAACATTACTAGAAAAGTTTGACAATAGACACTCACCTACTATGCAACCGGCTGCCGACACGAGAAATGATGCAAGCTATTGTCGTGAGCGGAAGTGACGACACAAGTTCTGATTTGTTGCTTCAACATAAAACGTCCGCTTAAATTTGTAAAACCACCAAGTTAAGAGAGGACACAATCCCAATATTTCTATAAGTATTAACAAAACTGCCTGTGTTTGAGGAAAAACATTCCCATTTAAAGTGTGATGGTTGCTGAGAAACGGAGACGGGCTTTTTAAACGTAATGCAACATGAGCATAATCAGAACAATAAAAATATGAACCACGGCAACTGTCAACAGGCAGAAATGCATTGGTCTTTTGGAAGTCTCAATTTCCGATTTTTAAAGTTAGAAAAATCTACTGGAACAAAGTGGGACTTTCTACCAGTGGCACCTGTTGGTGCTCCACCCTTCAGATTGAAAGGGGAGATAAATTAGTGGGTGTGTAATGATCAGAAATGTTATACAAAGGGATGTGTAGGAAAAGGTTTGGTTATGCATACCAAAGGTTTAAATGTTCATATCGAAACACCTGTCAGACCAACAATCTGTTGAGATGGTGGCAGTAATAATAAGCTTGCAGTGGGTGCAGGTTAGACCGGATAGGGTTTGTGGTGTGCATATATTCAAAAGCATCCTTGGAAAGACTACAGACAAACAAAAACAATAGAAAATGCGTACTATTAAAAATTCATTAGTTTGTTTAGGTTGCATAGGGGTGGTATAGATGTTCAGTGTGAATAGACTAAAACCATTTCATTGTATCTACATAAAACAAAACTAAAAAGCAGAATTTAGTGGGTGTTTTGGATGTTACACACTAATGGACAGTAGGTGGCGGTATGCACCTATAGGCTGTTTACGATCCGCCATTAAAGAAAAGAAGAAAAAGTTCTGAAGTAACAGGGCTCTGTGATGGTTGAGTTTCTGCTGTAGGAGTGTGTGGTATGAAAGCGTGCGCAAACAAATTTCTTCTTTTAGAGAAAACACGTGAAGTGATAACACGTCATATAAAGTACTCATAGAAAAAACTATAAACTTCAGGAGCCTGCTCTGTGGCAGGTGTAAAAAAACAAGTTGTAATAAAGTATATTCCCCCAATTTATTAAACCACCATTTGTAACATTTTTTTCAACAATTAATTTGTAGGAATGGTTTTCTAAACCGAAGACATTGATGTTGACCTTTTGATGACCCCTGTGATTGGCCCCATACAAACTACACCCATGTGGAAATGTAATTAGTGATTAGGGCACTGTATTAAAAATAATGTCAATAGAAATACTAATAACATGCCTGTTACAGTGAAATGCACAAATATCTGATGAAACTGACACTACCTTATTCTTGTGCTGAATATATTAAGATGGGCATTACATCTTTTCACTTTGGCGTTGCGATTTAATCAACACCCTTCAGCTTGACACCTGTTGCACGTAGACCCCAGTGATCTTTAAACTGAGTGTGGTTTGAAAAGGGAACAGATTACAAGCAGGTGAAATGATCTTTCTCCATAGGGTAGCTCGATTATGCCTGAGAGATAGGGTGAGGAGCTCCACATCCACGGGAAGCTTTGAACAGAGCTGCTGGTCCTTCACATGAAAATATGTCTCTTGTGGTGGTTCGAACATCTGATCAGGATATCTTCTGGGCACTTCTTACTGAAAGGTGACCCCAGGGAAGATCTTAAAACCACTGGGGGGACATCTCCCATCTAGGCCTGGGAACACCATGGGGTCCTACAGTGGGTTGGAAAGCATCACTGGGGAGAAGGATATCTGGGTTTCCCACCTGAATCCCTGACAAGGGATATATGCAAGACGTACATATATGAGACATACTGCAATTTTTAGGGAATTTTCTATCTAAAGTCTCTTCAAGGGCAGTATTTGCTGGCAAGCCTAATATATGGTGTGGATAAAATGGTAAACGCCTAAGTCTGTCTTAATCTCTCAAAAATATTACTCCGTTTGGAGTTCACTGAATGCAATCTTTTTAAAGTTGGTCGTTTTAGTTGTCTGTTGTATATTTTTGACTGGAAAATCTAATCTTTGGAAAATCACCAGCATTACAAGAACCTGTGTTAAATGTTCCTAAATATAACCGAAAGATAGCCATGTGCTGATTTGAAAGTTTACATTAGTTTTTGATTCTGCTTAAAACTACAGTAAAACAAAATAAAACCTTTTCTCTCAGCCCTAAGCATAAAATCTCACTGGCAATGTTATACCCCCCTTTAAATGCTTTTCCCTTTTGGCTTCATCGCTGCTTAATGGAACGAGTCTGAATTCTTGTAAATACAAAGCATTTAAAATTACAACTATCTGAAACTTACAGGCTTTTTAAAATGACTGCACCGTACCTCAACTCCACAAGGTCTTCAATTACAACTTGCTTCTACTCAGTGAAACCAGTCGAGACTTTCATATGCATTTAGTCCAGAGGTTTTCAAATTCAGAACTATGAGCTGAAAGCAGTTTTAGCGATTTAAGGGATTTAACAGAAGCCTACATACAGGACAAAGTATAAGAGGAAGCTGTTTTGTTAACAAAGCATTACTTTATTATATTGATTTATTTGGAACGTTGACAGACAGCTCATTTCTGAGCAACTGCTTTCCGTGCTGCCTTCAAGCCTTTCTTGTTATGCTTCTTTGCAAAGCGCATATTCCTCATGAACTTGGGGTCCACCTGCAAAACAGGAAGGTTAACAAAATAAGTGAGCTGTTGCACCAAATAGTGTTTCCTACACATTCAAAGCCCTTTAAAACACGCAAGGATTTTACTCATCAATGCAATAAACAGATTTGTAAAGCAGTTCAGATTTTGTTAAATGTTTCAGCAAAAATGTCAAACATTTTCAGCAGAAATTCAGAATAATGCACCAACTCCACCAGAAAAGCACAAAATAAACACTCAAAGCAGTTTGCAGCAGATTATGTTCAAAATTGAAGTTATGTAGCGAAAACATTTAACAGCTGGATATTTCCCCCCTAAAGTGCCTTCCTTTCACCTGTGGAAACAAAGCTGCAATGATTGAACCTATAAACACGTTTTCCTGTTGAGCTTTTATGTACATTTTATGTAAAGTTCCACCCCTGAAATGTTTATTCAACATTTGTTCACATAGTTGATACTTAATATTTCAGGGCTGCATCGTATTAGGAAAATGTATTGCAATACATATGTAGCGCATTTCATTCATAACACAATCCCACGCAGTTGGATTTAGCATCCCAGTCACTAAAATCTAGATCAGGGTCCGTATTCCCAAAGATTCTCAGAATCCTATCATAGTTTCCATCTTAGCCTAAAATGTTCTGCCAAAGAGTCTCAGCTTAAGAGTGATACAGTTTGCTGCTGAGAACAACTCTTAACAAGACAACAGAAACTATGTTAGTGAGGAGGCGTGGTTGACCCCGTTGCTAGGTGTGGCGCTGTCTTCTAAGAGCTGTGATTGGTTGATAAAAGAAACAAATCAAATGCACCCCTAGCAATCAATGGAGAGAAACGAAGCGATGATAGAATTTAGACTGGATTCTCAAATGTGTAAATCATGATAAAACTTAGCTAAATTAAACTGTCACACAACATCAATATGTTTGAATGTAGCTTATTTACATGCTTGTCATTATTTTGATTTGCTTATTATGTTTACTCGCCATACTGGTTGTTTTCATACTGCATCTAGTTCATATTAATATTAAAATTCGACATTAACTGTGATCTCCTTCTTGCATAATGAGGTTTAGTTTGGTAAAACGACCAAAACAAAACGGAGAAAAGCTGGAGAAACTGAACTGAAAAGAGGAGCAGATTCTGCTGGTTAAGGAAAAGAGAAGTGTCGAAAGGTAGATTTGGTCCTGGGATCACGGTGCAAACAAACAGGCATTGCTGCACAATCAATGCATCGTTCCTTCTGCTTTCAGCTCCAGAGAACTTCTCCACAGACAAGGGAGTGTTGTAGTTTTTGAGCTTTACCAATTTTGTCTAAATTTATTGTTTGAAAGCATTTTTAAATTAAAATTTTTTATTTAAATAATTCTGTATATCGTTTGTGATTTTTGTTAACTTTTTATTCATAGTTATTATTGTTTCTATTATTAATTTATCCTTCCCAATATCTTACTAGAGGTGCGAATTTAATCTGTCCTGCCACTAAAACAATTTAATTTCGCCCTGGGTGGATAATGAAGTTGATCATATCTCTATATTATTAATTGAATGATTGTTATAGAAGTTTATGTGCTCATTTACTCTACTGTTTAAGGGGGTGGATCCCTAAGCGGTCGAGCCGGTAGCGTTTTACTTATTCACTGCTAATCTGTCTTTCCGCCATCTTCTCTGCTCAAGACACTCTTTAGCTCACTAAAAGTCCTCCTCATTACTCTTAATTCCTCACATTAGGAGCTTTCTTAGGGCCTAAGATGCTTCGTGAATAACTTATCTTACCAAGGTAAAATTCTAAGTCAAATTCTAAGATTTTTCTTAGAATCACGTCATTAGGAGCTACTTTTAGTCTTAGGATTCTTAGTGAATAGGGGTGCTGTTGTGGGCATAAAGGAAAGTGACAGTCGATCTGACCGGCCAAATAGATAAATATAAATTATCTGAATAAATAACACATGAAACGTTGTATCCGTGCAGCCTTTTCCGATCGCAAAATTGCACACATTAACATGGCAATGACTAGGATTCAATATATTGTGCAGCTCTAAAATATTTAAATGCAGGTTTGGGGTTTTGTTGATTAAATTTATGAAAAAAGAAAATGTCAGTAAATTCCACTAATTAAAATGATAAAAACAACAATTTACTTCATATTTTTAACAAAGCACTGAAGGAATGAACTCTGATATTAAGATCGTGAAGAAGTGATCTGGGTTTACCAGCATAAAAAAAAAAAAAGGTTTATCGCATGTAAATATGCAGTGCTTTCAGGCTTTTTGTTTTGTGCAATCTATTGTGAATACATTAAGGGCCGGTCACAAACATATTACAGTTTAAAATGAGTGCAGAGGAGCAAAGATGTCCGTCTTCCTCTATGTTTGAGCATCAAAGACGAACACCTGTTTACGAGCCAAGCTTTACGAACAGGAAAACCAATCAATACTCTGAGGTTAAATTAAGAGATATTTCTGTCAACAGATCAGGCAACTATCATATCACTAATATAGCATGTAAGCAATGTTTGCTTTTAAGACATCATTTGGAACAAATGAATGGTGGGCCAATGATTCACCTCTGACCCACCAAGGAAGTTAGTCACAAGGCCCTGATCAAGAGTAAGGATACAGGCCGCAAAGCAGCCAGATCTCAACTTTGTAAAATACGCTTACAGTTCCAAGCTTTTACTTTTCCATACCCATTTTTTAACAATACTAAATATCTCCATGTCATTAAGCATAGTGCATGCATTGACACGTATTTCAATTCATCTTTACTCTTCAGCAGCAGTTATTTCTTAATTATATGCCAACAATTATTTTTCAAAATCCATTTCCTAAATTATTCAATTGGATTTCAGGTGTAAACAATGTCAATTTGCATATTACCAAGGGTAAATTTTGAAAGCTTTTAAGCACTTACTATACTCCAGTGCTCCTAGTTCTTTTTAGACAGTTTTTAATTATAAATCAAGAGATGCATTATGAATTTGCAGATATTTCTAAAAAAGTTTGGATTTTAACATGCATCCTCAAAAAAAAAAAAAAAAGCTTGGATGAAAGGATGAAAAAAGGACCAATGGAGATAGTAGTTGAGGTTTATTGCTCAAGTTTTGCTTTAGTTAAGATCTTTTTCAAACCAATCAGTGTTGTTTGATTGTATAATACTTTCAGGTACCGATACACAAATAATCTACTTCTTTAATATGTGCCCATGCAAGGTTCAATTTCCATTAAATCTGGAAATTGATATCTTAATTTAAGGATTTGAAATTAAAATTTGAAATTCTATTTGAAAAAGAATGCAAGCCAGATGTATTTTGGTTTTACGGCGGTATACTTTAAATCGCCATTTTAATGGTAATCGTGTTCTGCCTCAAAAAAGTGACCTTTAGGCTAAATTAAAGTGTCATCTATCAATTAACAGATACACCAACTAAACAAGGTAGTTTGGCAAATATTGTTGGTGGAAATATCTAAAAAAATAAACATTTGTCAATTTGGATAACTTTTCAAAAGTTGGAGGGGAGTTCCTGCCTCAAGTGGAGGAGTTTAAGTATCTCGGGGTCTTGTTCACGAGTGAGGGAAGAATGGAGCGGGAGATCGACAGACGGATCGGTGCGGCAGCCACAGTAATGGGGGCACTGTGCTGGTCCGTTGTGGTGAAGAGAGAGCTGAGCCGAAAAGCGAAGCTCTCGATTTACCGGTCGGTCTACGTTCCTACCCTCACCTATGGCCATGAACTTTGGGTCATGACCGAAAGAACGAGATCCCGGATACAAGCAGCTGAAATGGGCGTCCTCCGTAGGATGGCTCCCTTAGAGATAAGGTGAGGAGCTCGGAGTAGAGCCGCTACTCCTCCAGATCGAGAGGAGCCAGTTGAGGTGGCTCGGGCATCTATACCGGATGCCTCCTGGACGCCTTCCCCGGGAGGTGTTCCAGACACGTCCCACCGGGAGGAGGCCCAGGGGACAACCCAGGACACGCTTGAGGGACTATGTCTCTCGGCTGGCCTGGGAACGCCTTGGGCTCCCCCCGGAGGAGCTGGAGGTGGTGTCTGGGGAGAGGGACGTCTGGGCGTCTCTGCTGAGTCTGCTGCCCCCGCGACCCGGTCCCGGATAAAGCGGAAGACGACGAGTACTTTTCAAAAGTATTAAAAGCAAGGGACAGTCTACCGCAATCCAGGATGATCATCCAGAAGTAAATGCTGCATAACAGTGACTCTGTGCTATCTGCTGCATTTCCTGAGAAAATATTTTCAACCAATTTGAACAATAAAACTGAACTTGACTGCATTGTTTCATAACTAGGATCAATTTAGAATGTAGGTAATTGACTTTGTTTTTTGCAGCAAGATGCTGCATATGTTCTATATGCCTGCTGTGGAGTGGGATCTCCTCTGCCATCATCTGCTGGGGAAGCAGCATCAGAGCCAGGGACTTAAAAAACGCTCAAAAAGCTGATAAAAAGGGCCGGTTCTGTTCTGGGGACTCCTCTAAACCCTCCGGAGATCATTGTGCAAAGAAGGATTCTTCATAAAAATGAAGAAGATTATGGAGAACCCTGAGCATCCTCTTCATGAGACTGTGGTTCAACAACAGCGTCTTCAGTCAGAGGCTTCTTCATGTCCGCTATAAGACAGACTGCTACAGAAAATCCTTCCTGCCCACAACCACCTACAACAGCTCTTTGAAGAAACCTGCATATGAGCTACATTTAATTTCCCTTAAAGTACTGATTAATTGAACTGGCTTAGAATCTACACAAGTGAACTGAATTTACTTTTTGTAAAGTGCCTTGAAACAATTGTGGTGAATTAACTCTACATAAATAAATGTAATTAAAAAGATTGATAAAGCTTGAACAAAGGTGGCAAAACGGTACTGTAACAACATACATACCCCCTTCAACGACTCGTAACGCTGAGATCTGGGCTTCTTAATGCCATTCCTGTGCCATTTACGTGCTGTTGAAAACAGGGCAGATACAATCATTCCCTTTTAACGCTGCCCTTTGCACAACGCTAGACAAATATTATATTTGAGTGAATGCAGATGCAATCACTTACACTGGTTGTGAGTTGTGTGGTTCTTAGACTTGGCCATTTCGACACTGGTATATCTGTGAAGTGGACAAAGAAAAACCGAACCAGTGCATCATTAGCCACGAAAAGTGGTGCTAGCGTCCACTGCTATCAAAAAGTAGCTTAGTTCGGTTTAACATGGCAGACGCTTGCTTTTGCTTGAAATTGTATAAAATTGCCCGACTCGGGAAAAAAATGCAGTACACACTTATCAGAAATAACTGAGAAACCAGCTGTTAAGAAGTGCGTTTGTCGCTGCTGGTGTGTTAGCCGCACATATGTTAGCACTATTTGTCTCATTTGGCTCTTTGTAAGGGTGAAATCCTGGCCATACTGCAATAAATCTATTATTAACTAAAAGCCTAATCCAACTCAGAGCATGTTTGTTAAACGGTGTGTAAGATGTACGTAGATGGATGAAGATTATATTACATTCAGAGCAGTGGGATAAATACCTACCACACAAACAGACGATAACCGGAAGAGAAAGAAAGTTCGCTGCGGCAGAGGAGAAGAAGACTTGAGTCAAAAGAGGAGCAATTTTCCAGCACACTGCCACCTGTTGGTGAGTTATAGTGTAACAAAGGGTTAACACTGGACCACATGGTGTCGCTCACATCCACAATAATAAAAACCACTTTATCAGCTTTGTGTCTAGGAAGCAGACGTGCGGATGTGTTTGCCTGAAAGATCACAATGTCCTTTTTCTCTTAATTTGCTATTTAGATGTTATCAATGCACGACTCGCGAGTAAAGTCTGATTAAGCTATTTCTGTCCATACTGTTTTTGGTTCAGGGACGAAATAGTACTGACAAGAAGATGAAATTAATTTGCACCATATGGTAGGAATATGTCGTTCAGATCAAGAAAATCATTATTGGTCCAGTGATGAACATAATCAGTGTACTTTTTATTTGCCTTTTTATTTTTAATATTATATTAAACACAGATTGTACCTTTGTCTGCACTTTAACTTATTTAGAGATTAAATGTTGACCTTCAGAACAAAACAATTAATTGTAATTTAATTGTTATCAAATAGAATACAGCAACACAACTTATTTTTCTAGGGATAATTCAACAACCTAGTGTAAAAAAATATATATAAACGTAGACAAACTAGACAAAACACACACACAAAAAATTGCAATAATGTAATATGCATAATATTACATTATGCATATAATGTAATATGCAGTGATTCAGCATTTTATTAACTTGAGGCAGAAAGCTATGTAGCTGTCAGCTGGTTATGCTATTGATGTTGTTGTGTCATTTGCCTGATGGCAACAGTTCACAAAGTTCATGGAGAGGGTTTAATGAGTCTCTGCCTATGTTTCAGAGAAATGTTCCTGGAGGGACTGTGCAAGAGATCCTGTAAAGAGAGACTTAAATGCCCCTTTCAGTTTCCCTCACCATCCTCTACAGGGCCCTCTGCCCTGCGCTGTTGCAGGCATGGTACTGTGCTGAGATGCAGCATGTCAACACCCTCTTAACCACTGATCTGTTGAATGTTCTGAGGATAGGGGTAGGGAGGGATGTTTGTTTCATTTCCTCAGAAAGTGGCGTCTTTGCTGGGTCCATCTCACGCTCACCTTCTGTTCTTTAACCATGTGAGGTAATCAGAGATCTGCACACATAGGAACTTCACACCAACCACTCTTCTACACATGCATAACTGATGAAGCGTACAGCCTGTAATTGCACATCAAAAGCAAAAGACCCACTGTGCTTTGATGTTGATAATATAATTAATATTAAAGAACTAAAGACATTATAGGGCAGATTAAATCCTTCATTTGCAAACTGGATGCTAAAATCACTTCTTAACACGTGAAAAATCCCCATTTTAAAGGCAGCTTTTCTATGTGGTGACAAAGAGTGCGTATGCTTTAACCTTGTCACTTAACAAACCGCATTGCATTATTGACAGTAAAGTTATGTCATTGCAGGGCAATCGGAGCTGGATCAGTTTGATTACGTTCCTTAAATGTGAACATATGCCAGGGGAAGGTTTGTTTATGCAGTGAACAATTATTTTGTGTCACCAAAAAACTATTTAAACAATCAAACACGTTGTGTATCGTTAAAATATTGGCAAAACAAACAAAACGAATTTAGTAAAATAATTGGAAAATAATTTATTTTTACGTACATAAATGTTCGATTTATCTTTTTTGCAGGACAGTCATGTGAGGCTTAAATATTGTGGCTGTTTATAATAAATTCCGAACTGTTCAAACATAAACTCTCAAAAAAACAACAGAACCCGTTGAGTCTCCAAAAAGAATTAAAAGATCAAGGGCGACTGTTAGGGTTTGAAAACTTTTTTATTGTTTATCACTCATGTCTGCTCTAAGTGCTTTTCCCTCCTACATGCCACAGAAAGGGATATGGGGGAGACGAGTGAGTTATGCTTTTATCAGCAACATCTAAAATCAAGACACATGAACCCTAACCTTTCTGACCCCCCCCCACACACACACACACACCCTGAATGTTTGTTGAACTGTGTGTGAACCAGCATGTATAAATAAAGAGAGAGGGGTGCCAACACTTTGTAGTCTGCACTGCAAAAGTGAGCTACCCTTGCTGCAAGTAAATCTGACTCTGTATCGTTCTTGCCTCTGAGTTGACTAATTAATACCTAACAGTGACAAATGAATTAACAGGCATATTTGTATTTTATATTGTTAATATTGATTGGCCAATTTGTTGCAAGTTCTAGCAAGATAAGAGAAGTAATCTCAGGGCAGATGATAAACCTGCTGTGAGTAGCACAACAAAAGTTAACTAACTGTAACAGGCCAGAAAAGCAAGTGCCAAACGGAACAGAAGGAAAAAAATCAGCCACGGGATCATTTATAATGAAGCAGCGTAACAATCCCTCCATATTTCTAGCAACACAGCAGAGGATCTGTTTGCTTTTCCTCTTGTTCCAACCAGTAGCACACGCAATTTCCTCATTTAAATAGGGCGGTCTGCATCTATTTTGCACCTGTTATCGACTGCACGTGCAATATTTGAAAATTGCACGCAACACGCCCACTTATTGCACTTGCAATTTATTTATAGTGCATGCAAATTAGCACCTGCTATTTGAGATCTTTGAAGATCTGGCCCTCAATGTATAAAAATACTGGAAAGGGAGGTCAAAATGGATAATGTTTTAAAGGCTTTCTTGGTGACAAGCCCAAATGAAATGCGGTGGAGATTCTGCGGGACTTTATTCTTACAGACCTGCTGAGAATATCTTTCACTACAGCAGCATACAGCAGAGTGAGATGATGGACAGATTAGAAAGCAGCCAGGATTTACAGACAGATCCACAGAGACTGCTGTTCTTACTCTGTGTGATGAAGGGTGTGAATGAGCTTACATCTTGTTCTCCCTTACAAAAACACACACTGAATGCACCAAGGGGCTGCTCTATTCCTTTCCTTTCCTTTCCTTTCCTTTCCTTTCCTTTCCTTTCCTTTCCTTTCCTTTCCTTTCCTTTCCTTTCCTTTCCTTTCCCAGCTGAGGCCAGGTGAATCCCTGCTCAAGCAGAAGAAATCGTGCCGCAGGATCCTATATTTAGCCCCCGGTTTGATCAGAAGAGTCTCTACACTCCACTCTGCAGCACTCAGCTCTGTTCAGTCAATTACAGATTTGGATACATGTGTTGTTTCTTGTTTTCTCTCTTATCTGACAGCGGTGGAGAGCATGCTGGCTTCCACTTCATCTGATATCTCTGACACATGGTAATTTTGGCTTTGTGGTGAGTTTTGAACAAGACGAACATGCTTCTGTGAGCCTTTTTAACTGGTTTATATCTGATAGACCTGCAATCATGAGCCGAGATGGTTTCAACTGCTCCACTGAAACTCCAAATGATCAAACCTCGAAGCATATCAAGAAAATACTGAAAAAATACTTCCTACCATAATAGAAGAGAGATCGAGTAGTTTTGATTTTACTCCTTCAAAAAGATGTTATCTTCCTATTTTTGCATGTTTTATTGTAGTAAAAGTCCTTTAGGCAGATTAAAGTCTGTTCAGTGTGTTGAACTACAAGCCATTCTTGCACACAGGCAAAGAATTAAAAACAGTTATTGTTTGCATGCTGAGGGAGTAAACTAAAAACAAAATTATAGAACCCTGGATACCGAAAGTCAGTAATTTATATTGCACATCTATAAGAGAAACCTTAGTGAAAGACACAACAAAATATCCATTAAGCAGGTAAGAATTAATTTGAACAATAGGTAGATAGATAGATAGATAGATAGATAGATAGATAGATAGATAGATAGATAGATAGATAGATAGATAGATAGATAGATAGATAGATAGATAGATAGATAGATAGATAGATAGATAGATAGATAGATAGATAGATAGATAGATAGATAGATAGATAGATAGATAGATAGATAGATAGATAGATAGATAGATAGATAGATAGATAGATAGATAGATAGATAGATAGATAGATAGATAGATAGATAGATAGATAGATAGATAGATAGATAGATAGATAGATAGATAGATAGATAGATAGATAGATAGATACTTTTTTAATTCCCCACAGGGGAATTTCAAGTGTCCAGCAGCAACACATGGATACATAAAAACATAAAAACACAAATTTAGAAAGTCGCTAGCGATAGTATAGAAGATGCCCATGTTCAGACACAACAATATTCAAGGGCATTATTTATTAACAACTGCCTCAAGACAAAAAATAAATAAATAAACAAAGACAACCAGCATCATTAAAAATCTGTAAAAAGATGATCTATCTGATTAGATTTGACATTACAATGCTGGTAAAAAGGCAAAGATTCTCATCCAAAGGATTTATTGGTCCCAACCTTTGGGAGTTGGAACTAAGAGGGCTCATTTGGGCTTTGGTCAGTTGTTTGAAGTGTTAAAGCTGCTATGGTTCAAGAAGCTATGTAAAAGTCATGGAGTATAACACACCAACCGCTGGTCCTAACTAAGCAGCTTTCATCGAGCAATATCTATTAAGGGGCTGCTCTGATTTGCAGATGTCTACTAAGAATGTCCAAAAATGGCAAAAATAAGAGCTACATAGGAAAATGAAATGATTGTTTTTTAGATAAATACACTACAGCATTCTCTTATTGGGTCATACTTAGTAACTTTAAGGAACAACCTCTGGTCAAGTCTCTAATGTGAAACAGTGCCGGCCAAAAGTATTCATGCCTCTTGTACTTTTTTCATTTTGACATGTTACAGACGTCAGTGTATTTTATTGAGATTGTATGTGATAGACCAACACAAATTACAGTGGTGTGTAAATGTGAAGTGGAAGAAAAGTCATACTGGTTTTGAATTTACAGGTCCTTCTCAAAAAATTAGCATATTGTGATAAAGTTCATTATTTTCCATAATGTCATGATGAAAATTTAACATTCATATATTTTAGATTCATTGCACACTAACTGAAATATTTCAGGTCTTTTATTGTCTTTTATTGATTTTGGCATACAGCTCATGAAAACCCAAAATTCCTATCTCACAAAATTAGCATATCATTAAAAGGGTCTCTAAACGAGCTATGAACCTAATCATCTGAATCAACGAGTTAACTCTAAACACCTGCAAAAGATTCCTGAGGCCTTTAAAACTCCCAGCCTGGTTCATCACTCAAAACCCCAATCATGGGTAAGACTGCCGACCTGACTGCTGTCCAGAAGGCCACTATTGACACCCTCAAGCAAGAGGGTAAGACACAGAAAGAAATTTCTGAACGAATAGGCTGTTCCCAGAGTGCTGTATCAAGGCACCTCAGTGGGAAGTCTGTGGGAAGGAAAAAGTGTGGCAGAAAACGCTGCACAACGAGAAGAGGTGACCGGACCCTGAGGAAGATTGTGGAGAAGGGCCGATTCCAGACCTTGGGGGACCTGCGGAAGCAGTGGACTGAGTCTGGAGTAGAAACATCCAGAGCCACCGTGCACAGGCGTGTGCAGGAAATGGGCTACAGGTGCCGCATTCCCCAGACCTGGGCTACAGAGAAGCAGCACTGGACTGTTGCTCAGTCGTCCAAAGTACTTTTTTTGGATGAAAGCAAATTCTGCATGTCATTCGGAAATCAAGGTGCCAGAGTCTGGAGGAAGACTGGGGAGAAGGAAATGCCAAAATGCCAGAAGTCCAGTGTCAAGTACCCACAGTCAGTGATGGTCTGGGGTGCCGTGTCAGCTGCTGGTGTTGGTCCACTGTGTTTTATCAAGGGCAGGGTCAATGCAGCTAGCTATCAGGAGATTTTGGAGCACTTCATGCTTCCATCTGCTGAAAAGCTTTATGGAGATGAAGATTTCATTTTTCAGCACGACCTGGCACCTGCTCACTGGTAAATGGTTTACTGACCATGGTATCACTGTGCTCAATTGGCCTGCCAACTCTCCTGACCTGAACCCCATAGAGAATCTGTGGGATATTGTGAAGAGAACGTTGAGAGACTCAAGACCCAACACTCCGGATGAGCTAAAGGCCGCTATCGAAGCATCCTGGGCCTCCATAAGACCTCAGCAGTGCCACAGGCTGATTGCCTCCATGCCACGCTGCATTGAAGCAGTCATTTCTGCAAAAGGATTCCCGACCAAGTATTGAGTGCATAACTGTACATGATTATTTGAAGGTTGACGTTTTTTGTATTAAAAACACTTTTCTTTTATTGGTCGGATGAAATATGCTAATTTTGTGAGACAGTAATTTTGGGTTTTTATGAGCTGTATGCCAAAATCATCCGTATTAAGACAATAAAGGACCTGAAATATTTCAGTTAATGTGCAATGAATCTAAAATATATGAATATTAAATTTTCATCATTACATTATAGAAAATAATGAACTTTATCACAATATGCTAATTTTTTGAGAAGGACCTGTATTTAGAAAAGATTAATTGGAAAAGTGTGGCATGGATTTGTATTGAGCCCACCTCAGTCAATCCATTGTAGAATCACATTTTTGCTACACGTCTTTGCACATCTAGACTCTGGAATTATTTTCCCATTCTTTCCTGCAAAATAGCTCAAGCTTAGAAATATTGGATTGAGAGCCTCTGAACAGCAAATTACGCATCTTGCACACAAACACTTAATTAAATTTGATTCTAAGCTCTGTTTGGACCATAGCTCACAAATATGGTCTGATCTCAAGATTCTGGCTGTTAGTCGTCCTGTTAAACCTCCAATCTCAAGACGTTTGCAGTCTTTAAAAGGGTTTCTTTCCCGATTGCCTTGGATTCAGCTCCATCCATCTTCCTATTCACCTCCATCAACTTTCTTGTCCCTGCTCAAGAAAAGGCATCCCTTCAGTGTGGTCCTGACACCATGTTTCATAGTGTCGATGGGGAATGCAGGGTGATGTGAAGGGATAGTTTTCCACTACACAGATTGTTTTGCAAGTAAACCAGAAAATTTGATTTTGGCCCTATGTGACCATAGCACCTTCTTCCGCGTGTTTGTTGAGTCCCCTGCATGACTTGTAGCAAACTGTAAACAGATCTCTTAATCTCAATATTAAACAATAACTATCATCGTGCTACTCTTCCATAAAGACCCGATTTGTGGGATGCATCACTAACATTTGTCTGGTCTAGCAATAATTCTCTGCAGTTGGTTGTAACTTGGCAAAATGTGTACGAGCTCAAGGTTACTATCTGCTCAGGAGATGAAGTAGAGGAAGTTACATAACCTCAGTTCTATATGTTTAACATCTAGCAATATTTATTTGAATGCCTTCTATGACTTTAATTTTTGCTTTTATTGCCTTAAATTGCTTTGCAGTGTACAGCTGTTGCTGACAATGCTGAATTTGCCGCCTTTCCTGCACACTATTGGCCTTTTGAATCAGGCTTTCCACCATCTGGAAGGAAGTACACGTGCATCAACTTTTATACAACAGCCAGAGGAACATCCTCTCACTGAAGAGACTTGTCACAGGCCAAGGACTCCCGTCACAGACTGGAAAAGCAAGCCGAGATGCTTTGAGATGTATATTTCCAACACAATTTTGGAGGGGAAATTAGGGAAAAAAACTACAAAAAGGAGATAAAATCGTTGTATTTGGCCCTCTTAAACTGTAGTTGTTTTTCTTATAGATCCGTAATAATCCACACATATCTGTACATTTCTCTGTTTTGTAGAAATGCAGACAAATGTGCATACGCATACACACCTAAACATCACTCACAACACTAACTGTTTACAGGATATGAAGGTCTTTTCTGTTGTCTGGCCTTATGTCACATATTAGATCTCTTCTGAACCTTTGGATGTGAGGGAAAAACCACTGCACATGCACATCTAAAAGTGTTTATTGTTCATCAAACAATGCAGTCATGCTGCTTCGAATATGAATCGGCAATTTTAGGGTCAGAGAAAAAAAATTACCGATTACGTTTGCTTCAAAGATCAGTTAATTCTGATAAAGATTCCGAGTCCTACAAATATTCATCTTTATATATCTAATAACAGGCAGTGCATCGTTCACCATGACCTACATATACTAATTATAGTATGAAGATGTATAGCAGTGAGACAATATCTTGAGAGAGACTGTAATTCCCACCAACAATAAGCTCTGATATTTAATTGCTTCCCTGCGAGACATTTAAACTGATCACATGCAGCTTCCCCCGCTGCTGAACTCGTTTCATCTTCGTAATATCCAATTTCATCTTTATCGTGGCTCTTTGCCATTCTGTTCTTTTTTCTCTACGCAATTGTTTCAGAGCAGCGTTTAAAAGTTATTTGCAATTGCTTTTATGTCTGATACTTTAGTAATGTTTTAGCATAAAGCTTTGTGTAGAGTTTTATTTGTAGATTTTATGGCCTTCATAACTGTATTTCTGGTCTCATGGTAACTGAGATATTGGTTTGCTCATGCTAATTTTTTCCCTGATCATAAAGAACAGACTTCACAGTTAAAGCATGGTGTTCTGTGAAAAGCTTCTCCTTTTTCCTACATACTATATGTACACTAGATATTTTTGTTGGAATAATGGCTTCTTCCTCGTTGAGTGGCAGTTCTTAGAGGGCTCATTTTACTATGGTTTACATCTTCTGCTTTTGTTCAGGGGTTTTATACTCACAGCTTGTACCAACAAATGTTCATCTCTGGGACACAGAACCTGTCTCCTTCCTGATCATTGATGACTGGAGTTTCCCATGGTGTGTAGACCAGTGCAAAATATTTTGAACAGATAACCATGGGATTTGCCGTATCAAAGGATTAACCATGTGGAGGTCAACAATTCTTATCTGATATAAAAGCTGATTTCTTTTGATTTCACACAAGTGGACTATTTGAGGTGCATTATTTTAAAAATATTTCTATAAAATATCTTATTATTCTGGCATGTAGAAAATAGAAATGTGTATTCTAAATATTCTGAAATATAATGTGTATTTCGTTTTTTTTTCATATAAGCAAAGTAGTTTGCAACAGCAGCAATTAAACATTACTATTAATAACACTCAAAACTATGATAACACAAGTAGTAATAAGTGGAGATGCACCAGTCAGGCTTTTCAGATTTTGATCAAAGCGGTTTTTGTGTCACTCAAGGATAATAAACACAGAACCAAATAAAAAATGGTTCTTTGATAGAGATGATAGAGTTGATTCCAACAGAAAATGAAGGAAGTATCCCATGATTATCCTTCAGTTATGCAAGGTTTTTAGTAATCAAACTATCTGCTCTTGTTTGATGTGTTTGTGTTTATCAAAAACTGTGGGAGTTCTTAGCTTTCATTCATTTCATTAATAGGGGAACAATTATCTGACCACCTGTTCGACTATCAAGAGAACATTAATAGATTCTGATCTCTGGCCAACTGAATGGTGCATCTGTAACAGTAAAATTAATAATTTGCCAAAACAAATTAAAAAATATGTAAAGATATTCATAAACAGATACAAATATCTATTCATTCAGCTCCTCTTCCTCATCCGGCCATCACCCCCACACCCAGACGCTAAGACCATCTCACTCTGCAGAGCGGCCATCATAAGCAACTACAGATTGTTGCTGCCATGATCTGCCTTTGTTAGGTTTTGAGTTTGAATTCCTTGTCTGTTTTCTCTACTTCTGTTGCTGTTATTTCAGTTCATTAGAATCATCATTCATTCTCGTTGAGATGAACTTTCTGGGATTCCTGTTTTAGATGTTTTAGTTACTGTATTTCCTGATAGATCTGGTTCCTCCCTATTTATGTTCTTCAGTTAGTTCCATTGTTTACTTATTTCTGTTCACTTAGATGTTTCCTTGGATTCCCTGCTCATCGGCGTTAATTAGACCCCCTCCTTCAGTTGTCTTGCGTTATCTCCCACGAGCTGTTCCCGATTCCTTCTGATTAACCTTCCTTGTTCATTGGTCCATTCTTCCAGGTATACCATGAAGGTCCAAATTTATATGTGAAAACCTTTGACAAAACAAAAAAAACAGTTAACATTGAACTTAGATAAGGGTGCTATACAGCCAAAAAGGTATGTCGGGAATCACAATGAGATGGTGACAGAGCAGAAAGTAGCGGCAACATCATGTATTACTCCAAAAATCTACCAAATGTTTATAAATTTTACTCCAGATTTTTAACATTTATTTATTCTTTTATCGGTTTTAAACTGAAGACGAGTTAAGGATCCATGGTTTGCAGCTGAGGTGTGGTAAAAAATCATGAGTCAGTACATTATTGTGCATGGTATTAAACGGATTGCACTGATGGTTGCTGAAGCAGCAGCAGCTGAGAGAATAAAAAAAAGTCCATGTTAAGGCAGCTACATAGTTCCTCATAAGCATGACTGTGGTTATTTGACATGTTTTTATTTGTTTAGTCATAAACATTGTATTGGATCCTAATAAAGAAAAATACTAACTCTGTACAGCAGAAATTAAATACATTAATTGTTTAGAATAAATATGAAGTGACTCCAGCTGAGGACTTTGATGAGTTTACTCAACATGAAGCTGTGAGATTATTGAGTGAGCTCCATTTCTACTTTATTCATTTAAAGCATGTCCTTCAGCTAAAAGATTACTGTTTCGGTGAAATCCTGTTTTTATTAATAGTAAAAGAATGTCTTTAGATTCTGTGATTACATAAAGACAGAAAGCATATGAGGAAATACTGATCAGTGTCTAATTTCTCAGAGAAAATTGTGAAAAAAGCAATTCCCTTTTAAACCTTTGGCGTAAAACGTGTCTCATCGTTCCAGTTAATCTCTCCCTCTCCTTTACTTTTATTTACTTCTCGTTCAATTTTCTTCGTCCACATCCTCCATCTCTATTCTAAAAGGTTTTATTTTAATCTTTGTCTCTCTTCCTGTTTCTCAGTGTTACCCCTGACCTTTTGCAATGATTCACACCTACTTTCATTTCCTTTTCATCTACAAGAGGAAGTCTCGTCTTTGAGCTGCACAAAGTGAATCCCCCAGGGAGTTACTTCCCGTCAGTACATGAAAGATCCGGCTCATAATGTCTCTGGAAGCTGAGGGGACTAAAGGCAGGACGGTTTAAATCTAGGAGAAGAAGCCTGATGAATTGTTACATACAATGCCTGTGATAAATATTTCTAGTTTAGATTTGAGGTGATCTTTTAAGCTCATAACTGATGGTTATAGGTACACGTCTGCCTGAAGGAAGGAAATAAAGGTTAAACAACATGAAGTCACACATTTAAACGCAGTCCTCCACAGCTATGAACAAGTTAGTACTGTATGTCTAAACCTGGTTTATATTGTCAATTACAGTCACTCATTCCTCCCCTCCTTCTCTCTCTTGATTAACGGAGAAGTGCTCGCTGTGAGCAGTCAGCCTACAGCTGCAGCTCATCTCTTACCTTTCCCATAAATACGTTGTTGCTGCAACCATTTAACTCCACACTGTAAAACAGTTGAAGACAGTCACCTACTGTGAACATTTGCTTTAAATCTTTTTTTTATGGTTTTCGTAGTTGTTCTTGTTCATTTTTGTGCCTATACCCACTGGTGTAGTGACAACTTGCCTTCTAACTACATGAAGAACTATTTAAAATCCGACCAACCTGATCTATGTTCCTCCGTCTGTTATCACAGGACAACACAGACAAACAGACCTAACGGAAATATAGAGTGACCATTAACCTGCCTATTTTGCCTTTTTTAGACTGTGGTTACCTGGAGAGAACCCACACATGCATGGAGAGAATACGCAAACTCCAGCAGAAATCCCCCCCAGCAAAACCTTCTTGCTGCAAGGCACCAGTGCTAACAACTGTTTCACCGTGCAGCCCACCCCCATATCCTGCATGTTGAAATGCTTTCCCATTGCCCTGTATTGCCTCCAGAAGGTTTAATAGGGAGTGCACAAATGGGGGCCTAGATTGCACACCAACACCAAAAGCTATAACCGAATTTCAAGAGGTTTATTAGAAAGTTGCTATGACAGAGCAGTTTATGTATTTTAAAACAAAAATTCAACATCCTTAGGATTTGATTAATTCAATTCAATTCAGTTTATTTATATAGCGCCAATTCACAACACATGTTGTCTCAAGGCACTTCACAACAGTCAGGTACATACATTCCAATTAATCCTAACCATTGAACAGTGCGGTCAGAGTTAGTTATTTATTCAAATTGGATAAAACGTTTTTCTGTCTGAGGAAACCCAGCAGATTGCATCGAGTCAGAGATTAAACAACCTTATAATCTGCAAGCTCATGTTTTAAAATATAGACCATTGGTGTCCAAATCATTAGCCACAGGAACCAAAATTACTTACTTTAAAGTACCTGGGGACCACAAACAGTGTTGTAATCAAAACTGCAAAGCTCTTTTAACCTGTTTAACAATAAACTAAACATGACATAATTTAACGAAAAGAAAAAAATAGTCTGAATTTTGAAGAAAAGGGATCTGTAAATCATTTTAGATCCAAACATAAAAGGGTATCACAAGTCATATAATTTTCTACATGCATGTCGATTCTTTATATTTTTAGTTGCATAAACTCAGCTTTAAGATAAAAAAAACTGATGAGTTTTAGATAAATATATTTCACCTAGCACCATTATACAGCTGGAGACATTTACTCCATGTTATAGATCTGCACTCAGTGGGTCACAAGGACATCTAAAATGAACTCAATCAATGAACAGCTTGGATGGAGTTTCCAGTTGGTTAATTGATCTGTTAGTGCGACCATTTAAGTTTATGGTTGAACATGGGAAAATAGTTTTTCCTGTGCAACATTTTATTTATCAAACTAGGGGAAATAATGTTTAGAGTAATAAATTGGGTGTTTACATTTTAGCTGCTGGAATGTTTTTTATTTATAAATATTTCATCAGATTATTTTCATTTCAATGCACTACTTGATTAAGTTTAGAACAACTCAAATGGAAACATTTTAATTTTTATGTTTTTTCTGATTTGTATGGCAATATAAATTATGTCTTCATGATGCATCCAGAACAATTGTTTCTAACAGCCTTTTAGCCTAAATCTTAGGACTTAATAGAAATGAGCACATTATTATATAAATAATTGTTTCTCATGAAAACAGATTAACCTCTATAGGTTCAAAGAAATGAACAAATGTCCATTTAACTTTTTATTTAAGAAACATTGTGTACTTTTAAATTGTACATCTCTCTAAACGGTACCAAAAGTGTTATTTCATCAATTTCTCAAGAGGTGTTGGTCAATAAGAGGAAGGTGATGCAGATGTGTGCAAATGTTTCCTCTCTGCTTCCACAGATATGACTCAGGTCTTCTGGCTCACTTACAAAGAAAAGTGACCTTCATGAATTTGGTCCATTTGGAGGAAACTTCTGTCTTGGTTCAGAAAAAATTTCCATTTCTGTTCTTATTAGTCAGTCTTCTTTGTGTCTTCCTCAAATTAGCATTGATGCTTGCTATTTACCTTACACCAAGCTGATCATCTCTGTGTGTGCGTGATTGTGTGTGTGTGTGTGTGTGTGTGCATGCGTGCGTGCGTGCGTGCGTGCATGCGTGTGTGTGTGTGTGTCTTACCGTTCTCTCAGTGGTGGCTTTTACTTTTACACCTCATTCATAGTCAGTGACAGAAAGAAGCGTTTTAAAAATAATGTATTAGCTGAGTTGTTTATTGGAAGTGAGTGAGTTTCAGCGCAAACAGGAGCAGGGGAATAAAATCATCCTGATATGAGTAAAAAACAGATGTCACTGAATATTAATAAAGACATGAAGAAGAATTTAAAAAACAGGAACGCTTTCTGGCCTGTTGTTCGACTTTGCTTCATTAGGTCTGGTTCACAGAAGCAACATCAACACTGTGCAGTAAACAGTGAGTCACAACATCACACTGATGCGTTTGTCCGTCAGAGCAGAAGATGCTGCATAAAATACCGACATACAGTGATGTAACCTTTCCTTGAATGAGGGAGGAAATGTGAAATCACATTATACAGGTCCATCTCAAAATATTAGCATATTGTGATAAAGTTCATTATTTTCCATAATGTAATGATGAAAATTTAACATTCATATATTTTAGATTCATTGCACACTAACTGAAATATTTCAGGTCTTTTATTGTCTTAATACGGATGATTTTGGCATACAGCTCATGAAAACCCAAAATTCCTATCTCTCAAAATTAGCATATCATTAAAAGGGTCTCTAAACGAGCTATGAACCTAATCATCTGAATCAACGAGTTAACTCTAAACACCTGCAAAAGATTCCTGAGGCCTTTAAAACTCCCAGCCTGGTTCATCACTCAAAACCCCAATCATGTGTAAGACTGCGGACCTGACTGCTGTCCAGAAGGTCACTATTGACACCCTCAAGCAAGAGGGTAAGACACAGAAAGAAATTTCTGAACGAATAGGCTGTTCCCAGAGTGCTGTATCAAGGCACCTCAGTGGGAAGTCTGTGGGAAGGAGAAAGTGTGGCAGAAAACGCTGCACAACGAGAAGAGGTGACCGGACCCTGAGGAAGATTGTGGAGAAGGGCCGATTCCAGACCTTGGGGGACCTGCGGAAGCAGTGGACTGAGTCTGGAGTAGAAACATCCAGAGCCACCGTGCACAGGCGTGTGCAGGAAATGGGCTACAGGTGCTGCATTCCCCAGGTCAAGCCACTTTTGAACCAGAAACAGCGGCAGAAGCGCCTGACCTGGGCTACAGAGAAGCAGCACTGGACTGTTGCTCAGTGGTCCAAAGTACTTTTTTCGGATGAAAGCAAATTCTGCATGTCATTCGGAAATCAAGGTGCCAGAGTCTGGAGGAAGACTGGGGAGAAGGAAATGCCAAATGCCAGAAGTCCAGTGTCAAGTACCCACAGTCAGTGATGGTCTGAGGTGCCGTGTCAGCTGCTGGTGTTGGTCCACTGTGTTTTATCAAGGGCAGGGTCAATGCAGCTAGCTATCAGGAGATTTTGGAGCACTTCATGCTTCCATCTGCTGAAAAGCTTTATGGAGATGAAGATTACATTTTTCAGCACGACCTGGCACCTGCTCACAGTGCCAAAATCACTGGTAAATGGTTTACTGACCATGGTATCACTGTGCTCAATTGGCCTGCCAACTCTCCTGACCTGAACCCCATAGAGAATCTGTGGGATATTGTGAAGAGAACGTTGAGAGACTCAAGACCCAACACTCTGGATGAGCTAAAGGCCGCTATCGAAGCATCCTGGGCCTCCATAAGACCTCAGCAGTGCCACAGGTTGATTGCCTCCAAGCCACGCCGCATTGAAGCAGTCATTTCTGCAAAAGGATTCCCGACCAAGTATTGAGTGCATAACTGTACATGATTATTTGAAGGTTGACGTTTTTTATATTAAAAACACTTTTCTCTTATTGGTCGGATGAAATATGCTAATTTTGTGAGATAGGAATTTTGGGTTTTCATGAGCTGTATGCCAAAATCATCCGTATTAAGACAATAAAAGACCTGAAATATTTCAGTTAGTGTGCAATGAATCTAAAATATATGAATGTTAAATTTTCATCATGACATTATGGAAAATAATTAACTTTATCACAATATGCTAATATTTTGAGAAGGACCTGTATATAGCCAAATCCAACAACAGGTTTGGTAAAACATCAAGCAACTGTACTTGTTTTGTTACTTGTTTTGGTGTCCTAAGATCAGTTACTTGTAAAAAAGTAACATTGGTCATGTTAAAATATAAAAAAGTACAAAATAAGTCCTAAATAAAGTATGCATCAAAGAACAGTAATTTTGCTAAACTTAAATATGTTAAATGTGTTACATTCTGACCAGTCTACACTTATTACAACTTATCCACACCTCAGCAACTATAAAACAAACATGAACCAGTTGATATAGTTATTTCAGTCCCTGTTCATTTGCTTGATTCAAATTTTGATCATGATGCAGAGCCTCCAATCAAAGCATGACAACACACACAGATCCAGCACCAGTGGCTCAGCTCCACAGATTCCTGTTTGCCATTGTTTTAAGCGTGTCTCTTCCACTGTATTCTCCTGACAAAAACAGAACAAAGGAGACAACAGCAGTTTATTTTTGGCATCTTAAAGGTTATAAGGATTCTCCATTTGCCGACAGCACTTTCTTCATCCTGTTTTATTGTTACTTTCAGACTTTTCCATGCTTACAGGGAGAAAATAAGATCCTATATCATACGTAAAGGAGAATTTTATAAATGTTTATAAGCAATGTTCTGGTTTATGAAAGAAATAATTTTCCATTAAACTGCCATCTGCTGGGGCGTTGCTTGGTGTAGAGGTAGAGTTCCATATACGGAGGCTATAGTCCTTGATGCAGCCATCCTGGTGTGATTTTCATCTTTGCTGCATGTCTTCTCCCTCTTCTCTCTCTGCCTGTTACCTGTCTAGTAACTGTCAATAAAGGCCACTAGTGCCAAGAAACACCTCTAAAATAAACAAAAAAAAAACTGCTAACTGCTTTCATCATAATATTATATAAGTAAATCATCCTATATAAATAATTATAAATATTGTTTGTCCAAATGTTTACAACATAAACCTTTTGGGGATCTGTTACCTCTTAGCAATATAGAAAAAATGCATGTATTTTTGTACGTTTTACAATTTTGTGCATGAAAACAATTCAAGGTCTCAGTGATTTCTTTCAACACGGAACTGAAATAACAGCAACAGAAGTAGAAGTAGAGAAAACAGACAAGGATGCATTATGATGGAGGTGCAGAGATTTTGCACCCCCAAATCCTTCGTTTCTTTGGGCTAACCAAAAATCTTGGCCAGTTTTGTTCCACTAAAGTGAACAGTGAGCATGAATAGAGAACAAGAAAAATATTGCTGTAAGGTGGTAAGCAGCTCTCTCAAACTGGATTCACTGAGAAAAATATAAAAATTATTGTTTACCACTATTGTGTTCTCCAGCAAGTCATTTTCAGGACAGTTGTTTGTGTTAGAAGGATTTGCGGAGAAATGCTGAGACTGTAAAGATGTATTGTTGCAAAAAAAGTAAAGCTGGTGACGTGGTAGGTTACCTGGCATCCCAAGAATAACTAAAATGTTTAAAAACCATAGATTTTTAAGCACAAACTCGGATAATTGTTTACTCGCGTTTCTCTGATTGTATTGATGTTAAAATATAGCAGTGAAAGATATTAAGTTTCAGCTGATCAACTACAAAACATGTATTTTTTTATTGCTGTCAGCAGTGCAAGAGATGTGAAATCCAAACAGGTACCTAAACGTTTTGATAGAAATCCTCTATTTGTATCATGGTGGACACAAACACCAATTAACTGTCCGTTGGACCGACTTGACTCAGCGCTGCAGATTTGGAAACCAGAACGCAACACTCCCTTTGTCCCACAAAAAATACAAATTTCTGCAACCTTCAAATAAATATGCCTATTCTGTTTGTATTTCTTTACCTATGTGTTTTGTTCTGGCAGTTTATGCAAGCAGTATATTTGGATCTAATTGCCTTCAAGTGTGGCTGGCAGATTCAAGCTACAAAACACACCGTCTTGTATGTTACCTGATGGTGCACCAGCAACCCGGACCAGGATACATGTGGGTATAAAGAATGAATGGGGGTTCTTAACCATGCAGACAAACGAGAAAACAAAAACAAAGACATTATAGTAATTATACAATATAGGTTGGTGAAGGCGAACCGCAGAGGGACTAATCACAGTCTCTATCTCAAAGGGACCGATGAGATGAGGCAAACGTTTCCGAGACATGGATTTGAGAGGTATATCACACGCTGACAACCATACCTTCTGTCCAGGCTGGTATTCTGGTGCCGTCCGGCGTTTCCGGTCAGCGAAACGCTTGTTTTGGTCAGCAGTGCGGTGTAGGGTTTGGATAGTAGAATTCCAGATGGACCTGCAGTGGCGGACATGTTGGTGGACAGATGAAACCTTGATATCCCTTTTGTCGGCAGAAAACAAAGGCGGCTGATAACCGGGGGAAGCTTCAAAAGGGGAACGACCAGTAGCTGAAGAAACGTGGGAATTTAGTGCATACTCAACCCTAGGGTAGGTATGAGTACAAATCTGTGGGATTTGTAGATGTGACGCAACGTAATGTGGATTCCAGTTGTTGGTTTAATCTTTCAGTTTGGCCATTGGACTGAGGGTGATAACCTGAGGTCAATGAGACTTTAGCTCCTTGGGCTAAAAAAAACTATTTCCAAACCTAAGAGATGAACTGTGGATCTCGGTCGGAAAGAATGTCCTGTGGGATTCCATGAAGGGGAAAAACATGTTTAGTGAGTGGTTTGGCTGTTTGTAGGGCTGCTGGGAGCTTCCTGAGGGGAATGAGATGGCAAGCCTTAGAGAAATGATCAACAATTGTGAGAACTGTAGTCATACCTGAGGAGAGGGGTACTCCAGTAACGAAATCCAATGCAATATGAGACCAAGGTCGATTTGGGATGCTGAGAGGTTGGAGAAGACCCGCCAGTGACTGGTTACTGGACTTATTCCTGGCACAGGTAGCACAAGCCTGAACAAACTCTTTTACATTTTAATGTAGAGAGGGCTACCAAAACCTTCTTTGAACTAATGCAATGGTTCTGCTAACACCAGGATGAGCCGAAAACATAGCTGTGTGAAGCCAGTCGATTAGTCGGAAACGTACTCGAGATGGAACATAGATGCGGTTTGGTGGTCCAGTGCCAGGGTCAGGTTCCTGTTGTTGAGCCCTACATATAGTGTCCTCTATCTCCCACCTGAGTGCTCCTACCGTCCAACTGGGCGATAGGATGGGAGCTGGTTCATCCACAGAGTCCTCAGTGGCAAACTGTCTGGAGAGGGCATCAGGCTTGGTGTTCTTAGGTAAGGATCTGAAAGAAATACACAAGTCAAAACGAGAAAAAAATAAAGACCACTGAGACTGGTGTGGGTTACGTCTTTTGGCTGACTGAAGATAGGCCAAGTTCTTATGATCAGTCCAGACTTGGATGGGATATTCAGCCCCTTCAAGCCAGTGGCGCCATTCTTCAAGGGCAAGTTTGATGCCCAGTAGTTCTCTGTCACCCACATGATAGTTCCTTTCGGTGTTACTGAACCTACGGGGAAAAAAAGGCACAAGGATGAAGTCTCCCATCTTCTGAGTTCTGTGATAACACAGCTCCAACCCCAATGTCAGAAGCGTCGACCTCCAGGATGAACTGTCTTGAGGCATCTGGATGAACTAAGATGGGGGCTTGGGAGAACTTCTCTTTTAGCGCCTGAAAAACTGCTTCAGCTTCAGATGGCCAGGAAAATGAGACCTTAGAGGAGGTTAATGCAGTGAGAGGTGCAGCAGTAAGACTGTAATTCTTAATTAATCGTCTGTAAAAGTTAGCAAATCCAAGAAAACACTCTAGTGATTTGCGAGAGTCTGGCACAGTCCAGTTTAGCACTGCTTTGATCTTCTTTGGATCTGAACGTACCTGTCCACCCTCAAGGATGTAGCCCAAAAATGTGATAGAAGACTGGCGAAACTCACACTTTTCGGCTTCCACGAACAGGCGGTTCTCCAGAAGACACTGAAGCACTTGGCGAACGTGTTTGCGATGCTCCTGAATGTCCTTGGAGTAAATCAAAATGTCATCCAAGTACACAAAAACAAAAACGTCTGAGAACATCATTGACTATGGCCTGGAACACAGCAGGAGCACTACATAGTCCAAATGGCATAACCAAATACTCAAAATGGCCCAGTGGCGTCTTGAAAGCCATCTTCCACTCATCCCCCTGGCGGATCCTGACTAGATGATAAGCATTTCTTAGATCTAATTTGGCGCCATGTAGCGCCATGAACCGGTTCGAAAGGAGAGGTAATGGGAGGAAGTGGGTACTTATTCTTAACAGTGATTTGATTTAGGCCCCTATAATCAATGCAAGGTCGTAATGAACCGTCCTTCTTCCCTACAAAGAAAAACCCCGCCCCAAGTGATGAGGAGGAAGGCAGTATAATATCTGCCGTCAGAGACTCATTAATATAGTTCTCCATAGACTTTTGTTCAGGACAAGAGATGTTATAAAGTCTACTAGTAGGCAGGGGGGCACCGGGAAGAAGATTGATCGCGCAGTCACAGGGTCTGTGAGGTGGTAAAGACAGAGCCTTGTTCTTACTAAAGACGCCCTTTAGATCATGGTATTCAAGGAGCACATGAGACAGATCTATTACCTCGTCCTCTTTATTGGCCTGTTTAGGTTGACTCGGGGAGAAGGCTGACTGGAGACAAGATGAGTGACAATTAGTGGACCAGGATTCAACACGACACTTAGACCAATCTAAATGAGGGTTATGTTCTTGCAACCAGGGAAAGCCTAAAACTAAGGAACCTTGAGACACAGGAAATACAAAAAAGGATGTCTTCTCCATATGGTTACCTGACAATAAAAGTTCTATTGGTTTGGTCCGCTGAGTTATTTGCTGTAATTTCTTACCGTCTAAAGCTAGAACAGAACATGGGGAATCAAATGGTTCCACCTCAATACCTGACTGGTTTACCAAGTCTGTATCTATCAAGTTCTGTTCGCAGCTAGAATCTATCAAAGCAGATAAAGTCATGGTATGCTGATTCACTATGATAGTTGAGGTAAGCTGAATCTGGGGGCTTTACTAATCTGTGTGTGGTCCACCAACCCCCCCTTCACAGTTGGTGGACCCTGTCTTTTGGTGACCCAGGGCAAACAGGACAAGAAACTACAAAATGATCTGAAGAACCACAGTAAAAGCACTGTTTGGATAATCTGCGTCTCTGCCTCTCTTCAAAAGTGAGACGGGTACGTCCCACCAGCATGGGCTCAGGTTCAGGTACTGGTTGCTGAGGTGGAGCTTTAATATGGAAAATTAGTCTTCAGCTGAGGTTTCTAATTGGATCTGTCTGCTCTGGCTCTTCTTCTCTCTCTTAGCTTGTTGTCAACTCTAGTAGCTAAGGTAATTACCTCATCTAATGTAGGAGGTTCCTCAATCATGGCTAACTCATCCTTTAAAGAATCATCTAGAGCATGCAAAAAGGTAGTCTTCAAAGCTTCATAATTCCAACCAGAAGTAGCAGTTGGGTACAAAATTCGATAGAAAACTCAGTAATAGGTCTATGATGTTGCTTTAGGGCTCTCAACTGTCAACCAGCACTAGATTTATCTATCACAGGGGAAAAGGTTTGTTTAAACTCTTTGACAAATTCTTTAAAAGTACAACCAAACTCTCTGCAATCAGGAAACCGGGCTTCAGCCCACTGTAAGGCCTTGCCTGTCAATAAACCAATAACATACGAAATCTTTACATCATCATGGGGAAAGGAACGGGGGGGGGACAGTTGAAAACCAGGGAGCACTGAAGCAAAAATCCCCCACAATTACCCACCTCACCAGAAAACATTTCTGGGTTAGGGGAAGTGACATCACGAGATTGAGGAAGCTGTTGAGATACCGGTAGTGCGATAGCGCCCTCTACATGAGTGGTGGACTGTGAACCTAAGGACTGTTGCAGCATGGAGGCAATATGTGTTATGATTATGGCATGTCTGCTGTACCCTGTCTCCCTGGCTGCAATCAGATGAGATGCACCTGGTGACTGCTGCAGTGCAGTGCAATCTGTGGCATGCCAAACACCTGTGTCTTCCCTGATATATACTGACTCTGACAAGCAGACGGTGCCAGATTTTTGAAAGCCATCATGTGAGTAGATATCCAGCGGTCCTACCTGTCTAATCATTGTTTCTTGACCTTGCCTTGCCTTTTGGATTTTTGCCTCTCTGCCAGCTCCCTGTCGGACTGTTTGGATTTTGGTTGTCGACCCTGTTTCTTGCATCTGGTTTATGCCTCTGCCTGCCCCTTGCCTGACGCCTCTTGTTCCGATCATTGACCCTGTTTCTGTCCTCGGATTATTGAGCCAGCCTAGCCCTTGGATTATTCAGCCGGAAGTCACATCTTACCTGTGCTGTGGAGATCACTGCCTGCCACCCACCGAGGTTTCCCCTCTGGGTTTCAAGTTGTACTCAAGACAAAAGCAGGTTAGTGACTTTTCTGATCCCTGCAATATCTGGAGAAACTACAAGTCACTAATTACTCTTTCTGCCCCAGTGATTCCCGGAAACTGTGTGGAGTTTTACCTGAGAAACGTTTTCCTGTGGCTGAATAAACCTTTTAAATTTTCAGTACTGTGTCTGGCTGAATCTTGGGTCCGCCTGTTTCTGATTCGTAATAATCTGCTCTAGTTGTTGGTTAGTTTGACGTTTTTGCTCTGAAAGGGAACGGAGAGAAGAGTCATGAAAATGGATTTCCTTAGCATGTTCAGAGAGAGTTCTACGGAGTGCTTCTGCTGGGTCTTGTAGGCCAGAGTGTTCTGTCATTATTTTCGTAATAGATCTGACCCACATACAGAAGAACACTCCGGAGAAACAGAATAGATAAAAGGATGTTTTATTGTTCCCGACAATTATGGTGTACAAAGAATGAAAATCCAAATGCAGTTTCTCAGAAAATTACAATATGACATACCACCATTAAAAAAAAAAAACAACACAAAATGATACACAAATACATACAGAATGATACAGAAATGTTATATGCCCACCCTCCACACTCTGGGTCCTTGATTTCCAAACAAAATGTTAAATAACCTTCATCTGAAAAGAGGACTTCGGACTTCCCAGCAACACCCAGCTTATTTTTCTCCTTAGCCTAGATTCTGACATTGACTCCGGTTCAGGAAGGGCTTAACACAAAGAATGCAACAGTTGTTGCCCTTTTCTTGGACATGTCTGAGTGGTGCCTCTTGAAATTCTGACTTGTGAACCTACCCCAAACTCGAAGTATTAATTTCTGGTACATTATTTAAACCTTATTATAATGTAGAATTTTAAGTTGTATTCTGCATCCGAATTTGATTTTGCCTAATGGCATTCTAGTCACATTTTTGATTATTCTCAGTATTTAATGCTTTGGAAAAATGTGTTATGTGTTTAATAAACAGTGTTGATTCAAGAAGAACGTTTCTGTTGATTGCCCTGTAGTGTTTAAAATGCTTTCTTCTGTCCATGTATTATGCAACATTATGTCGAAGCAAGCCACTACTAATAAGTCTACAAATAATTGTTTATAATTATTAAACATGTGATTTATTGCAATAAACAAAAATAAACTTTTTAAGATGCACATAGGGTTAATTTGTATGATGGACATCAAGGAAATTCAGCCTATCTTAAAATGTTTAGTTTGACAGACTTAAATAAAAAAATATTTAACATTCAAAAAGATGCAAAAATGACACATAACTTTGTTTCATGTAACCAATGTAAAATGCTTTTCATGTTAATCAAACAATTTTGCGCCAAGTTTGTATGCATAAACAATAAGTTTGACTTCAGTTTCCAGCACTGGAAGCAAGGACAGCCCTCATGATCCTCTCTGCAGACCTAATTGTATGTTGCAGTCCTAATGTAGTCTTGGCATGTAATGAGCCTGTATATATGGGTTTTTCTTTCTGAACTGAATTACTAAAGTAGGTTAACTTTTCAATGATAACCTAATTTATTAAGAAGCACCTATAATTTAGTTTTCAGGGGGTTGCTTGAAATGGGGCTTATTTTTTCAGTAGTTGCTGTTTTGAATTAGGATTGCAATTTGGCTGAACTACTCTACTATTTTATCCACCTCTGCTTATTAGTTTGCCAAAAACATTTAATCTTATGGTGATTAATTAGCTTGGTTTTTAATTTAGCTTGGTTTTTAATTTGAGACCTATATTTTTTATCTTGGTACCACTAACTAGCTAACCCCAACTTCTGTAGACTTTGTCACATTAAAATAATTTTATAAGCTGGTCACCTTATCTGTTGCTCTTAAAAACTATGGCATCCAACTTTACCCTGTTGAAGAAAAACAGACAAGATACATAGAAATCCTTGACTTTTTATAGTGAGCTATGTTTTTCTTGCTTTTAAAATATGTTGAAATATAATTCTGTTTGTTATTTTCCTGGTCAAATACATGCAAAACTTTGCCTGTGTTATTTTGTTGATCAGATGCCACATTAAGTCAATTCCGTGCTGCATTGTTGTACCCAAAGTTTTTTTTTTATTACAAACGCTGCAAAAACAAAACTGTTTGCTTCTAACAAAGAACAAATATCTGTTAAATTGTTTTTAGCCCTTTCACATTCCACTGAGAAGCATTCTTATTATAGATGACACAGACTGGTGAGGGATTATTTCTTCGTTAAATAATTCAACAAAAAAGACGAACTACACTGATCATATCCTGATGACTCACTTGCATCAACACGCCACTCATCTTTATTCACACGCTGCGTTCGCAGTTTCTGCACACGTTTTTTTTTCACAACAAGTCTACAATCAGAAACACACTCTAAAGCTGGGCTATGGGTATTTCTGAACACAGTGTTGTTGGGTAGCCTCTAACACAGTCAGTCTAACGCTGACCTGTTTTCCGTCTCAGTGGGTAGAGACAATACAGTACAAGTAGAGTTGTAGTGACCAGGCTAAAACACACAAAAGATTTTAATTAGAAAGTTATGTTATGCAGTAGGGCTTTTTTGATATAGATAATATGACTAGTGCCTATTGCCTGTAAGTAAGCACTGCAAGATAATACAGCTGTACACAATTAGTGGCTAAGAAAGCTCAAACTCAAAAAAATAAAGGGAACACTGAAATAACACATCCTAGATCTGAATGAATGAAACATTCTCACTGAATACTTTGTTCTGTACAAAGCTGAATGTGCTGACAACAAAATCACACAAAAATCATCAATGGAAATCAAATTTATGAACCAATGGAGGCCTGGATTTGGAGTCACACACAAAATTAAAGTGGAAAAACACACTACGGGCTGATCCAACTTTGATGTAATGTCCTTAAAACAAGTCAAAATGAGGCTCAGTATTGTGTGTGGCCTCCATGTGCCTGTAAGACCTCCCTACAACGCCTGGGCATGCTCCTGATGAGACCGCGGATGGTCTCCTTAGGGATCTCCTCCCAGACCTGGACTAAAGCATCCGCCAACTCCTGGACAGTCTGTGGTGCAACGTGACGTTGGTGGATGGAGCGAGACATGATGTCCCAGATGTGCTCAATCGGATTCAGGTCTGGGGAACGGGTGGGCCAGTCCATAGCTTCAATGTCTTCATCTTGCTGGAACTGCTGACACACTCCAGCCATATGAGGTCTAGCATTGTCTTGCATTAGGAGGAACCCAGGGCCAACCTCACCAGCATATGGTCTCACAAGGAGTCTGAGGATCTCATCTCGGTACCTAATGGCAGTCAGGCTACCTCTGACGAGCACATGGAGGGCCATGTGGCCCTCCAAAGAAATGCCACCTCACACCATTACTGACCCACTGCCTAATTGGTCATGCTGAAGGATGTTGCAGGCAGCAGATCGCTCTCCACGGTGTCTCCACACTCTGTCACATGTGCTCAGTGTGAACCTGCTTTCATCTGTGAAGACAACAGGGCGCCAGTGGCGAATTTGCCAATCCTGGTGTTCTCTGGCAAATGCCAAGCGTCCTGCACAGTGTTGGGCTGTGAGCACAACCCCCGTTTGTGGACATCGGGCCCTCATACCATCCTTATGGAGTCGGTTTGTGCTAACCGTTTGTGCAGACACATGCACATTTGTGGCCTGCTGGAGGTCATTTTGCAGGGCTCTGGCAGTGCTCCTCCTGTTCCTCCTTGCACAAAGGCGGAGGAAGCAGTCCAGCTGCTGCGTTGTTGCCCTCCTATGGCCTCCTCCACGTCTCCTGGTGTACTGGCCTGTCTCCTGGTAGCGCCTCCAGGCTCTGGACACTACGCTGACAGACACAGCAAACCTTCTTGCCACAGCTCGCATTGATGTGCCATCCTGGATGAGCTGCACTACCTGAGCCACTTGTGTGGGTTGTAGAGTCCATCTCATGCTACCGCGAGTGTGAAAGCACCACTTACATTCAAAAGTGACCAAAACAACATCCAGAAAGCATAGGTACTGAGAAGTGATCTGTGGTCCCTACCTGCAGAACCACTCCTTTATTGAGTGTGTCTTGCTAATCACCAAAGATTTCCCCCTGTTGTCTATTCCATTTGCACAACATGTGAAATTGATTGTCAATCAGTGTTGCTTCCTAAGTGGACAGTTTGATTTCACAGACGTTTGATTTACTTGGAGTTATATTGTGTTGTTTAGGTGTTCCCTTTTGTTTTTTGAGCAATGTATCTTAATGTATATCAATGTTACAACTAAAGCTAAAATCTCATTCACAATTGATCACAGAGCTGCGTCTTTTATTATTACAGAATCTCAAATGCGTGTAACTATCTTTAATTCAAATTTTTACATACATAGATTGGTTAGATTAGTGGTTCAGAAACTTTTCACCTTCTGAACCACAAAAATACAGTGAAAGAAAACTGTGTCCCCAACTATCAGCTTTTCAGCATTCAAGGATTTCTACTAAGTCAATTAAGCTACAGCCAATTTATTGCTTTTTATCTATGTGTGAGTACTGTTTTTATCTCAACTTTAATGTAAATATGCTTTTATTCATTTTAACGAATTGTTTTCTAAATAAGTTACATTTCTAAACAAGAATTATTCATAAAAAGTATATATAGTCAAACCTGGACTGAATTGTTATTCAGTAATTATGGATGTAAAATGGTCGCTGATGAGCTGGTGCGCTGAGACCTAAAACCCTGTGAAGATGCCTTTCCCAACGCTGTTCCTCGGTAGGGATGGGCACCGAATTCGGTACCTTTACAGGTACCAATCGAATTCCGTTGGTACTACCGAGTACCTATTCACGTAAATTCAAACGGCACCATGTTTTGGTACCTAAATGCATCATTGTGACACTGTTGGAGTGGAAGAGTGGATTATTTTCCATGCCGGTCATGAACACAGCATTGCATGCTGAAGAGCATTATGATGTCAGCAGCCGCTGTTACAGTCAACAAAACATGGCTCATAGAAAGCCCTCGAAAGTATGGCTCCACTTTTCAAAAATGCGATACAGATTACGCTCACTGCAATATTTGTGACGTGAAGTGCAAGGTCAGTGGCAGGAATACATCTAATGTTACGATGCATTACTGTCAGAAACTAGAACAGAGTGTGGATAAGGACAATAAGGTTAAAAAAAAACACAGACTGTTGTCATGATCCTCTGGTGTTAGGTGTTTTGAGTTTAAATTTCTTTATTTATCTCTAGTTTATCCAGCTCTCTGAGCTCCTACAGCTACATCTACCTGTCTGCTCCCTTAGGTCTGCCGATGAGCAACTCCTTAAAGTGTATATCCTAACTTGTCCTTTTTTAACCTGTATGTTTCCTGTATATTTATTTGCAGTATGTAAAGCACTTTGTGAACCATGGTTTGTCTTAAATGCTTTACAAATTAAAATAGTATGGTATGATTAGCTCTTTGTTTCATTGGTCATTTCTCCACCCTGCCTCTCTGATTTCCATTGCTCCCCACTGGATCCTCCTGTTTACTACCTGCTCCATGATCCTGGTTTTTATGCCTAGCCTGCTCTATGCCAATCATTCTGCCCATGGTCCGTGTCCTGTTGTTTATTGTTGTAGGTTACCACTGTATTCATTAACTCACCATGCGGCTCCCACACTCCTGTTTGCACATTGGTCCTGCAAAACAACCCCGTACCCTGACAACTGTAGAATTAAAAACATTTTAAAACAGCCCAAGCTCTTCTGTATTAAATCTATAAGACCAAAGTGCAATATTATTCCTTCACCACTTTTGCTTTTTACCATTTTAAACATTTGTACCATTTTCCTTGATTCACTTGTTATTGATGCTTTTTACTTCTAAGTTGCTACATTTGACTGTTTTTTCAATTCAACTATGCTTTGCTGATCTGCCATGTTCATCTGCACTTTCATTACATATGTGTCACGGTCTGAAGTGGTTTTGGACCAAAATGCAAACAGGGATTAGGGCTCGGCATGCTGCAAAGTGGATCAGTTTTAATAAGGCTTGTAGTCAGCACTTACAGGTTCGCTGGGAAGAAATATTCCGTAGCACAAATGCAGGGAAACATGAGGAGCCTGAGGAGAGACGGAACATTACACGAGGAACCAGCAGGAAATGATGAGCACAACCAGGTATATAAGGAGGGAGAGGAGGAGAATGAACCAATGAAAGGAAGGCTAAGGTGATCAGAGGAATAGTGGAAACAGGTGTGGCCCAGGCTGCAGGGAACGGATGGACTATGTTACTATGGAAACGGGAGCTAGAGAATGCAGAGACTTCTGCAGATCCTGACAATATGTCTTTTTTTAGTTAAGTTTATTGACACATAAGAACTTAAATACAACCCATGTGAAGCTACCTAAAGCTTTTAGTAGTGGTTGGATCTTCTGAATACAGCAGTGTACAAACAGGCATATAACAGACCTATAGTGAACAATCTCAGCATTCTAGTTTTGTTAGAATAGGTGCTACAATCAAGATCTAATAGTAAATAACATTAATGGAGGGTAATCAATAAGTATAATAAAATAGGATTTTTACTGCAGTACCAATCAAATAGTCTTTAAGCAAGTTTTCCAATACAATCAGGATATAAAACTTTGATTGAAGTTGAACTTAATTTTTATTAAGACTGGAGATGGAATGGGACTCCATGCAAAAAGACCCCCAGCTGGGAGTTGAACCGAAGACCTTCTTGCTGCAAGGCAACAGTGCTGAAGATGGTACAATTTAAATACATTTTTTCCAGTAACTTGTTTTTTACTACTGATTATAAAGGTGATAAAAGGAAAGAAGACTAAAATGAGATCCTATTATTTAGGGTTGAGTTTACACTTTACCAGAACTCTGAAAGTAATAATACTCAACAGGCCTCAGAAGATTGTTATGGTAGAAAAGTGTTCTGGTAGTAAAGACAATAATAAGGAACGTATGATTTATTTTTGGAAGATTCCTACCATTTTTAGATGAGTTGGTAATTTGTTACTTTAAATTATGTAAATGAGGCTTGGAAAAAGATTTGCATAGGGTGAGAAATGCAGAGAGTGGAAGCCAATTTCTCAAGTTGAAAACAAATTTATTTTCTGGGTGACCTAACTCCAAAAGGGCCAATGACTGATGTGAATGTGAACTCTTAATGATTCTTAAAGGCCGTGTGTCCTCAGAGAACTGTACTGCTACTAGAAATGCAATAATTTCTGTTGTCCAAACTGAAAACCTTTATTTACCATCTACTCTAGTTTATATTATAATTCTGGATGTGTGACTGCTACTTTTGCATCACCTGAACTGTGGAACGCATCCATGTAAGCTACACACAATCAGCCAAGGGATGCATATAAAGTTCTGGCACGTAAAGGTTTTTTTTCATTTTGCTGTGGCATTCAGGGTGGTACTGCTGGAAATGATTCAGCTGGTCTAATGTTCACATGTATTTCTTGTTAAGTTTCCCAAACATCATTATTTTGATATTTTTCCCCCAGCACGTCTTTAACACAGTCAGTGTGACATGATCTTGACTGTGCATCCTGTAAATTATTACCATAGAGGCATTTCACCCACCACCTGTTGTGCAGCTTTTAAGAAGGTCGGAGAGAAGTTCTGACGTTTTACTGCATCAAAATAGATGAATCCATCCACAGTTTGACATTGAGTTCTGCAGTGGTTACCTGCTAATTACCTGTTAATGTGGAGCAGTTGTGTCTGAGGGAACCATCTAACACATGCAGGTCATTGTGGATTGAGAACCAGGTTTGAGAATTTTTGCCCTGAGTCAGCAAACCCCCCCTTACTCCACTTATTAGATTCTTAAAGGGACATTTGTCAACTGTTTGTAAAATAACCTTTTGTAAGATGAGACTTTAACATGTGTATATTTTATAAATGTTTCACCATGGTTAATATCACCTCCTGTGAATACTTTATATATACTTTAGTACATATATAACTTGTGCATCATAATACTCTGTATCCAGATCCCAGGAAGTACATAGTGTACATTGTGTTTATGTTTGATATTATGGTATATATTTTAGGGATAAAATGTTTTACATTTCACATAAACATTTATTCAGCCTACAATCATTTTTGATTGATTTGTCCTATAATTATCGCTGTTTAATTTAATTGTACTTTATCGATTGGTAAGTTTCTGTTTATCACCCATGCAGCCTCTGTGTCACACTCAGCTGTATGAAAAGTGGTCTAGAAATAAAGCTGAATGATCTTTTCATGCTGGTAGGATGCATATATGTAGGAACTATATTTTGTTTATGGCGGATTGATGCCCAGACAGGTAGTAAGGAGGGAAGTTCGGCGTCGGGTTTTCAGTGTACTGTGGTTACTATGGTAACCAGGCGCCCTTCCTCTTCGAAATGAAGCGTTCAAAGCTCCATAGCAACCATGGAAAAATAAACGGCTCTGAAGTTTCGTGCGCATTAAATTGTAATCGGAGCGACCCCGTCTTTTTTTAAAAACTGTTTTAATGTTTTTAGCTCAGCTGCGGAAGGAGCTGTGACATGTCAAGAACCAAAAAGGAGGTAAAAGCTGACGGTTTCACCGTCAAGGCCTTAATGAGGAACTCCGTGGTTGCGAGGCCTCCACCTACAGGGGTGTTTAAGCAGCGGCCGTCCAAACCCACCGCTTTTCGGACTTACTACGAGCGCAGGGAGCTCCCGATCGCTGTGGACCATAACAGCAGAGGCAAAAACATAGCGTGGAAGGTGGACATCGAGAAACTGGACTACCAATACTACCTGCCGCTGCTCTTTCATGGCCTCTGTGAGACCGAGTACCCATACGAGCTCCTCGCCCGGCAAGGGATCCACGACATGCTGGAACGGGGAGGCTCCAAGATCCTCCCCGTCCTGCCCAAGCTCATCATCCCCATCAGGAATGCCATGAACACCAAAAACCACCAGGTGATGTGCTCCACCCTGAGAATCCTTCAGTATCTGGTGATGTCCGCAGACGACGTCGGGGTGGCTCTGGTGCCTTACTTAAAGCAGATCCTGCCCGTTTTCAACCTCTTCAAGAACAAGAAGAGAAACCTCGGAGATGCTATCGAGAGCCGGCGGGACAGAGAGAGCATTGGTGATTTGATTGAGGAGACTCTGGAGATACTGGAAAACTACGGCGGCCCGGACGCCTTTAAACAAATCAAATCCATGATACCCACATATAGTCCTGCATGAAGATCTGACAGAGTGGGCGCTATTGGACTGCTGACTTCAGAAATTGGTTCTAAAGTTCTTGTTCTAAATATACGAACATATGAAAAAATACATTGGTTTAGTGTTATTTAAGTTGGTTGTGATTTATTTACGGCTGTACATAAATTCTTGGTATACACTGAATTGGCTTTGTAAAGTTTCAGAACAGTCATGTTAATTTTAAGATTGAATCCCATTCAATAGCCCCTACCCAGGGCTGGATTTAAGAGGATGTGGGCCCCTGGGCTTTTGGTGTCCTGCCTGTAGATATGTTGCCATCAGTGAGTTTGCAGAAGCTATTGGCGTTGGATCACTTGTTGCTGCACCATCCATTGAAAAACACCTTTATATTTGCTATTGCAGGATGCAGTTTACTGAATTTTTGACTGTAAAATAAACATACCCACAATATCTTTCAGTCTCTTTTTTAAGTTATTCCTAAAGTTTTGGTATGACAAAGCAGTTTTTAATTCCCCTTAAGGTGAGTAAAATTTGTTTTTATTGTGAAGATACAAAGCCTATAACAAAGATAAATACCATTAAATTTTGGAAGTAAGGTATATTCTAAATTCTGGATTTAAGAAAGATTCTTCATAAAATGGAGAACATTGCAGAGAACCCTGATTATCCTCTTTATCAGACTGTTGTACAACAACAGTGTCTTCAGCCAGAGGCTTCTTCAGATCTGCTGTAAGACAGACTGCTACAGGAGATCCTTCCTACCCACAGCCATCGGCACCTACAACGGCTCTTTGAAGAAGCCTGTATAATATGAGCTACAAAAACAATTAATTTCCATTTGGGATGAATAAAGTATTTTTGAATTAAATTTTATTAACTATCTAATGATGAAAATTGATGGACATAAATTTCCCCAGAATTTCAGACCTTAAAATGCTATACCCTCCTTAATTTAACACTCAAGATTTTTGTATCCATTAAAAAATATATTTATTTTGCATTTGGATTAAACTGTTTTGATATAAGTTTATTTTACAAATACAGCTTACAACACACTAATAGTTCCTTAGTCAAGATTTTTATCTTTAAGGTCTTGGCCATGTGAACACAGTTTTCCCTTTCGAGAAGGTCTATTAAAAAAAACTAAATAATTTGTAAGGAGTGTTTTATCTGGGGTTGCACAGTGGCGTAGTTGGTAGCACTGTTGCCTTACAGCAAGAAGGTCCTAAGTTCCACTCCCAGCGGTGTCTTTCTGCATGGAGTTTGCATGCTCTCCCTGTGTATGCATGGGTTCTCTGTGCTACTCCGGCTTCCTCCCACAGTCCAAAAACATGCCTGTTAGGTTAATTGGTTTCTCTCAATTGTTCTTAGGTGTGAATGGTTGTGTACATGATTATGTGTGTTTGCAATGGACTGGTGACCTGTCCAGGGTGTACCCCACCTTTTGCCCGTAGACCGCTGGAGCACCAGCTCCCCGACCCTGTACGGAAGAAGCGGGTATAGAAAATGGATGGATGATTTTTATCTGCTTACAAAAATTACAGAAAAAGTTACAATAATTATAGATGGTCTTAATGTGGCAATGTTATGCAGTAACTGAAACACTGCAAAAGTAAAGCTCTAGAGCAGACACTTAAAGCTCACTGATGTTATGTTAGCTTGTGGATAGAAATGTTTCTTACTGGTAAGTGGTAAAAAATGGTAATGAGAGGGTTGCCATTTCGAACCCCCACAGTCATTGTGTCCTTGGGCACCCACTTTGCCTGTTAATGGTGGTCAGAGGGCCCGGTGGTGCCAATAATATAGCAGCCTTAATCTGCCCCAGGGTAGCTGTGGCTACAATGTAGCCTACCACTGTCATTGTATGATTGGGAGGATGACTGATTTGTAAAGCACTTTCGAGTTCTCAGACTTTATAAAACCCTATACACATGCAGGGCATTTACCATTTACTGGTTCTCATTTACTGGTAAATGGGCTGGAGCTTGGGCAGTGTGGGTGGGTTGATCTCTCTGAAAACATAATGGTGCACCATTACATTCTTCAGATTGCACCATTATGTTTTTATCAATCTGGTGAGTACTATGGATTATAAACTGAATCTCTTAAGATACAGATAGAAAAGTCTCTGTCTTTAATTTTTTCAGATTTATGTGATCGGATCAACTCACATCTTCACTGATGATGATCCCTAGAAACCTGATGCAACAGATGCTTTCCACCTCAATGGGGCGTGCTCTCCTCCCTGCAGTTTCCTTTTGTTCACATTGAACTCCTTGGTCTTGGACTGATCACCATCAGACATGCATGCAATTACGATGGTGTCATCATGTTGTTCCATTCATGTTTTGTGCTACAACTGTGGTGAACAGGATGTACAGCAGAGGGCTTAGCACATATTCTTGGGGGGTACCAGTGTTTGATGAGGTCAAGAGGTCAACAATCAATTTCATTGAGAAACACTGATGTGCAGACCATAATAAGTTTTTATGGAATTATAGTATTTCAAGGGGAAACATTATCAGTGAACAACATGAGTATTTTTCAGGTCCAGTGGGGAAAAGACAGTGTGTCTATTAATATGTTTGACCTGTAAGGAAACTTTATGTTTGTCGGGTGGAGCAGAAAGAGAGGATGGAAGGTGGGATGTCACTATATGTTCAAAGCACTTCATGACAAAGGGGGGGAGTGCAATAGAGCACATAATTCATTTGTACAAGCCTTAATATACCCAGTTATCTCATGGATAATTAAACACTAGCAGGATACCACAAAATCCCCACCTCATTCTGCCATGATGAACAGTGTGAGTTTGGTTTTGCCTTCAACTCTCGTTGTTGTACTACATCCACTCACAAAAAGCATGGACACATTATCCATGTGAAGCTGTTAAACAACTCATCCCTCACATTTTTTGGTTCAGAGCTGTAGCATGAGTGCAATGAAGTCAGAAGTGAGCATGTGGGATGGCAGTAACTAAAAAGCAAACAGATTTAGCCAGTACTGGCACAGACTTTGCAGACATGTTTAGTTACTCTTGTTTGTACCTTTCGTGGATGTTTCACACAGATCTGGTATTTACATGTCTGACTAAGATCCCTAAAGGGATTACAATACAGGATGTTTGAACCTTGATCAAGATGTTGGTCCAAGTCCACGTAATCTGTTGGAGATCAGATGGCATCCTAATTAGATGCAACATATTTGTTTTTGACCAGAATTAACACTGTTTATTAATGTTCAAGAAATCGTTAGAGTTTGCATTTCCATATATTGTATGATTTCCTTCTCACGAGTTACCTTAGCTCACCGAACTATGTCTGTCAGTTCTTCAACTTTTAGGTAACTGAAACTTTCTCATCTTTAGATTTAGCTGAAAGAAAAATGAACATAAGGGGCTTTGGTGTTTTTCTTAGACTTTATATATTTGTATATCTATGCATTATAGTGATAAATGATTCATAATGATCTGCTGTTAATAATGTGTGAAAATGTACAAAGCTCTGAGGCACAAAGTGCTGTAAAACAATCATAATGAGTGAGCCAAAGCTCTTGCTGTTGTTGTGCTGTTAAACCTCCAGGTTCACACTTTGAAAATTTCCCTTTTCAACAGTAAAAAATTTGCTCTTTTTCAGTTAATTATGAAAAGTTGTTCTATCTGAACAAAACACTTATGAATTATCATTTATATGAAAATGAACAGCAGTTGAAATACAGTTAAAACTAAATAAATTCAGTGTTTTATATGAGGAAAACACAGTGGTATTGAACTGTGCTTACTACTGCAGTTTTATGTAATAGTTTTCCAACTGTCAACTGAATTTTGTTTCCTTTTGTACTTCATTATAAAAACCATAATGAAGGCAACTTTATATTGGTCCTGGCTAGGTGCTTTTGACCTTCAGTATACTTTCTGAAGATCTGTGACAAGATCCATACAGAAAAAAATATCCCTTTCTCTAACAAGAAGAGGAGCTGAGTCATGCTTATTGATGAGGCTGTTTCTTTCGAGACAGACCCATTCTCCATTCTTCATCAGTTATCTGCTCCTTATGATGGTTTTTAGACCCAAATGCTGAATCATTATCTAATTAATTTGTTCAGGCTAATAATTACTTTGGCTTCAGGAGTGATGACCAAAATTACATTATCACTCTCTGCAAAACATAGTGGATTGAGAAAAATATGGTTACCTGTGGAGAAAATTCATATTCTATTAGTCTTATTTGTGCCAGGATTTGAGCCAAAGACCGGAGGTCAAATGCAAAAAAAGTCCTATACTAAAGTATATAAATGCAAAAACATGGCTTTCTTCTAGCAACACTTCCATTGAGGCCAGAATTTTGGAACCCATCACCAACTATATCCTGTTAACTGATTTTGACACTTTGCAGCTCCTCCAGAGTAACCATGTTTTTCTGAATATCGTGCTACTCGTCAGTTCAAGAGAATAGTCATCCAATCCAATCCATTGTTTTTATAAAGCACATTTAAAACAAATTGTTCAAACCCATGCTGTACAGTACTAAAAGGCACAAATAATACAAATAATGAAATATAACCAAAAACAAAAACAGAGTAAAACCACACAAAAAACTGTAGCAAATAAAAGAACAACAGACCAACTCACACCATGTCAAAGGCCACTGAAAATAGGTGTGTTTTTTAAGAGAGACTTAAAAGCAGTAAGAGAAGAGGCCTGTCTGGTCATTTAATGGCAACTTGTTCCATCATTTTGGTGCCAAAACTGAAAAGGCCCAATCTCCTCTGAGTTTCTGCCTAGTTTTTGGTAAAGTCAATAGATGCTGTTCAGATGTTCTAAGAGCACTTGGTGAAACAAAAGCCTGAAGCAAATCAGAGAGGTATGGAGGAGCAAGAGCAGTTAGACATTTAAAAGCTTAGAATAGACTTTTAAAATGAATTTTTTGGCACATAGGCAGCCAGTGGAGTGAAGACAAATTGGGAGAGATATGTTCATGTTTGTGTGTTTCTTTTAAGAGACGAGCAGCAGCATTCTGGACAAGTGAAAGAGAGGCCTGGCTGATCCCAGCAGAAAAATATATCGAGAGATATCATGTCTCGCTAGGTTTTTCAGTTTTCCCAAACTCTCTCCATTTTCAGATGATGGATTGAACAGTGCTCCGTAAAATGTTTTAAGTTTGTGTTATGGCCTGTCTAGGCCTGGCCACTCCGTCCTCGTCAGACCTCAAGCAGCCAGAAAACACAGGTGTACCACTTCTACAATGATTTATTAACCATATGATAATTTAACTTTTCAGATTTCAACACAGAGAAGGAAGTGGGTCATGTGCAAAAACAACAACCAAAAGGAAACTATCTGAAATATCAACCAAGCTTATAGTCAAAATAAATAAACAAAATCACAATAACTTACCAAGGGCTGCACGGTGGCGCAGTTGGTAGCACTGTTGTCTTGCAGCAAGAAGATAAATTCCCGGCCAGGGGTCTTTCTGCATGGTGTTTGCATGTTCTCCCCGTGCATGCGTGTGTTATCACCGGGTACTCCGGCTTTCTCCCACAGTCCAAAGACATGCCTGTTAGGTTAATTGGTCTCTCTAAATTGCCCTTAGGTGTGTGAATGAGTGTGTGCATGGTTGTTTGTGTGTTGCCCTGCGATGGACTGCTGGAGATAGGCACTAGCTTCCCCGCAACCCACTATGGAAGAAGAGGTATAGAAATTGACTGACTGACTGACAATAAATTACCTCCCTTACGAAGATAAATGTGAGAAAACTAGGGCCAAAAAGAAGTTGCACAACACTGAAGATGTTAAAAAAGACGCTTCACGACTAAGGTGTTGCTGGCAGGGATGAGCAGAGGACGAAAGATGCAGCGGCGTCGTTTTATACATCCTCTCCTCTTAGATAACCGATGTGCTTCTGACCTACATGCTCAACTTAACATATTTTAAGAAAACAGCACCTTACATCAGACGATGTAACACTTGGGATCCTGTTTTCTAACCTAACAACATAACTTTATCCCTGACTTGTCTGTTTTTCATAATGCTGTTTGATTACTTATGTTCTCTAACAAACCTTTGAGACCTTAATGGAACATCTGTATCTATACTGAAATTAAATTAAATGGGTGGATTCTATTAACTGTCCAGTTGAGTTTTAACACTAGTTGGTGCGCTGGATTTTATTAAGGGGCATCAGAGGGGGCTTAATACAACTACCCACCAAACATTTCAGATTTTTATTCACAAAAAAGCAATGCTGTATTTTCCTTCCCCTTCGCTATTTTTGGACCCTTTATGTCATCCTATCTCATTATCTTTCGCAATGCATTGTATTTAGCAGTGGGTTTGTGTGTATGTTTATCAGTCATAATCATCATGAAACTGTAAGTGTATTTACATGCATGTTTCCAATTCCACATTTAGCCAATCATATGTGCAAAAGCCCCTCAAATACTAATAATACAATTTGCATATTGCATCATGTCCAAAAAGATCTAGAAAAGTATTTTGATAGAAACTCGTTCTGCAGCTTTAGGCTTTGTAAATTTGGAGGTGAAAATACTCCTAATGACTCAAAGCATGAGATTAACTTATGAAGCACTGTTAACCTGATACAATCACAGCCCAAACTGTCAGAACAAGACTTGACTGACAATTTAGTTCACAAACATCTACATTTCCCTCGTTTGCAGTTATACTTGGAGCTAACCTTGCTGAGAACAATCACACAGTAAGTCATGCCTTGAGTGGGTCTATGTTAGACTAATGAAACAGCAAGCTGCAAAGGTAGAGTTAAAATCATGGTATAGTCCTCTGATGCATGCTGTTCATAAACTCTGCTCTTTATTTCTCTGCATGCTTTTCAGTTTTTAGAATCTGAAGTTAAAAACATGTTGGATATTTGTGCCACTTTCACCAACATGTTTATTTTTGTAATGGCAAGAAGGCTGCTGATGAAGTGGCAAATGTCAGGCTAGAGCTGCCAACTTCTGAGAGCGAGAAAAAATATTGGCATAAAACATTCACTTCTCGTAGCTTTACATAATCATAAGATCTGGAAATGTACTCATGAAAGAAATTCACCTAAAAGACAATGAAAATCCTTGTTCTTGGAGTTTCAACCTGTTGTCCTCATTTTCTCCACTTTCCCCTCATTTCTCTCTCCATGCTATTTTGGCAGAGGAATTAATCTGCTCCCGATGTGTGCATCTCTAATTACAGAGGAAGTCCTTTGCTGGTTGGCTTGTTCATGCCGATGCTTACAACTGGAACCCCAGTGCTGTCAGTATGATGTGGAAAAACTAGGTCTCTCATCTTCTTAATCACACATACACAGTTAACTGTGAGCTGAAGGTGTTGATTAAACACATTGTTGGAGGAAAGAAAGACCTGGAGACCTAACTGCTGATTTTAGCTCTGAGGTACTTTTCAGATCTGCCAGGAAATCTACTCTGGTTATGAGATTTGAAATTCATCTTTCTATTTATGGTCCAAAGGGGGAAAAGAAAGCAACATAGACGAAGGTCTCAGTTTTTTTGAGCATGTTCCCAGCATGGTGAAAGTGATGCAGAAGAGGGAAAAGCTAGGAAAGGTGGAAGCTGCTCACTGGACAGCAGAATTTACCTTAAACAAAAGAAAAAGAAGATTCAGTTTATAAAAGTGCAAAAATCCGCTGGAGGAGGAGAAAGCCGGACAGACTTGGCAGGCCCAAGCGCATAGTGAGGGTCTGCTGTGAACGCCTGGCGGAGCCCTCGGCCAGGGATGTATTCAACTCCCACCTCCGGGAGAGCTTCGACCAGATCCCGGGGGATGTTGGAGACATAGAGTCCGAGTGGACCATGTTCTCCGCATCTATTGTTGATGCTGCTGCCCGTAGCTGCGGCCGTAAGGTCTGCGGTGCCTGTCACGGCGGCAATCCCAGAACCCGGTGGTGGACACCGGCAGTAAGGGATGCTGTCATGCTGAAGAAGGAGTCCTATCGGCTGTGGTTGGCTTGTGGGACTCCTGAGGCGGCTGACGGGTACCGTGAGGCCAAGCGTGCTGCGGCCCGGGCTGTGGCAGAGGCAAAAACTCGGGCCTGGGAGGAGTTTGGTGAGGCCATGGAGAAGGACTACCGGTTGGCCTCAAAGTGATTCTGGCAAACCGTCCGGCGCCTCAGGAGGGGGAAGCAGTGCTTCGCCAACACTGTTTATAGTGGGGGCGGGAGGCTGCTGACCTCGACTGAGGACATTATTGGGCGGTGGAAGGAGTACTTCGAGGATCTCCTCAATCCTGCCATCACGCATTCCGTGGTGGAAACAGAGGCTGGGGACTCGGGGTTGGACTCTTTCATCACCCAGGCTGAAGTCACAGAGGTGGTTAAAAAGCTCCACGGTGGCAAGGCTTCGGGGGTGGATGAGATCCGCCCCGAGTACCTCAAGTCTCTGGATGTTGTAGGGCTGTCATGGTTGACACGCCTCTTCAACATTGCGTGGCGGTCGGGGACAGTGCCTCTGGACTGGCAGACTGGGGTGGTGGTCCCCATTCATAAGAAGGGGGACCGAAGGGTGTGTTCCAACTACAGGGGGATCACACTCCTCAGCCTCCCTGGTAAGGCCTACGCCAGGGTATTGGAGAGGAGAGTCCAACCGATAGTCGAACCTCGGCTTCAGGAGGAGCAGTGTGGTTTTCGTCCCGGCCGTGGAATACTGGACCAGCTCTATACCCTCTACAGGGTGCTCGAGGGTTCATGGGAGTTTGCCCAACCGGTTCACATGTGTTTTGTGGACCTGGAGAAGGCATTCGACTGTGTCCCTCGTGATGCCCTGTGGGGGGTGTTCCAGGAGTATGGAATCAGGGGCCCTTTATTAGGGGCCATCCGGTCTCTGTACGAGCGGAGCAGGAGTTTGGTCCGCATTGCCGGCACTAAGTCGGACCTGTTCCCGGTGCATGTTGGACTCCGGCAGGGCTGCCCTTTGTCACCGGTCCTGTTCATAACTTTTATGGACAGGATTTCTAGACGCAGCCAAGGGCCGGAGGGGGTCTGGTTTGGGGACCAGTGGATTTCGTCTCTTCTTTTTGCGGATGACGTGGTCCTGCTGGCCCCCTCTAGCCAAGACCTACAGCATGCGCTGTGGCGGTTCGCAGCAGAGTGTGAAGCGGCTGGGATGAGGATCAGCTCCTCCAAGTCCGAGGCCATGGTACTCGACCGGAAAAGGGTGGCTTGTCCTCTTCAGGTTGGAGGGGAGTTCCTGCCTCAAGTGGAGGAGTTTAAGTATCTCGGGGTCTTGTTCACGAGTGAGGGAAGAATGGAGCGGGAGATCGACAGACGGATTGGTGCGGCTGCCACAGTAATGGGGGCGCTGTGCCGGTCCGTTGTGGTGAAGAGAGAGCTGAGCCAAAAAGCAAAGCTCTCAATTTACCGGTCGGTCTACGTTCCTACCCTCACCTATGGCCATGAACTTTGGGTCATGACCGAAAGAACGAGATCCCGGATACAAGCGGCTGAAATGAGCTTCCTCCGTAGGGTGGCCGGGCACTCCCTTAGAGATAAGGTGAGGAGCTCGGCCATCCGGGAGGGGCTCGGAGTAGAGCCGCTGCTCCTCCACATCGAGAGGAGCCAGGTGAGGTGGCTCGGGCATCTATACCGGATGCCTCCTGGACGCCTTCCTCAGGAGGTGTTCCAGGCACGTCCCACCGGGAGGAGGCCCAGGGGACGGCCCAGGACACACTGGAGGGACTATGTCTCTCAGCTGGCCTGGGGCCTTGGGCTCCCCCTGGAGGAACTGGAGGAGGTGTCTGGAGACAGGGACGTCTGGGTGTCTCTGCTGAGTCTGCTCCCCCCACGACCCGGTCCCGGATAAGCGGAAGACGACGAGTACGAGTACGAGGTTTAAAACAACAAGAAGGAAAATAAAACCATGTTGTAATAAAGAGAGACAAAAGCTTCAAAAGTTCACCTACACTATCTCATACTGGTGTACCCAGGTAATGAGGGAAATGACTCAACCCCCACAACTAACATCAGAAGGGCACAAAGTACATACCAAAAAGATTTACAGCAGTGTCCTGGCCAGATGTTTAAGCCTTCATCTTACCAAAGCATTCTGTATCTGTTTCTAGAAGTTTTAACCATTCTATGCATGCACAACAAGCATAGACAGTTTGAGTAATTGTGCCTTTCGTTAGCCAGCAGGGTTTGGGTATGTGCTTTAAATAAAAGTAAACAATAATGACAAAATAATGTGGAAAAATATCTGCCTTGCATTATCTAAACCTGATCTGTAAACAGTAACACTATCAGCCATTCCCGGAAATTGTGCTTTCCAGCATCTGGTTTGTGTCTGCTGCAACACAAACTGTCGGAGAAACAGGGACCTGATCCATAACATCAGGTCAAGATTTTTTGTCTATTTATGTTCCACACAGTAGGATAGGAGGTAGGAAGCACAGTAAGATTTTTATTAGGTTTTAATTAAACTCTACAGCTAAAATCCCTTTAAGAAATAGAATTTGGATCCAGAGTTTTTAAATGCTACGATGTTCAGTTGTCACCCCACCCACTAAAAAGGAGAGATGCAATCATTTTCCTCCACAGGGTGGTTGCCTCGTTTATCCAAGAAGTGACCATGTGACATTTTAACAAACTGCGAAGACAACAATGCATAGAGTGTGCAGGAACATAAACATGCATTTATTCATCTCTAATAGATCTCTCTGTGCATGAGAGCAAACTGACCTTCTTGGCATAAATACTACATGCATGAAGTGGAAAATTATGTTTGCACTTATTATTATAAGCACATCTGTGTACACTGAGAGTGTACTGAGAAATGCGTAAAGATAACCCTGCTCGGTCTTCTCCAGCTAGCAGAACCTGAGATTTGCTGAATGAATGAATAGCTCTGAGAATAGTGAGTGTGTGTGCTTCCAGAACAGTATAATTAATTCTCCCTTTGATCCCCTGTTGTGGATTACTCAGTGTTATAAGGTAGTGCTTGTGTTTATCTGTGAGAGAGATGGAGCTCAGAGCATAGGCAGCCTTAGTAAATCCTTCTCCTGCAACAGCTACTGCTTGATCGGTCATTCAGCTAAAACAGTGTCTGACAGGATGGAGAGAAGCTGATACAATGAGCTGATAGAGAGATATACCTAGAAATAAAGATGAGAGGTCAAATCTGTGACAACTGTGCAAACAATAGGCTGTGTTGGGAAAATCTTTGCTTAGTTACAGAGCTTACTGTTTTTTTGTCAAACTTAAATGTTTGAGATCATCAAAAAAGTTATACAAAGATAACCTAAATACAAACACAATACAGTTTTCAAAAGAGGATTGTCATTTACTAAGGTAAAAATCCATCCAATTCAACCTAGCTCTAAATGTCAAAAAGGAATTACCCCTTCAAAAAATTATGAATTAACTGTGAAAAACCAAATTTTTTGGAATACTAAGTTTAATCACTAGTAACAACTGAGCCTGATTTTTGCCAGACTCCTAGAATCAAGAAATCACTGAAACTGAACCATTCTGAAGACAAGAAATAGGCTACAAAAACTCAAAGAGTAACACATCACGCCCTGATTCAAGGAAATCTACAAACAGATGAGAAACAACGTCACTGACATCTATCAGTGTGAAAAGGTTTACAAAGACATTTATATACCTTAGATACATCAGGGAACCACAGTGAGAGCCTTTATTCACAACGGATGAATCATGTAACAGTAGTGAACCTTCCCAGGAGTCTCAGGACTGCCAAAGTTACTCCAAAAGCGCACTGACAATACATCCAGGAGGTCACAAAAGAACCCAGAACAACATCTGAAGCACTGCAGACCTCACCTGCTGCAGTTTATGTCAGTTTCCAACAATAAGAAAGAGGCTGGGCAAAAATGGCTTCAATGGGAGAATTCCAGGATGGCAAAATGGAACGTTTTGGTAAATGTGTATCCAGTTACATCTGGTATAAAAGTAACACACACACACACCAACAGTCAAACATATTGGTAGTAGTGTAATGTTCTGGGGCTTCTTTGCTGCTTTAGGCCCTGGACAATTTGCTGTAATTTATGAAACCATATTTCTGCTTTCTATTAGAAAATCCTAAAGGATAAAATCTTGCTAACATTGACCTTAAGCTCAATCACACTTGGCTGATGGAGCAGGAAAATGACCCAAAACATACCAGGTAGTCTATTTCTGGATAGCCCAAAACCAGTTACAGGGAACTTTGAAATAAAAATGCATGTCAATGTTAATGTTTCAAATATGAAGGCTGATTACCTTGGCTTTGTTGTACTATTCTATGCTGCTGCTAAATGTGTGTTCTTTCTCCTGTATTGCTTTTGTGCTTCTTCTGTGTGTGGCACACAAAGCAGTTGTCGATGTTAGAGCTGCCAACTTCTAGAGCCATCAAAGAAATGGGGGCAAAGTTTGAAAAGTGCAAATATTCTATGCACAGGATAGAAGCTTTGGATCACTGTCCTTCTGGAAGGTAAACCTCTACCAGGGTCTCAAGTTTTGTACAGCCTCTAACAGATTTTCTTCCAGCAATGCATAGCATGCACCTATCTCCACAAAACTCTTGAGTACCCAGCTCTTAAGGAAAAATATCCTACCCCATCACCTACCCTGTATTTCTCTAACCCCTCCACAGCATTTCTTTCTGCACTCCCCTGTATGCCTACACTCTATACCTGCAGTGTCCCCCTTGTCACCTCTGACAGAACCTGGGTATCAGTCTCCCTTCTAAGTAGCTCATTCTTAGCTTTTAACTGCACTGTCAGATCTTAATTTGTTGTAAGTCGCTTTGGATAAAAGCATCTCCCAAAAGCATAAACATCTTCCAATCAGTTCTGACCACCTTTGTTGTCCCTGTTGATTGAAAATATTCCCTCAGCATGTTAATCCCACCATCATGTTTAACTGATGGGGTGTTCAGGCCCATGTGCAGTGTTAGTTTTGAACAACCAACAATGTTTTGCTTGAACGCCAGAAATGTTAATTTTGTTTTCATCTCATCAGAGAACCTTCTTCACTTAAATATTTGAATTTTCTCCTACAAGGTTTAAAGCAAACTGCAAATTGAACTTTGTAAGATCTCTCTTCATGTCATTCTTCTGTGAAGACCAACAGATTCTCCTACCTGAACTGTGAATCTCAGCAGCTCTTCCAGAGTTACTATGGACCTCCTGACTGCTTTTTAATGCTCTTCTAATTTTATAAATTAAGCTTTTTCTGCTCTACTTTATCTCTGATCTATTATGTTCTTTGGTCATTTTGATTATGCTTAATCAAGGATGTTCTCTAACAAACCTCTAAGCCTTGCAGGGAGCAGCTGTATTTATACTGAGATTACATATAGCTAGACTCCATCTACCAATAGGGTGAATCCTGAAGGCAATTGCTTACAGAGGGTTTTATTAAAAAGTGTCAGAGCAATGGTATGCATCACGTTTTTCACAATTTAATTTACAAAATCTTTTGAAAACCGTGTTGTGAAATGACAATTTCAAGGGTATGAATATATCTGGGCATCGCTGTATGTCCTTTTTTCCTATTATCTGACTAAATCATGATGTGGCAAGGTTTAGAATCATAAGTTTGATTATCACAATAAAGTGCTAAAATTTCCACTGAGAAAGCAAATGCTTACTGCCAGTATTCATCGATACATAAAGCAATCACAGTACTGGACATTGATTACTTTCTCACAATGAGTACGTGTTGTTCTGGAGTAAAGTTTCAGAAATAGATCTTTCATTTTCTAGAGAATATCGTCATATCTGCAGTCCCCCGTTTAGTTAAACATGCACAGATCTGTTGTTTTTTTTTGTTTTTTTTTGCAGGTGCATGCGGGTCATCCAACATTTCAGCTGCCTTTCAGATTGATGAGAGTAATGCTTTTGAAAAGTGAAACACAATCTGTTGTTTTTGTCTAGCAGAGCAGGCCTGCCGATCCCACGAGAGACCGGTCCATAACTGACTGTACGCCAGGGCTTCCACAAACTATCGATTCTCTGGTGCACTTTAGCAGTAACCCAACTCCCTGCCTCCCCATCAATCATTTCTTTTCCCCCTCTCCCTATCTGCATCCCACTGCAGCATCCAAACTGGCCTTCCAGGGTACTGGGTCTAACTGGAAAGTATTGATCTTGATACGGCCCATCTGATTACATTGTGTTTTATGAGTCGGTGGATGGAGGCTTTATTGTTTTAGTTGGCCACATCTGGTTTTCTGGTGATGGACTTGATGAGGTCAGTGCAGGGGGAGAGGAACAGGGAGGAGGAGGCGGTGCAAAAAACAAAGGGAACAATAGGAGAAGGAGAAAGGGAGTGATGTGTTAGACAGGAGAGTTTAATCGATACACTAAAGCATGACATCATCATTTAGCCGGTCAGTAGGGACACCAGGCACTCTGCCAGTAACCGACAACTACCAGACCTCCATCATGAATCATTAATGTCATCCGCTCATCAATCCCTCTATGCTGCCTGAGTCCAGTCTGAAGTTACAGGCCAGGGCACCTTCAAGCTGAGCCGCGTGTTTGTCAACAACAACAAAGGATCTTAATGCTGCTATGCTAGAGATCTATAATTCATACCCTGCAAGTCACAGGTAGATGTTCAGGGCTGACATTGGAATGACTTGATGCAAGTTAGGGGAAAACTAAAGGGAAATATGTTTTTTTTCTGTAATTTGACTTTATTGTTTAAAGATAGACTTCAGATTGATGTTGTACATTTTCAATAATATAAATGTAAAAGTTTCACAAAATGTTTAAAGGAAATCTCTGGATTTAAATTTTTTTTTACAGTTTATACAAATAGTACAAGTAAATGTTTTATTTAATTACCTACAAAATGTACAAAGTGCAGTTATTCAGTAACGTCATATTTTTTTTTCTTTCTAATTTTTATATTTTTTATTTCAGTTGCCTTTCCTTGTTTGCATCTATTTGTAGCTTTAAAACAATTGATTAATATATTTATGAGTTAAACAGTTTTAAGCGTTTTAAATGTAAAAGAAATTTCATGGATCTGGTTAAGTAATAAAAAAGGAAAGACTGAGCAGTTTGTTTAGGTAACTTTAAGATATTTTCTTCACACAAGGAGATATTTTGAGTTATCCACTTTAAGCCCCATTTGAACCTCATGGCCAAATGAAAACATGAAAAACTGAAGTTTCTGGAGGTGTGTTGGGGGTGGGGTGACAAACTCACCCAAACACACGTCTGTTTTTTCTGGGACAATTTGTACTACATTTATGCCATTTCTTTAATGTCGTACTCATCATTGTACTAGACATCTGAAATCATTGACATGCTGAGAATGGATGTAACACACACACACACACACATTCACTTAATAAACATATTAGATGACAAAACAAGAGACATCTTTTAGCTCCTGTGGCTGACCTCTAGACAAAACATCCAATCTCGTCTGGAGGTCATTTATTTTAAAACAATCTCGTATGGGTGTAGACACTCAGGTACTAAAGGTAGACGACACGTACGCGCTTGTGAATGGGTAAAAGGAAGACAGGTGAAGTTAGTTAGTACTCCTCCAGTCTAGAGGTGAATTGGTCTCCTTATGAAGCATTAATGAAGTAGGTAGAACCCCTTGTAACCCAGTGCTGACGGCTGTTTTGACTTTGATTCAAATTAAATTCAAATTCAAAAGTACTTAAATAATCCCCAAGTGAAATTTTATTTTGGTGTAGCTCATATTATACAGGTTTCGTCAAAGAGCCGTTGTAGATGCTGATGGCTGTGGGCAGGAAGGATCTCCTGTAGCGGTGTGTCTTACAGCAGATCTGAAGAAGTATCTGACTGAAGACACTCTGTTGTTGTACAACAGACTCATGAAGAGGATGCTCAGGGTTGTCCATAGTGTTCTTCGTTTTATGAAGAATCTTTATTTGCACAATGATATCCAGAGGTTCCAGAGGAGCCCCCAGAACAGAGCCAGCCTTCTTTATTAGCTTGTTCAAGTCCCTGGCTCTGATGCTGCTACCCCAGCAGATGATGGTAGGAGAGATCCCGATCTCCCCGACAGACTTATAGAAGATATGCAGCATCTTGCGGCAAACATCGAAGGTCTTGAGCTTCCTCAAGAAGAACAGAGTAAGCTCTGTTCCTTCTTTTAGATGGCAGTTGCAGCTCCACTCAAGTCTGTTGTCCAGGTGAACACCAAGGTATTTATACTCCCCCATCTCATCCACTTTTTCTCCCATGAAGGAATAGTGTTTGACCTATTGTTTCTCTTAGAATCTACAATCATCTCTGTTTTATTCACATTCAAGATGAGATGATTGTTTCCACATTGTCACAAAGCAGTCCACCAGCTCCCTGTACTCAGCTTCTTGTCCATCTCTGATCCACCCTACAACTGCAGAATCATCCAAGTATAATTTGCCAGTATAATTCTGTCTTGTACTGGAAGTCTGAGGTGTACAGAGTGAAAAGGAATGGTGAGAGTACAATTCCCTGTGGTACTCCTGTTCTGCTGACTGCCTGGTTAGACTCACAACCCTTCAGTCTCACAAACTGTGGTCTCTTTGTCAGGTAGTCTTTGATCTAGGAGATTGTTGAGGACTTGTTGAATTGTCTGAAATGCACTGGAGAAATCAAGGAACCTTGCAGCCTTGCAGTGCTGCTGGCTTTGTCCAGATGACAGTGGGTTTGTTGAAGCAAGTGTGTCATGGCACCTTCAACTCCACTGTGGTAAATAAACTGCAGTGGGTCATGATATGATCTTATTTGTTCACTCCGGTGGACCAAACGGGAGTCTTCATGATGTGGGATGTCAGGGCAACAGGTCTACAGTTATTGAGGACTGATGGGTTTTCTTTGGTACCAGAACAAGATGATGATAATGACCCAAGCTTGTTTCCGTCACAGTTGATGTGAAGGTGGAAACTCAAAGCATGGTAGACATAAACAGATGTGATGTAAAAAAGTATTTTCTCCCTTAGAGATTGCATCTGTTTTTGTTATTTAACCATTGTTAATATCAGAGAAAGATAACTAAGAAATTAAGAACAGAAAATTTTCCCAAAAGTCTTTGGGGACCATGGAGGTATTTTAGATGTGGGGCGACCTTTGTGTTATTTTCGCTAGCAGTGGTTTTAGCCCATAGATACCTTTTTGTCCATTCTTTTTCCAATCTAGAACATTGACCTTAACTGAGGCACGTGGGCTCTAGAGTGCTTTAGAGGTTATTCTGGGTTCTTTGTGACCTCCTGGATGAGTAGTTGATGTCCTGTAGGAATAATTAGGGTAAGCCAGCAACTTCTAGGAAGGTTCACCACTCTTTTATTTTTCCTTCATTTCTGAATATCGGCTCTCACATTTTTTTGCTGCAATTCCCAAAGCCTTAAAGATGGCTTTGCAACTCTTTCCAGACTAACAAATGTTGATGACTTCTTGTCTTATGTGTTCTTAATTCCCTTGGATTAAAGTGTGATGTGTTGTTTTTGATGTCTTTTAGTCTACGTCATGTTGTCAGAGAGGTTCTATTTAGGTGATTTCTTGATTTCACTGGTGTTGGGACCCCAGCCATGGGTTACAGCATTAAAGGCCAGTAAGACCTTTTCTGGAATTTTCAAAATAAAATCGCATTAACCTACTTCTAGCACAGCCAGGAACAAGAAGGGAGTAACAGCGGACTTTCCATGACGTCACTGTTTGAATAAAAACCCCGCAGGCGGACCTCTTCCACGCGGGTCCCCAGCAGAACTGGAAGATGAGACAGACCCCTCTAATGTCTATTTGCTGGCAAACAGACATAACTCTTAAAACTTCATCCAAGAGTGTCATACGATCACACGATCATATGCACTAAGTTAAGTAGGAATTAATTGCTGTTTGTGTATCTGGTATTCATTCATGAATGGGGGTAATTAAGATGCAAGCGCTGCTAGACTTTCTCTCTGAGGTCTACAGAAGCAAACTGAGTTCCAGAGAGTTCTCAGTAGAGGCCCTGTCTCTACAACGCCGAGTGGAGCGGTTTGACCGGTCTGAAGGAAGGACAAAGGTACTGCAACACAGCACGCCGCTCTGCTTGCAGTTCAGCCCACAGGTATGGAGTTTAACTGCAAGTTAACCCTTTGTTTGGGTGTGTTTGGGCAGAGAAGATTAGTTTAGTGTTAAAAAAATCAAAATGTTCGTTTAATGACTTGTTTTTGTTTGTTTCCTTAAATATTATTTTACTACTTTCTTAATAATGTTACTTTAAATATTATTTTAATAAATAAAGGCAGGTAATTAAACACTGTTGAGAATTGGTCGTCTAGAAGGTTGGTTTTATTCAACAAATCATTCTTTAAAATATTATTTAATTAAAATAATGTTTCATCTGATCTTGCATCGTGAGTGGTTGAAGGTATACCAATTATTGCCTCATTTGGTTCCAAGACTAACTTAACTTCATTTCCAGATACTTCAAGATAATCCTTGGTTCTCAAACATAAACATTGCATGGTAATGTTGCATCACTCTTTCGGTCATGATTTCAACCATCTTTGATCAACTTGTTTATATTGTACATAGCCCATTAGTCTTCCTTATTCTTTCATTCTGCTTGGTAGTTTAGTTGGGTTGTTTTAGCGTAGTAAAGAGTTTGTTGATTGAAATATGTTTGACTTTGAGTTGAATTATTTTTGTAAATAAATTCTTGTATTTTAAAAAAATTGTGTGAATTCATTATGCGTGTGTGCAGAGTTTTGCTGTTCAATAATGCCAGAGCTTGGCTCATCCGTTTCAATTTTGTTCTAATACAACCACCTTATAGGGCTGGTATTCACATAACAACCCTTAACAGACTGAAATATTATTTAATAAAATATCAAAGTATTAATATTAAGTAATATATTCATAATCACAACACTGCTCTGGAAGTAATCAGGCCCAGGCGTGGCTTGTGGAACAAAACTCAGCTGTATGATGTGGTTTATCACATTTATTCATGATTTTGCAAGGGATACAGTACAAAATCCTAATTTGAAATCTGCTTTTTATATTTTCTCACATTATCTTTGCCAGATTGTTTGTTTGATGGTCTGAAAGATTTAAATGAGACAAAAAAAGCAAAAACAGACAAAATCTGGTAGGGGTCAAAGCACATTATTGCATCTACCAGAATGCAGGCTCGGTTTCCTGGAATCTTTATCATAAAATTTCTCACAATGTACTTCTTTCATGGAGATCAGTTAATTTGCAACTTTAAACTGATTCACTTGAGAAATAACTTTTTCCTCACACCCTTTCCCTGTATTAATGATAGGAAGCACACACTGAGCTGCAGGATTACGTTCATTTGTTTTTGGCTGAAAAGTTGTGTAATGGCTCCATGTCCAGATATCCTTAAAGGAATTATAGTTAAATCGTGATGGATGTAAGGTGAGACTTTGAGGATCTGGTAGCTGTCCTCTAACCACGCATAAATGATCCGGGGAAATCCTGCTAATGGAAGATAAAAGACAACTGGAGGAGCAGAAGCTGGATGAGATTACAACAACAGCATTGAAGGAGAAAGACCAACTAAAGAAGTTCATAGCATTTTGGCAGCTGTACGCAAATACAAAACCACGTTCAGGAAAAAGCAAATTTCAGCTTCAAGAAACAGACTAAGCTTCCTTAAATATAAATGCTTCACAGGTATGTTTGCAATGATCACTGTAGGTGCTTTCAGTCCACATACCATAGACTTTTCTGTCTTTTTGGAGAAACGTTATTCAAAGTAAACATTGAGGTGATGCAAATAGTAGCTGATGACTGGACCATACATCAGAGAAGTTTAACCCAAAGACATTTTATAAGTGTCAACACTAGTTTGACAATGGCTGTGTGCACTTCTGCTTTAACTTCCATTGCTTTAAGTAATTATGTTAACTTTGACTCCATGTTCTAAAACAATTTGGCTGATGATTTTCGATGTAGGAAGGAATCAACTTTGATGCTGTGCTGAAATAAATGGACGACCTGTTATGGAGCACAGGCTGCATGGCCACCTGCTAAGGAGACAGTCAGCTGAGCGAATGCAGATGCACAGAATGTGGTGTGCTTGGAGACGTAGGCTGAGTAGAAGAGCTTTTAGCTGGCTACAGCCTAGAGACCTGCAGGAAACACCTTCGATAACTGACAGGTAATTTATACCTGCAAGTAGTATAATCCAAAATATTTTTCTAATTGGCTCCAACCTCTGTTCATCCTTCCATCCAGGCAATAAAGCAGTGGGCCTGCTGTTAAATCTAAATCCATAGTTGGGTCTAGAGGGATGGCAAAGGGTTGTTGCCAATCTTAAGGAATGCCTTGCCCACCCCAGCTAATATCTCTGTTGGAAACTGAATTGAAAAGGATATTGACTTGTTACACATTTATGAGAACACTAATCACTAACGTCCGAACACATTTGAATGAGGTATGGCATGATGCTACTCCATCTCTCTTTATCTTTGTCAGCCCTGCCTTGCATGAGAGTCAGACCAGGTCAGTGGAGACTAACAGACAAATATTTTATGGAAACAGTGAATGATAAGAGAGGGCAAAACAAACTATCAATAAAATTCAGAAATAGTATACCCATTGATGTCATTACATACACATAACATTAGCTCCAGTATTTCTGGTGTTAGGTCTGTGTAATGTAGGCAACCTTGTAGTTCTTCAAATGTGGCAATGACGACATCTTGTCCTTCATAATATTTAAAAACTAATGAAAGCCCAAAATACCTCCTAAACTATTAAAGAAAATATTTTAGAAATAGCTCAAACCTTTTAAGATTATTTCAGAAATGCACTCTAATTTAAAATGTATAAAGCATCTGCTCTAAGGGACTGTATGAGAAAAATCACATTCATTCATAGCATTCTTCTTTTCACATAGTTATGGCTCTCACTAAAGAAAGCCACAATAAAGTTGCAGAGAATCTTACAAAAATGAGAAGAAGGGAGGACTTATTTCTCACCAAAGTCTAAGGAAACAGAGACAAATTTAATCAGGGACATGAATAAATAAAAGATGATAAAGATGGAAGAGGAAGAGCATCATACATTTGAGATGCAAGGTAAAGAAAGAGCATCCAAGCCTTCACAAACTACCTCCATTCAACTTGTGCCACATGGTCTATAAGGTATTATTCCACTCTATGTTAAATATGGATTAAAAACATAAATCAGAAGAAAAACCATGTTGCCAGAAGGACACTGCTAAATTTAACATTTAGATTTGTCTAAAAAGGTATTTTTTGGGATCACAATAGAACCTTGGTTAGTATGAAGCTCCTGTAAAATCTTTTGTATTTTATTCTGAACTCTGGTTATTCTCTGCAATTTTCTCCTTTTTTTAAACTGATTCTGTAAGCCTAATCACATCGGTGGTGTGTAACATTTAAACAGTTCAATGGAAAGAAATCTTACCAAATTTAGTGGCATTAATTTAAAACTCTGTGTGTAAATCTCCTAAAATCTACGGTATGTACCAAACACCAAATGACCAAACCAGGGTAAAACAGGTGTGATGTATAGTCAAAGTACACACACAAAGGAGCGCTGAGGTGGAGAACCATGTGATGATAATTGTATGATTGGTTACACTATAATGAAGTTAGATTATAATTTCTCCTTTAGTCAGAGAGCACTTACACTAAGGCTAGTGAGTGCCCTCAGAAAGAGAGGGATGCTGTAATAAAGCACATTTTCATCAAAGGTAATTAACATTATGAAGAAATTAAATAAAGCATCTATTCTATGAGTCTTATTTAAAATCCCACTCTTGTAGTGCAATCAAAACAGAATCCAATCAAAGACTGCCTTTTTGTCATCATTCGTTGGTGTAATTGGCTAAATTAAGTTAATTTTGACATTTCAATAACAGCACTAACTGTTGATAAATTACTCAATACTCTTACATTTGTGAGAGGTCACGAGGCAAACAAAGTGAATATTCTCTGATTTGATTTTAAGCTTGTGACGCATTCATCTGACAGTTGGCTGCTGGGATTGTTGAGAGCTCTGGTGACCTCTGTCAGCATTGTTTTGACCCAACCAGTTCAACATGTTGATTCAAGATACTGAATCAAGGTTTTTGAGCAGTTTTGACAAGTTACCACATGCAGTGCTAAGCTGTAACAAAAAGATTTTCCACTGTTCTGCAACTTACATTTGTCCTCACACACAAGCTGTGAAATATTTCTGATGCAGACACAGCATGCTGGTTCTCACCACCAGTGTAAAATCAGGATATACAGGTCCTTCTCAAAATATTAGCATATTGTGATAAAGTTCATTATTTTCCATAATGTCATGATGAAAATTTAACATTCATATATTTTAGATTCATTGCACACTAACTGAAATATTTCAGGTCTTTTATTGTCTTAATACAGATGATTTTGGCATACAGCTCATGAAAACCCAAAATTCCTATCTCACAAAATTAGCATATCATTAAAAGGGTCTCTAAATGAGCTATGAACCTAATCATCTGAATCAATGAGTTAACTCTAAACACCTGCAAAAGATTCCTGAGGCCTTTAAAACTCCCAGCCTGGTTCATCACTCAAAACCCCAATCATGGGTAAGACTGCCGACCTGACTGCTGTCCAGAAGGCCACTATTGACACCCTCAAGCAAGAGGGTAAGACACAGAAAGAACTTTCTGAACGAATAGGCTGTTCCCAGAGTGCTGTATCAAGGCACCTCAGTGGGAAGTCTGTGGGAAGGAAAAGGTGTGGCAGAAAACGCTGCACAACGAGAAGAGGTGACCGGACCCTGAGGAAGATTGTGGAGAAGGGCCAATTCCAGACCTTGAGGGACCTGCGGAAGCAGTGGACTGAGTCTGGAGTAGAAACATCCAGAGCCACCGTGCACAGGCGTGTGCAGGAAATGGGCTACAGGTGCCACATTCCCCAGGTCAAGCCACTTTTGAACCAGAAACAGCGGCAGAAGCGCCTGACCTGGGCTACAGAGAAGCAGCAATGGACTGTTGCTCAGTGGTCCAAAGTACTTTTTTCAGATGAAAGCAAATTCTGCATGTCATTCGGAAATCAAGGTGCCAGAGTCTGGAGGAAGACCGGGGAGAAGGAAATGCCAAAATGCCAGAAGTCCAGTGTCAAGTACCCACAGTCAGTGATGGTCTGGGGTGCCGTGTCAGCTGCTGGTGTTGGTCCACTGTGTTTTATCAAGGGCAGGGTCAATGTAGCTAGCTATCAGGAGATTTTGGAGCACTTCATGCTTCCATCTGCTGAAAAGCTTTATGGAGATGAAGATTTCATTTTTAAGCACGACCTGGCACCTGCTCACAGTGCCAAAGCCACTGGTAAATGGTTTACTGACCATGGTATCACTGTGCTCAATTGGCCAGCCAACTCTCCTGACCTGAACCCCATAGAGAATCTGTGGGATATTGTGAAGAGAACGTTGAGAGACTCAAGACCCAACACTCTGGATGAGCTAAAGGCCGCTATCGAAGCATCCTGGGCCTCCATAAGACCTCAGCAGTGCCACAGGCTGATTGCCTCCATGCCACGCCGCATTGAAGCAGTCATTTCTGCAAAAGGATTCCCGACCAAGTATTGAGTGCATAACTGTACATGATTATTTGAAGGTTGACGTTTTTTGTATTAAAAACACTTCTTTTATTGGTCGGATGAAATATGCTAATTTTGTGAGATAGGAATTTTGGGTTTTCATGAGCTGTATGTCAAAATCATCCGTATTAAGACAATAAAAGACCTGAAATATTTCAGTTAGTGTGCAATGAATCTAAAATATATGAATGTTAAATTTTCATCATGACATTATGGAAAATAATGAACTTTATCACAATATGCTAATATTTTGAGAAGGACCTGTACAGTGCCTTGTGAAAGTAATCGGCCCCCTTGAACTGGTCAACCTCTTGCCGCATTTCAGGCTTCAAACATAAAGATATAAAATTCAAATTTTTTGTGAAGAATCAACAAGTGGGACACAATCGTGAAGGGGAATTAAATTTATTGGATGTGTCAAACTTTAACAAATAAAAAACTGAAAAGTGGGGCGTGCAATATTATTCGGCCCCCTTGCATTAATACTTTGTAGCGCCACCCTTTGCTGCAATTACAGCTGCAAGTCGCTTGGGGTTTGTCTCTATCAGTTTTGAACAACGAGAGACTGAAATTCTTGCCCATTATTCCTTGCAAAACAGCTCGAGCTCAGTGAGGTTGGATGGAGAGCGTTCATGAACAGCAGTCTTCAGCTCTTTCCACAGATTCTCGATTGGATTCAGGTCTGGACTTTAACTTGGCCATTCCAACACCTGGATACGTTTATTTGTGAACCATTCCATTGTAGATTTGGCTTCATGTTTTGGATCATTGTCTTGTTGGAAGATAAATCTCCGTCCCAGTCTCAGGTCTCTTGGAGACTCCAACAGGTTTTCTTCCAGAATGGTCCTGTATTTGGCCCAATCCATCTTCCCTGTCCCTCCTGACGAATAGCAGGCACAAACCATGATGCTGCCACCACCATGTTTGACAGTGGGGATCGTGTGTTCAGGGTGTTGTTTTTATGCCAAATATATCGTTTTGCATTGTGGCCAAACAGTTCAATTTTGGTTTCATCTGACCAGAGCACCTTCTTCCACATGTTTGGTGTGTCTCCCAGGTGGCTTGTGGCAAACTTTAAATGAGACTTTTTATGGATATCTTTGAGAAATGGCTTTCTTCTTGCCACTCTTCCATAAAGGCCAGATTTGTGCAGTGTACGACTGATCGTTGTCCTATGGACAGACTCTCCCACCTCAGCTGTAGATCTCTGCAGTTCATCCAGAGTGATCATGGGCCTCTTGGCTGCATCTCTGATCAGTCTTCTCCTTGTTCGAAATGAGAGTTCAGAGGGACGGCCGGGTCTTTGTAGATTTGCAGTTGTCTGATACTCCTTCTATTTCAATATGATTGCTTGCACAGTGCTCCTTGGGATGTTTAAAGCTTGGGAAATCTTTTTGTATCCAAATCCAGCTTTAAACTTCTCCACAACAGTATCTCGGACCTGCCTGGTGTGTTCCTTGGTCTTCATGATTCTCTCTGCGCTTTGAACAGAACCCTGAGACTATCACAGAGCAGGTGCATTTATACGGAGACTTGATTACACACAGGTGGATTCTATTTATCATCATCAGTCATTTGGGACAACATTGGATCATTCAGAGATCCTCACTGAACGTCTGGAGTGAGTTTGCTGCACTGAAAGTAAAGGGGCCGAATAATATTGCACGCCCCACATTCAGTTTTTTATTTTTTAAACAAGTTTGACACATCCAATAAATTTCATTCCACTTCAGGATTGTGTCCCACTTGTTGATTCTTCAAAATAAAAATTTATTTGATATCTTTTTGTTTGAAGCCTGAAATGTGGCAAAAGGTTGAAAAGTTCAAAGGGGCCGAATACTTTCGCAAGGCACTGTACATATGTTTTTTCCTCTGTGGGAATATCCGGAAAACTGTTACTTCACCCGTTACTCTAATAAAATTTTTAAAAGAGATCTTTGTCAGTTTTGTTTGTTATCTTGTTTATGCATCAGAGCTTAAGTAGAGGAGACTGAGTATGGTTGCAACACATTTTGCTTCAGTGCCTCTCACTCACCAATTGTTTGAGCTACAAGTCTCAAACTTTAATATAAAATACCCACACATGTTCACTACAACTGACACCACTTCAAAACCCTGCATGAATACCACAGACCTTGTATGTTAACGTCAAATACATGGTGTTCCTTTGTTACAACCTACCCCATTAAAAGCGTGGGTTGTAACACATGCTGGGGAGAGCTGTGACGATTAGACAAAAGAATAAAAAACAAAAGAGGCCACATCAAAAGATATGCTTCAAAATGAGATATTTTGCAAAAAAAGAATTAACTAGAATAATGTCCATCTGTCTCTTTGTGACCAACTGCAACTCAGACACACTATGTTTAACCAAGTGGTGTGCTTGTCTCTGTGTGTGAATGGGTCCACTAGCAAAAATAACTTAAAACAATACATAGACACAAAGAACTCAAGTACAATCCACATCCAATTATTCTTAGTTTTAGGTAGGCATGGGTACCGAATTTGGTACTTTTATAGGTACCGACCAAATTCTGTCGGCACTACCGAGTACCGATTCACGTAAAATCAAACGGTACAATGTTTTGGTACCTAAACGCATCATTGTGTAGCTGAGGGAGTGGAAGACTGAGCGATTTTCCATTCCATTCCGGCACAGGATTTTTCTCAAGGCTGAAGAGTGCACAAATTTCGACAGCCTAATGGTGCGTTCACACCAAACGCGATTTCTGCAAATTTTTCGCCTCATTTGTGTGCTTTTGCCCGCTTCACATTCCGCAACAAGCGGCAACGCTTCGCCGCGTCATCAAATAGGAGGAGCTTCTATCTGCTGCTTGCTGGTTTCAACTGAACATGCTGGACATGGATTTCACGTATAATCACAGTGTTTTACCTAAAGGAGAGCCGAAAAACGCAGCCGACATCAATGTCCCTGGGTTCACCAGATTCTTCAGGGACGGGAACAGTTCGGAGAGTACCACCACCTACTCCAGGAGCTGCGCCTGGATGATGGTCGATTTCAGCAGTACTTCCGTCTATCCAGGACCCGGTTCGAAGATCTGCTGCCCCGTGTTGGGAGACGAATCGGCCTCCGGGACGCCAACTACCGGCGACCGCAGTGAAGCCAGCTCGAAGCCGGACACTGGACACTCAAGCTCCGTGGAGCCAGCGGCATCCAGCCCAAGGCCGATCCGAGTCAGGCACCCAGATTTTGGCTAGCTGCTCTCTGTTTCTCCCTCTTCTGACACGCGGTGGTTCACTAAGGACCGTCAATAAGTTTCCGAACCTAACAATCATGGAAAATCTGAGTGCCTGAATCGGATCAACCGTGAGCTAGATGCCGCTAACTCCGCAGAGCTTGAACATCCAACTTCAAACTAACTTCACCGCGGTTTACCAGCACTGTATCCCCGCTGCTGAACGCCTGTCCATCTGTCTTCGGTGAGTAAATAAATCTCAGCTCAGTAAAAAAAACAGCCGATTTTTAATGTCCACATCTCCTAAATATAAGATATTTGTGCCTAAACATAACCAGGCCAGGTCCTTTCTGTACTTGTCTCGGTAAAAGTAATTAGTTGAGTCATACAACTCTGGCTTGCCGCACACCGCCACTATGATCTGGTCCTCCATCATTGACAACTGCTTCTTCTCAGCTTTGGTCCTTCACCCTACGTCACAGCCACATCCAGTCCCTGATTGGTAGACACGACGCGAATTTAGGAAAAAGTTCAGATTTTTCAACTCGTCCATCGCGCCGCTCGCTCCCGCTTCGCTTGCCATGCCTTCCGCGCCGCGCCCTCCGCGTCCTTCGCACCGCGCCGCTCTGCTCCTGAACGCGCCTCTACATAGGGATAACATGTAAATTGGCCGCTCCTTTCGCAGAAATCGCGTTTGGTGTGAACGCACCTTTAGATCTACGGCTATAACTCCTGCATTCGGCACCGTTGGCATGCCTGCATCCGTTAGCGACTCGTCGTCTGCAGGCAGCAACATGGGAGAAGAAATGCTTGATACAACTGAGATGTTACAATACAAACAGCTGGATGTTGTTTTGATATATTCGTTAAATTTCATCTATTGAAAAATAAATGTTAAATTGAAACATTTTGAGATTTTATTATTAAACAAATTAACATTTATTACCACATAAACACACAAAAGTACCGGAAATTGGTACCGTTGAGTACTGATACCGGTACTGGGCATCGGTATCGTATTGGTTCGAATGTAAAAAAGGTACCCATCGCAAGTTTTTTGTGAAGAGATGGTTGGAACATTTTTAAAATACGCATTACAAGCCACTTCAGTACCATCAATCATGGTTCGGCTAATTGTATTAGCATCATGTGTTAAAAGCATAATATTTTGTCCATTTAGCTATAATTTGACTTTGCGTAAGTAATCTTTTATTTTATTGGTATCTAACAAAGTTGAAGGTTGGAAAAAAAAACCTTTCCTACTTCAAAATCTGTTTTTTCCTAAAATTTGCATGCACCTGTTTCTAGCCTTGAAAACCAATATGTAAGATCAAGGTGCACATAAGTAAATGCTGAAATGACCATAGGACCACTATGTCATCCCTGATTATTTAATTGTTGGTGTTACCCCTCCCCCTATGTGGCAACCATACCTGGTTTTCCCTACTTTGTAAAGGAGTTTCCAACTGAAGAAAACACAGATCCTGTAAACAATTTAGGGCCAAACTTATTTATATTTCACAGACAGTATACTGATCCAGTCTTTTTGACTGAGTTTAAAAGGAATTTTATAATTTCCTTCAAGATAACATGTTCTTACTGTGAACGCATGATGGTCAATCATATTTAAACTGACAGTAATTTAATCACATGTTCATGTACACAAAAGGTGTGAAGAGATCCTTATATTATCACGCATAAATGGTCTTACGCTTGTCATTTCTGGGCAACAGTTGCCATCATGACAGGGCGACAGAATATCAGGCTTTCTATTTGTGTGTGTGTTCTGTCACCTTTCAGTCTGAGTGAGTGTTGATTTGTGAGGGTTTCATGAGTGCCTTGGCACAGCACTGCATGAGTCTGTGTGTGCGCTTCTGGGTCAGTCAGTGCGTGTGTGTTGCTGTGCGTTCTAGTGACAAAGCAGAGGAAACACTTGAGCGTGGCTGTCGGCACTCCAACCAGGAATAGGCTGAAAGAACACCTACTCACCAGATAAGAGTCTCTTTTCCATTGAGCCCCAGACAAAAATCCCTCTGACAGCTTTGACTCAAAGATGAATCATTTTCTCCCCCAGCATTGGCTGGTGGAGAGATGACTTTTACAAACTTTATCCCATCTTCTAACTTTTATTTGAAACTGAATATACTGCAAAGGTGGAGAGATAAATGGGAATTCAGACATGCTTACAGAGAATAACCGGTGAGAGCGAAGCAGTTATGTAATAATTACATTTGATTATTGTAGTCACTGGAAAAATTACCAAACCCTTCATCAGCATTTGTGTTTTTTTAATATACTTGGTCATATGGATATTTAAAATAAATTTTAACAATACAAAATTTGAGTTGTATAATTAAACAATAAAAAAGCGAGCAAAGACAATTTTACTAGATTTTTTGTATATTTCTTTTTTTTTTTATATATATAATTTGTATCTTTGTCTGTAAAATATAAATAAAAAAAATCTAATATCTGGTGAGGACTAAACCAGTCCACCACCAAGTGGAGTATAAAGATATATACAGGTCCTTCTCAAAATATTAGCATATTGTGATAAAGTTAATTATTTTCCATAATGTCATGATGAAAATTTAACATTCATATATTTTAGATTCATTGCACACTAACTGAAATATTTCAGGTCTTTTGTCTTAATACGGATGATTTTGGCATACAGCTCATGAAAACCCAAAATTCCTATCTCACAAAATTAGCATATTTCATCCGACCAATAAAAGAAAAGTGTTTTTAATACAAAAAACGTCAACCTTCAAATAATCATGTACAGTTATGCACTCAATACTTGGTCGGGAATCCTTTTGCAGAAATGACTGCTTCAATGCGGCGTGGCATGGAGGCAATCAGCCTGTGGCACTGCTGAGGTCTTATGGAGGCCCAGGATGCTTCGATAGCGGCAATTAGCTCATCCAGAGTGTTGGGTCTTGAGTCTCTCAACGTTCTCTTCACAATATCCCACAGATTCTCTATGGGGTTCAGGTCAGGAGAGTTGGCAGGCCAATTGAGCACAGTGATACCATGGTCAGTAAACCATTTACCAGTGGTTTTGGCACTGTGAGCAGGTGCCAGGTCGTGCTGAAAAATTTAATTTTCATCTCCATAAAGCTTTTCAGCAGATGGAAGCATGAAGTGCTCCAAAATCTCCTGATAGCTAGCTGCATTGACCCTGCCCTTGATAAAACACAGTGGGCCAACACCAGCAGCTGACACAGCACCCCAAGACCATCACTGACTGTGGGTACTTGACACTGGACTTCTGGCATTTTGGCATTTCCTTCTCCCCAGTTTTCCTCCAGACTCTGGCACCTTGATTTCCGAATGACATGCAGAATTTGCTTTCATCCGAAAAAAGTACTTTGGACCACTGAGCAACAGTCCAGTGCTGCTTCTCTGTAGACCAGGTCAGGCGCTTCTGCCGCTGTTTCTGGTTCAAAAGTGGCTTGACCTGGGGAATGCGGCACCTTTAGCCCATTTCCTGCACACGCCTGTGCACGGTGGCTCTGGATGTTTCTACTCCAGACTCAGTCCACTGCTTCCACAGGTCCCCCAAGGTCTGGAATCGGCCCTTCTCCACAATCTTCCTCAGGGTCCGGTCACCTCTTCTCGTTGTGCAGCGTTTTCTGCCTCACTTTTTCCTTCCCACAGACTTCCCACTGAGGTGCCTTGATACAGCACTCTGGGAACAGCCTATTCGTTCAGAAATTTATTTCTGTGTCTTACCCTCTTGCTTGAGGGTGTCAATAGTGGCCTTCTGGACAGCAGTCAGGTCAGCAGTCTTACCCATGATTGGGGTTTTGAGTGATGAACCAGGCTGGGAGTTTTAAAGGCCTCAGGAATCTTTTGCAGGTGTTTATAGAGTTAACTTGTTGATTCAGATGATTAGGTTCATAGCTCGTTTAGAGACCCTTTTAATGATATGCTAATTTTGTGAGATAGGAATTTTGGGTTTTCATGAGCTGTATGCCAAAATCCTCCGTATTAAGACAATAAAAGACCTGAAATATTTCAGTTAGTGTGCAATGAATCTAAAATATATGAATGTTAAATTTTCATCATTACATTATGGAAAATAATTAACTTTATCACAATGTGCTAATATTTTGAGAAGGACCTGTACACTCACCGGCCACTTTATTAGGTACACCTGTCCAACTGCTCCTTAATGCAAATTTCTAATCAGCCAATCACATGGCAGCAACTCAATGCATTTAGGCATGTAGACATGGTCAAGATCTGCTGCAGTTCAAACCGAGCATCAGAATGGGGAAGAAAGGTGATTTAAGTCACTTTGAATGTGGCATGGTTGTTGGCGCCAGACGAGCTGGTCTGAGTATTTCAGAAACTGGTGATCTACCATCTATAGGGATTACAGAGAATGGTCTGAAAAAGAGAAAAGATCCAGTGAGCGGCAGTTCTGTGGGCGCAAATGCCTTGTTGGCTACAGCAGCAGAAGACCACACCGGGTACCACGCCTGTCAGCTAAGAACAGGAAACTGAGGGTACAATTTGCACAGGCTCAACAAAATTGGACATTAGAAGATTGGCAAAATGTTGCCTGGTCTGATGAGTTCCGATTTCTGCTGCGACATTCGGATGGTAGGGTCAGAATTTGGCGTCAACAACCTGAAAGCATGGATCCATCCTGCCTTGTATCAATGATTCAGGCTGCTGCTGGTGTAATGGTGTGGGGGATATTTTCCTGGCAAAACTTTGGACCCCTTAGTACCAATTGAGCATTGTGTCAATGCCACAGCCTACCTGAGTATTGTTGCTGACCATGTCCATCCCTTTATGACCACAGTGTACCCATCTTCTGATGGTTACTTCCAGAAGGATAACGCGCCATGTCATAAAGCACGAATCATCTCAGACTGGTTTCGTGAACATGACAATGAGTTCACTGTACTCAAATGACCTCCACAGTCACCAGATCTCAATCCAATAGAGCATCTTTGGGATGTGGTGGAACGGGAGATTTGCATTAAAGCAACCTGGCCTTCCAGAACACCTCAGCAGAACCAAATGCTGTTTTCCTCTTCTCCATGTCACGCTGCACTGATGCAGTAATTCACAGAAGAGGAGCCCTGACCAAATATTGACTGAGCATATTGTACAGCACATGGAGATACTTTTTAGTTGGCTAACATTTCTGTATTAAACATCCATTTTTCATTGTTATTAAATATTTAAATTCTCTGAGAAATTGAAATTCAGGTTTTTATTAGCTGTAAACTATAATCATTTAAAACAAAAATAAACACTTGAATTATCACTGTGTGTAATGAGTCTACATTATATGCCAGTTTCAGTTGATTTAGTAAAAGAAATTAACTTCTTAGTGTTCGTAATTCCTTAAATTACAATTGTCCGCATAATTTGTACAGTATAATATCTATGCCTGGTTTACAGAGTTTGAAGGAAAACTTACATTTGAAATGTTGTAAAACACAATTTACTTTAGGAGAACCAGCTCATTGCTTTAACAGGAAGCTCTGTGGATCACGTTATGCTGGATATTAATGGCCAAACGGTCTATTTTCAGGTTGAGTGCTGCAACCTGAGACGGCTGGCAGCTGTGTGGACCTGGGCTGGGCTGTGGATCGTGAGCAGACAGACAGGAAGACAGATTGGACACCAGGGTTTAGGTGTCCATTGGTGTGTTGGAGCATGCTTCTGGCATGTGCCCCTGAGGGCAGGAAGTGGACATGGACACCCGAGTTGTCTGATATGCGGAGAATCTGTCGCCTCCGATCACATGGTGGAATCTGTTGGGTCGGGCCAAGGACAGGCCAAGACTTTCCCACAGTAAGAATTAGTCAGAGTGAAACAAACAGGCACAGTCAGGCATGCAGGTTCAGCAAACAAGCTCTGATTAAAGAGATTTAGATATGAAAATTGGCCTGTTTAAATGAAATAACTGTCAAACATGGGGGAAGCTAAAGTCTGATTGATAATATTCTGATAATCTGAAGCATAATTGAAGTATTTTAGCTTTAAATCAGACTGATTCTTTAGGAATATTCCTAAACCCCTAACAGATTAGATTTACACCACTATCAAGATGTTTTTTATGTAAAATATCTATTTCTCAGATAAACTCAAGGACTTCGTGTTCATGTTGGTCTGAGAATAAAAACAAGTAAAAAATACTGACGCTGCTGCCTCTATATTGAGACTCAAGGCAACAAGAATAACCTCTAAAAGCTTCACTGGAACAGATGAATGATGCTGGTTTTGCTGTGCCCCCGTCACACTATTGCATATCTGCTGACTGACTGATTAACTTAGAAAAATAACATTTTCAGTTTCACCCCTCACCCAAGTGAACCAGCCCTCAGGCAGGAGGTAGCGGACCTTCAGAGAATCCCGAGGAGAGTTAATAGCCAGAAGGATGCGGGTCCTGACAACATTCCTGGACATCTGCTTAAGGAGTGTGCAGAGCAGCTGGCCCATGTTCTCACAGACATCTTCAAGACCTTGCTGGATCAGGCCATTGTTCCATCACGTTTCAAGTCTGCCACCATCATTCCAGTGCCTAAAAAAGCATCTATAGCAGCCTTAATGACTTCCGCCCAACAGTACTCACCCACATTGTGATGAGGTGTTTGTAGAAGCTGGAGAATGACCACGTCACTTCCTGGCTGCCACCTTTGTTGACCCCTTGCAGTTTGCTTACCACTCCAACCGCTCTAGAGGATGCTAGATCCTCTGTTGTCCACCTGAACCTTTCTAACTTGAAGATGAAGAACACCTATGTTCTGATGCTGTTCGTGCACCTTAGTTTGCTTTAAAACGTTGTTTAACTCGGGCCCAGATGATTACCACAGATCCAAGGCACCCACACCATGGACTGTCCAGCCTGCTGGCCTCAGGCAGGAGGTTTTGGAGCTAATATGATGTTTTGCTCATGTTACAGCATTTTTTTGTGCGTGTGAATGACTATAAAAGTCTGCCTATATATCTATCCATCTATTGGGAATTATTAGGAAGTCAATAATTGGGTCACTGATGATTTGTTAAAAATGTCTTATCACTGGACTTTTTTTCATTCCCTGAAAAAATGTCAAATTAAAAGGATAGATTTTCCAGTTTTTTTCAGTGTGAGATGATGCTACTGCTCTAAAAAGAGGGACTTATTTAAAGTTTTTGTTTTTAATACATCTTTACCAGGAGGGACAAAAATGTTGAGGGCACTTTATATTCAATAATATCACAACAATATGAAAAACAGTCCTCCTTTAGTCTCTCTTTTCTAAATAGACTAGATTTAGGACTGTCTTAGTGGTACTGCAGGAATCTCTTCTTCACTTAAAAGGGATTCCTCTCTGCAGGATCATCTCTGTGATGATGAAACTAATCTGTGTGAGCGAGTGAGCATGCACATTTGCACAGATGCAGATGCCTCAGATGCGGTGCTGTAAAGCTCACATTCACCAGTAAGCATCACTGACATGAAGCTTGGACCACAACACTACCGGGGCATTTGCAGCTCATTATTTTTCTCCACACTTACACACACAGACTCTCATTTCCTCCTGCAGGAAATGAGTTGTTGACATCCTCATTCTCAACGCCGCATCTTCAGCTCTCCCCACAAATAACTGACAATAATTAGGTGAGATACACATACAAAGAGTTTCAGAACGAGACAAGGATATAAAGGATGAGAAGAAGGAAGCAGAGCGCAGGGGGATGAGTTAGTCAAAGAGATTTTGAATAAAACCAAAACACCTTGTGAGCCCATAATGAGATTACAATGTGGAAAGAACATTTATGATTATTTTGAATCTGCCAGAGAGCTTTGAGTCCTAAATCGTGTGTACTTCTAAATAATGAAGCACTTTAGATGCAGCCTGCACACGTTTGCTATGCATGAACAACAGAGACAGCCTGATAAAACAGAAATGTAATTTAAAATGATATCCTTCCACTGTACAACTTGTTCACACTTAACAGTTTAGGTTTGCATGTAAATCTAAGGCGGCTAAAATACTGAGCAAAAGTTTTCAAATGTCTTTAGGACCAAAGGTTCCCAAATCTGGACCTGGTGCACTATGATGCAAATAGTTTATGCTGATGTTTGTGAAGAGTTACATCATATTAGCTTACATGGTGGAGGGATTAGGTTCACTTTAATGGCTCCCTTTGGTTGCAGTTTCTGTTCAGACTAAATAAATACTCACTTTCCAATAATATAAAGAACTGAGCTGGTTTATATAACATGGAAAATTCAAACCAATTCAATTCAGCAGCAGAATTGTATGTTGATTTATGCAGTGGATCAAATAATAGCAATTATTTAAGATATTCTTGTCAAAACAACTGTATATTTTTTTAGTTTACAGTCCTCTGAAAAAGTATTAAGTCATTAAGTCTCATTTATTGTATATTTTCCCTCTAAGCCACCAGGCATTCTTGCAATGTTTTAAAGTGGTCTTTGTCAAAATATATTATTTCTTTTTTTATGATCTCTTGAAGTTTTCCAATAATAGATGTTTTAACAAATTTTCAAACCAGCATTTAACTATTGTCTGAGGAAAGCTTTAAGGTGGCACAGTGGTAGAGCGTGTGACCCATGTATAGAGAGGCTTCGGCCCTTGACATGGCTGTCCCCTGGTTTGAGTCCCAGCCAAGGTGACCTGTGCTGCACATCTTTCCTGTCTGCCTACTTTCAAAGAAAAATGACCAATAAAAAGCCACTAGTGCCACAAAACAAATCTTAAAAAAAAATAAGAATAGCAAAAGGAAAACTTACTGTGGGTGCTGCAGAAGAAAACCCAACAAGGAAAACCAACCAAGCAATCAGGTAGGAACAGAAGAATCCAACAGATGACTGAAAAGAATCACCTCTCCTCTGTGTAAACGCAGAGGAGAGGTAATTGTAGAACAAAGAACAGGTGAGTCTAATTAGCTGGAAGTACTGCAGCTCTGAGGGAGCATGACCGGGAGGAACAGAAGGAAAATGGCTGAAGTGATTCAGATTGAACACAGAAAAAAAGCAGCAGGGCCTGCAGAAAAACTTGGACAATATTGAAACAGAGAAAAATAATTAAATATAACAACAGATAATGAAAATTAAAACATTCACAACTTTGTTACCAGAAGTCTGTCTCATAGGGATAATTACTTTCCAAAATCTTTTGTTAAATCAATGAAAAACATTGAGATAACTGTTTCAGGAGATAGCTTTTTAGGCATAATAAAATATGATTTTATGGTTAGAAGCTAGGACTGGACAGAAATGAATAGAAAAGCATCCAAGCCCAAAGAAAACCTTAAAAAAAGATCTAATCGTGAAGAACCACCAAAGATTAAATGTGTGTTAACTGTCCAAAGTGACCCCACCTCACCTTACAGAATAAGAGGAGGGTGGATGGAGGGGGGATGGATGGATGGATGAAATAATGCATGGATTGGTTTTGCACCAATATATTGTTACCTGTTATCCAGAAAAGACCACAGGTTTTGCTTAATATATTTTTGGTATCTAGAACAATGACAGAGTGATATTTATCCAATATTGGGTTTCTAACATCATCAGCTCTATTTTAAAGCATTATGGTGAATCAACAGATATCAGTGAGTCTTCCTGAAGAACACAGCTTGAGGTGTCATTGGCATGCAAAGCACAAGGTAGAAGCAGGATTTCAAGGTCTCCAGTGACTTATGGCAGCTTCTCCAAGGATCTTAGCACTGCATTTGGGGAAGGGGCAAATGAATCACATGAAAACTGATAATTATGTGTAGCATGTATCCTCCTGTGCCTTAAGTATACTTCAGAGGGAACCCTACTGCATTATTTAAGGCAACTCAGTGTAGCTCAAGGCTTCATTCACAGAGCTAAGCAAGCTTTCCGTAATCTAGGACTGGAGAAGCTTTCTTAGCTTCCAAGAAAGAAGAGTTTATCAGTGAAATTCTTCAAATCTTTATTTACTCTCACAGAATGAGCTGGAGAAGGATGTCTGGGATTTCCTCATTGACTTATTACCTGTGACCCAATCTGATACTGAAAGACAATAAATAGGTAGAACAACCCAGATTTTGTCTAGTTGAATTGTTTTATAAATGGTGGTGAAGATTCACCAAAAGTGTCGCAAACACTGGAAGCCCCATGAGAACCTTCTTTTTTCTCTTGCAGGTGTAGTTATTGTTAAATATAAAAAAGGACCTTCAGCTATTCATGATGCAGTTTCTCAAGCTTCAAAGTTCAAGTATCACCTGCTGTATGGATCAGTGGAAGTAGTTCTGTTATTCATTTAACTCTCATTTATTCAGAAAGTTAACAATTTATTAACTCATGATTATCATAATTTTACCAGACTGTATTTGCAAAAACATCTGTTTTTCTAATACAGTAAATAAGATGCAAATTTGATTTCTGATATGTCTGTTGTTAGCCCAGTGCTCCAAAGCAACAAGTGGATGCTCCTTTTCTTACTGAAGCATGCTCCAGCAGGGAGTATTTATTTGCACAGAAGACTGAAGTCCTCGGCCTCCCTGCTGTTGGCTGCTTTAATAACCAAGACCCAGTCTGAAGTACTCAGCCTCTCTTCATTTGATTTGGCCTCTGTACACTGCTGTTCTGGTCAGTGGCAGTTTACAGAGCTCATTGAACTAACTGAGCTGCATGAGTGTTATTCAAGTGCCTATCCCTGGTGGCTGATACTTCTTCAGGACATCGTCACATCAGCATTACTTTGTTTTAATGAGCTCAATATGCCCAAATCTGTCATTTAACTCAAACATGTGTTGGATGAGAAGATTTGACATTTATGCCACAGAATACCAAACATAATTAGAACCGATTCTTCACCCTACTGCACCCGCCCACAACAGTTTAAAATATCTCTATCTCTTTGTGTAAATGTGCAGTACAAACAGACAGGCCTTCACAGTAAGAGGAAAGGGTGAAGAGATCTGTCAAACAGGTCAGGAACAGCTTTGACTGTTATGATCCTTAGATGTTTGAGTTTTTTTCATGTCTCAGTTTTTTTCATTTATGTTCTCTCAATGTTGCCATTTTAGTTTATTCTTTTGTGTTTTAGTTTCTGTCTGTTTTTAGGTTCTTTTCTCATATAGATTTTGTCTGTTAGATTTTCCTAGGGTTTTATTTATCTCCATTCAGGTCCTTTGTGTTAGTCTCCTCCCCTCAGTTCATCTGCCCTCCTCTGTCTCAGCTGTCCCACATCATCACCTGATTGTTCACACCCTAAGCTGTCTGGCTGTCATAATTCATAGCTGGTTTCTTATGTTGGGCTGCCTTATGTTCTGTTGCTCGGTTTCTCTGTCTTTTGCTACCTGTGTTCCCAGACCTGTGCTCCCTGCGATCCCCCCTGTCATCTGTCCTATGTTTTTCCATTCAGTTTGCACTTAGGTCCATTACTAACTGAGACGACCATGTCATTGACAGCCTGGCATGTATACAGCGCTGCTTAGACATTTACACCCATTATTGGCATGAATGTCATGGTAATTCTGGACTTTTTTTGACGCATTAGAACCATTTAAAAATACAATATATGTACACTAACTATTGGGTCACTTGCCAAACATACACACATTGACTTTAATTACATGTTTAAAGTAGTCATAAGTAGTCAGTACCTTACCTAAGATAGAAGTTTTAGACATTTTTATTTGGAGAAACAGAAATTGTCAAACAGCAGTAAGGCTCATAGCTAATCAAAAAGGGACCCCCTTCAAAGCAAATGTATTCCTTACAAACAAGTAGAAATCTATGCATAGAAAACTCTAGTAACTGATTTTGTACATCTACATTTTTGCATTCAATTCAATTCAATTCAAAGATACTTTATTGATCCCTGAGGGGAAATTAGAATTCCAGTACAACCCATCCAAACATACATCATGACACAAGACAAGGGGGGACGGGTCACCGAGGCTTTGCTGCCCACTCACAGGCGCTGCCCTTGCTAGATGAGAAAAGAGGCCACATTAGGTAAGTAGAGGGAAAAAAATCATATTTCACACTTTATCCTTAGCAGGATACAGTTTGAGATTGCAAAAAACCTCAGCACAAAGAAGCAACAGTTGACAAAACAACATCATGCCGGGAACGGTGAAGGTGGTGTGAGGGGGTGCATATGTTTATCTTGAGCATGTGTGTGTGTGCTTGTGAGTGTGTGCAAGTAAGTCCATGAAGCACTGTCACAGAGGCCATTGTCCTTGATGGTTCGTTGGAATGTTCATCAACCAGCCACAAAGTTCTGAGCAGGTCCACAGATGTTCTCAGGGAAGGGAGGGTGCAGAGGGAGCAGAGCGTCATGTTTACATATCTTCCAGGAAAAGTTGAAGATAGCCAGCCATCAAGGCCGTGCAGGGGAGCCAGTTTCAGAAAAACACTAATTATTTGGGTTAGGCTGACTCTTAATTTTCCGTCAGCCTTGAGAGTCTCGCTGGTGCTTCTCAAAGGCGAATCCAAACAGCCAAATTCCTGGTCTTTCGCTAGATCCGAGCGAACAACTTTCTCCAAGATTTATCCCATTTCACCCCTGAGTCCAGGAACCGCAACCTGCCTCCGATCCTAAGGATCACATCCAGTCTGCGATTCAGCTCACGTAACATCTCAGTCTGTGTGTTGATCGCTCTGAAGATCCCATCACACATGCCAGGCAGCCTTACAATGGCCAGAACAGCTGCTGACACTCTCCGAATTTCTCAATATGCCAGGTAACCGCTGACTCCAAAAAGCAGAAATCCTGATATCAAACATCCAATTATATACACATCTTCCACATCCTCAACTGACATTATCGACAAACACACAATCCTCCACTTCTGCCAGGAGTCCATCGTGTATCCAGAGAAAAACGTCCAGTCCGGACAAGTTGGGCTCTCCTTCACCCTGTCTTCTCCTCGAGAAAATTTGATCAATTGCATTGAGAGGCCAGCTGACCAAATCCATAACTAAGAATTTGGAAGATATGCAAAAAGAGGCTCCAAAGACAAGACACAGAGCTGAAGCAGGGCAGATATGGGAGGGGGTGGGAGAGAGAGCAGAAAGAAAGAAGAGACCATTGTTTAGTTTGTCAAAACTAAATAACATCCATGTTACAACACAAATGCCCGTAAGAAGTTATCTTTGTAGATTTAAGGAAGGTCCATAATTTATGAGAACAAGGAACAATGCATTTTGGTAGAAACGGACCGACTGTGAAACTTTGGCATCCCTGCTGAATAGACATTGATGTTGAGTCCTTGTCAACTCGTGGCAGCCAACACTTACAGGGGTTGGACAATGAAACTGAAACACCTGTCATTTTAGTGTGGGAGGTTTCATGGCTAAATTGGACCAGCCTGGTAGCCAGTCTTCATTGATTGCACATTGCACCAGTAAGAGCAGAGTGTGATGGTTCAATTAGCAGGGTAAGAGCACAGTTTTGCTCAAAATATTGAAATGCACACAACATTATGGGTGACATACCAGAGTTCAAAAGAGGACAAATTGTTGGTGCGCGTCTTGCTGGCGCATCTGTGACCAAGACAGCAAGTCTTTGTGATGTATCAAGAGCCACGGTATCCAGGGTAACGGCAGCATACCACCAAGAAGGACGAACCACATCCAACAGGATTAACTGTGGATGCAAGAGGAAGCTGTCTGAAAGGGATGTTTGGGTGCTAACCCGGATTGTATCCAAAAAACATAAAACCACGGCTGCCCAAATCACGGCAGAATTAAATGTGCACCTCAACTCCTGTTTTCACCAGAACTGTCCGTCAGGAGCTCCACAGGGTCAATATACACGGCTGGGCTGCTATAGCCAAACCTTTGGTCACTCATGCCAATGCCAAACGTTGGTTTCAATGGTGCAAGGAGCGCAAATCTTGGTCTGTGGACAATGTGAAACATGTATTGTTCTCTGATGAGTCCACCTGTACTGTTTTCCCCACATCCGGGAGAGTTACGGTGTGGAGAAGCCCCAAAGAAGCGTACCACCCAGACTGTTGCATGCCCAGAGTGAAGCATGGGGGTGGATCAGTGATGGTTTGGGCTGCCATATCATGGCATTCCCTTGGCCCAATACTTGTGCTAGATGGGCGCGTCACTGCCAAGGACTACTGAACCATTCTTGAGGACCATGTGCATCCAATGCTTCAAACATTGTATCCTGAAGGTGGTGCACCAATACACACAGCAAGACTGGTGAAAGATTGGTTTGATGAACATGAAAGTGAAGTTGAACATCTACCATGGCCTGCACAGTCACCAGATCTAAATATTATTGAGCCACTTTGGGGTGTTTTGGAGGAGCGAGTCAGGAAATGTTTTCCTCCACCAGTATCACGTAGTGACCTGGCCACTATCCTGCAAGAAGAATGGCTTAAAATCCCTCTGACCACTGTGCAGGACTTGTATATGTCATTCCCAAGACGAATTGACGCTGTATTGGAAGGAGGCCCTACACCATACTAATAAATTATTGTGGCCTAAAACCTGGTGTTTCAGTTTCATTGTCCAAACCCTGTTTGTATTTTGGCTAATACAGATGCCGTTCATCTTCGCTGTACAAATGTATTTAATCTTTGCTGTTGTAATTTGTCTCATTGTTGGAAAGAAATAATAAATTTCAATGTGTTTCAACTCAGTTTTTTTATACAGCCATTTTACAACTTTTGTCTCGAGGAACTTTACAGAAGAAACAGATCAAACGTTATACAGAAATATATAGTCAAGTCATTTTAATCCAGTCATGTAGACAGATTCAAATATCTACATCCCTACATCCAAATGTGATGTTCATTATAAAATAGTGCAGTCGTGCTTAGTTTGTTATGCCAGTTACTAAATGCTTTTCTAAGGAAACCCAGAAGATTGCATCAAGCCACTGACTTTGCAGGAATCCTTCCTCTTGAATCTATATGTGGCAATAATGCACAATAAATTGCATTGCGTCAACTTTACAGCAATTCCTCATAATGAGCATGCATGTGGTGACAGTGGAAAGGAAAAGCTCCTAGTAGCAATCAGAGATCTCCAGCAGAAGCAGACATCTGTGAGCAGCCATCTGGTGCAACCACCTGGAGTTTTGAGAAGACAGAACAGACACAAATATCAGAGAAGCGAGGGTCCACGGGTACTTTCTGTGTAAAAGAAAAAGTAAATAGTTAATGACAGTAGTTATTTCTTTATTGGCTACATCTAGGAGAGAAACATAACTAAACATGTAAGCTCTGAGCTCTGACAAGCTATGGGATGAAAATGAAGAACATACAGTTAGTCGCATGAATAGCTCCTTTAATTGCTTTGTTTAGGAGAAAGAGAGGGTTAAACTCAAAAACACAGAGCCAAATGTATCATATATAGATAGAGAACATGAAGTTATTAGCAGCAATAGCTCAGCTGATGCCCCCTCCAAAACATTGGCACAGCTAAACGTAAATGGTGGGCCAGATGTAACTTTTATTACGAGAAAAAAACAGAGAGAATATAAAGTTAATGTCAACAATAACTGCAGATGGTGCATAATTGGAGAGTGATAGGAGAAAGTAGCAAAGTGAGAAAAAGTAGTCATTATGTCCTCCAGCAGCCTAAAGCTAAGTATAAACTTGACGCATTGAACAGGGTTCGGGTGCCAACAGTGACAGAATCACGCTCTCCCCGTCCCCTGCGTGAGGGCCCCTCGCACTGTCGCGGTCACTGGTCATGCACCTCTATTCAGAATGAACGAAGTTGAAGGTGCAAACATTTCACTCCCAAATAAATAACTTCTTCTTGAACAGAAAGAAGAGAGTAACATAAAAGAAAAACAAGAAATAAAAAAGGTAGGAATTCGAGTTAAAGTTAGCTTGAATCCATTAACACGTTTTTTGTAGCTTTTTTGTATCTAGGTACAGTTTTAGATCCTTTACGAAGGAGTAAAAAAGCTTTTTCCTCTTCATTGTTTTATGAATCTGAAACTTCGCAAGAAACAGAATCACGTTAAGAAATGTTTTCCATAGTGCACACAGCCATTTTGTTGTTACATGAAGCGTTTCTTCTGCCTTTTCCTACATTTCCACTGGTTATCTAGCATACTGCCCCCTGTGTTTTTGGAGAATACTGCAGCAACGTCAGCGTCAAGTATAAATGCCTACAGCGCTTATTTAGGCTCTTGCACCGTCAACGGAGTCCTGCGTGACACCCCGAAGTGCGACTATAACTGAGCCTTAAGCAGCATAACTACAGAGATGGCTCAAGATACGCCAAACCACTCTATTTATAAGCTTTTTTTTTAAGAAGGAAAGGTTTAAGCCTTTAGTCTTAAAAGTAAACAGGGTGTCTGACCTTACAGACTAATACTAGGAGCTGGTTCCATAGGAGAGGAGCCTGATAACTAAAGGATCTGCCTCTCATTTTACTTTTAGAAACTATAGGAACCACCAGTAAACCTGCAGTCAAAGTTTGAAGTGGTCTGTTGGGAACATATGGATCATTAAGATCTCTACTTTATGGTGGAGCTTAAATATTGAGGGCAGTTCTTTAAATGTAAGGACGATTTCAAATTCTTTTCAGGAAAAACCAGGAGCAAATTAAGAGAAATTAAAAATACTTTTCTTATTCGAACTCCAATAAGCTGAAAGCTTTTTTATTAAATGTTTTTGGTATTCAGGTGTAAATCATTACAACACAATATTCATTATTTTGGCAATATTGCGAAGTTGAAAGAAGAAAGTCATATAAATCTGTTTAATACAGCATTTAAATGGCATGTCCTGCTTACAGATAACACCAAGGTTCTATACATTATTACCCGAGTTCAAGTTAATGGCAGCCAGAGTAAGTGACTAAGTACACTTTCTTTCCAAAAGTTCCAAACTGTTTACTATAATTTCTGCCTACTGCAGGTGAGGTGTTGCCTAATGATGGTTACTTTACTGGACCTCACTGAAAAAGGATTTGAACTATTTCTTTAACATGTCCAGATGTAGAAACATGCACCCTGATAGCAGTGATTCTGGTGTTGTTGGTACCACTCACCTCGCCGACAGTTCAACTTCCTTTTTGTTCGTGGTTACCATGGCAGCAGTCAGGGAGAACTCTGTTATGATCAAACTGATCAGCCTGCAAAAAATTATTTTTATCTCCACTTCCCCATTTTAATGCCTCACACAGCCAGAGGACTGAGTGTCCTCGCGAGTTTCACGCTACAGCTTGAGTGTGCAGCAAATTTTCAAGAATGTGAGAGGAGCTGAAATAAAGAAGAAAAAGGATAATTGGTAGATTGTTACATGCAAAAAATCAAAATATCCACTCAGGCCTCGATTTGCACAAGCAGGTAGACATGAACACAGTGAAAAAGTAGCGACTGTAACAGATCGTGCGAATAAAAAGGAAGTGTGGTTTTATTTGTGTGTTTAAGTAGCACAAAACCTTTATTTAGAAGAATGACTCAGCTTATCAATTGGTTCACAAATGAGTAATCCTATCTTTCATTCTACTGTAAAGAGTACAGCCTTACTGTTAAAACATTGTCAGAATAGATTTTCTAAGAAGAACATCTGTAAAATTGAAACCATTAATGAATTAATCTAAATAGTATCACTCGGAGCCCTGAGTCAGATATGAAGTACCTAATTTGAACAGAAAATACATAAATGAGTCACTTATTCTTTAACACATCAGATCAGCCCTGCACCTCATTTTTATTCAGATACGCAAGCAGAAAAAGCGAAGCATGTGAACATCCTGCACATCGTTTTCTAGGTCAGGTGCAGGACATGAGAGCAAAACTAGTGCAGAATTTGGACTGGAAAAAGCCCAGCAGATTTAAACATTGCCTCTGTTAAGTTCTTTAAACTGTAATAGGCTGTGATTCAGACCACGGAGCACAGAACCTTTTTTCTTTCATTTTACACACATTCTGTTATTAAGATGCCAAATGTACATCAATTTGATACTGAAAAGAGTTTCTTATGAATTTGCCTAAAGGGGACATATCATTCAAAATCCACTTTTTTAGCCTTTAAATACATTTTGTTGTGTACTTGGAGTCTGTAGGAGTGCAGAAAAGTTGAATTTAGTCTCTCCAGGCGTTGTGGAGGTATATTTATATCCTGTTTGGGTCATATTTTTTCAGTCTGTTCAGTTTTCTCTATCATTTATTAAGTTTTTTGACCTGTTACGTCACAGTATTTGCTGCAGAACAGCTAAACTAGATCATGGACCTCCGGCTCACGTATCCGCCATTTTTATTTCTTGCCGCGATTTTGTAGTCCAAGCTCAAGTATGCCGGCGCTGCAAGACGATAAGTTTGGTTAGTTGATAGTGATAAGTTGTTGGGTGTATTAACCCACACAATTCATTACACTGTCCCCCAGCATAAGAACCTTCTCAAGTGCCTGCTTAAATTCTATTTTTTAAGGAAATGTTCCCACCTCAGTGTGGAAATTAATATTCTCTCACTGAAAGGACGAGTGCTTCAGCAAACTCCGCCAGTATCAAGAAGGATTTGCTGAAAGACTTCATCTGATTAAGGGGTCAGTTCCTTCTGTCTACAGAAACAATGGACACAGCAAAGCCGTAAGCTGCAAATAACGTTAAAACGACAACTAACTTTATTTTAGACATTAATTTATTGTGTGTTTATATGAAGTCCTGGCCATTGTTTTGATAGCAGTGGCATTGTGCCTTTTGCTTATGTTAGTGCTGTGTGCATTGATTGCCAAGCATTTTTGATGCAAGCATTTTGGAGACCTCTACCTCTTTAGAAATTTTGTACTTTCCTCCAAAATCTGCTGCATCAGGTAAATGTGTTGCTAAATACACTGCTCAAAAAAATAAAGGGAACACTTAAACAACACAATATAACTCCAAGTAAATCAAACTTCTGTGAAATCAAACTGTCCACTTAGGAAGCAACACTGATTGGCAATCAACTTCACATGATGTTGTGCAAATGGAAAAGACAACAGGGGGAAATCTTTGGTGATTAGCAAGAAACACTCAATAAAGGAGTGGTTCTGCAGGTGGGGACCACAGACCACTTCTCAGTACCTATGCTTTCTGGCTGATGTTTTGGTCACTTTCGAATGTTGGTGGTGCTTTCACACTCGTGGTAGCATGAGACGGACTCTACAACCCACACAAGTGGCTCAGGTAGTGCAACTCATCCAGGATGGCACATCAATGCGAGCTGTGGCAAAAGAAGGTTTGCTGTGTCTGTCAGCGTAGTGTCCAGAGCCTGGAGTCGCTACCAGGAAACAGGCCAGTACACCAGGAGACGTGGAGGAGGCCGTAGGAGGGCAACAACCCAGCAGCAGGACCGCTACCTCCACCTTTGTGCAAGGAGGAACAGGAGGAGCACTGCCAGAGCCCTGCAAAATGACCTCCAGCAGGCCACAAATGTGCATGTGTCTGCACAAACGGTTAGAAACCGACTCCATGAGGATGGTATGAGGGCCTGACATCCACAAATGGGGGTTGTGCTCACAGCCCATCACCGTGCAGGACGCTTGGCATTTGCCAGAGAACACCAGGATTGGCAAATTCACCACTGGCGCCTTGTGCTCTTCACAGATTAAAGCAGGATCACATTGAGGACATGTGACAGACGTGACAGAATCTCGAGACACCGTGGAGAGCGATCTGCTGCCTGTAACATCCTTCAGCATGACCAGTTTGGCAGTGGGTCAGTAATGGTGTGTGGTGGCATTTCTTTGGAGATCCCTCAGGAGACCATCCGCCGTCTCATCAGGAGCATGCCCAGGCGTTGTAGGGAGGTCATACAGGCATGTGGAGGCCACACACAATACTGAGCCTCATTTTGACTTGTTTTAAGGACATTACATCAAAGTTGGATCAGCCTGTAGTGTGTTTTTCCACTTTAATTTTGTGTGTGACTCCAAATCCAGGCCTCCATTGGTTCATAAATTTGATTTCCATTGATGATTTTTGTGTGATTTTGTTGTCAGCACATTCAACTTTGTACAGAACAAAGTATTCAATGAGAATATTTCATTCATTCGGATCTAGGATGTGTTATTTGAGTGTTCACTTTATTTTTTTGAGCAGTGTATATTTCACACATTCTCTATTACAATGTGAAAGGCATGATAAAAATATGTCGGTTATGGTGATTGCATTAGATTGAAAACAATGGGTGAAGTTTCAGAAACTATTTTTTGTTGAAAGCATCCAATAAATGTATACATTTTTTAAATCAAAAATTATTTCTTGTATCAGGATTCAAAGGCCTAAAACTGCAGAGCAAATGTTTCTGATTCCTTAATGTCGAGGATTAAAAGGACGTTTCTTAATGCTGTGTGACCTGCATACAAATAGAGCTGTTATTTCAGGGTTCAACATTTTCTTGAGTTAGAGTCACACGTGATCTTCTGGTGCCTGTCTTACATCTGGCAGTCATTTTTAATTCAGCTGTTTGTCTCCAAGGGGTAGCAGAGGTGAAATATGAGGACTAAGACATGCTGGTCCTGCAATGATAGAGCAGTTCAAAGAAGTCTATGTGCTAATGATCTGTTAATCTGACTCTGGGGGACATACCACATGTTTCATTCATCATTCATTACTACCAGATAGGAGAATGTGTCTAATAGCTGCTTCTTATGGGGGAAAATTGATTTATCTTTATCCAGATAGAACTACATTCTGAATATTCTTGTCAGAAACTGTTAAACTTAGTGCCTTCAATCTGAGAACTTATACTGAAGATCACTAAAGCAAGCAAATCTCTACACCTTCAAGCTGTTGACCTACTCTTCCTCACATTATTTTTTCATGTGATTTGTGAACATATTGATTTTTATTGTATATTGAGCCTGTTTTGGCCATGTTTCAGGTGTCATCCATTCCTCAAAGGTCATTTATATACATATATATGTATAGATATAAAAAATATATAAATATACAGTATATATCTATATATACAGTACAGACCAAATGTTTGGACACACCTTCTCATTCAAAGAGTTGTCAATATTTTCATGATTATGAATATTGTAGCTTCACACTGAAGGCATCAAAACTATGAATTAACACATGTGGAATTATATACTGAACAAAAAAGTGTGAAACAACTGAAAATATGTCTTATATTCTAGGTTCTTCAAAGTAGCCACCTTTTGCTTTGATTACTGCTCCGCACACTCTTGGCATTCTGTTGATGAGCTTCAAGAGGTAGCCACCTGAAATGGTTCTCCAACAGTCTTGAAGGAGTTCCCAGAGATGCTTAGCACTTGTTGGCCCTTTTGCCTTCACTCTGCGGTCCAGGTCACCCCAAACCATCTCGATTGGGTTCAGGTCCGGTGACTGTGGAGGCCAGGTCATCTGGCGCAGCACCCCATCACTCTCCTTCTTGGTCAAATAGCCCTTACACAGCCTGGAGGTGTGTTTGGGGTCATTGTCCTGTTGAAAAATAAATGATGGTCCAACTAAACGCAAACCGGATGGAATAGCATGCCGCTGCAAGATGCTGTGGTAGCCATGCTGGTTCAGTATGCCTTCAATTTTGAATAAATCCCCAACAGTGTCACCAGCAAAGCACCATCACACCTCCTCCTCCATGCTTCACGGTGGGAACCAGGCATGTAGAGACCATCCGTTCACCTCTTCTGCGCCGCACAAAGACACGGTGGTTGGAACCAAAGATCTCAAACTTGGACTCATCAGACCAAAGCACAGATTTCCAGTGGTCTAATGTCCATTCCTTGTGTTCTTTAGCCCAAACAAGTCTCTTCTGCTTGTTGCCTCTCCTCAGCAGTGGTTTCCTAGCAGCTATTTTACCATGAAGGCCTGATTCACACAGTCTCCTCTTAACAGTTGTTCTAGAGATGTGTCTGCTGCTAGAACTCTGTGTGGCATTGATCTGTTCTCTAATCTGAGCTGCTGTTAACCTGCGATTTCTGAGGCTGGTGACTCGGATGAACTTATCGTCCGCAGCAGAGGTGACTCTTGGTCTTCCTTTCCTGGGGCGGTCCTCATGTGCGCCAGTTTCTTTGTAGCGCTTGATGGTTTTTGCGACTGCACTTGGGGACACTTTCAAAGTTTTCCCAATTGTTCGGACTGACTGACCTTCATTTCTTAAAGTAATGATGGCCACTCGTTTTTCTTTACTTAACTGCTTTTTTCTTGTCATAATACAAATTCTGACAGCCTATTCAGTAGGACTATCAGCAGTGTACTATATCCACCTCATGCACAACACAACTGATGGTCCCAACCCCATTTATAAGGCTTGAAATTCCACTTATTAAACCTGACAGGGCACACCTGTGAAGTAAAAACCATTTCAGGTGACTACCTCTTGAAGCTCATCAACAGAATGCCAAGATGTGCGGAGCAGTAATCAAAGCAAAAGGTGGCTACTTTGAAGAACCTAGAATATAAGACGTATTTTCAGTTGTTTCACACTTTTCTGTTCAGTTTATAATTCCACATGTGTTAATTCATAGTTTTGATGCCTTCAGTGTGAAGATACAATATTCATAGTCATGAAAATAAATAAAACTCTTTGAATGAGAAGGTGTGTCCAAACATTTGGTCTGTACTGTATATATATATAAATATACAGTATATATCAATATCTCTATATAAAAATATATAGGATTATCAGTTACTTATATTGACACAAAATATACAGGTCCTTCTCAAAATATTAGCATATTGTGATAAAGTTCATTATTTTCCATAATGTAATGATGAAAATTTAACATTCATATATTTTAGATTCATTGCACACTAACTGAAATATTTCAGGTCTTTTATTGTCTTAATATGGATGATTTTGGCATACAGCTCATGAAAACCCAAAATTCCTATCTCACAAAATTAGCATATCATTAAAAGGGTCTCTAAACGAGCTATGAACCTAATCATCTGAATCAACGAGTTAACTCTAAACACCTGCAAAAGATTCCTGAGGCCTTTAAAACTCCCAGCCTGGTTCATCACTCAAAACCCCAATCATGGGTAAGACTGCCGACCTGACTGCTGTCCAGAAGGCCACTATTGACACCCTCAAGCAAGAGGGTAAGACACAGAAAGAAATTTCTGAACGAATAGGCTGTTCCCAGAGTGCTGTATCAAGGCACCTCAGTGGGAAGTCTGTGGGAAGGAAAAAGTGTGGCAGAAAACGCTGCACAACGAGAAGAGGTGACCAGACCCTGAGGAAGATTGTGGAGAAGGGCCGATTCCAGACCTTGGGGGACCTGCGGAAGCAGTGGACTGAGTCTGGAGTAGAAACATCCAGAGCCACCGTGCACAGGCGTGTGCAGGAAATGGGCTACAGGTGCCGCATTCCCCAGGTCAAGCCACTTTTGAACCAGAAACAGCGGCAGAAGCGCCTGACCTGGGCTACAGAGAAGCAGCACTGGACTGTTGCTCAGTGGTCCAAAGTATTTTTCGGATGAAAGCAAATTCTGCATGTCATTCGGAAATCAAGGTGCCAGAGTCTGGAGGAAGACTGGGGAGAAGGAAATGCCAAAATGCCAGAAGTCCAGTGTCAAGTACTCACAGTCAGTGATGGTCTGGGGTGCCGTGTCAGCTGCTGGTGTTGGTCCACTGTGTTATATCAAGGGCAGGGTCAATGCAGCTAGCTATCAGGAGATTTTGGAGCACTTCATGCTTCCATCTGCTGAAAAGCTTTATGGAGATGAAGATTTCATTTTTCAGCACGACCTGGCACCTGCTCACAGTGCCAAAACCACTGGTAAATGGTTTACTGACCATGGTATCACTGTGCTCAATTGGCCTGCCAACTCTCCTGACCTGAACCCCATAGAGAATCTGTGGGATATTGTGAAGAGAACGTTGAGAGACTCAAGACCCAACACTCTGGATGAGCTAATTGCCGCTATCGAAGCATCCTGGGCCTCCATAAGACCTCAGCAGTGCCACAGGCTGATTGCCTCCATGCCACGCCGCATTGAAGCAGTCATTTCTGCAAAAGGATTCCCGACCAAGTATTGAGTGCATAACTGTACATGATTATTTGAAGGTTGACGTTTTTTGTATTAAAAACACTTTTCTTTTATTGGTCGGATGAAATATGCTAATTTTGTGAGATAGGAATTTTGGGTTTTCATGAGCTGTATGCCAAAATCATCCGTATTAAGACAATAAAAGACCTGAAATATTTCAGTTAGTGTGCAATGAATCTAAAATATATGAATGTTAAATTTTCATCATGACATTATGGAAAATAATGAACTTTATCACAATATGCTAATATTTTGAGAAGGACCTGTATATTGAAATCCATTTTGGTTGTGTGAGAGTATTCAAGATGTGAAAGGAGACCTGTGACCAGATGATCCTCAGGAGCTTGTAGAGCAGATGAGGGTCTGTACTAAGGTGAGTAACACTGGATCGAAATGGTTACACTGGTAAAGATAGTTAAAACTTCCCTCACCATACAGCAACTGGGAAGCGTGGTGGAAGAAACGGTCCAGGTTTGGTTTGCATCGGTTCCACTGTACAAAAACCCAGCAGGCAGAGAGGAGTCAGAAGTCAAGCGAGGTTCAAAAACCATCAAACCAGAGTCCGTAAAAATAACCAGGCAGGGTCAGGCAAAAAGTAAGGGTTCAGATGGCAGACACACGGTTGAGTTTTCAGTAACTTGCCTTAAAAATGCTGGCTTTCACCTGCTTTAAGCTTCAGATAATCTAGCGCCTGTGCTATGGCTGGAAGGGGCTTTTATCTTGGAGGGCACAAGTGGATATTACAGGTCCTTCTTAAAATATTAGCATATTGTGATAAAGTTCATTATTTTCCATAATGTATTGATGAAAATTTAACATTAATATATTTTAGATTCATTGCACAATAACTGAAATATTTCAGGTCTTTTATTGTCTTAATACGGATGATTTTGGCATACAGCTCATGAAAACCCAAAATTCCTATCTCACAAAATTAGCATATTTAATCAGACCAATAAAAAAAAAGTGTTTTTAATACAAAAAACGTCAACCTTCAAATAATCATGTACAGTTATGCACTCAATACTTGGTCGGGAATCCTTTTGCAGAAATGACTGCTTCAATGCGGCGTGGCATAGAGGCAATCAGCCTGTGGCACTGCTGAGGTCTTATGGAGGCCCAGGATGCTTCGATAGCGGCCTTTAGCTCATCCAGAGTGTTGGGTCTTGAGTCTCTCAACGTTCTCTTCACAATATCCCACAAATTCTCTATGGGGTTCAGGTCAGGAGAGTTGGCAGGCCAATTGAGCACAGTGATACCATGGTCAGTAAACCATTTACCAGTGGTTTTGGCACTGTGAGCAGGTGCCAGGTCGTGCTGAAAAATGAAATCTTCATCTCCATAAAGCTTTTCAGCAGATGGAAGCATGAAGTGCTCCAAAATCTCCTGATAGCAAGCTGCATTGACCCTGCCCTTGATAAAACACAGTGGACCAACTCCAGCAGCTGACACGGCACCCCAGACCATCACTGACTGTGGGTACTGGACACTGGACTTCTGGCATTTTGGCATTTCCTTCTCCCCAGTCCTCCTCCAGACTCTGGCACCTTGATTACCGAATGACATGCAGAATTTGCTTTCATCTGAAAAAAGTACTTTGGACCACTGAGCAACAGTCCAGTGCTGCTTCTCTGTAGCCCAGGTCAGGCACTTCTGCCGCTGTTTCTGGTTCAAAAGTGGCTTGACCTGGGGAATGCAGCACCTGTAGCCCATTTCCTGCACACACCTGTGCACGGTGGCTCTGGATGTTTCTACTCCAGACTCAGTCCACTGCTTCCGCAGGTCCCCCAAGGTCTGGAATCGGCCCTTCTCCACAATCTTCCTCAGGGTCTGGTCACCTCTTCTCGTTGTGCAGCGTTTTCTGCCACACATTTTCCTTCCCACAGACTTCCCACTGAGGTGCCTTGATACAGCACTCTGGGAACAGCCTATTCGTTCAGAAATTTCTTTCTGTGTCTTAACCTCTTGCTTGAGGGTGTCAATAGTGACCTTCTGGACAGCAGTCAGGTCCGCAGTCTTACACATGATTGGGGTTTTGAGTGATGAACCAGGCTGGGAGTTTTAAAGGCCTCAGGAATCTTTTGCAGGTGTTTAGAGTTAACACGTTGATTCAGATGATTAGGTTCATAGCTCGTTTAGAGACCCTTTTAATGATATGCTAATTTTGTGAGATAGGAATTTTGGGTTTTCATGAGCTGTATTCCAAAATCATCCGTATTAAGACAATAAAAGACCTGAAATATTTCAGTTAGTGTTTAATGAATCTAAAATATATGAATGTTACATTTTCATCATTACATTATGGAAAATAATGACCTTTATCACAATATGCTAATATTTTGAGAAGGACCTGTATTTATACAGGCACAGGTAAGGATGGTTTAATGATTCAGTAGTCATGGGTAAGGAGTACAATAATATATGGGAAACCATTCATAGAAACAGTCAAAGCATGGCACCAAAACCATCAAGAAACATGAATCATGACATTAATTCATGAAAATGAATTTTTCACATCACTGTGCATATATCTGTTGCTGTTTTTTCCCTACTTCTAAAAAGGAGAAAAAGTACAGTAAAAAAAGGTACAGTAATTTCAAATGAGGAAAATTAGAAAAATTTAAAGAGCAGAAAGAGACTCCTAAAAGCTGTTAAGCAAAATTATTATTATTGTTAAAGTCACTAAGATCCAATTTATTGGACTTTATTATCACTCCTTAGAGATATACCTGTGTGTTTGCTGAGTCGAGTCGATGATCATGTAGTGCAATAATCACTTGCTTCTGTTAACCTTTAACTTCTGAGCGGATGTGTGACGCATTTTCTTAGTCTGGTAAGCACCTGACCCTCGCCCTGTGCAAGTCAACTTATAGCAGTGGAGGAGGAGAAAGGAGAGAAAGATGTGATATTGGGATTAAGTGGAAGAGAAACTGAGAAAGAAATTAATTAAATAAAATGGAGGAGGTTTTAAAGACGATTTACAGAACTTAATGGAGATTGGATGAAAATAAACAATTTTACCCTTATTACTATGTTTGGACACTGTATTAACCTGATTTCTAGCAATAGGATAATTTAGTCTAAACATATTAACATGCATAGCTAAAAATTAATTCTCCCAGTTGCCTTTTTTAAAACCCTGAGGACAAACAGATAAAGAAAACAGTATTTGTTTGCTGTTCGAGAACAAGGTCAAAGTCAAAAACTCTCACATGGCTGCTCATGTGTTCATGAAAGCGTCCGGTGCCCACAATCACGTATATACTTCAGTGCACATTAGTGGCTGAAATCATAGACTAACAGAAACTTGTTCTTCCTCCCAAATTGAGCACATCTAACCTCAGTAAAGCTCTTCTCCACTACCAAGACATGAATTTACTCCTGAAATGAGATTTCGTGGTGCTTTTAGTCTTGTGGCACCTGGCACTGTGTGCTAATGAGATGTCAGTGATCTGTTTTTCTTACAGTTCGTTGCCGCACCACCCACTGTAGCTCAGCAGCTGACAGCCAGCATGATATGAGGTGTGCACTTTACAGCTGTTCCTGACAAAAAGTGTCGTTTGAGTTTTAACACAGTTTAAAAAAGATGCAATCAGCTTTAACAGCTGAGTTTAAATTTAATGAAACCTGAATTAAAAAAATGTCAGCATTACCTTACCTGAAATATACTTTTAAAAGACCTGGGCCAAGGTTTTGAACAGTTAAAAAGAGCTAAATTATTTTTGTTGCACCTTTCTTTTTTAAAGTTTGTAAATTGAGGTTCTAGATGAATTGTCTGGAGTAGTCTGTATGTAACATAAAATTGTGAATTGCCAGCACCTCCCTGACCTGTTGCTTAGCCCTGCTTATTAACTGGCTGGAAGGAGACTACTACTAAGACTAATGGATGAAGATAAATACTGGACTGCCCTGGAAGAAAACCTGTTGGACATTGAAAAGGCTTTTGACTGAGGGGAGGCTCACTTTCCTGCAGGACCAAGACCTCGAAACACACAACAGGAGCTTTAATGGATCAGGTCAAAGCATATTCATGCTAGAATAGCCTGGAATAAAATTAAGCTGACGATCTGTGGCAGTGCTTCAAATGTGATGTTCAAAGACAATCTCCATCCAAAGTCACTGAGTTTGAGGTATTTTGCGAAAAAGAATGGGTAAAAATTTCAGTTTCTAGATGCATGGACCTGGTAGAAACATATACCAGAAGACTTGTCTGATTTTCTTTCCACTTCACAAGTATAACCTACTCTGTGTTGGCCCATCACATAAAATCCTAATAACATTTACAGAAGTTTCTGGTTGTCGGCAGACATATTTAGAGGTACATTTCCAAGTAGCTTTAAAAAGTATCAGATGTTCAATTCTTTATTTTTATTTTAGCAATTAAAGGTCATGTGCCCACGATTCTCCATGATGAAACCTACATAACTGTCCACCATCCTCTCATCATCCAGGATCCCCTCTCATTGTGATCTTGAAGGCTGAAGAGCAAGAGAGCGCTCCACTGATTCTTTATTTAACCACCAAATACAGCACAGAATGTTCCGTGAATCGGTGCAGAACCACTGGCAGTGGGAGGACGGAGCTCCTAAGGCACAGCGGCAGCCACAGAAGCTATTTACTGTAATTATTTGAAGCCATTAAGGGAGCCAGCAACAGAGCAGCTTCTGTTGAGGACCCAGGCACCTCGGTTTGTCACCGTCATGACCGCGGCAGAGGTAATCTATCTGTAAGTGTTTCAGCACTGTCGGTTCAACACAGGCTGAGGAGAACTTAATTAAAAAGAATAAATGGGCCTTTACTGAAATATGCCTGGAGGGTGTCATAAAACAATCACATGGATGAAGTTCATTGTAATTTTATGAATCTTACCGCGAATATTGATATCTTTTCATTCTAAGACCTGATTAGTAAAAAACTATTCAAAACAAGTAATTTCTCAAAAGTCATGCAGCTCCCTCCTGAGGCACAAAACATTTTTATTCTGGGATATTCACATAAACCAGATATTTTTATACAACGTACACATATTTTTCACTGCCTGGCATTAAATAAAACAAGAACTTTCCTGAGTTATGATTATAAAATAACTTCAATTTGCTAAATGCCAGTAAATGTCAACAAGAATGCTTTTTAGATCTTTTATTACTTTCTTCAAAGTTAAACGTTTACATACACTAAGATTAGTTTACCTTGGGGAAACGCACATCATATGACTTTGTAAGCATCTTGTAGATCAATTCACCATTTCAGTCAAATGGAGGCATACCTTAGGATGTAATTTAGAGCAAAACCTCAAACACATCTCTTCATTGTTTGCCACTGTGGAAAAATCTAATGAAATCAGACAAGATATCAGGAAGAGAATTGAGGACTTTCAGAACTGGGTACAATGTCCAGATGGCTGAAGGGGCAAGCTATACCTGTTTAAATATTTATAAATGAGTGTACACATCATCTGAATGTCTAGCCAACCTCCGTTCAGGAAGGAGATGGGTTCTGTGTCCCCGAAATAAATCAGTTATTTTGTGAAATATGCATCAACCTTAAAGCAAAAGCCAAAAAATGCCCATATGAATGTGATGGATGAAGCTGGTAGGAAAGTACGTATCCAGGGTATGGCAGTGCTGAAGCATATTTTTCTTTTGTATTGATTGAAAGAAGAATAGTTATATAAATAACAAAAAAACATGTTCTATTGATTACATCATATTTAAGGTCTTGTAAGCCAGTAGAGTTAGGGAGCTGAGCCCAGCTGCCAACAAGCAAAACGTAGGGTACACCCTGAACAGATTGCAGAAAGTCCATTGCAGGGCTGAGCCTTGTTTAACCTCAAGAAAGAAGTTAAACATTTATAGAAAGCATTTTTTTAAGATTATTTGCGACATTTAAACAAAGACTTTAGTTTTCTGTGTGTACAGTGTTTCAGGAATTGAAATTTACATCATAGGACTCAACTTGGGACTCGATTATAAAGACTTACTCGTGACTTGGGAAGTAATGACTTGGTCCCACCTTTGCTTTTTATACAGTATACAGGTCCTTCTCAAAAAATTAGCATATTGTGATAAAGGTCATTATTTTCTATAATGTAATGATGAAAATTTAATATTCATATATTTTAGATTCATTGCACACTAACTGAAATATTTCAGGTCTTTTATTGTCTTAATACGGATGATTTTGGCATACAGCTCATGAAAACCCAAAATTCCTATCTCACAAAATTAGCATATTTCATCCGACCAATAAAAGAAAAGTGTTTTTAATACAAAAAACGTCAACCTTCAAATAATCATGTACAGTTATGCACTCAATACTTGGTCGGGAATCCTTTTGCAGAAATGACTGCTTCAATGTGGCATGGCATGGAGGCAATCAGCTTGTGGCACTGCTGAGGTCTTATGGAGGCCCAGGATGCTTCGATAGCGGCCTTTAGCTCATCCAGAGTGTTGGGTCTTGAGTCTCTCAACATTCTCTTCACAATATCCCACAGATTCTCTATGTGGTTCAGGTCAGGAGAGTTGGCAGGCCAATTGAGCACAATGATACCATGGTCAGTAAACCATTTACCAGTGGTTTTGGCACTGTGAGCAGGTGCCAGGTCGTGCTGAAAAATGAAATCTTCATCTCCATAAAGCTTTTCAGCAGATGGAAGCATGAAGTGCTCCAAAATCTCCTGATAGCTAGCTGCATTGACCCTGCCCTTGATAAAACACAGTGGACCAACACCAGCAGCTGACACGGCACCCCAGACCATCACTGACTGTGGGTACTTGACACTGGACTTCTGGCATTTTGGCATTTCCTTCTCCCCAGTCTTCCTCCAGACTCTGGCACCTTGATTTCCAAATGACATGCAGAATTTGCTTTCATCCGAAAAAAGTACTTTGGACCACTGAGCAACAGTCCAGTGCTGCTTCTCTGTAGCCCAGGTCAGGCGCTTCTGCCGCTGTTTCTGGTTCAAAAGTGGCTTGACCTGGGGAATGCGGCACCTGTAGCCCATTTCCTGCACACGCCTGTGCACAGTGGCTCTGGATGTTTCTACTCCAGACTCAGTCCACTGCTTCCGCAGGTCCCCCAAGGTCTGGAATCGGCCCTTCTCCACAATCTTCCTCAGGGTCCGGTCACCTCTTCTCGTTGTGCAGCGTTTTCTGCCTCACTTTTTCCTTCCCACAGACTTCCCACTGAGGTGCCTTGATACAGCACTCTGGGAACAGCCTATTCGTTCAGAAATTTCTTTCTGTGTCTTACCCTCTTGCTTGAGGGTGTCAATAGTGGCCTTCTGGACAGCAGTCAGGTCGGCAGTCTTACCCATGATTGGGGTTTTGAGTGTTGAACCAGGCTGGGAGTTTTAAAGGCCTCAGGAATCTTTTGCAGGTGTTTAGAGTTAACTCCTTGATTCAGATGATTAGGTTCATAGCTCGTTTAGAGACCCTTTTATTGATATGCTAATTTTGTGAGATAGGAATTTTGGGTTTTCATGAGCTGTATGCCAAAATCATCCGTATTAAGACAATAAAAGACCTGAAATATTTCAGTTAGTGTGCAATGAATCTAAAATATATGAATGTTAAATTATCATCATGACATTATGGAAAATAATGAACTTTATCACAATATGCTAATTTTTTTAGAAGGACCTGTATGTATATATGTACTTTCAACTATAAGCACACCCAGACTATAAGATTAAAATTTTACTTATACAGCCAAACACCACCACTCTATCAACACATGGTTCACACAGGTCTCTAAAGGCGCTCAGAGGTGATTAGGCACAATGATTTTCACATAAAACCCTTTAAGCACAATGAGTTTTAGCATGTGGTCTTTTGGTGTGGATAATTACCTCAAAATAGCTACATCCTAACCTGAGTTTCACATAAAGAATTATGCAATTATCCAAAACTAGATTACCTTGTTGAGAGCAGCAAATATGTAATAAATCTTGCACCTTTTTTGTAACACAGCCTGAAGCTTCATGCTTATTTTTTTTTACCATGGAAATGGTATTATAGGAAATGGCACTGGAAACAATTCCTATTACATGGACAAGGGCTGGATGATAAATGTGTGGGAAACCCTTGCATTGTGTTGCCAGGAAGCTCAATCCTTCAGCTTCTAGTGTAATTGCTGTTCAAACAGGGTGGGGCTTTCATTTCCTTTATTTCACCACCACTGTTAGTGTAATATCCGCTCTCAAATTACTATGAATTAAAAGGCTCACTTGGTTATGCAACAGCTGAAATCATTGCCAAAGCCAAGGCAAGCAGTTGTAGTGGGAAGAAGAAGCAAGAGGGCATCGCAGAAAGAGACAAGGAGAGAAGAGCAGATATATTTATAGACAGCGTGATGTTTTTTGGAGGCTCTTTTTCCTCCTTTCAGTTCCTCAGTCTTATTCTCTCTCCATCGCTGCCATCATTTTATGTGCACATTTGCAGTTCTTGAACTGGTAGAAAGGAGCAGAAAGGTTACAGTTAAATGTAAAGTGTTTAAGATATCCATTTGTCTCAATCCAAAATGATCCAATATTTTTAAATAAACCTGGTGGTCAAAAATAACAGGAAAAGACATTAAAGAAAAAAATATTTCAAGATTTATTTGCTGTATAAACATGTCTTGAGTTGCTTCCATACATTGTACACTACGTAGGGTCAATCATATTTCTCTCAGTAGACAGAAAGGTAAACTGCCCCGGTTAACATGCCCGTCTGACAGATTGCATCTTTTTTTTTTTTTTAAACCGCTTATAGCGCAAAATAAAACAGTTATTCAATGTGACTTTTAAGCTGTAACACAATGCAAGATGCATTGTCATAAAAGAAAATAACAAAAAAAATATCCCTGAAGAATTCCTCACTGAGGTAACATTTACCGACTCATTCACCTCCTTCCTCTTCTCTGCTCTCCTTTTAACACCACCTGCCCCTCGCAAGCACATGTACTGTAGCTACAAGTTTAAAGGACACAGAAACGTCCGTTCCCATGATCTTGCAAATTTACAAACAGAGAAAATGACTCAATTTCTCTTTGATGTTAGAAACACACTGAACCCCCCCAAGAATAAAGCAGGTTGAAATAAACTGTGTTCTCTTTAAATAGAAAAGCTGCGTTTTAAAATATAGTCCTTGGGTTCAAATGATCAAGTTCTCGCTGCTTATTGTTTTACTGTAAATGGGATATGAATCTAAACAAGGAACCTCGGTCGTATTGTTTTAGTAATATGAGAGGAACTTTGCATATAAATTCAAAACGTATACATATACTGAGATTATACAGTATATTCATATTGAAAGGCCACAGGAATAGCATAAAGCACATTATATCAAAACATAGTGAAAAGAAAACCCTTGTAATTATTTAAGCTGGGTGTTGAGACATGTATTGGCATGCTGAAGCACAGCTCTGGCTGTGTAAAGGTCTGGGTGCATGTGTGTGTGTTTGCAATGGCCTCTGATGTTGGACACACTCGCCCCAGGTGAAATGTTACTTCAGTCCAAAAGCTCATGATCCAGCTGGATCTTGAACAGTTATACAGAGCAGATATCATACAAAGGGAGAGGAATTTAAAAACATTGATGTCTAAGATGTACAAAATCCTGCAAAACAAGGTGTTCTGATATTTATATATAACAAAGAGGACCTCGTGTGACCCGTAACGGAAAGAAGGCAGCATGCCCATCTACGGTTACCATGTTCCTATTCAAAAAAACAGAGAAATGTCTTTTAACAAGTGTGATTACAAGAGTATTGAACAGTCAGCATTAGAAACAAGTTAGAAAGATAATATAAGGCCAGCTTAAACCAACGGAGCGATTCAACTGCTGTTCCTCACAGAGACATAAACCTTTGTTTCTGTTTTGACCCTGTCCACATCTGCACTTTCATAACCAATTATGTCTGATTCTACTTATGTCACACACTGGGCTTCATGAAATGTATTTCTGAATCATTTTTAATCAAAACAGGTTACACTTTACTTTTTGCCAACTAGAAATACATTTATTTGAGATGCACCAATTGGTCAGGCCAGAGAATGGAATAGGGTCAATTTTCATTTGATTGGTTCTGATCAGTGACCTGCAGGTCAAATAATGAGAAATCAGAGGGTTTTTTCCTATTTATAAAAAACATCAAAACAGAGACCTAACCTCTTTTTTTTATAGTAATGTAAATTTTTTTAACTTACTAAACATTACATCAAGAAAGCCCAGCTGCTTGAAAGGAAAAAATAAAGAAAAAGCTGTAGAATAACAGCCAGTAAACTATCGTTTTTGGATAGGAAAATGTCAATTTCAACTCTAAATAGTGACTTGGTTTTACAAATGGATTATTTTATATTTAAGAAGACATCTCTAATTTAGAATATAAACTAATCAGGGACAACTATTTTTATAGGTGTTTGTAGGATATTTAGCTCCATTTGCAGTCTACCTTTATTATTCTGTTGTAATGGAAAGAGCACATTGATAAGAAAGCCTGAGTACCACAGTTCATGTGGGAAACTGGATGGAGCAAATTAATCTTCTATAATTTTTTTCTTTTTAATCTGTCATAGTTCCTGGAAGAAAAAAAAAACGGTAATTGGTCAGAACTGTCACTGGCAAGTTAGACCTCAGAAATCAAAAACTGGAACTGGCTGTGAAAAACCTGATTGGTGCATCTCTATAACCAATGTGCTTTAAGAATGACTCCATGATCACAAAGACTATGTTTGTCCTTGGTTAAATAGACCTAGCTGTGTCACTAAATTTGACATTTGGTAGATTAAAAGCTAGAGCACAAATAGCTGCTTTATTTTATTCTTTTGATCTAAATTTAAATATGATTATATTAAGACCTTAAGCTGAGTGACATGGTGTATGCTAATATCCTTTTGTCCAAATTGAGTTTTTCTCTGTATTATTACAGAACTCTCTACCTTTTGTTTGAATTCATTTCACACTTCCTGTTAGTTTAGCAGAAGTGCATTTTGCCCCAGAAAACCATCTATACCTTGTATTGCATGCTGCTGTGATCAGTAAAAACAGCAACAAAAAACAAAAAGTCCTCCCACATTATAAAGCAACAACCAACCCCTTGGTTACACAGACTGTTAGAGAGCACACAGCACCACAGCATGCTCAGGTATACAAAACAAGATCAATTTGTTAAATACCTACAATATATAAATTCCCTTTTCATTATTAATATATATCTGTTGTGATATAGCCAAGGCTTAAAACTATCTCTAATGAAATGGTTGATCCTTGCTAAGAGCCTTCTCCTTTGCTGACCCTTAATGCAGTTAAGGGACAGTTAAGTGCAGTCTATCACTGACGTCGGTCTCAGTCCTCAACAAAAACACCAGATTACACCTACAGTCCCTCTTCCTGGTGTCCTTTTTGGCAAGTGTGGGACCTCTATGACAAGGTGCCCAAAAAGTTAAAAACCGTTAATGCTCCCTCCTTATGCTCTCATGTCAACCCTAACCTCTCAGTGAAGTTTCTTAAAAGATTTAAAAAAATGTTTGAGCTGGCAGAAACCAGTTTTGGCAAATCAAGCTTGTGAAGACAACTGCTGTGATGCAATAACAAAGGGAGTTCAGAGTTTGGTTTCTAACTGAGATGACTAAGGTATTTTGGACACGCTGGTGGACACAACCCTTAGCTCCTCCTCAAACAGTTATATGGAGAGGGAAGAAGGACCATCACACTTCCAACCTTCACCCAGACCCCGACCTCAGAGGCCTCTGTTCGCGACTCCTGATCCCCAATTCCTCCTCACCGCACTGTGCAGCTATCAGGACTCGTCGCAGCCTGGGACTGGCCTCTCCTCTTTCTGCCCCTCCTCCTCCTCTCTGAATGCCTCTTCATCAAGTGCCAACATGTCTACGGCTACACATCTGTGCAAACTGCATTAAAAATGAGTCGGAAAAAAACAAATCCTCGAACAACCATTCTCTTTCTTGAGTTTCTCAATCTCTTAAGCCATTTTAAGATTGATTCACTTTGTTTTTGGACAAAGATAAAGAGCATATATTTATATAAAAAGGTACAGATCTGTGCGTAAATGTACATAAAAATATACAAAAATGCATATAGACATATTGAATTTGTTAAGAACTTCTCATACATGTCCTGCTATGTATGTTAACATACATACAGTACAAACTTACATACTTTTTTTAAGTGTGTGTGTTAATTCCTTGGTATTGAAAAACACTCTACGTTCAGTAGAGCAAGTAAATCCCAGATTTTCCACAAGACACCACCAGCTCAGCATGATAGAGGCAATGCTGTCATCTCTGTGGATCCTCCATGTTCCTATCTTTGTATTAAGCTGCGGCCGTTCAGTCAACTCAGTCGAGCCTCGATGTCAACGACAACTCAGGTGTACACCCACAGTTCCCCACTCTGGGTTAAAGAAACTCCTCTCACATCTTCTTAAACTTGGCTTCAGTGACCCCTCCCGTCGCTCTAGAGCAGCTCTGCCGCCAGGCTCTTGAACGAGGAGCCTCAGAAGGCGAAAAACTTTCAATAAAACCGGCTGCTTATCTCCAAGTGCAGCCACTTGTTACCTCCTACCTCTTAAAGAAGAGAAGGGGTGGGGACAGTCTCGAGTCATACTTTCAAGTGGACTCCAGTGTGTCCAGCTGAAACACGTTGTGATTGGTTGGGGTGGTGAAGAAGAGTTGGTCGCGCTGCGGGGAGGTCGAGCGGTTGTCGCAAGGGCTGTTGAGGCCCAGCGTCCGCTCAAAGTCCAGGAGCTGCCCCATGAAGTTGAAATTGGGGGAAATGTTGGACTTTTTCCGCTTGACAAAGTCGTAGGCGTCATTGAGTGATAGGTTGAGTTTCTGCATCAGGTAGGCCACGGTGACGGTGACCGAACGGCTGATCCCCGCCAAGCAGTGGACCAGGATGCCACACTTTTTGGAACGAGCCTCGTCTGGGAAGGGTGCAGAGGAGGAGAATAATGGAGGAAAAAAGAGAGAAAACCATGAAAATGACAATAAGATTAAATTGAAATCAAGGATTTATTTTATATATTAAAATTAAATTATTAATATTGTTTATGTGAGGGAAAAGGATCATGTCCAGATCGATACATTATTCCTTCCTTGTAAGGTTGGATGATTACTTAATCAATTACCAATACATAAAATAAATACTCTGATACCTTCTGATAATTAATACAAAGTACTATTTGACTCAGACCACGGCCGTGACAGTTTGAGTTTTCTCTGGCCATAAAGAGCACAGAGTAACGCGGTGCTGCCCCTCCTCCAACTGTTACTGCACACTGCCAGTCAGCTGGCTGAAAGAGGGCTGCTGCACTGTGTCCTCGCTTACAAGAGAGACAAATTTGTTCAGATTGCTTCTTGTAAACATCAACTCTAAAGAAATTACACAAATCAAATTGACTGCATGTAGTGAGTGTTTATTCTGTACTTTTGCTTATTGTTATAAATCAAAATAGGAATAAATGTTATATATTAACACATCTGTGATAACCTTTAGCACCAGCTGAAATTAATAACACAATTAATAGTCAGATTAGTTAATAGTCACAAATGGTCATAAAAATAAATAAATTGATTATAAATTCTACTCTTTTTTTTTATTTTGGAAACACATAAGGTGACTTTTGACTCAGTTATTTTCTGGCTCTGAAATGTCCCCTTCCTAATAAAAAATAAATAAACGTAGCTACTGACAGACTTTGTGACTGTCCCCAGTTTGTACTGTTTTGGTACATTTTTAGATTTACTGGGAATCTTTGAAAAAGTGAACGACAAATATGTCCCTCTATTAGAAAGGATTGGTATTATATGCATAGGAGAAACATATGACATCAAAAATATCTGTTCTTTTTAAAAATGTTATAATTATTACTTATTTGTTATATCTTAATCATACAGCTCACAACAGCTTTTCTCAATGACAACAGAGAGCACGAGTGCCCTTCCAGCTTGCCGCCTGTAGCAAACTGTGAATAAAAAAAAAGTCCTACATTATTAAGCGGCTGCACCCATCCACCTATCAGTTTCGAGCCCTTGCACTTACATCCAGAGGCCATTAGAGCGAGAGTTAAGTGCTCCTTTCCTTCCTTTCTTTCAGCCTCTCCTTGCATTCTGACTGCATCTCCTGTTGGAGGATTGAGGTCAGTTGGCTCGTGAACTCAGGCAGACAAGCTGATGCCAAATTAAATTAATACGAGACGTGTGCTCACTTTCCACAACAACAAAAAAACAAAAAAAAAAAGGAGAGGAGAGGAGAGGGACGTAAAAATCATCATCAGGAGACGTGGAATATCCTCAAGAAGCTCAGAAGTGGAATAAATAACCAATGGTTAATCTCCTGGAACTGATCTGTCGGCTGAGTTGCATTACTGCTGCTTTAAAACCCCAACAATGCCAGAATCCTCCATTTATCAAGATGCTTAACTGCCAGAAAAACATAACTGCTCAATCTTTCTACATCCTACAACATTTTTAAGTTATTCAAGGAATTTGTATCTTCAGAGCAATGGCGTGCTGTCACATCCATATCTCCCTAATTACCCTGCTATAACCAAAAAGATCTGATGTAATCCTTGCATATTACAGCTGGCCAGACAGCTCCATTTAACATCAGCATGACCCAAATCTGCCACGACCTCCTGGTCTTCCATATGTCACCTTTACTTCCACCTAAGCAGATCTATTAGTTTTTATAAAGGTGCCCCGGAGAATCTATGGCCGAGAAAGTTCAGTGGAGAGGGAATCCATTCATTCCCAGGGAATAAAGTCAGAGGGAATGAAGAAAAATACAGAAAACAGAACAAGAGGGAAAACATCTCCAATCTGACGCTGTTCTCAAAGAATCTATATCTGTGTTTTATTCAAAACTTAGCAGTTTTTAAAGTTTAACAGCCTCATGGGTGGCAAAGCTTTTTAGGGAAATATTAATTTAATAAAAACTTTGCACAATACTAAACTTTTTTTAAATCATATTATCTGCACTTACCACAACTTAGTGAATATATTTAGGTCTCTGAGATGACCATATTATTTAGCTTCTGGACATTTTTGAGTCAGAAAAACTAAAAAACTTATTCTCGAACTTCAAAAGTCAGTAGATAATAATATAGTACCTAACAGAATATAAGGGAGGGAAAGATGGATGGATGGATAAAACAAGGAATAAAGTGTGAAATTAGAAAGACTTTTCCATGCTCTGTTTTCTTTTTCCATACTTATCCAGATGTGGAAAATGAAATTCCTGAGTTTTCCAGGCTGTGAAGGAGCCCAGTATGTTTACTGGTTGACATTCCTTAAAACTAGAATCTCAGTCATCTTTGTAACATCAATGTGAAAAATACCGCAATTACAAAGACCTACCAGGGTGCAATATTTTATGGATTATAGATTTTCAGCACCATGAATACAAATTCGGCATGTCGGTAATATATTTAGTCTGTTAGACTTTCATTACCCTCGACGGCAACAATTAATGTATATTTTTAGGGTTGTGGGGCGAGGAAGCTGTGGGTTAGTCATAACTGATACCAACATCACAATATTCAGTAATAGTAAACCAATAACATGTTTTCCTAATGTTATAAAACTACTTAAAATGAACATTGTCTTAAAATGTACAGTAAATTGTACATGTAAAGTAAGAATACACATTATGATCAGCAGAACCTTCTGTCCTTACATACTATGGCCATTTTCAAAATTTAACACCATTTTATGTGGTCCTAATGAAGTGAGATACGATTCAGTCAAAACACAGTAAAATTACAGTACCAAAGCCCACCTTCGGAGCAGTTTTCGTTGCAACTGCCGTCAGAAGCACTCAACTTTGACTCTTTTATCTTATGTTGGAGATTTTTAGATACACATTATATTCAAAATACCCCGAGGAGAATCTTTAGCATAGCAGTGCACAAAGCAAGCCTGAGCAGTTTTTCTCTCTAATGCCTACATTCCCTCTGTCTACAGTTCATCAATAAGTGGTTGGGATTAATCTTTCTATTTGTAAATTTACTGTCACAAGTCAATACTTTTTACTGGCCCAGGTTAATAAAAGACCACATAGTGGATGCGACTGCTGACAGCTGCAAATCCATAGTTTCTTTACAGAGAAACATTTAAACTGCTACTTATATGCACTAATTTTAAACTATGAAGATGAATCTATTCCTAAATACAGCGTTAACAGCACATTTTTCTCTGAATAAGAAAAATGTATGACTTTCAGGAATATGGGGCTGTTCCTAACAAAGCAAAAGATGAACAGCTAAAAAAAGATATGACCTTTTGTTTTTAAAGTCTCCTGAATATGGCATGATCTAACGTTAGAGTTGGAGAGGAATGGAGATAAGGCGCCTGGATTTATTCCTCTCCGAGCTCAGAGTGTGACGTTCTTTCACCCTGCAAATCTGAACTGCTCACTGAATCAGAAACATTCAAAACAAATGGATGGCTTGTTTTCTGTCTGTTAGTGACCTCAGACACCTATATACACCGTTTTTAAGCAAAAAATGTGACACGTGCGTCTGATCTGTAACAGTAATTGTGCCTTACGACAACTTTTCTATATTTTGGCCACACCAACTCATTCAGAATAAATGGATCAATGTGTTCAGGTCTTTAAGCAGAAACTCTGCCTCCACTTACCGATAAATGAAATGGCCTCAGGGAAAAACTGCGAGAGGTTCTGACTCCAGTGATCGGAGATGGGGATCTGTTTGTACTTGAAGTCTCCCTCGTGCTCGAACATGTTGGGCAAGTTGGGCGTGACATTCAGGATGTACTTGATGTTGTACTTGCTGAGCACATCCAGGTTTGCAGAGTCTTTGGCACAGCCCAGGTAAAGATACGGCAGGATCTGGACGGGAAAGGCAGGCTGGTTATTAGGGAGGGGGCTGCCCTCCGACTCCGTGGCGCTGCTCGGCTCACGGTCGGACTCTCCGTCCGAGCAGTCGGAGCTGATGCGGAGTCCTCCCAGGCCCAGGACTGAGGCTGGCGGGGAGCTGCTGGGACACGAGCAGTCCAGATTGGTCTCGCAGTGCTCTGGATACTCTGACTGGAATTTGTTGAAGCCTCCTTAAGATGATAACAAACAGTAAATGTGAGATATTAAATATACTTTTTATCCATTAACAGATGTAATTTATTATCTATGACAACCTAATCATTCTGCAGGACACAAGTGTAAGTTCATGAGCTTCTTTGAAAAGAAAGTCAAATATATCAGGCTAAATTCCTAATCTCCCTCTTCTGTAACCCCCAGACCTGCATCCAGTTCTCATATCTGGTTATCCTTTTTAGTGATCACCTTGCAGTATGTTTATTTTAAAAACTATAAAGCCATCTTTGAGCTCTTTGTTTTTTAAAGCCTTTGACCTTATCGGGCCTCACATTGTTGATCCTCTAAATCAATCTTTTTTCACTGGCTCTTTTCCAAGCTCTTTTAAACTTGCTGTTGTTGAACCAAGGCTAAAACTCAGGTGCCTCTCAGCGAAAGAAATAAAAAAAAAAAACAGCCCAATATTTAAATGACCATGTTCTCTAAATTCCCAGTCCTTGTTTGGTTAAATCTACCAAACAAAATGATTAGACTGATGGACCAATCAATTGTCCAGACATCAGAATAGGCCAATTTCCCCTATTTGGCAGTGATCAGTAGATCAAATAATGAAAAGTCCTTCATTCCTTCAAACTCCTTCATTTTTTGCTGGATTCAAAGCTATTACAACTATCAAGGAACCAGTGATCATTTTTTTCTACGCTATATGTCAGAGTTGAAATTTCTCGAAATGGGAATTGTCAGGTCAAACCTGAAAGAGATCTGGAAATCTGTATAAGCCAAGAAAAAAAAAAAAACCCTGATTGGTGCATCTCTAAAAATGATCAATGGGTTTGACAGAAACAAGATAAAGGGTGTCATTTAAGTATGAATCAATGTAAAAAGCTCTGTATTTATTTTTAGAAGTTCAAACATTTGTCTTTTACAAAGAAAGGAATAAAGTCTGGAAACATTTCCTTTTTTGCAATATATTCCACTCCTGGAAAGGGATAAAATCAAATTTAATACTTTTCCAGGCTCAAATTTTAAAACAATTCTGCCAGATTTTTTAAAATACTGGACATGTGAGCTCAAAATATTCACCATTATGAGCTTTCTTACCTGTATGTTCCACGATGATGAAGCTAGCTTTTGATTTGGGCACCGAACTGAACTTTAATAAATAACACCAGATTTATAACACTTAAACACTTGAGGTGGATTACCTTATGCTAAGTAATGGTTATTTAAAGTACAGTTTTTATTTCTAATAAATCAAACATTCAAGAAAAATCTATTAGTCAGAGTTAGAGATTAAAGGTAGGACTTCAAGAAATACCAGAAATTGGTACTGGCCTGGAAAAGCCTGATCGGTGCATCTCTACAAATGATTAATCATATTTGAACATTCAAGTTTTGATAATGACAAAAGACCATTTCTAGAAGTTCAGTTTTTAAAATATTTTACAGAATAAGGAACAAAGTTTGATAACTCAAACTTCACATTTATCCAGACTTGTAATAAAAGAAAAATCCATATTTTTCGAGACTGTGCATCAAATCATAAATCATAATATGGGTTTGCAGATGAATCCGAATCAAAGATCAAGATTTCTCCTGACAGCGCAGTTATGTTTCTCACCTTCCTGTATACAACAGTCTCTGCAGTCACAGTGATCCGACAGATAAAGAGTAATAACGTGTCATTTACTAGAGTATGAGCATGAAAACAGGGCGGACAGACGCGCTCCATTGAGAAAAGCTGAGCCCTGCGGAGAATCAGGACAGTCAGGCTCGGCAACACTTCACAGCTCAGTGGACTTTTTGTGAATGGCAGCCAGGCTTGTGACTCCCCGTCAAACAGATCCATTATCCACGGCTCACAAACACTCAGATCTGCTCTGTTTAAAGCACACTGCTGTTTTTTTTTGTGTTTTTTTTTTTACTATTTTAATGTAGAGTTGGAGGAATTAATTGAAAGAGCGCCTCTGGATCCTGGGGTTTCTCTCTTCATTCATGAAAAAAGGTTCCTGAAAGAGCACAACATGGCGAGGCCATTTCTACTAAACACACGGCGTTAAACCCGGATAAAAAACTGGAAACGCATTTGTGAGGAGTTTATAGTTTTGGAATAAATTCAGGGTTTGTATTTCTAGAGGAATAAAGGATGACTGATTGGTAGCGCGACGCGTCAAAGTTTGAAGGCAGTTCAAAGTCATTCTAGTGTATTTGATAATGAAGAGGCCATGGTGTAAGAGACTCGTTTCTAGTTGACAGCTTCAGTTCGCAGATAAATAATGTTAAATTAGAGACTCGTACCATATGTGTTCAATGTGACATGAACATCAAATCTGGCAGAAATTCCACACAAATGATAATTTTATGAATTAAGCGCATGTAAGGAAACCTCTTACCCTCCAGGTAGAAAGCTTTGCAGCCGTCGTCCCGCAGCTTCTGCAGCAGCAGCCCCATCACGGAGCTCCCCAGCCCGGACTCGTGTCGCTCCGACGTCGCCTCGTCGTACAGGAGCACCACGTCTGTCTTGCACCGCTTGACGAATTTGTCCTTGTCCTCATTATTGGGGATGATGGAGCGGATGGGGAGGTTGCCCTTCTTCAGCCTCCGCAGCATGAGGCCCGGGATGGCCAGGTTGATGGCCGACTCGATGTGCGAGGACTCGTACAGCTCATGGGGTCTGCAGTCCAGCAGCAGCAGCGCGCCGGTCCCGGACTCCAGCTCGTCCTGCAGCCACTCCACGCTCTTACTCGACATCATCATCACAGTCACGATCACTGAGCCTCTGCACAGATGATCCGTTTTCATCGGGGAAACGTTAACCCACCTGTCCACCTCTGGGACATAACAGCGACACAACAAAATTGAAGGAGAGGGAACGAAAAAATAATAAAATCACGGCGCTAAACTTCGCTTCCCACCGCCGCTCCTGCTGCTGCTCCTGCGGGCGCAACGCACCCAACACGCACCTCCACACGCATCCAACACGCACACAGCGATGCTCCTCTGCTTGGAGCAGGAAACTTGAACATGCAGTGCTCTCTTTCGCTCCCTTGCTCGGTCCGACTGAAGTGGATATCAGTCCAGCCCATCGACGTCCATTCAGCGAGTCCGCTCCAGCCCCCGAGAGTCCGCAAAGTAACGAGCGGGGCCGCAGGTGTCCAGTTAGCGGATTCACATGTGAGTATGGGTTGAGCGGCTGAGGCTACAGCCCAGGATCAGTGATATTATTTGATATGCCTGGCCACAGAGCGCCTCTAGTTTGTCATTTCCTCTGGATGCATTAAAGAAGCAGCTCTGCAGGCTTGTCACTGAGGAGAGGGAGGAGCTGAGAAATTTAAAGGTGCAGAGATTCAAGCGACTTTAATCACTCAGCATCCATTCATACACAGAAATTATAATCTGATTCATGCTTCTGATCATCCTAGCTGAAATTGGTATATTCATATATATTTTTGATGAACCTAATCCTGATCAAATTCTGAGATAATTATTTGATCCTAGACGACTCTGTAAGCGTCAAGATTGAATTTTTTTGTGTCATGATGTTTTGTTTAAATAGGGTATATTTCAAGTCTGCATTTACAGAAGTGCAGTTTACACCACTCCCTTGCAGATTTAGTCATTTTATTGTATTCTTTTACAATAAACCAACACAAAGTAGCAGATGACTGAAGTGGAAGGCAAATGATGGGTTTACATTTTTCATAAATGAATATCTGAAACGATCCATACCTCAGGTGTGGGAATCTGTTGACACAATAAGTATTAGTCATGCATGCCACAAATCTGGCTTTTATGGAAACAATGTCTCAACCTTTAAACATCGCACACAACACTGCTCTATCCATTAGACTTCAAGATGGAAAATGAGTTTGGCCTATTACGACATGGTCATCTACCTAAACTGACAAGTCAGGCGAGGAGAGGATTAATTGCAGAGGCAGCCAAGAGCCCCATGGTAGCTCTGGAGGAGCTTCAGAGGAGCAGCCTAGGTGGGGAATCTGTTGACACTGTTCACTAATCTGCCATTTATGAAAGTGTGGTAAGAAGACAATTGTTGTTGAAGGAATGAAGGTTTTATTTGCAGTATGTCACAAGTTGTGTAGGGGACAAAGCAGACATGTGGAAAAAGTTGTCCTAGTCAGCTCTGATCCTACTTTAGCTTTATTGGCCTACATACAAAACACTATCTGTGGTGGAAAAGTAACACTGCTCATTACCCTGAGCTTACCATCACCATGTTGAAGTGTAGTGGTGGTAGCATCATGCTGTGGGAAGACTTCTGTTCAGATAGGAGAGGGTAGCTACTACGATGTATGGAGATAAAAACAGGGAAATCCTGTTTGAGACAGCAGAAATTTAAGATTGGGTTCCTTCACCTTCCAGCAGGACAATGACCCTAAACCGACAGCCAGAACTACAATGGACTGGTTCGATTTAAGGAATATTAATGCTTCAGAACGAGCCACACAAAAGTAAATTTTTTCCTCCTATCTGAACTTCTCGGAAATGCGTTACTGGTGTTAAATTCAACATGATAGTTTTTGTTTCCATAATGAATCAAGTTTCTTAGTTTAACAATAAAAAACGTATTGACAGTACCTGTATGTTTTGTGTTTAGTTTATCAGATTTAAAGCCTTGAGTAGCTGCATGTGCATCTACAGCTCTAATACTCCTACTCTGGGGTCCTAATCTCGTTACAATGCAGAGTTTAGTTTTCTTCTTAAATCACACAAAGAGAAAATAAACTATGTGCCTTGTGAACATGTACTTACTAAAGCACAATTACCAGTTTTTTCTTTCGTATTCTGAACACCCTCACTCAGGCCACCCACTACATACACCTCCACACGTTACACTCTTAAATAAATGACTGTAAACATTTCTCACTGAGAAGCAGCTTTTATTCTCTACACTAACAGAACAAATCACATAATCAAATGATTGTTTTTCTGCTACTTATGTTTGAAATGTGTCTTTAGATTCAGACATACCTTATCATATTACACAGCAAAAACACCCAGTTTATTTTTATGTGTCACATCAGCTTCTACTTTTGTGGATTAAAAAAAAGATTTAGGTTATTTTTCATTTCAATAATGTCCCATCTTCCAGAGTCAATCAATTTTTGATGTTTAAATATAAACATTTGTGGTAAATATTCTGTAAATGTTTGCTTTATTGTCTTTATGCACCATGTATATTAAAAAAAGGCTGTATGCAAAATTCATTAATGTTAATGTCTTCTTTTATATAACTTGATTTTTATTCAATAAAACAATGTTCTCATTTACAGTAGCATAGCAGATCTCCTTGAGGAAAATTCTGAAATTGTCTTTTATCTAAATAACATAAAAACGTGGTTTAAAATTAAAGTTTAAAAAATGAAGGAAGTCAAACGAGACTTTGTTTGGGCCAAATTTGGGCAGGGCATATGACCTTCTAAAGTCCAGCTTTCATTGTATTTGTCTGGGCTAATTACTGACAAGGGTTGAAATAGCCATTAAAGAAAGAAATCAATGGACGTCCAATGTTTGCAGGGTCATGGCTGAACTAGAGTAACAAGCTGCATATACTGGTCCTTCTCAAAATATTAGCATATTGTGATAAAGTTCATTATTTTCCATAATGTCATGATGAAAATTTAACATTCATATATTTTAGATTCATTGCACACTAACTGAAATATTTCAGGTCTTTTATTGTCTTAATACGGATGATTTTGGCATACAGCTCATGAAAACCCAAAATTCCTATCTCACAAAATTAGCATATTTCATCCGACCAATAAAAGAAAAGTGTTTTTAATACAAAAAACATCAACCTTCAAATAATCATGTACAGTTATGCACTCAATACTTGGTCGGGAATCCTTTTGCAGAAATGACTGCTTCAATGCGGCGTGGCATGGAGGTAATCAGCCTGTGGCACTGCTGAGGTCTTATGGAGGCCCAGGATGCTTCGATAGCGGCCTTTAGCTCATCCGGAGTGTTGGGTCTTGAGTCTCTCAACGTTCTCTTCACAATATCCCACAGATTCTCTATGGGGTTCAGGTCAGGAGAGTTGGCAGGCCAATTGAGCACAGTGATACCATGGTCAGTAAACCATTTACCAGTGGTTTTGGCACTGTGAGCAGGTGCCAGGTCGTGCTGAAAAATAAAATCTTCATCTCCATAAAGCTTTTCAGCAGATGGAAGCATGAAGTGCTCCAAAATCTCCTGATAGCTAGCTGCATTGACCATGCCCTTGATAAAACACAGTGGACCAACACCAGCAGCTGACACGGCACCCCAGACCATCACTGACTGTGGGTACTTGACACTGAACTTCTGGCATTTTGGCATTTCCTTCTCCCCAGTCTTCCTCCAGACTCTGGCACCTTGATTTCCGAATGACATGCAGAATTTGCTTTCATCCGAAAAAAGTACTTTGGACCACTGAGCAACAGTCCAGTGCTGCTTCTCTGTAGCCCAGGTCAGGCGCTTCTGCCGCTGTTTCTGGTTCAAAAGTGGCTTGACCTGGGGAATGCGGCACCTGTAGCCCATTTCCTGCACACGCCTGTGCACGGTGGCTCTGGATGTTTCTACTCCAGACTCAGTCCACTGCTTCCGCAGGTCCCCCAAGGTCTGGAATCGGCCCTTCTCCACAATCTTCCTCAGGGTCCAGTCACCTCTTCTCGTTGTGCAGCGTTTTCTGCCACACTTTTTCCTTCCCACAGACTTCCCACTGAGGTGCCTTGATACAGCACTCTGGGAACAGCCTATTCGTTCAGAAATGTCTTTCTGTGTCTTACCCTCTTGCTTGAGGGTGTCAATAGTGGCCTTCTGGACAGCAGTCAGGTCGGCAGTCTTACCCATGATTGGGGTTTTGAGTGATGAACCAGGCTGGGAGTTTTAAAGGCCTCAGGAATCTTTTGCAGGTGTTTAGAGTTAACTCGTTATTCAGATGATTAGGTTCATAGATCGTTTAGAGACCCTTTTAATGATATGCTAATTTTGTGAGATAGGAATTTTGGGTTTTCATGAGCTGTATGCCAAAATCCTCCGTATTAAGACAATAAAAGACCTGAAATATTTCAGTTAGTGTGCAATGAATCTAAAATATATGAATGTTAAATTTTCATCATTACATTATGGAAAATAATGAACTTTATCACAATATGCTAATATTTTGAGAAGGACCTGTAGTAGGTTTGGTGGTAAATGAACACTGGATTTTCCTTTACAAAAGCGCTTTCCATGTTTTTTAGGAAAACAAATAACATCACAGATAATGGCTTAAACCAACATTTCAAGGTTTCACAACATTAATAACCCATACATGGATCATATTGTGACTTTATCTTTGATTTCTACATCTAATCCAAGCAAAAAGAAGCTTGTTGTATGAGCTTATTTTTCGGAAAATAAATTTTTCTTACTGAAACTGATAGTAACAACAGTGTCTGGAATTACACATTATTTCCCATGCTTATACAGTTTTTTTCCAAATTTATCCAGGTTGGTCATTTCCAAAAGCTAATTTTGTATTAGTTCATACTATTCAAGATTGTATAGGAATGCTAAAACCAAAATAGTCACAAAAAGGTTTGTATTGAAGGACTTCGTCAAATTGAAGAGGCCTTAGTACAACCCCTCAGATGCAGATATTATCTGAAGAGTATTATACCACAGTCATAATTCAGGTTTGTTGGACAGAAACAGTGAATCTAACAGAGAACAGTCCAAAAAAGACAAGATATAAACAGCGAGCTCCAGTTGTGCGGACAAAAATGCTGTGTTGATGAGTGAGACCAGTTGGAAACTCAAAAAAACAGATATTTTCTTCAATAAACTAATTGACCATAACAAGATTGTGCCAACAACACTCTTCAGGGTGGAATCTGTTATTGAGGGAAGAAGAGGTTTAAAAAAAAGCAGAAAACTGTATTGTTTACAATAGATCAAGACGTATCTGTGGTTCATTCAGGCTGCATGAGAGAGCACCTCTTTCAGCAGATAACATGAAGGCTAAATGTTTCACAGAAAAGCCAATCTGTATTAGCTTTTATTCAGCTGGTCATAGAACATGCTGGATTTGGAATTTTGGAAGCCTTTCAAAATCTCAAAGTTAAAATATGGATCTATTTTATACACACAGAGAATGCTGTTTTAGTAATGTAGTCACACTTATGTCTGAAGATTACAATGACAGATCTAATTATTTTGTCCTGTTATTAAAAACATAGTAACACCCAGTTTTACATTGACTGTTCTCTGGAACATGCAGCATGATGCTGCCCCTCCTACTACAATAGGGCTAAATAATTAATGAACGCGCATGGCAAGAAGGGTTGGAAGAAAAAAATGACATTTCAAAGCTGTTCTTATATTTGTTCATACTATAATTTGAATTATAGAACATAATTCACAATCAGCTGAAATCAACAATTAGTAGGACAAATATTACAACAAACTGGAGAGTATCTGGTAAAAAAAAGAAAACATATCTTTACATTATACAGAATACCAAGGCAACATACATCAATAATGACCAGTAGGACCTAATGCTTAGGGTGACATAGTGATCTGTAATAAAAAATCTGTAATATTTTGTGTTGACAGGGACCTTGAAATGTAATGATTTGTCATCTACTTATTATCTCAGAAACTGCTTGTTTTTTCTTACTATAATTCAAAGGTTTCATTATCAGTTCTATTTACAACTGTTTATCATGAAAGATATATTCTTGTACATTTCATATCGAAGGTGGGCGTCATGATGGCACCATGTAGGATATTCCTCCATATGTAACAGCTTGGCGGTTTGCCTACTACTCTAAACAAACCATCACTACACATCACCATGGATGACCTAATAAGGCATCAGTAGGTTGTGACAGAGGCAGAGAGGAGGAAAAGAAGAGCGTTTGATTTCCTCACAGCTGCACAGAGGAGGAGTAGGGAGATGCACCAGCTGCAGACAATGGCTCTTTATCCCCTCCAGTGACTTACACACAAACACACTCGGACACATGGTTAAACTTTAGGGCTCTTGTGTTTCCACTCCCTTCATGGACAACAACAGGCTCTCTGAGAAAGGGTGTGTGTGTGTTTTTGTCTTTTTCCACAATTTCACTTCATTACTTAACCAAATTATCGTCATTCATTTGGAGAAAAATAAGCAATGCTCACCAATTGTTTGTATTTTCAACGACCCAGTGTCTGACTGTACTCATATGTATCATCTTCTCCTCAATACATTTTTCATTGTATAATAACACACAATTTGCCTTTGGTTTAATCAGGGTTCCTTTTGACTTAGATCTAGTTCATAAATGAAGAAAGTCTGGAGTACAATAATATTTTTTTCTCTATCAACTGAAAATTAGTCCTTAACTGTGTTTCAAAAACGGTTGTGTGGCACGTGAGCTTCCCTCAAGCTGTCCCTATGTTGAAGATAATAGTAAATATAACTCCCTATTGTTCATCTGTGGAAACTGTGAAGCCCCAAATGAAGTCATGACCATGTGAGTGCGAGCTAGTTCGCCTGGTGTAGACCAGGGCTGGTGGACTGGATTTTAATTGGTCCTTTAAAAAAAAAAAAAACAGTAAGTTTTTAATAGTCAGATAACCACCACAGTGCCATGTTATTAGGTCCTTAAAACATCTTTTCCTCTGAGTTTTACTCTCTCTCTTTTGTGTTCTAAACATCTGTTGAGGAACCTGGATGCAGTGCAGGGCAACAACCTATCTACATATTATTCTCTACACTACCAGGCTTCCATCAACTATTGCCCCTTTTTCACGGGCTCTACTTAGGCCAGCACCACTCCACTCAGCCTGTTTTGCGAGCATTTCCATTACAGTTTTTTCTGGCCCTGTACCTGCTTTTTTGGGACCTATTCAGTAGCAGGTATGATTAGGGCTAAGTAGGGACTACATGCAACTTGAACAGACTGCTGTTCACTAATTGGCCATCGGACGAGGAGAAATGACAGTTTTTGAAGAGGTAGTGTAGAGAAAAGTTAATAAAACTCAAGCGTGACTACTCCTGGATCAGTGCTTCTTTATTCTCTTTGTGTCTCTGTTCTTTCTCTCAAACCCCCAGTCGGTCGTGGCAGATGGCCGCTCACACTGAGCCTGGTTCTGATGGAGGTTTCTTCCTGTTAAAAGGGAATTTTTCCTCTCCACTGTCGCTACATGCATGCTCAGTATGAGGGATTGCTGCAAAGTCAACGCCAGTGACTGTCCACTGTCTCTACATGCTCATCCAGGAGGAGGGAATGCTACAAATCTCTGACTCAATGCAATCTGCTGGGTTTCCTTAGATAGAAAAACTTTTTATCCAATTTGAATAAATAACTGGATCTAACGGCACTGTTCAATGGTTAGGATTAATTGGAATGTATGTACCTGACTTTTATGAAGTGCCTTGAGACATGTTGTGAATTGGCGCTATATAAACTGAATTGAACTGAATTACAGTAATATTAATATTCCTTATGTTTACTCCATAATATTCCTTATGTTTTTACATTTCCCCCAAAACACACAAAACAAAATCACCATAAAACAGCATGTTTGGTTTGAAAATGTATTGATGTGTGCAGGAGAAGAAAGCAGGCAGAGAGCAGAGAGCCTTTTTTATAGGTTCTAGCTGGGCTGTGTTCCAGATAATATTTCTAGTGGATTTTTTTATACATGAAAAAGCATATATAAGACAATGTTGCATATACAATAATACTTTCTAATAGAAGGTAGTCCTTGCCCAGTACTTCTGTGTGTCTTTGCGGAATAAAGCGACTAACATAGCTATTGTTGCTATTAAATATGTGTACTCTTTTTGTTTCTCTTTTCCAAAGAAAGTACTTCTAGTGTTTCTGCATCTGGCTGTCTACCTTTTATGAATGGAGCCATTGACAGAGCTAGCGCTGCCATTAATTTGTTTCTCTTTTCCTTAGAAAGAAGTTCTGACCAGCATTTCTCTGTCTCCCACACACAGAAGATTAATGGCACTGACAGAGATGCTGCCGCCATTACCTATGTGTATTCTCTTTGGTCTTCTTGTTCATAGAAAGTACGGGTTCCTTTTCATTTTTCTGCTCACACTGAACCTGGTTCTGACGAATATTTCTTCCTGTTAGAACAAAGTGGTCCCTCCCTACTGCCACGACATGGTTGGTCAGACAGAGGGATTTGTGAAAAAGTCAATGATTGGATGTAATTAGTCGGGCTTCGGTAGAGAAATAACTTTTAACAAAGTGTCATTGAATAATCAACTAAATCTGACTATACTGTATTATATTCAGGCTGGACTGTGAATGTATTTGACTATTTGATTGGGTTGTAAATTTAATGAACTGGATGCACAGTGACTACCTGTAGCCCTATATATAGGGGCTGATTAATGACTAATTACAAGAATGTAGACACCTGTGATGCTAATTAATGGACACACCTTGATTTAACATTTCCCTTTGGTCACATTATTTTCAGGGGTACCATCATTTTTATTCCAGGCCTGTTTCATGAGTTTATTTTTTTAAATAATACTGTTGAAGCATGTTGGAAAAGCAATGTCTGACTTTCATCTGTCCATTTTTATAGAATTCTTATTCATTATTACCTTTGTCAGATTCAAGTTATTTCTGCGACCATTGTGGGTTTTTCTTTAATTAATCGAGGGGTACCAACAATTTTGTCCACATGTGCATTTCTATCTTGGAGAGTAGAAATACTCAGAAACTTTAATCTTCAAAACATGGCACTCATAATGTAAATTAATTATAGGTTTCCATATGCCACCATCAGTCTGAGGCACTGGACCTAGTTTGGTTGGGAAGCCGTCCTTAAAACCAATCAGGTTGTTACACTTACCACTATATCGGATCATTCTAATATATCTGGAGTTTTTTACATTCGAACAATATTAAACCGAAGATTTCTAAAGCAGAATATCAGCTCATATCTCTGGAAAATTACAGTTGGTGTTTAGAAAAGTCAGCATCAAAGCCTCAAGGGTTAAAAAATTTCTGTTCTTAATATGAAACGTACATGTTCATTACAACAGCAGATGTAGATGTAATTCACCCTCATTTCAGAGGATTTGTCACACATTATCCTGAATAAATCAATTCAGCTAATGAATTAGCTCATGTTTCTTTTTGAAGAAGTTCTTGAACAAACCATCTCTGCAGACCACATTTCCCTTTGGTCTGCGGTCTCTTTAAAGCAGCAGGCTGTGGTTTAAACCCAATCACCTGGAGTGATTGAGTGAGGGGCCCACCCCTCACCCACACAAATGCTGGCAATTCCACTACTTCTTCCTTTACCCTCAAACATGCAGGTTCTCAACGCATAAAACAGGCTTAGAAAATGTATCACATATCTGTGTTTTTCTATGCTCTTTAATTTCAAACATTTATTCGATCAGACATAAGCAAACACTGACAGAGTAATACAAAAATACTGATTAACCTGTAACTTGTGTATAATGATTTCCGCTGAAAATGTTAATATACAGTACACACAATTTAGTGACTAATTCAGGCAAACCCTCTCCATGACAATCAGGTTTCTTCAAGTTTAAAGTACATACTTAAACTAGAACTATACACTCACCGGCCACTTTATTAGGTACATCTTGCTAGTACCGGGTAGAACCCCCTTTTGCCTTCAGAACTGCCTTAATCCTTCGTGGCATAGATTCAACAAGGTACTGGAAACATTCCTCATGATAGCATCACACAGATGCTGCAGATTTGTCTGGAAGTAACCATCAGAAGATGGGTACACTGGGGTCATAAAGGGATGGGCATGGTCAGCAACAATACTCAGGTAGGCTGTGGTGTTGACTCGATGCTCAATAGGTACTAAGGGGCACAAAGTGTGCCAAGAAAATATCCCGCACACCATTACACCACCACTAGCAGCCTGAACCGTTGATACACGGCAGAATGGATCCATGCTATCATGTTGTTGACGCCAAATTCGGACCCTACCCTCCGAATGTCGCAGCAGAAATCAAAACTCATCAGACCAGGCAACGTTTTTCCAATCTTCTATTGTCCAATTTTGGTGAGCCTGTGCAAATTGTACCCTCAGTTTCCTGTTCTTAGCTGACAGGAGTGGCACCCGGTGTGGTCTTCTGCTGCTGTAGCCCATCTGCCTCAAGGTTCGACATGTTGTGCATTCAGAGATGCTCTTCTGCATGCCTTGATTTGAATGAGTGGTTATTTGAGTTACTGTTGTCTTTCTATCAGCTCGAACCAGTCTGACCATTCTCCTCTGACCTCTGGCATCAACAAGGCATTTGCGCCCACAGAACTGCTGCTCACTGGATATTTTCTCTTTTTCGGACCATTCTCTGTAAACCCTAGAGATGGTAGTGCATGAAAATCCGAGTAGATCAGCAGTTTCTGAAATACTCAGACCAGCCCGTCTGGCACCAACAACCATGCCACGTTCAAAGTCACTTAAATCACCTTTCTTTCCCATTCTGATGCTCGGTTTGAACTACAGCAGATCGTCTTGACCATGTCTACATGCCTAAATGCATTGAGTTGCTGCCATGTGATTGGCTGATTAGAAATTTGCGTTAACAAACAGTTGGACAGTTGTACCTCATAAAGTAAAGTACTTTACCTAGTAAAGTATTTTTATGCACCGAAAGCACATATTTGATTCCCTCTTTGTAGGAACACATCTGTGTCACATTTTGGGGCCTGAAATGTTTAAAAATATTTATTTAGTCTGTGTTTAAATTTTGAAAATATATTACTTTCCCTGAGTTTTAATCCAGACTTCTATATCTGTATCCCACCATTTTAAAAATACATATTTTCCACCTCATAGTGAAAAATTCACTTTTGTTTTTGCTTTGCTATTTACGAAATTTCTTATATATATATGTAGGAACCAAAAGACATTTTAAGTATTTTTATCCTGTCTAGAGGGTAGGACTAATTATTGACATTCTTTAACATTTTCCAGGAGAGTCTGAACATTTTTTTTAAATTATCCCCTAACTGGAACCAGAGCTAACAGGTATGGGGTATTGTGAAAAAGGTATGTAACGTTATATTTTAAACCCAGAAAATGTAAAAATCTCAAATAAATAATAAAATAAATAATAGAAATAGAGGCAATGTCTCAAAGCCCGTCACAAGCTGTTGGGACAAAAAGACCGTTTTATTAGGAATGCATCAAGTTGATCTGTGGCTGCCATATAGCGACAAAGAAAAAAGACATAGTGCTGACCTTTGCTACAAATATTATCCATGAAAGTAACAACACAGGTAAGGAAGATGGATTTCTCTTCAAACATCCATTAGAAGTTTCTCTGTTGGAAGCACATTTTGCTCTAGGGCTACAAAAACGATTATGAAGACTCTTGCGTTTAAAACAACCTAAAACTGAGGAACAATCTGCATTGCCCTTTAGAGGTATGCTTCATAATACAAACAGAGCTGGGAGTAGAGCTGCTCTGAGCTGATTTGGACATCTGATTAGGAGGGGAGGGGAGAAGACCCTGGGGCAGACCTATAGGAGAGTATCACTAGAGAAAGAGATGGGTAGATTTCCTACCTGGACCTGTTACTTCTGTGTCTTGTGAAGGAACAGATGGATTTCAATACCCTGACCTTCTAGTAGAGCAGAAATGAAACTACTTAAAGATGAGACTGAAAGTGCTAAAACAGAGAAAGTTGGACAGTTCCCTTCAGGTATGGGTCATCTCTGGCTCAAGGAGTTCATGCATCTTGGTGTCTTGTTCAGGAGTGATAACAGGATAGAGCAGGACATGACAAGACAAATTAGGACCTCATCTTCAGTAATGTGGGAGCTGCTATGGTTTGTTGTGGTGAAGAATGACTATGAAATATGAAACATGACCTAAAGCATAAGATACTGGATACTGTCTAAACTGTGCTTTCTCCATAGGGTCCCCAGACTCAGCATTAGCCATAGGATAAGGATCTCGATCGTCATGGAAGACCTCGAAGTAGAGCTTGGAGGATGTTCTGGTTTGTGGGAGGTTCCAGATTTCCCTGGGATTGTTAAAGGGTTGTGTGCAGCAAGGCATAGCGCCACCAGCAGCAGTAAGGGTGTAGATGAGTAAACAAATGTATCCATTTTAAACCATTAATTTGTACAAAATGCAGTTTTATGAAGTTTAAGCAAGAAAGTAGACCTCAAAACGTTATCTGTGCAATCAGTTCTTTAAGATTATGAGCCTACTTTGAAATGTGCTTTCTGAGTTTTTGGAGCAGCGGAGCTAAATTAAGCTAAACTAAGCTATCAGGGCAATTAGAGAGGGATTGGTGGCTGAAAGCGTTTAGTAGGTATGTGGTGAATAACGGCAAGTACCAGAATTTAAATTTATAAATATTTTTTGTAGAACATATTTAACATTTTAGGCATTCATTATAAACTGTAAGAAAAATATTTTTGTGGAGTATCCCTTAATGATCAAGCACAGCTCCTTCACTTTTCGTTGTACATAAAAAACACACATTTCCCTAAGATTGTCTTTTCAAGCAAACCCAGTGGATTGTGAACCCTTTATTATTTTTCATTTTCATGGTTTTATGCAGACAGCTCTGCAGGAGGAGACCACAGTTCCAGGTTTGGATGCAGTTTCCCAAAAGCTCCCAGGGATCCTCTTCACCCTTGTGTCCCACCATCGTCTACTCCACTGTCGCGCATCTTCTACTTTATACTAATATTTAGTTATGATTAGGCCGATTCTAATTCTAAAAAATAAAATTTTTACTTAAGACCTTTTTCTGTTTGTGCTGTAGATATCTGATATGAGTTTACCTGATTAATACAATAGTAAAAGAAAAATAAGAGTGTTAATCAGTGTTTAGTAGTTATTGTAAATGAATCATGCAGTTGTAAAGCAACAACTCTGGCCAGATGCAGCTTGGTAAAACAATTATTGTAAAATGATTTAAACTTTTTCTGCTTATGGATCCATTGCAACTTAAGTAATATTGGAAGGATTTAATTGTAATTGTAACTGTAACCCTCTAAAGCTGCTTATCATCTACTATTATTTGTCAGTTGAAAGAAAAAATTTTGTATTAGCTAAGAGTCTTTTAAAGGGAGTAAAGGAGTATAGCCATCCATTGAACTGAAGGTATAGTGCAGTTTTCTTCATAACTTTCCCATACGTCATTAGGCTGATTTAAATAAATGGTCTGTGGCCTTTCTAAAGCATTGAAACAGAAGGCACCCAAATTACCCGGATTACTTTTACCTGGGTAAAACACAACATGGGACTTTAAATCCCGGTGCTTCTGGTAGAAAAGGGGCTATTATAAACGCAATATTTCATACGCACAAATAATTCCCACAACTTCTGCTATCTCGATCCATGCTTTTTGCCTCTGGTTGTTGTCTCTGTAAGAAGGATGTGACGTGTCATATAAAACAGTTCTGTTCTCCACTTCAACAATCAATTGCTTGTCATCCATCAAGAAAATTACTCAGATGAAACTATTTGCAAACCAATGCGATCGGGAATTTTGTAATGTTTGTGATTTGGCCATTTCAGTTTGTATTTTCCCCAAAGCAGTTGTATTGTACTTTGCCGATGTGGCTCACTTCCCGTCTGATTCATGATAATAACGTCAAAATGCAGCATAGGTTGGATCAAAGTAGACTCCTGGTCTATCTAAGTTAAACAGTCGAAGGAACGGTTGCGGGGAATCGTGAGCGGTCTGCACGGGTCTATTTAATTCAATTTGTTCTAATTACTACAGATAATCCTATATTTTGTCGGATCACATGCCAAAATGGATCCAGTGCACTTTGGGGGTAATGGCTGTCCTGTCCAATGCCATCGACCTGCCTGGTTTGATTAACTATGAGTTACAATAACTGATTAATAATGGCTATAACAATTTGAACAAGGTAAGTTAATAATATTTCTCTACAGAAAGTCTAATTGTAAAGATGATTTGAATTTCTCATGTGCTCCATGGAGAGCAGCCCACTGTTGTAGTTTGTTTGCCATGATGAAGCAAGTCCCTTTGTAAGTGAAATGAAGGGCTTGAAGGAAGTCAGAAAAACCATAGAGGTTCATAATACATACACAGGGTGTGGCCAGAAGCCTTTTTCTTACAAACATCAAAATCTATATCGCAAAATATACATCAAGCCTCTCGATGTTCTGTTAGTATGCATCTTGGTGGTGGGTCAATTCTGTAGAAAACCCAGGATTGTTTTTAAGTAAACCAGTACCAGTAAACCCTTAAGGAGGTCTATTCGCCAGTTGTAGGTTTTTTGAAAAACCTATTTGCATTGCTATGTTAATGTTGGGTTAAATTCCAAAACTATACAGGCATAGTATTAAGAAATTACACCACCATTAGGTTTTTATGTTTATTTTATTCTACATTTGATGGAGAATAATTTGAAGTATTTAAACATAGTTTAGTGATTTTACATAAAGTTGGAGATCAGAACATAGAACAGCAATAGTGAAACAAAAACATCTCGGGTAAGAACACATCCACAGGCCTCAAGCTGTTTTTGAATGAGATGTATGAACCAATCTGTCAACAGAAGAGTTAACGGAGAAAATTCACCATAAAAATGACTGCTGCTCTCAGATTGGATTATCTCTCCAAAAAATAAACACATTTATTTGCAAGAATGGTTAATTAATCAATCACAGCACCAACATGACAAACACAACGATGGCTCTCTTCAATGGACATTAAAATCTTTTGTATACAGAACCCATAACCCTGCCTACCGTATCTAATCACCATGCAGAACAAACACACTGTACCTACACAGACAGGGTTGTAAAACCACAGAGGTGACTCATTTATGTTAACTCAGTCCTCACCTCCCCATCTTTCTCTCTTTCACGCTCCGGCACACAAACCTCACTTCATTATATCACCGTGAAAGTTAAAGGCAGGGCCATGGAGACAGATGGTCAGAGGTGGCCAGATCACACTTTAACGATCCGTTCTACCTGTGTCTCTTTCACTTTTCTTCTCTATGCTTCAGCGCAGCTCATCCCCGACCAAGGAATGTTGTGGAACAGCCCATCAACACATTTACTGGAGTAATTTTAAACCTTTTGAAATATTAGATTGTCAGCAACTTTGGGTTTGAGTTAACCTAATTTTAAATTTAGTCTGACAACAAATAGACACCGATGTGTACGATGTGAGAATTAAGAGCAAAAGGAGCCTGAAAAAGAAGCCATGAAAAGAGTCCTGGCTCTCGACTGGATGAGGGACACGTTCATTTAGACTGCATGGCTGCTGTTATGAGCTGAATGTTTATGACTGGTGGCAATAAGTGTCACAACAATGAACAACTCGCACATATTCAATGTCTTCTTTTCTGCTGCTCTGTTCATTATGCATTCACATTATAATTTATGAGACTGTAACAAAGTACAGCTATAAAATAAACAAAGTAAAACATTCAACAGTCACGAAAAACATCTATTTTTGAGTTTCATATTTGACTTGAATGTCTGGACGTTTTAAGACTTCTCGAATGTCTTTCTGCTAATTTTGTATGCAGAACAATGACAACCACCAGTTTTTAAAGAGAAACTACGAAATATGAAAAGAATGAGGTTCTCAAAAGGTCTGATGCCATGCTTCTCAAGTAGAAAAAGGTGGACTGTTCTCGCCGAGTTGGGGTTCTGTCTTGTTTATGAGTGATGGTCGGATGGAGCAGGAAATGGTTTGATAGACTGGGGTTTCTGCATTACTGTAAGTGCTTTTCCACATCTCCTAAAAAACCAAAAAAAAGAGTCAAGCCAAAAAATGAAGCTCACTTTTTGCCAGAGTTTGCATGTTGTGAACCCCGTGTATGTTCATGAGATATGGATCATGACCGAAAGAATGAGCTACCTTCATAAGATGCATTGGGGACCGGATGAGAAGGTACTATATACAACCACTGTCCCCATGTTTCACTCGGAGTCCGTCCGTCAGGGGTGATGGTGCCGATCTGCAGCGAGAGGCGGGTCCACCCTGGACATGTGCGGGTCGATCACAGGTGTTGAGCTTCAGTTAGAAGAAACACGTTACTAAAAGTAAAAGGTTACTTTAAGTCTAAATCTGCCAGGACTATGAATATTTCTTGGTATCTGACCGTGCTCCCTTAACGGGTGTACGGATTTTCACTGTGTATCATCTTTTCATTTAAATTAATTTTAATAACCCAATGACATATATTAAGAACATAAGTTGAATAATATCCTGAAGATAACATTAAATGATAATAAAAAAATATATTATTTTCTTTCCTTACATTTATATGTATATCAAATATTTGATAATACTACACCAACTCAGTATAATTTCAGCATAAATTAGACATTATACCATAGTATTTAACACTGAGAATATAACACTAATCACTCTCAATCTAAAAATTTGTAATCAACAATTCTGTAAAAGCTGCAATTACATGCAGCGCTATTAACAAATTGATAAAATGGTGCTGAAAAATGATGTTCAAAAAGAAACAGTTCCTTTTATTTTGGTTAATTCATCAACATTTGTCCTGGATTAGGCTTCCCTGAAGTGTGAATTCAATTTATGACTACCTTATATCTAAAATTATAACGTGAAGAGTCATAATGTTCAATTTGTGTTTATGTAAGACAGTGAACTCATTTTGCACACGACAACTTCTCCCCTGGAAGTTGATGTGACCCTTGCAGACATGGTTTATTGTTGGTTGTCCTAAATTATGGGTGTGTTTAGGAACTTTAGACTCAGGTGAGGTTAAGGTGAGGCAGGGCTTTAAGAAGAGGGTTGGTGCTTTCCGACTTATCACCAGGTTTGTTTTATGGGCTTAGCCGCTGTGAAGCAGGTGATTATTTTAATCACGTCACACACCTTAAAGTGTGTTTAACCTGGTTTCATGTGTGTTGCTTTGGCAGTGGCAACACATTACCTTTAAGCATTTATTGCCCCACTGATAAGATGGCAGCTAGAAACTGCTCTACTTGTAGAACATATGAGGCGGAATAAAAAAAAACCCTACCCTTCAGGGCGGGATGTAAAAGAGGGTTTTGAATCAAAAGCTGCAGCGTGGGCTTAAGGAGCTGAGCGCCAAACCTCAGTCTTCAAGCAGGGCCCAGTCTCCGAGGGGGGAAATGTAGGAGTTGCATGGGGGTGGTAAAAGCAAGAGTGAAAAGGGGTGGAGAAAGAGATGAGGATAAGGGGAGGTTTGATCACAGACACAGAAGGACACAAGCTCATGTTTCTCTAAGTTACCATGAACCAGTAATAATGCTGGATTGCTTTTATGTCTTTTGAACAATTTTATCTTCTACGACTAGATGATAAGTGAATGTGTAAGGCAAACACTACACTGTGAGAATTTGTACCTCCTTGAAGGACTTAGTGGGACTGCACATAATAAAAAAAACCCTAGCCTTCAAATGGATCCAAAAAGAAGCGCCCACACAAAATTCTGACACTAGAAACATGTCAGAAGCCTATGTTTAACCTGTCAGAAGTAATTAGACAAATAATTCAAGGTTTGATCTATAAAACTGTTTAGAAAAAAGGTGGAAAGTTTCTCACATTTGGGCAAATTAGTACAATTAAAAAAAAAGGTCAAATAACTAAGAAACTCTTTTAGGACCATGGAATCATGAACAAACTAATATTTAGGATATCGTCCTCAACGTTTTGCCATTAGCTTTACAATTAAACAATAAAGGATGTTAAAGGGGACACTAAAATGAGTTTTCAGAACTTCTGTCTAAATGTTATATTTAGTAATAACCACAACAGCAAGAGACGCATCCCCATAGCGTGATGCTGCCATCAGCAAAGTTTGAGATATTGTTTTAAAACCTAACACTGTTTTACATTTCTCCACAACTTTATCTCCTTGGTCTTCTTTATCCCCTTCTATTTCTAACAAACCCCTGAGGCCTTCACCACACAGGTGCATTAATACCAGGAATAAACTGAACACAGGCAGACAAATTCGGTGACTTCTGAAGACACAGGATTTTATTTAGGGGTATCACAGCAAAGTGGGCTGAATACAAATGCATGCCACACTTTTCAAATCTTTAGTAGAAAAAACGAAACTGAAAACAGTACATACTTTTTCTTTCACTTCACAATTGGGTGTTACTTTTATTGTCAGTACTTCACATAAAATCCCAATAAAAAGTTTTAATAGTTTGATGTTGTAATGGGACAAAATGTGGAAAAGGTTAACATGTAAGAATAGCTTTGCAGGGCACTGTATTCTCGATTTATAAAACTAAAAAAAGAAATGATCATTCAGCCTTAGCCACTAATACACCTCTTATTTTCCAACACTTTTGGGAAGAGACGGTGACAGTTTGAATGACTTTCCACATGTTATATTTCACACCAATCCCCGTAAGGGGGATATTTATAGCTAACAAAGGGGAATTGAGTTTTATGTGATACACATGTTTAGGCAATGTTTTTACTCAGTAGTTTAAGTAGGGTTGATTTGCTAATATTCTCTGAAAACCCTACATTACAACTGATGGTTTCCTGGGATTCTGGGTTATTCTTCGTTATTCTACTCAGAAACATTTATCTCATACTTCTACAGAACCACAACTTCCTTTTCAGGTATTAGGTGTTGTCTAACATGATTACAAAATATCCATTTCAGTGTTTTAGCCAGCTCAAAGTACCAGACCAAAGGCAATTTAACTTGTAGTTGTAAGAATACACTTGGGCTGCAACCAGCAGCGGTCTGGCTGTTGTCTCTATTGCATAAGACGGTCACAGTATAACATAATGTTCAGGCAAGAACAATAAAAAGAGGAGAAAGAGAGACCTGACACACTGAACTAGAGAAGCACTAAAACACACATACACAGAGGCCAAGAGCAGCTTAAACCACAGCACACCACTGAAAATATATCCAGATGTTCTCCCCATAGGATAACCAACCCCCCTCCTATACACACACACACACACACACACACACACACACACACACACACACGGGCTACATATAACAGCAGCCTGCTCCTCAGATTTTCTTTTCTTTCTCACCCACAGACACAACTAAACATCTACATTAGTACTTGTGAGGACTTTGCTTAACATAGTACCTCTTGAAAAGTCTGAAATACTAATAAAAAAAAACATCATCCCAATTTTTTGTGGCACTTGTTGCTTCAGGACAATTAAATATGATTTAAGAACTTGGAAGGAAATGTATTGGAAGATGTATAAGACACAGAGGCATTCCTGCTTTAAAAATGAAGAAACCTTGACATTATAGATTTAAATGAACAAGAATCAACTTAGAAAATCACACAAATTATTGTGGACTCAACCAGAACTTTGTCACTGGAAATCAAGGAGCACGATCATCTTAAATGGGAATAACAAGCCATGGTTTACTCCACATCTCAGGAACCTGTGCAGGGAAAAGGAAGAAGCTCACAGCAGTGGAGATTGGGCGCGGTACAAGCAGGCCAGGAACAAACTAACAAAGGAGATCAAAGCAGCCAAGAGGAGCTACAATGAGAAGCTTAAGAACAGCCTTTCTACTGGTGACACTTCAGCTGTATGGACTGGTCTGAGAAACCTGACTGCCTATAGGAGCCCCCCCCACCCATCCTGAACAGAGTCGTCTCCTGGCCAACCGTCTGAATGGCTTCTACTGCAGACATAACAGGAAAAAGTTCATACCTCAAACCATCTCCTCCACATCCCATTCAGGAACAAATTCGACCCGTAAAACAACCAACCCCCTACCATCAGATCTTCTGCCTGTACTAAAGATCTCTGAGGAAGATGTAAATAGGCTCTTTCAGCGCATGAAATCAAAGAAAGCTGGAGGACCTGATAACGTCTCCCCATCATGCCTGAAAGCCTGTGCAAATCAACTTGCTCCGATCTTCACAAGGATCTTCAACAAATCACTGGGGAAATGTGAGGTCCCCTCTTGCCTCAAATGATCCACCATCATCCCGGTACCCAAGAAACCCACCATCCTAGGATTAAATGACTACAGGCCTGTAGCCCTGACGTCTGTGATCATGAAATCCTTTGAGCGGCTGGTGTTGAACCACCTGAAAGACATCACAGGCCCCCTGCTGGACCCCCTGCAGTTTGCTTACCGAGCAAACAGGTCGGCAGATGATGCTGTTAACTTAGGTCTACACTTCATCCTGCAACACCTCGACCACCTAGGGACGTACGCCAGGATCCTGTTTGTAGAGTTCAGCTCGGCCTTCAACACCATCATACCAGACATCCTCCACCAGAAGCTCACCCAGCTCAACGTCCCAGCCTCCACCTGTCAGTGGATCAACAGCTTCCTGACAGACCGACAGCAGCAGGTGAGACTGGGGAGCATCTTCTCCCGATCCTGATCAATAAGTACTGGTGCCCCCCAGACTCGTCTGTGAAACTCCTGAAGTTTGCAGACGACACCACTGTTATTGGTCTGATCCAGGACGGTGATGAGTCTGCATACAGACAGCAGGTGGATCGGCTGATACACTGGTGTTGTCAGAACTACCTTGAACTCAACCCACTCAAGACTGTGGAAATGGTGGTGGATTTCCGGAGAACACCACCCCCATAGATAGTCTTCACACATAGACACTGTTCGAAAGAAGGCCCAGCAGAGACTGTACTTCCTGAGGCAACTCAAGAAGTTCAACCTTCCACAGGAGCTGCTGGTCATCTTCTACACTGCCATCATTCAATCTGTCCTGTCTTCATCCATCTCAGTGTGGTTTGGCTCATCCACAAAACAGGACAGGTCCAGACTGCAACAAATAATCAGGAATGCAGAGAGAATAATCATGGCAGACCTTCCCTCCATCCAGGACTTATACAGGTCTAGGGTCAGGAAAAGAGCTGCTAAAATCTCTGCAGACCCCACACACCCTGCACATAAACTGTTCAGAGCTTTACCTTCAGGCCGTCGCTACAGATCACTGTTCGCTAAAACCAGCCGCCACAGAGACAGTTTCTTCCCCCAGGCTGTCTCTGATGAACATTCAATAGAGTACAGAACAACTGCAAACTGAAGTTGCAAATGTACCTTTGTATATATGTATATTTAAGGAACAAAGATAAATGCATAAATATATCTTATAATGCATTAAACAAAAAAAGAAAAACCCAGAGAGCAAAATAAAGCTGTTTCTGATTAAATTATAACATCAATGAAGGAGAAATCTTAAAATTTCTCACCTTATTATCCCTTCACCCCCATGTTCTAAACTGAATCCTGGTCCTCACAGAGAAAGTCATATCAAAGGGTTCAAACACACACACACACACACACACACACACAAGTTATTGAGCTTTCTCTTTCAGCCCCCTTCAGCCGTAGCTCCTGGCAGGCGTCTGGTTGAGGCCCACAGCAAAGGGAGCTGTTTTCTCTGGCTTGAGTGTGTGTGTGTGTGTGTGTGTGTGAGAGAGAGAGAGTCCACGGGCCCCAGACAGGAAGGAAAAGAGTGGGCCCGGCAGCACAACTCCAGAATTCTGGTTTTGTTTTCTTCTTTTTCCATCAGTGCAGAGGCAGCGTCGGGTCTTAAAGAAACAGTTGGTAATATAGTCTCCACGTTGCTGGCTGCACAGTTCTCTCTGAACAACTCAGCCCCCTGCCCCGGTACTCAGTCTGACTCACCAGCCTGCTACATATATAATTATATTACCAGCGCTCAGAGAGAAAATTAAATAAAAAAAGAATTGAAAATGAGATGAATAGTTCTAGCTTAGCTCAGTGTGTTCCCTAAGAAGTCACTGTTACTGTATAAACATCGAAGCTTCTAAAAATAAAAAGTACCGATCTAGCATCAGTGCTCGGGTTACTTAAATTTCTCTGGGTCTGAAAAATAAGGATTTTTGGACACAAGCAGACCATGGATGTTTCACTTCCACCCGTGCTTTTGTAAAAAAACAACAACAACAACAACACATTACACAGATTCTGGCAAAACAAGGGTTGGAAAATTACTCGCTGGGATCATCTGATGACACAGCTCCTAGCTCATCACCTTAACATCTCTTCTAGGGACAATTAAAGCGCGAAAGTCATCCTTGATCCGGTAACCATTGGAGCTCAGAGGACCACAGTAACTCATGACTTCATTAATTCGGGAATGGTTCAGAAGACACATTTTCTTTCACTCAGCACTCACTGTTATGAAACAGAGCCCCAGGACCTCCTAATGAAGGTTGCAAGTTTAAAACATTTATTTATAGTGGGAACAAAAACAACAACTTCAGAGAATAAAAGGTTTAGGCAGAGAATGAAAAACAATACAATAAAATAAAATCAGAATGGAGGAACAGCCTGACTATGATGTGGTTTTAAAGTTTTCTGTCAACAATTACTTTGAAAAGAAACAAGTTCCTTCATTTTTTAGGACTTTTCTGTCCTTGCCTGTAGTGCTTAAGCCAAAAACTCACAGTTAACCAGCAAGAAAGTTAAAATGTAAACAAAAGTATAAAAGGGTCTTCTTAAAAATACATTAGGGCCTCAAAATATACAAAGAAAATATCTTGGGTTTTTATGACTGTAAGAAAAATTTAATTGATTAACAGACTTATAAAAAAGGCACCGGCTCTGTAATTGTTGCCATGTTTGTTGATTTACTAAGCTGGTATAATGGCTTCATTCTTTGTACAGGTGTATGCTAGTTGTGAGTGAAGTTTTGGTATTAAAGAGCATTTAATCTCATTCTTCGCTTGGAAAAATGAGATGCAAATGCTTAAGGCGCTCGTATCGGTTAACGCTACTAGAGGCAACCGTTCTCCATGCACGCGCACACACACACACATACACACACACACCTATATATATATGCACATATACACAGTGACAAGTCCTTTGTCAGCAGAAAACAGACTGCACACTCAGCAACACTGTGGAGGAACTTCTCTAATATTCAACTCTTTCACCTCTGATATCTGTGTGTGAAATAACCAGTGCATCAGCAGGAAAGCTCAGAATGCATTCGTTTTGTTCTTGTGCTTGTGTGACTGCATTTGTAAGCATACATTCATTGCTGTTACCGCATCCGCTTTTCTTTTTTTATCAACAGTGTTGATGTGGCCATCTTCTTCCCAGACTTGTTGCTCAACTTCTTTCTCCATTTCTAGGCTTCGTCTCGATTTTGGAGATGCAGTCCGATCTCCATTTGGTTCTCCAAACACTCCTTGAGCTTGTCCTCCATCAGTGTCAGCCGCTGCTCGAGGATTGAAACAGTCTGGATGGAAAATGACAGAGACCGGAGAGGGTACAGATGGAGCAGGACAAGGGAAAAGGAAAGGCAGGAAGGAGATGAATAAGAGATAAAGAGCATGCTAGAGGGGGCTGTACAGAATCAGAGCGACATTAATGACTTTATGATGGTAATGCATCCACATGTTTGAAACAGAGGTTGTGCCTGCAAGACAATCCAGCTGTTTGTTTTTAAAAAAACTCCTGCTTGAGATAGCAATGCAAGAGTCTTTGTTGTCGGCGTGCAGCTTGTCTTGTTCGTGCACACAGAGAACACAAGAATGTCGTTTTCTGATACAGGGCCGACATAAGTGGGTAGTGAGATCACAGTACAGCATACTTTTCCTCTGAGCATCATCCAACACTGACAGCATTTGTTGCAGACTTCTGCATTTTAGCACTGACCTATTTGAACCTGTTTATCAAAGCAGCATCTAGGCCAAGTTAGCAATTTTTAGGACTAAAAACAGATAATGGGAAGCAGAACAACATAAAAAGTAATTTAGAAGGAAACTGTATTTTCTGTTCTTTCAGGCTGCTACAACAGAGAAGTAGACTTCAGCAGGTGCTGGTCTGTTCGCTTCTTTACCATTTTATATCTATGAAAAAAAGCCGCCTGCCACAGGATACAAACTTGTAAACCAAAAGTTGTCCTCCTTTATCTCTTTGAGCTTTTAAACTCTGTCTGTTAAGGAACACGTTGGATTTGGGAAAATTAACAGAGGTTTGGTGTAATGTAAGGATCTACACTCACCGGCCAATTTATTAGGTACAACTGTCCAACTGCTCTTTAACGCAAATTTCTAATTAGCCAATCACATGGCAGCAACTCAATGCATTTAGACATGTAGACATGGTCAGGACGATCTCCTGCAGTTCAAACCGAGCATCAGAATTGGGAAGAAAGGTGATTTTAGTGACTTTGAACGTGGCATGGTTGTTGGTGCCAGACGGGCTGGTCTGAGTATTTCTGATCCACTGGGATTTTCACGCACTACCATCTACAGGGTTTACAGAGAATGGTCTGGAAAAGAGAAAATATCCAGTGAGGAGCAGTTCTGTGGGTGCAAATGCCTTGTTGATGTCAGAAGTCAGAGGAAAATGGCCAGTCTGGTTTGAGCTGATAGAAAAGCAACAGTAACTCAAATAACCACTTGTTACAACCAAGGCATGCAGAGGAGCATTTCTGAACTCACAACACATCGAACCTTGAGGCGGATGGGCTACAGCAGCAGAAGACCACACCGGGTACCACTTCTGTCAGCTAAGAACAGGAAACCGAGGCTACAATTCGTACAGGCTCACCAAAATTGGACAATAGAAGATTGGAAAAACGTTGCCTGGTCTGATGAGTCTCGATTTCCACTGCGACATTCGGAGGGTAGGGTCAGAATTTGGCGTCAACAACATGAAAGCATGGATCCATCCTGCCTTGTATCAATGATTCAGGCTGGTGGTGTAATGGTGTGGGGGATATGTTCTTGGCACACTTTGGGCCCCTTAGTACCAATTGACCATCGTGTCAACGCCGCAGCCTACCTGAGTATTGTTGCTGACCATGTCCATCCCAGTGTACCCATCTTCTGATGGTTACTTCCAGCAGGATAACGCGCCATTTCATAAAGCACGGATCATCTCAGACTGGTTTCTTGAACATGACAATGAGTTTACTGTACTAAAATGGCCTCCACAGTCACCAGATCTCAATCCAATAGAGCACCTTTGGGATGTGGTGGAACGGGAGATTTGCATCATAGATGTGCAGCTGACAAATCTGCAGCATCTGTGTGATGCTATCATGTCAATATGGACCAAACTCTCTGAGGAATGTTTCCAGTACCTTGTTGAATCTATGCCACGAAGGATTAAGGCAGTTCTGAAGGCAAAAGGGGTCCAACCCGGTACTAACAAGGTGTACCTAATAAAGTGGCCGGTGAGTGTATGTCCTATAGGGCAGTGGTTTTCAAACACATTAATAAATACCACATTTTTCAAGTACCACTTTAAAACAGTAGTACAACAAGGTTTGTGATATTTTGTAGTTTGTTGTGTTATGACATTTAAACAAAATTCAATAAAATAAATGGGAGGTGCATGACTGTTTGAAGAAAATGGTGTAATTATGTATAATTATGCTTTCCGCTTTTAATCAGAAGTTAAGATTTCCAAGTTTGTAGTTTGAAAAACTGACAGAAATGTCCCTAAAATTTTGAATTCTGAGTTAAAATGTCCGGAGTTTCTCACAAGCCCAAGACCTCAAAACCCAACATGGCTGACTGGCATAATAAACCTTGAGCTGCTATGAAAACTGTCTTTTTTGCACATGTGAAGATTTGAACCAAATTAAATATTTTGCAAATACAGTACAATACAACCCCCTTGTGAAAGTATAAAATGCAAATACATTGTTATTAGTTTGTATTATTTATAGCAAGGTACATCGATTAGCAAATCCTACAGGTTTTTACAACTTGAAACTTAAATACAGTTAAGTTGTTTTTTTATTTCATTACCTTGCAAATGTTTAAAACCAAAATTTATTCTTAGTACCACTAAAGGCGTCCCAAGTACCACCAGTGGTACTTGCACCACAGTTGTAACGAGTGGTTATTTGAGCTGCTGTTGCTTGCTATAATCTCACATAAGTCTGTCCATTTTTCTTTAAATTCAACAAGACATTTTCGTCCACACGACTGCTGTTCCTAGTATATTTTCTTTTTTTAATTGAAAGAGCTGTCCTCATCGTGTCTATGTGCTGTAATGCATTTAGTTTCTGCCATGTAATTGGCTGAGATGCTATTTCATTACCTAATAAAGTGGCTCGAGTGTAGGTTTAGTAATATTTATTAAACAGGTGATATGATTAGATTAAAAGTGTCAATTATACTTTTTCCAATATCGACAAATAGTAATTGCTTTTCTGAGTCAATGTTGCCTGTCAGTGAACACAACCAGATCTAATACACAGCATTTGGACAAATTAAGCTCTTCAGGTTTGGGGCAATAGAGACATCCAAGCATGTCAGCATGTCTTGACCTGAAAATCTTCAACATGTCATTTTGTGCCAGCGAGAGTAATTTAGACATTCCTCATTTCGAGAAAGCGGCCCAGAGATGAGTCACTTCCTTTGCAATTATCAAACAGCCGAGAGGGGAGAAACAACAAATTCTTGTTTCGTAACCAAATATTTTGTCACAAACAGTATTTTATTCTTCACCTTTACATGATATTAAAAACACTTTTCTAAACTTATTATTATGTTGTATTATTACATGATGTGCTGCTATTTGCATGTCTATGTACCTGCATTTTGCTTCTGTTTTTTAGAGATGTTGCCCCAGGTTTTCATAATGGTTACACTAATTTATAGGTATCATAAGGTATCATAGGGTTTTTCCACCAAACCAATTCCAGTAGCAGATATGAGAGCCTGTTCCTAACTGGTTCTGTTAAGATAATCAGGAACTGGTTCTGTGTCCCACACCCACACAGCCTAATTTTTGTCGTTATGTGACGTACGATATATCTTTAAGTAAATGTCGCCCCTTTCCCACTAGCTCGTTTTAGCCGGCATGGCTCCACTACACTCAGTTTCGCTCTACTCAGTACGGTAACCGTTGTGTTTCCACTGACCCGCTGACAGCAGAAGCTATGGCGGCTGAGACCCGCCTCCAGCCATCAGTGTAGCGTGCTGTGCTGCTATTACCATTACTGTGTTACCTTGTCACATTAAAGTAATCTGCGTGAAATGATTTAACAAAATATTGAAAATACTAATAATGTTTGTATTATTGTATATGCAAGAATGTCTTATATATGTTTTTTATGTATGTAATGATCCACTGGGATGATTATCTGGAACTCGGCCAGAACTTATAAAATAAGGCTCAGATGTTGCAGGAGGAGCAGAGAGGAGAGACGCTGCTGTCTGGACTAGTGACGCTCCAAAGTTTGCCTGAACAATTTTGGGCTTTGAGAGAATGTTTTTGTCACAGCCATGGCAATAACGAGGGCAAGGACGTTAAAGCGCAAAACCGCAGATTTTTGACCACAGTGAAGTAGTTTTAGGTTGGATATTGGTGGTCCGTGCATTCAGTGGGCTCGTCCTCCAGTTTGATCTGAAGAAGGCACTCTGATTGCGGGCAGCTGCTCTCTGCCTGCTCCCTCCTCCTGCAGACGCTGGTTCTCTTAAGGGCTGTCAATAAATGTCCGAACCAAACACTCTGTTTTATGGTGGTATTGTTTGGTGCGTTTTTGGGGAAACATTTGTGTGTCTGAACTGCTGATTTTATGTGGGATGGGCTGGTTTAGGATGTTATTAAATTCAGTGCGCCCTACCTGCGTGTAATTCAGGAAGCTGATGAATCCTTTTGCTTTTCTTTCAGCCTTCAGGCATGGTTTATGATTTGTAAATAGTAAAATTATATTTCGGTTTGACCTGCTACGGCCATTGTGGTCCTTAATATTATTGTTTTATTAACTTTTTCCTGCACTACCTCTTGGAAAACCCTTTAAATAAAAGAAATGTATTGACCATTCTGTGTGAGCTTTAACGTCTCAGCCATGGAAAATATCCATCAGGTGTCAGCATTAAGTTACAGTCCATCCTACTGGCCAAATGTATTATGGATTGCAGGGCATGAATTTCTGACTCTTACAATATTGTATTCTTTCAAATATTGCGTCTTTGTGTTCCTTTGCGATTGCAATACTCCACATGCTGATATCGCAACGGCTATTAAAATTTAATATATTGTGCAGCTCTAGGAGGGATTGATATGTGATACAGAACCTAAACGAACAGTTGATCACATAGTATAACATTTCCACAACAGAGCAATGGGTTCAGCAATGTGTGGGTGAGAATTGTTTTCATTTGGTTTGCCTAAAAAGATAACTTCTTCTATTTTATCTTTTTTTTACTTTCTTTCACTCTGCTTGTCTCCATTTTCTAGATCAATACTGCCCTGTTCATCCCCTCAACCAGACGCAGTTTCCCATTCCCCAGCACAGCCAGGAACTGGTGTCTGTGTCTGCGTTTCTGCATCTGCACGTGTCCCCAAGGCACCAGCAACAATATACAGGCCTATGGTTTTCATCTGGAGTGGAAACCAAATCTTTTTGCTCCTCAAAATAGGGTGTGCCATTGCCCTCAGCATTAATGCCCTCTGTTGCAAAGTTGCATAACTTTGGGATGACTAACGTTACAATAGCCTGAAAGTCAGAGGAAAGAAATCTAGTGATGGTGGGAGAACAAGCCTTTCATCTAGATGTGGTAAGATGAGAACGTCACATTTCAAAACAAAACAAAAAATTAAAAATAAAGAAAAAACAATACAGGCTGATGTGGAGAAAAGAAACTGATGTAAATATAAAAAACTGGATCATGGTGAATCAAAGAAAAAAACAAAAAACAATCTTAATAATCTACATAGTTTTGGCCTGGAGCTGAGTGTTAATTTATAAAAGCCAATAAAAAGCTTCAAGTAGTAATTACTCACCTTATAAAATGTTAGCATATTAGCAGAACATGCTTTAAAAAAATAGACTAGTAAAGCACCATGTCTATCGAAAAAGGCACTGATGGAAAAACAATATTATGCAGGTTTACAAAGGAGGTAATTATGTTTTATCTAAATCTGATAATCAGGAAAAAAATTTGGGTCCTGATCACATTGTTTTTTCTAAGCTGACTACAATACATCTTAACTCCTGATGTGTGTTTAATATCAGCAGCACAATAACATAAAGTGTCCCTATAGAAGCTTGACAACAAGCCACTAGGAAGAAGTTGTTAAAAATGACAACCATTTTGAGAGTGTTTTTCCCATACTAATTTACAGTTTGGAACAATGTTTGGAATAAAAGAGTGTATTGGCTGCTGCAGCTCCCAGTTTATTGGTGCTATATGACCTGATCGTATGCAATGAGCTCAGAAATCCCCAGTTGTCTGGGAAAGCACAGCTACGTCACTCACTGTTACATTTTAATATGTTCAAAACAACTTCACTGTTAAAGCAGAAAGATGCCAGTTTCTTGAAAACTGTTGCTGTGTGTCGTGACTCAGATATACATTTACAAACAGAAGACACGGATATGCCAGGTTTAAATGAAACATTGTCAGGACACGGTTCCTGCAAGTTTCACTGTGTTAAACTTGAGCTTCTGTTACTAGAATATTATACTACATTGTGGTTTGATAAAAACTGACATTTTGTTGCTAGAGATCACTTCCTCCTTCATTACCTGTTTGTTAAATTCTGTCTAAGTCAGTTTTAAGACTGTTATGAGTTAAATCTAAGACTTACATGCATTATTTAAAATAGTGTCATAAAATATCAATAATAACATATACTGACCTTTCCTAAAAACAGGTTAAATACAGCTTTATTGAATTAGAATGGTGTTTCTCAATTCAGGTATGAGGGTCTATTGCTTTTACACATTGGTTAACCAACTTACTATAACACCTTTTCCTATATACACTTTATTGCCAAAAGTATTTGTCTGTCTACTTTTACATCTACATGAGCTTTGATGACATCCTGTTCCTACACTGTTGCCAGCAATAGCAACTTTAACTATTGTGTAAACATCTTCCACCAGATTTAGGAGCGTGTTCATAGTTAGATGAGAAAACCAGAATTGCAGCCTCTGCTCTAATTCATCCCAAAGGTGTTCAAGAAGGTTGAGGTCAGGGCTCTGTACCGGCCAGTCAAGTTTCTCTACACAAAACTTTCCACACCTGCAGCCATGGAAGTGACTGGAACACCAGAATTCATTTATTTGGTGGTGGGACCCAATACTTGTGACAATATGGTGTATATACACTGCTCAAAAAAATAAAGGGAACACTCAAACAACACATCCTAGATCTAAATTAATGAAATATTCTCATTGAATACTTTAAGTTGAATGTGCTGACAACAAAATCACACAAAAATCATCAATGGAAATCAAGTCTATTAACCAATGGAGGCCTGGATTTGGAGTCACACACAAAATTAAAGTGGAAAAACACACTACAGGCTGATCCAACTTTGATGTAATGTCCTTAAAACAAGTCAAAATGAGGCTCAGTATTGTGTGTGGCCTCCACGTGTCTGTATGACCTCCCTACAATGCCTGGGCATGCTCCTGATGGTCTCCTGAGGGATCTCCTCCCAGACCTGGACTAAAGCATCCGCCAACTCCTGGACAGTCTGTGGTGCAACGTGACGTTGGTGGATGGAGAGAGACATGATGTCCCAGATGTGCTCAATCGGATTCAGGTCTGGGGAACGAGCGGGCCATTCCATAGCTTCAATGTCTTCGTCTTGCAGGAACTGCTGACACACTCCAGCCACATGCATTGTCCTGCATTAGGAGGAACCCAGGGCCAACCGCACCAGCATATCAGCATATGGAATCACAAGTGGTCTGAGGAGCTCATCTCAGTACCTAATGGCAGTCAGGCTACCTCTAGCAAGCACATGGAGGGCCGTGCAGCCCTCCAAAGAAATGCCACCCCACATCATTACTGACCCACTGCCAAACCGGTCTTTCTTGGAGTTATATTGTGTTGTTTAAGTTTTCCCTTTATTTTTTTGAGCAGTGTAGTTAGCTGACAGCAAGTCAGAAAAATCCTGTTTTACGCCAAACCTCCCTAAATAATCACATTCCCTTGAAGAGGGAGCAAGCAGTGGAAAAGGTAAAATTAACATGTTGGATTCAATTCCCCTAACAAGTCAAAAAAATATAGTTTCAGAAGCAAAGTTATTTCCTGGGTTTGCGTAAAAGGATCCAAATGGACAAATTCTTCCAAATTCCTGCCATTCATAGTGAGGATCTTTGATAAATCACTAGAAATATGAACCATACACATTTAGGGTGCAACTAATGTAAATTTAGGACCTATAATAGAAGATCTCCACATATTGAGGATATTTTAGCCCAAAATTGAGATGACTGAATTTAAAACAGTTTAAAACCCTACAAGATAATAGTATCTACAGAAACGTCTGTTGGGGACAAAATATCGCTCACTGTTTGGAAAAAATAGAAACGTCTTTGGTAAGTGAGTTAAATAAAGAATATTTAATATTTTAACCTTGGTGGGTGGTTGGTTCCTAAACTATTATTACTGATCACAGTTCAACGCGTGAAATAAAAATATTTGATGAACAAAAAAAAACAATTTAAATCAATGTAGGCACATGCAAATAGGTTTGAAGCCAAAGCTGAAGCATAGTTTTATTGCCATTATTCTAGTTAGACAACTTCAACTGTTTATTTTTAAAATTCTGTCAACAAAAAAGACAGAATCTAATGTGTTTTTAGATGTTTGCAGCAGGAGTCTAAAATGTCCTGCAGCATTTATTCCACTGGCACCAAATCGTCCGTCACTAAAACCAATTCTGGATGTAACAAAAACTGTGTGATGTGAAGAACACGAGTTGATAAGAAGCAGACCTTTTAGGGTTTAAAGTGGTTGCTGTCCTTTTCTGTTCTGTTCAATAATCTATTTTTAGTCCTGCAGGCTCAGGCTTCACTGTGCCAGGCCTTCACCAGACACTCACACTGAGAAGAGGCTAACTAAACCCACCGGCATGGTGAGTCAGGGTAGAAAAAACAAAAAGATTTCTGTGTGAAGTGACGTGAGTTAGCAATTATGGAACCATTATAAAAGGGAAGATTACAGAGACCTTAACAAAGGCACGAGGCATGGGCTGGCGCAAACGTTAAAGCAGAAATGTAAATTTTAGGGTTTTTTCCTTGCTTGGTTTCCCTAAAGACAGTTAGATTAGATGTAGTTGAATTTGTGATGCCTCCCATTACGTCTTACTATTGAGTGGTTGCTAATAAAGCCAAAAAGTCACTTTAAGTTTCATAAACATTAACCATAACCTTGTATCTCAGTCTGTGTTGGTGAACTGTCTCTGATCAGTGTCGGTGCGAGGCACATCCACTGTACCGTGCATCTTGGTCAGCACATCTTCTGCTTACCTGAGTGAGAACGTCCAATTGACCTATAATGTGCTCTAGGGTGTTGGCTAAACTGGAGGGGATCCTTCCCTCTGAAGACGTGGACAGCCCTTTATCCTGGTGTGCAGGTCGATGTAAACCCTGAGTCTGCTGGGTGGAGGGTGAACTGATGGTAGCGTCTCTGTGGGCATAGGAATGAGTCCCTCTGCTTTGGCTGCCATTACGGCTGAAACTATGAGTGCGGGCGGTAGCTTGAGAGCCTTGTCTGTTAAGTTGCTCTGATCTTTCAGAGGTCTGCAGAGAAAGCAATGGGTGAAAAGTTGTAAGGTAAATTATGTGATCTGGTCATGAATTTGACAATAATTCGGCTAGACTGTGAAACCCAAAAATCTGACTTTTATCAGTCATTGAATGCACCACATTCCAACTTGTTTAAGCAGTAGTGGCTATTTGCTTTAAAAACTAATGAGTTATTCAAGGTTAGCCATTTTAATTTCTACAAAAAAAAACAAAGTCAGAGGAAGCACAAAAGGTGCAAAATGTTACTATGAAGGAAACTAAGGTGTGTGAGCTGTCATACATGCTACCACTTAATGCAGATTAATTTATAACTCTATTTTACGTTTGGAGCAAAAAGGACCTCATTAAACAATAGAAAGGCTGAACAGATACAAAGAAATTGTATTTCATAATTTGGAACTTTCATCTTCTATTTGTCAGGCGAATTTTGAAAAGAAAAAAGTTGTATGTTGGAAAACCTTAAACTACTGTACAGTTAAATACAGTAATGGTAAAATAAATAATCACTGATTAATCCAGCAAATTTTGCAGTAGATTATAGTTTTGTATAAAAGAGCTTCCTACCTGCATTATGGTGTAATTTTCTGTGTATAATGTGCAAAAAAATATTAAATTATTAAGCAACTATAATCTGTCATATGAAGGAGATACAATGTAGCATTTTCAGTTTTTATTATTACAGAGAAATCTGAATCTTTTAAAATCAGTATTGGCAGGTCTGAGCTTTACAAAAGCCTCAAGTCAGAATCAATCGTCAACAATGACGGGTCCGCCTCAACAGTAGGTCGGTGCAGTGCTGGTCAGGTGTTTAGGTACCCTTTTATAAACATGAACGTCATTTATTTTTGGGTTTTTTATGATGCATCTGAACAATTTATTTTTCTGGGTGATAATTATAATACAAAACACAAGCCTTAGGTGTACAAGTTTGAATTTATTGTGGATATTCTCTGATCTACATTAGAGTCTAAATTAAACATAGAGCCTGAAACATATAGATACACCACCACCAATATTGGTTAAATGCTGCAGAGAAACCATGTTTTTATAACCATTTACAAGCTTCGGGCAAAGTTTTTTATGAATACCTGACTGCTGTTTTTATCAAAATTTAATTTATGTCCATTAGTTTCCTGGTACTGACCCAGGTTTTAAACATACACACCAGGTGCCCACTTGCTTTATCAATTTCAAAGCCAGTTTCAGTGCGTGTTTGGGATCACTTTCCTATTGAAAAACCCAATTTGTACCCATGTTTCAAGGTAGGTAATTCAGATATAGTCCATCTTTATTGTTTCACCCACCGTCTGTGCCAGTACCAGCAGCAAACAGACTCCAAATATGTTGCTGCCACCACCATGCAGCACAGTTGGTACAGTATTCTTAGGTTCAAACGTCTCACCCAGAGTCCTTGAAGGATTCTTTTTTCATTGTGATTAAACAGACTTTCCTACAGAAGACATTTGGCGTGTCTAGATGGGCAGCTGTAAATTTCAATCATGTTTAAAGGTGTTAATTTTTTTTGTAGTGTTGGGACCCAGCTACAACATGATAAGACCTTTTCTGAAACTTTCAAAATAAATCACATTAACCTACTTCCAGCACAGCCAGAAACAGAGAATAAAAGCAGGCGTCCCGTGACGTCGCTGTCCAAATAAAAACCCCGCTTTTGCAACAAACTGACCTCTTCCCCGCAGGTCCCCAGAGGAACTGGAGGGAGGGACACAGCGTGCTAATGTCTCTTTGCTGGCAAACAGACATAACTATTCAGACTGGATCTAAGAGTGTCATACGATCATATGCACTAAGTTAAGTAGGAATGAATTGCTGTTTGTGTATCCGGTATTCATTCATGAACGGGGTAATAAAGGTACAAGCTGGCTTGACTTTTATCTCTGAGGTCTCCAGAAGCAAACTGTGTTCCAGAGAGTTCCCAGCAGAGACCACGTCGCTACGACGCCGAGTGGAGCAGTTTTCCCAGTCTGAAGGAAGGACAACTGGACCGCATCACCGTGGTTACAGCAGTAACGTGCAGTTTGGCCGGCCGACAAACATAACATAAATAACATTACATGGTAATATTGCATCAGTCTTTCGGTCATGGTTTTCAACCATCTTTGATCAACTTGTTTATATTGTACATAGCTCATTAGTCTTCCTTATTCTTTCATTCTGCTTGGTAGTTTAGTTGGATTGTTTTAGCATCGTAAAGAGTTTGTTGATTGAATGTTTGACTTGAGTTGACTTATTTTTGTTAATAAATTCTGGTATTTTAAGAAATTGTGTGAATTCATTCTGTGTGTGCAGAGTTTTGCTGTTCAATAATGTCAGAGCTTGGCTCACCCTTTCAATTTTGTCCTAATGCCATCGCCTTATTGAGCTGGTATTCACAGGACAACCCTTAACAGACTGAAATATTATTTAATAAAATATTAAAGTATTAATATTAAATCATATATTCATATTCATAATTACAACAGTTGGCACCCCTAAATCCTTATTGATATTCAAACTCTCTTTCCTGCGAACAGTGACAATGTTGTTCCAGCTTTTCCTGTTTATGATTAGTTCGTGGTTTACTCCTCAGCTAATTTCCTCTCATGTGAAAACAACAGATGATGGCTGAAAGTTGCCATTTCCACAGGATGTTGATCCCAAAAGCACCTTAAAACCAATTTTAAAGGGGTTCTTTATAGCCTTCCTGAAGCTACGAGTTCAATCATTTAGAATACCTAAAACCCAGGCCTGTGCCATCCAATATTTAAAAAAACTATGAATTTTACCAAAAAAGGTGGTGAAAAATCCAGCCAGAATTGTGTTAGCACCTTGCTCATGGGTAGAAAAGGGGCCTGGCTTCTCTTTGTCTTGCTAAATACTTAATATACTTTAGGAAAAAACTATCCGGGCCTCTAAGAACAATTTAGACCCACATTGCTGACCAACACTTGTGTCATTAGTATATGTAAGTATACAATGTACATACAGGGATACAAAGACACTATATCAAATTATTGGCATTGTATTGTCCATGCAAAAACATTCTTTAAACAAACAGTAGTGTTATTTTTTTCATGATCACAAGAAGATGATTTTATAATGGTTAACCCTGAAGATGTAAAACGACTGAAATAGCTTTTTTTAAAAGCTTCAATCTTTCAGGACCTTCTGTAAATACACTAATAGCTGTTAGAGGAATGTTGATGCATTTGAGAAAGAACAAACTTTGAAGTGACAAGTAAATTGGATCCACAAATGTTCATAACTTAAAACAAACCAGAAAATACACATAAATACTATATGAAAAAATATTTTTAAAAAAGGGAGAAAAAAGATGCAAATAGAGACCAAAGTGAGAAGCTGTTGACTTGTGTTTCAGTTTATGCTCAGACAGTCAGTCTTCCTATGTTGTGATTAATACAGTGATGCATGAACACATGAAGGACTGTGGTCACATGTCCCCACGTTTACGTGACTAAAACTGTGAATATATCTATATGTTCCTTTATATGTCTGTCTGTTTCTGCAGCTCTGTCTGCTGGGGTGCACATGTATCACTCATATATATCAGCAAGGGAGACAACAACTGCATTACTCATCCCCACGCAGCAGGAATCCTATTCTCGCTCAGTGAAACATGGCGTCAAACTGTGCTTTTCCTAAATGAAGCCACATGAACAGAGCCATCAGCCGTCTTTTGGCTCATCACGATCCGCCACAAGCAAGAGAAAATACCCATTGCCACAAGAAAAGTGGGGAGACATTTTTCTTGAAATAGCATGCTTTCTGTTTTATGAGCTCGGACTCCTTAAAACCCTAAAAACATTAAAACCTCAAAGTGATATCGTTACTATAATGTGAAAACGACAGCCACAGAATCAACAGACCAGCTGGGGGCTTATTTGACCAGAACCTTTTGGTAATCAGCTAATCTTAAACACAATGTGTTCATAACTATTAAAACAAATCTATACAGTCTAGGTTTGTCCATTTAATCTATGGAGTCCATCACATCACACAAATAAACTAATTAACTGAGTTCAAATTAAACAAATAGAAGGAGCTATAAAACTCCCTTTCAAAAATGATGAAATGGAGTAGAAAAATCAAATGAATAATAATTACTATTTAATTTTTAATTGTATTTTATTGTATTGTATTATTATTCAAATATAATAAAATAAATAAATAATTCCACTTCCAATATGCTGTTTAACTGTAAAAAAAGTTTAGGAAAAAAATCATTCTACATAAGAAGTCAGTTAACTCACTTTCATATAAAGAATTAGCTCAAATAGAATAAAATATGTTGTTCTAGCAGGAATATTGTTTAACAGTTTCAAGTGATTTCATTTTATATGACCATATTAAAGCTAAACTCAGCTGGTCTTGTACCTTTGTATTCGGGGCCGGGGTTGGGGAAAAACCCTGCTACATTAAATTTTGCAGACATGTACAGACAAACAAACAGGCAACGAGTAAATACTGTCCTAATGAATCACTTAGAGTGAAAAAAAAACAACAAAGGAAAATTTCCATACATCTGAGTTAAACCCTGACACACTCAACCATCAATACACCCAACAAGGTTCAGAGAAAACCAGTCATGACAGACATGATCACAGAGTAGATTACTTAACTGTATGCTCCAAGTGTAAAAATGAAACCTTCACTGTCTGCAACAGCAGCTGCTTCCTCCATCAGCTTCTGTCTCAACAGGATTGTAATAATGCCTGAAGCCAATTAAAAAAAAAAAAGTTAAAATAAATGACTGTCTTCAGCCAAAACATATGAAAATTATAAAACTCAGATTTGAAGCAGGCTTTTTGGGCTCATGAGCACTTTATCTTACATGCAGTAAATAACTCACTGCCAACAGATAGTGACTTTCAAAGCAGCTAACACAAACACTATTTTTTAAAACCTTTACACTACTATTATAAATGATTTTCAAATGTTTTTTATAATTATATTAAACATTTTCTATGCATTTTATATAATGATGCATCATTTTATTCTGAACCACATTTTCTGGATGTTGTTGATAAATTTGCTTTAGCAGTACTAGTTTTCAGTTGGGGTAAAGTTTGTATGTGTATATTAAAAGTAATTAAAATAAAATAATTGGATAAAAAAACTGTTAACAATAAACACTGATGTTCTTTACAAGAAGGGTCAGAGTAGATTCAACCAGCTAAGGAGACTGAAATTTGTTGAAGCAGCAGCTTATCTACAACAAAAGTAGGAAGCAGTTAGATAAGCTCATCAGGAAGGCCAGCTCTGTGCTAGGATGCCCCCTGGACACAGTGACGGTGGTGGAAGACAGAAGGACTCTTGCAATAATAACAGCTATGGACAATGTCTCCCAACCATCCATGAAGCTGTTGCAGAACAGGAGAGCTCCTTCAGTGACAAACTGCTATATCCTAGGTGCACAAAGGAGCATTATCGCAGATCCTTCCTCCCAGCAGCTTTATAACCATCACTGCTGCCAAGAAACTCAAAAAGAGTTTCCCTGCTGTTATCACAGTTTTTCCACTTCTTGTAAATAGTCTGGTGTTTTTATGCACAAATATAAATAAATGCACATTTTTTAAATTTGATGTGGCAGCTGTTGATGGTTTCCTCTTGCTGGTACATCCAGCAGGTGTTGCTACCATTCCTTTACCATTAAACCTGTGAGTTATGCTTCCAATAGTATCTCTGGCAACATTCATGGCCTTTGCCATATTTTTGTATACTTTACCTCGTTTATGTCAGGCAATGATGTCTTCTCTGAACTTCTTGGACAATTCTCTTGACTTAGTCATGTTTCTAACATGCATTAACACATTACTATCAAAAGTCTAGGTTTTTAAAGGTTTTCTATCTAAATCTCAACTGATCGAACTAAGGAAGCACCTAATTGGTTTCATTAGGTGTGTCCGAGACTAAAGGGTGCTCCTATGAAGAATTCTGGGGTTTAATCAATTTGAGACTGTAGTAGTGATTTTACACACAATTTAGTGTTAAATATAAAAAGCCTCGTGAAATTAGTTTTATTCAACTTTTTAAACTGTTGTTGTGTAATTTGTTTATTGCAAACCCCTAAACATTTTTTTTTATTTTGCTGATAAACCTAAATTGCAGTGAGAGTTTAAAAATGTAAATTGCAACTGAATATCCATGCTAATAATCCAGGAAGATTTTTTTTTCTTACCTAGTAAACAGATGCCACCTGAGGTCCAATGACGTTTTTTGTTTTTTTTTGCCTCAATGAAAATGTAAAGTGTCAGCTTTCATATCATCCTATTAGACAATATTTCTTTTTTAATCAAACGTGAAAAGCTGGGAGGCATGTGTGCAAGTATATATGCTCTTCATAATACAACCCTGAATGAAGACAAACATTTTCACCAGCTGCTCATCTCACTTAATTACAGCTGAGCAAACATTTAATGAAAAACTGCCAGCAAGGCTCTTTACTTAATGAACCATTTCATGGTTCAAGACTTTACTGTAGTTTTAAGAGTCAATAAGGGATGGAGTATCTTGCATTTATCTTTCCCTGTTACTCTAACTCCTCCGGCTGCATTCATCTGCTTTTATTGTCTAACCTCCTAGATAGAATTTCTCAGCATCTCTTTGCTCATCCTGTTGTCTGATGCCAGCTCTGAATTTTTTTTGTTATGGTGTTGCATGACTTGTTATCTTGTCTTTAGCGTTCTTGTATTGTTTACCTGCTCACATGCTCCCCCTGCTTGCCGTAATGTCTCTACTTTTAAAGCACTCTGCCAGATCCACACTACATTCATTCCCTTCACTAGACCATCAAACCTATTTTACCTCTACTGTTATCCTGTCTTCAACAGTGCCTCATCACACCACCCAACTCTCTCTTTACCTCCTGCTGTCAAATGAATTTGACTCCTGCTGTCAAAATAATACCACCTGCCTTTCTGTGCATGCACCTCCAAGCTACACACATAGCCCAAAAAACTGCACCAATCTGATTAGCAGATCTGTATTAATTATATTGCTGTACAGTGCATTCAAGTAAAAAAAAAAAAAAAAAAAAAAACTAAAATAAAATAAGGGGTAGACAGATGAAAGCTGAGACTGCTAATGCACTCTGTAAAATCAAATTTCCATTCTATCCATTCCAGATCCTAAAGCTGGCTCTGTGGTGGTTCTTGTGTGTGTGTGTGTGTGTGTGTGTGTGCGTGCGTGTTGAGCTGTGGAAAGAAGCCTGCTGAGAGAGCACTGCTCGTCTGTCAGCACACGTGAGCGAGAGAAAGACCCAGATGTGAAGCTGGAGACAGAGGGGAAAAAGGGAGGGGAGGGCTGGAGCCAATGTGATCAGAAAGAGCTGATCTGCCTGTCAGCAATGGCTGGTACTCACACTCATCAACGCATGTACGTCCTCATAAGAAAACCTGCAGCACAATTAAGATTTGCTCAGCTGTAGTGAGCAGAGAAATGACCAGACTCAGCCAAATGCTTTCTTAGTCTGTAGCTGGACAGACCTCGTTTTACAATTGGATTTATTGTGTTAAAGAAGTGGACTTTAATGATTCTGGATCTTCTTTTTTTCCTTCATCACAATGTCCCCACAACCCTTTGACAGCTCTTGCATTGCGGCCACTAAAGGTATACATTAAGTGTTGCGATTGAGGGTAATGAAAGTCTAACAGGCTAAATATATTACTGACATGCAGAATTTGCATGCATGGTGCTGAAAATAAAATTTTCCATTAAATATTGTATCCTGGTAGTTCTTTGTAGTTGTGATATTGCACACATTGATGTTGTGATGATGACTGAGATTCTAGTTTTAGGAATGTGAACCAACAAACATACTGGGCTACTTCGCAGCCTGGAAAACTCTGGAATTTGATTTAAGCCTTTTCCATGTCTGGATAAGTATGGGAAAAGACAACAGAGCATGGAAAATTCTTTATACTTTCACACTTTATTCCTGGTCTCATCCACCCATTTATCCATGTCCAATCCATCCATTCATCATCTTCCACTTACCTAAGATCCTGTCGCAGGGCCGGCGACATCCTCCAGCCCATTCTAGGGGTATTAAACATGTGTTCTACATTTTAAATTAAAACAAGTTTTAGAAAGAAATTTACTTTTTCACAATATTCTAATTATAGATACTCCTGTAACTTTCTTCTCTTGATCTCTGGGTGAGGGGTAAGACAAAGAGGCGTTCAGACGCCTTCATGAGGACCACTGGAATGAGGCACATGATGTCGCTAGGTACGGCGGAGCCGGGGTCCCACCCTGGAGCCACGCCTGGGGTCGAGACTCACCGGCAAGCGCCTAGTGGTCGAGTTACTCCTCGTGAGACGCGGCGGGGCCAAGCCCGAACAAGAGACGCAAGGCCATCCCCTAGTGGGCCCAACACCTGCAGGGGGAACCAAGAGAAACCAGTACAAAGAGGATCGGGCAGCCGACGAAGGTGGAGTCCTCAACGACCCAATACCCGGATGCTTAAACTGGCTCTAGGGATGTGGAATGTCACCTTGCTGGGGGTGGGGGAGGAGCCTGAGCTTTTCTGGGAGGTCGAGAGATATCGGTTAGAAATAGTCGGGCTCACCTCCACACCTAGCGTGGGCTCTGGAACCTAGCTCCTCGAGAGAGGTTGGACTCTCTTCTACTCTGGAGTGGCCCGCGGGAAGAGGCGGCGGGCTGGGTTGGGTTTGCTTGTCAACCCCGAACTCAGCTGTCACGTGTTGGGGTTTACCCTGGTGGATGAGAGGGTCGCATCCCTGCCCCTTTGGGTCGGTAATGGGTCTTTGACTGTTCCCGACCGAGTGGTGGTGCGGAGTACCCGGCCTTCTTGGCGTCCATGTTGGGGGTGCTGGATAGCGCCCCTCTCAGGGACTCCATCATTCCCCTGGGGGACTTCAAAGCACATGTGGGAAATGACAGTGACACCTGGAGGGGTGTGATTGGGAGGAATGGCGTCCTCGATCTGAACCCGGGTGGTGTTTCATTTCTGGGCTTGTGTGCCAGTCATGGATTGTCCATAATGAACACCATGTTCAAGCACGAGGGTGTTCATCAGTGCACTTGGCACCAGGACACCCTAGGCAGGAGGTCGATGATCGACTTTGTAGGCGTGTCTTCGTCCAAATGTCTTGGACTCGGGTGAAGAGAGGGGCTGAGCTGTCCACCGATTACCACCTGGTGGTGAGTTGGGTCTGCTGGACGAGGAGGAAGCCGGACAGACCTGGCAGGCCCAAACGTATGGTGAGGGTCGGCTGGGAATGTCTGGCAGAGACCTCGGCCAGGGATGTATTCAACTCCCACCTACAAGAGAGCTTTGACCAGATTTTGGGGGAGGTTAGAGACATAGGGCCTGATCTTCAAAGATCGGCGCTAATTTGCGTGCACTATAAATAAATTGCTCCTGCAATAAGTGGGCGTGTTGTGTGCAATTTTCAAAGATTGCGTGCGCAATTGATAACACGTGCAAAACACGTGCAGACCGCCCTATTTAAATGAGGAAATTGCGTGTGCTGCTGACTGGAACAAGAGGAAAAGCAAACAGATCCTCTGCTGTGTTGCTAGAAATATGCAGGGATTGTTATCATTATAAATGATCCAGTTGCTGATTTTTTTTTTCTGTTCCGTTAGTTAACATTTGTTGTGCTACTCACAGCAGGTTTGTCATCTGCCCTGACGAGATTATTTCTCTTCTCTTGCTCAACGTAACTCAAAACAAATTGGCCAATCAATATTAACAATATAAAAGACAAATATGTCTGTTAATTAATTTGTCTCCCTTGATCTTTTAATTCTTTTCGGAGACTCAACGGGTTCTGTTTTTTTGAGAGTATATGTTTGAACAGTTCGGAGTTTATCATAAACGGCCACAATATCTAAGCCTAAATGTAATATTAGCAACATAAAAATAGATTGATGCAGGAGTTGGCAATCTGTATGTTATAGCTTTGCTAATTTTAAAACATAGCGTCTTCCCACGATATACTGTCCTGCAAAAAAGTTAAATCGAAAATGTATGTACGTAAAAATAAATTATTTTTCAGTGATTTTACTAAGTTAATTTTGTTTATTTTGCCAATATTTTAACGATATACACCATGTTTGTTTAAATAGTTTTTTGGCGACAAAATAATTTTTAACAGCATATGTTCATACTCAAACAACATAATCAAACTGATCCAGCTCCGATTGCCCTGCAATGACACAACGCTACTGTCAATAAAGCAATGCGTTTTGCTTAGTGACAAGGTTAAAGCATACACAGGTCTTTGTCACCACATAGACAAGCTGTCTTAAAATGGTGATTTTTCACCTGCTAAGAAGTGATTTTAGCATCCAGTTTGCAAATGAAGGATTTAATCTGCCTAATAATGTCTTTAACATCTACATCAAAGCACAGTGGGTCTTTTGCATGATGTGCGATTACAGGCTGTCCGCTTGATCAGTTATTTGCGCATTTTGCCATGATCCGGTTTGTGTGAGTTCAGCAGATGATCACTAACAGCGATGTTAGGCTGGAAAGATGTTGAATGAGGCTTTGCAAGGAGTTTTACCACAGGAGAAATATCATGGCTTTTGTTTGTGATTGGCTCCAAATCAGAGCTTAGATAATCCTACATAGAATCTTCCATTCTCATCTATTTTTAATATTTTTATTTTTGACAATCCAAATCTGGTGGCACATGTACAGAAGATTCTCTCTCCCTGTCATCTGTCATTCTATCTATCATATGTTTTGCATATTCATGAAGGCTGACACGCTAAAACGTTTGCACCCTCAGTTCTGCTGATTTTGCACACGCAATCCGATTACCACCTCGTTTGTAGAACAGGTTTGTGTACGGTATTGTACACGCAAATCTTTTGAAGATCATGACCATAGAGTCCAAGTAGACTATGTTCTCCGCCTCAATTGTTGATGCTGCCGCCCGTAGCTATGGCCATAGTCTGCGGTGCCTGTCGCAGCAGCGTTCCCAGATCCGGTGGTGGACACCGGCAGTAAGGGACGCTTTCAAGCTGAGGAAGGAGTCCCATCATCTGTGGTTGGCTTGTGGGACTCCTGAGGCAGCTGACAGGTACTGTGAGGCAAAGCCAAAGCGTGCTGCGGCCCGGACTGTGGCAGAGGCAAAAACTCGGGCCTGGGAGGAGTTTGGTGAGGGCATGGAGAAGGACTACCGGTCGGCCTTGAAGCCATTCTGGCAAACCATCCCACGCTTCAGGAGAGGAATGCAGTGCTTCACCAACACTGTTTACAGTCGGGGTGGGGAGCTGCTGACCTCGACTGGGGACATTATCGAGCAGTGGAAAGACTACTTTAGGATCTCCTCAATCTTGCTGTCATGCCTTCCTTGGTGGACACAGAGACTGGGGACTTGGGGCTGGACTCTTTCATCACCCAGGCTGAAGTCACCGAGGTGGTTAAAAAGCTCCATGGTGGGAAGGCTTTGGGGGTAGATGAGATCCGCCCTGGGTAACTCAAGTCTCTGGATGTTGTGGGACTGTTGTGGCTGATTCCTTTTCAACATTGCGTGCTGGTCAGGGACAGTGCCTCTGGACTGGCAGACAGGGGTGGTGGTCCCACTTCACAACAAGGGGGGCTGGAGGGTGTGTCCAACTACAGGGGGATCACACTCCTCAGCCACCCTGTTAAGGCCTATGCCAGGGTATTTGAGAAGAGAGTCTGGCCGATAATCAAACCATGGCTTCAGGTGGAGCAGTGTGGTTTTCATCCCGGCCGTGGAAGACAGGACCAACTCTACACCCACTACAGCATGTTTGAGGGTTCGTGGGAGTTTGCCCAACTGGTCCACATGTGTTTTGTGGACTTGCAGAAGGCGTTCGACCGCGTCCCTCGTGGTGCCCTGTGGGGGGTTCTCCAGGAGTACGAATTCGGAGGCCCTTTATTAAGGGCCATCCGGTCTCAAGTGGAGCAGGAGTTTGGCCTGCATTGCCCTTTGTCACTGGTCCTGTTCATAACTTTCATGGACAGGATTTGTAGGTGCAGACAAGGGCTGGAGGGGGTCTTGTTTGGGGACCAGTGGATCTAATGTTTTCTTGTTGCAGATGACGTGGCCGTGCTGGCCCCCTCTAGCCAAGACCTACAGCACTGGGGCGGTTCGCAGCAGAGTGTGAAACAGCCGGGATGAGGATCAGCTCCTCTAAGTCTGAGGCCATGGTTTTCAACTGGAAAAGGGTGGCTTGCCCTCTTCAGGTTGGAGTGAAGTTCCTACTTAAAGTGGAGGAGTTCTAGTATCTTGGGGTCATGTTCACGAGTGAGGGAAGAATGGAGAGAGATCGACAGATGGATTGGTGCGACTGCCACAGTAATGGGGACCCTGTGCCGGTCCATTGTGGTGAAGAGAGCTGAGCCGAAAAGTGAAGCTCTCGATTTACCAGTCGGTCTATGTTCCTACCCTCACCTATGGGCATGAAATTTTGGTCATGACCGACAGAACGAGATTGTAGATAAGGGTGGCTGAAATGAGCTTCCTCTGCAGGGTGGCTGTGCACTCCCTTAGAGAAAGGGTGAGGAGCTCAGCCATCTCGGAGGAGCTTAGAGAAGAGCCACTGCTCCTCCACATAGAGAGGAGTCAGTTGAGGTAGCTGGGGCATCTGTATCGGATGCCTCCTGGAACACCTCCTGAAGGCCGAGGGAACGGCCCAGGACACGCTGGAGGGACTTTGTCTCTCGGTTGGTGTGGGAACGCCTTGAGGTGTCTGGGGAGAGGGAAGTCTGGGCATCCATACTGAGTCTGCTGCCCCCGTGGCCCGGTCCCAGATAAAGACGAATGAACAAACAATATTAGATTTCTCTTTTCTGTTTGAACTTGTTAAATGTCAAGCATCACACTCAGACAAGTCAGTGACATTTGCCTCATTTCTGCTTCCTTTTAAAGCAACATGTGAATGAGACTTGAGGCAATCTTTGAGATAAAAGGATTAGTATTAATAATAAAATTATGAATGGATAAATTATATATGAAAAGAAAAATGTAGGTTGGTAGGTATGTTCTAGGTTCAGCTCACTCAATTACTATAACTACACAGCCAATGGCAGCTGTCTATGAATCAATGATTAAATAAATGTCATTTTTAAGAAGTATTTAAGTGTCAAGCATATCTGTGTCTTCAGGGTTTTTTACCTTATTATCATCTTATCTAGTTTAATCACTTACGTTACTGACACCAAACGTCTTTTTTATGACCAAAGCAGGGATACTGTATAAATTAGGTTAGGTAAGGTGTGACATGTGAACAGCTAAGAGACAGAGGTGGGCTTAAGTTTGAACTTAAGGTACATGGAATTATGTCCATGTAGAGCCTCAGTTGCTACATTTTCTTTAATCTTTGGTGCTTATACGAGAACCTAAGTGCAACCAAACATTCTTTGATGATTCCTGAAGATGTTTCACTTCTTAATCAAAATGCCTCTGCATAACTCAAAAAATGTACTTCCCTGTAACCTCCCTGCAAGGTTACAGGGCAGTAAAAACTTTGTCAGAATGTGTGAAATCCCCTTTCTGTTATTGCAAAGTGATTCTTGTTTTACTTGAAACTATTACATTTACTGGCCTTTTTGTGTTTCTATAACAGATTTTCAGGTTTTACACTACAAAAGATAGACTTCAATCTCATTGTTATGGAAATGAAAATGAAAGTTTTCCATTCTCATTTCTTGGTTTAATCTGATAGAAAATCAGAAGTGTAAACAACCAGTGCATTTCTGCAACTATGGACATTTTATATGTGCAGCAGCCATACATAATTTAAACTCTGGGTTGGCATTTCTTCTCCGATTTCTGAAGTCGGATATCCGACTTCAGGGAATATTCCATTAGATTTTTTCGACTTTGGAATTTGAAACTTCCAATTACAAACCCCCAGTCGGTCATGGCAGATGGCCGCTCACACTGAGACTGGAGGTTTCTTCCTGTTAAAAGGGAGTTTTTCCTCTCCACTGTTGCTATCTGCTGGGTTTCCTTAGATAGAAAAACTTTTTATCCAATTTGAATAAATAACTAACTCTGACTGCACTGTTCAATGGTCAGGATTAATTGGAATGTATGTACCTGACTTTTGTGAAGTGCCATGAGACAACATGTGTTGTGAATTGGTGCTATATAAATAAACTGAATTGAATTGAAACGCCACCAGCAGCATGAGTAAACGGTTGTTGGCTCCACATCAGCAGAAACACAAAAGACTCCTCAAAAACCAAGACAAGGTCTGTTTCTGATTTCAGTCAAAACCAAATAAAGTCCATGAAAGATCTAACAAGAAGAACCACAGTAAAACAAACATTCACAGCAATACATACATTTTCTGAGATATTGCCATTGCAGAACAACATAATATACAAGCCCAACTCCAATGAAGTTGGGACGTTGAGTACAATGTAAATAAAACCAGAATGCAATGATTTGAAAATCCTGAATACAATACAAAAACAAGTTATTTAATGTTCAAACAGATAAACTTTGTTTATATTCACTCTACCATAAAAAGCGAAAGCCAAATATCAGCAACACCAAATGCTGCCGGATTCTCTGAGCCCAAGCTCATCTGAGATGAACTGAAGTGGAAACGTCTGTTGTGGCCAGACAAGTCCACATTTTAAAGAGTTGATGGAACTCATGGATGCCATGTCCTCCGGACCAAAGAGGAAGAGGACTATCCTGATTGTTCTCAGCGCAAAATTCCAAAGCAAATGTCTGTGATGGTATGGGGGGGTGTGCCCATGGCATGGGTAACTTGCACATCTGTGAAGGATCCATCAAGGCTGAAAGGTACATATATGGTTTGGAGCAACATATGTTGCCATCCAAGCAACAACTTTTTTTAGGGATGTCCCGACTTATTCCATAAAGACAATGACAAGTCATATTCTGTCTTGGTTGTAAAAGAGTGTGGGTACTAGTCTGGCCTGCCGGCAGTCCAGTCTAGAAGCCAGTGCTGACAACTTGGGACAATAAAAGATTAACCTTTCCTGTTATCACCACAAATTACAGCCTCAACATGTGGGTAACCTCATAGTTTCAGGTTTAAAATCTTAAACTACCAAAAGAAAAACTGATGCCGCTTTGAAGATGATTTTCTTCTACTCTCCATCTTTGGACACAGAAAAATCAAATACAACAGACAACAGCAACATTAGTCCTTTTGTAACAAAGCAGAAGCAAGCACTGCATTTACATGAGTGCTGAAGCTTCAGATGCATTTAGAAAACCACATTTTGCATCAAAAACTGCCAAGTGTGTTGCAAAAGAACATGAAATCTCAAAACGTGTCATACACCTTCTCCACATGATCCAGCTGGCCATTGTGTAATCTTTCAGACTCATCAGTAATAATAACTGTCAACCAAAGGAGCTATTGAAATCCATTAACCGTCCTGCTTTCACAGCTCAGAGAAAAACTGCCAGATAGAGAAGAACAAAACATATCTCAAGGGTTCTAGGAATGACATTAAACAAGCAAGTATTTAAAAGACATTAAGCTTCACATTCAGACTGTCAAAGCCCATTTTAGATCAGTGTTAGAATTAATCACTTTTACAAAGCACATTGAAATGCTGTTTTAATAACACTTTTTTCACCACAACTGGGTCAATGTTGAATAATGCAGCCTGTTTGTTCCTAAACACCCCACCACCCCCCTTTGTCCGAGTAGGTAATTAGGTGTCATGAGCCATGATACAATGATGTAGGCTGCAAAAAGAAAAAATGTATTTTCTTCATGTTCCGTTTTGGGTTAGCAAAGCCAGTATTTTGCACAGGACAACATCAAAATATTTACTGTGGTGTCTTGGACTGCCATAAGGTAAATTATTTTATTTTTCTGGACATCAGGGAGGTTTTGAGAAAAAGTGAAACAGGTGTATGTCTGACAGAGGGGACCTGTAGTTCATTACCTGAATGTTATTAAATAACCTGTTACATTCTGCCGCCTATGTGTAGATTTGTTATGACAGGAACCCAGCTTTGATGTGCTAAAATGTTACTTAACTCTAAGTTTAGATCATGATGAAATCTATCTATTGGAATTTCCAACATCAAGTAAAAAAAAATCAAATGAAGAATCCCATGAACGTAAATGTTGTGGAGGTGGGTCAAATAAATTATGCATTTGCATTTCTGAATTATTGTATCAATCTTAACTAGTCAACATGTTGCTTTATTTTTGGAATACCTAGAATGGAGAGGAAATTAGCTGTTATTGACTTGTACTGCTAATAGCGGTTAGCCAGGTCACTGAGCAAAACAACTAAGGAATCCCACCAGTTTTTATGATTTAAGATAGAGAACAAAGTATTTCATAATAACTCTTTGAGTATAAATGTTCCTTACTAAGTCAGTGCAGGAGACTTTTGGCATTACTTGGGTTTTGTTGTCTAAATTGGCCCAACGTCTCAAGGAGTTCATACAATTCTGCCTGGTGATGCCAGTTGGTGAACAGCTGTTATTCGCTGTGACTTTCTTAGATTTTTAACAAAATAAAAAGTGGGAAAAATGCCCACCAGCACCAGCCCTCCCTTGGCTTTCATTCACACATAAATGTGATAAGTTAGGGAAATGAAGCGAGTTAGTAACAAAAGTTCAGGAAACATCGATACTTTCTCCAGACATAAATTGTGCTAACATAAATCTTATTCTCAAGCCAGATCCCACAGCAACCATCCAATATAACTGATAAACTCAGAACTTAAAATCATCTGTGAGACATTGGTCACAAGACTTGAAAAGATAACCACTCATATTTTACCTCTTGACCAGATTCATAAATAACTTAATGTTATCCTTCTAAAGATGATACACTTGGCCCTGTCTTTCAGTGTTGAAACCTGTCTATCTCCTAGACATAACTACTGGCTGAGCTTTTACTGTGACTAACGGTATGTGCTCTCTTTCAAACTCTAGACTTGAAAACGGTACTCAGTCTATCTGCTTAGCTGTCTTTCTCTCCAAGATGAAGCCACTAAAGGAGCTATAACCATAATTTTTTTTTCTTTTCTTTCATTGAAAGTATTCCTGGATTTGTGCTTCAGTGTTTTTTTTTTTGTCTCTGCTCTGTTATCTCAAACCCCCAGTCGGTCGTGGCAGATGGCCAATCACACTGAGGCTGGTTCTGCTGGAGGTTTCTTCCTGTTAGAAGGGAGTTTTTCTGTCCACTGTCGCTACATGTATGCACAGTATGAGGGATTGCTGGAAAGTCAATGCCAGTGACTGTCCACTGTCTCAACATGCTCATCCAGGTAGAGCGAATGCTGCAAGTCACTGACTTGATGCAATCTGCTGGGTTTCCTTAGATAGAAAAACTTAACTAATTTGAGTAATAAACTGAATTTGACTGCATTGTTTCGTAACAAGGATCCATGTGTGTATCTTACTTAAAATTTGATTGAATTGACTTTGTAAAGTGCCTTGACACTACATGTGTTGTGAATTGGGGCTAGATAAATGAACTGAATCAAATTACAATTTTTTTGTTATGGCTCAAACTGCTACATAGCTCACCTAATGCTTGTGTAAAAACAAATGACAGGATTTATCAGAGCTTCGATCTTGAGAGACGCACCAGACAGGGCTGTCCACTCTACCCCTCACTGTGCCTTATTAATTTATGCTTATATGCTGATGTGTTGCTCTTTCTGGAAAATGCAAACCCCTCTCTAAGAGAGAAAATAATCCCAACAGTTTTCAACAGCTCCTTCGATATTTATCTCTCTCTATCCATTCCTTCGCAGATTGGAAACATCAGGTACATAGGCATCAATATTTCTAACAGGCAGAATGAACTGACACAAATTAAATCCCTTCACTCAAATTAATAGAAGACAACCTCATGAGGTCGTCTTCTTGTCAAACATAGAATGAGTGTCTGCAATTAAAATGATGATCCTCCCTAAAATAAACTATATGTTTTCTATGATCCAGTTAAACCACCCAGACTTGGTCCAAAAGCTTCTATCAGATTCTATCATATCAAAATGTTTATAGAAATCTAAACCTCAATGCATAAGTTTAAAAACTTTACAAAAGGCTAAACATTTAGGAGAATTTGAATCACCGCACTTAAAATGGATTTGGAAATATCCATCAGACAGTCAAATACATTGTAATGAATTCTGTATCCCAAATATTCCAATTATCCACCTTTTGATAAAACAGCACAACTGCTTTAAAAGTATAAATATCAGTGCATCTCTTACAGCCTGGTGGGAATACCTCAAAATGAATAGGTCTTCAATTCTCCCATGCAGACGATTACCTCTGTGTTACTCTGCTTATACCGCTTTGTTGGCCCATATCTGATAAAGATTAAAACTATAAAGACGCGGAAGCTCACAGAAAGTGATGTGTACATCCTGATGATGAAAAGGAAAGAAATATTGTCATTACAATATTCAGCCTTATATGCTAATTGCATAATTTGCTTACATATTCCAGCCTGTTCAGACATACTATGCAACTAAACAACAAAGGCATTCTTTTAAACTCCATTAAATAAATTTGATATATTGTTGTGAATGGGTGACTTTTAAAAAAGCATAAAAGAATAATTACTTTTAATTGTTAATTAGATTTAAAAAAATAAATCCATAATAACATGCAATTATGCCATCTTGATATTTCAGTGTCAAATAACCTGTAAATGACAAAATGGAAAATGAAAAAATTGGAAATGCTCTATGTGCAATTTTTTTTAATTCTGTCTAATTTTTTATTTTTGTACAGCTCTGGCCTGCAATTCAAATTTGTGCAGATTCCCATCCATCTCTTAAACCATCATTTAAAGCTGCACATTTATTTGTAGCTGAAATAAAATGTTTAATGTTCCTAGTAAAATAAACAATTAAATAAAAAGTTTGTTGAAATTTTCCATTTTTTAAACTGCACCATGTTATAAAGAGTTTTCTTTGGTCACTATAAATATGCATAACATCCTACAGAGAATTGGACAGTAATATTTGTGTAAATGAAACTCAAAAAGAATCACAATGTATCTTTTTCATCAGACAGATTATAGATCCATAAAATATGTATCATCTTTTGATTTTTTACTATTAAATGTAAAAGTGTGAAATCACAGAATATTTATTTATTTCCTTAAATTAAGAACCACTAATATTTAAAGTCATTCTCTATTTAGATTTTATTGTGTCATTTTAGAAATTCCCCAAAAATGTATGTTGACCTAAATTTTAAATGCTCATCTATATGCCTGCTGAAAATATGTGAATCTGTGTGAAAACTAATTAAATTATGATGACTTAAAGCTCTGAGTGTCACTTTAAGTTTCTGAAACCTAAGATGGCTTTATGCTAAGGATAAACTCAAGGGATCACAAACACAAAATGTGGTGATCCAACACTGGCTCTGTCACTCTGCTGAAAATCACTAAACTACTCTAATCCCTGCACCACTGGCTGCTTAAGCTACTGATGATGTTGCCTAAGCAGGTGCACGAGCACAAAATTGATGTTAGATGGCAAAAACCAGCAGCCAAGTGGTAAGAAAATGCAGAAAAGGGCTACAAAGCTGAGGCTGGGGTTTCAATCCTCGCTGGATAAACTTTTAAAATGCTAAATATACCTTTACAGTACCTCCTACATGTTCAGTCCTTTACCAGCATAGTGAATAAGACTTACCTGGCTGTTGAGGACAGGTGGATCAGAGTTAACATGGAGATGAGCTGTGGAAGTGGCTGGTCGAGTCTGTGAACTCGCTGCACTTTTATGGTGCGATTTGACACCATTACTGCTTTCACTGCATTCATCAAAGTTGCTCTTCCACACCAGCACCTGTAAACACACCAAATTATGTCTGAAATAACATACTAAATAAATTAAAACTGCAAGCAGCATTTGCGGCCCTTGCAGCTCAGCGCCGCTCGGCCTGTGTCGTGACCGCGGGAGCATGGCCTTGCCACCTCCAGTTAAATAGAGCATTTGAAGTTTCCTAGGGGGTGCCGTTGATCTAAATTCCAATCTAATCCAATAAAGCAGTTTGGGGGTTGACAAAGATATTCAGTTTGAAGTAAATTGGACCATGCATGTGTAATTGTGGACTGTATACAAACTGTGACACATAAAATTGGCTGCTGCCACTCCCACTTCGTCCAGCCAACAGTCAGTGTTCAGAGTAGGATTCAACATCACTTTGTTCTTTGTCATTAGACACTGCTTGAAGCTTGTATGAGTGACAGTTTAAAACTAAGACTAACAACAGTGAAACATGGGACTTCCTGTTCTAAGTGGGTGAGGCTAAAGCGATGTCATCAATTCACCATGCCAACGTGTTCAGAATTTGTCTACCATGATGCATACAAAATTTGGTGCAGATCTAATGATGTATGAGCGAGATAAAGCGTTTGAAGTTTCATAAGTGGAGCTGTTGATCCAAATTCCAATGTAATCCAATACAGCTGTTTGGGGATTGGCAAACATCAACCATGTTTAGGTTGGAGAAAATTAGACCGTGCCTGTGTAATTTAGAGCCTTTGGGTTGATTTAAAAAACATTTTTAGGGGGCGTTGTGGAGAAATTAAGCCACGTCCATCAAATATTTTACTGGATCTCTTTTTGGGGCTGGACTAAGATGGATCATATAGAATTTTGGTGCAGATCAGATGACACATGTGGAAATAAGAGTCAAACATATGGTCATGGCGAGACGTCACACTTCGCCACGCCGCCACTGCCACACCTTCCAATGTACATGGTCTGTGTTCCAAACGAAGTTAGACCAACTTGTTATCTGTCTTCTGACACACTTTCAACTTGATTGGCTCAAGAGGGTCAGAGAGGGACCTTTCAAAGCAAAAAAAGTTACTAGCTGTCTCCAGGGGAGTAGCGTGGCTGTGATGATGTCATTTTTTGACCACATAGGATTGTTGATCCCCTGAGAGGGATTAATAGTACCAGGTTTGGTCTAATTCAGCCTTTTTTTGAGGCCTGGCCCTGCCCCTTCAACATGCCCAAAAACTCACCATTTTGATAACTTTTAATCCCCCATGCCTTATCTGCACCAAATATGAAGCCAATAGCTCAAAATACCTGGGAGGAGTTTGTTAAAGTTCGCATGTGTGAAAAGTCAAAAACGTCCAAAAATGACCTTTTGACCTAAAATGGCTGACTTCCTGTTGGTTCTAAGGCATACCTCCATGAGACTTTTTTTTCATTATTTGGAAGGATCTACCTATGTACCAAATTTCATATGTCTAGGACTTACCAGTTGGCCTATCACACTTTAGGGCCGCTATAGAGTTGTTTGGCCCCGCCCATTTTTGATTCCATTAAAATACCACAATATCATGCGGGGGACAAAGTTTGGTGTGTTTGGTGCAGCCTCCAAAAAGCCGCTTCATTTCATGTCAAAAAGAAACGGAGCAATTACAATAGGCCTTTGCAGCACTTAGCTGCTCAGGCCCAATAAAATTTGAGAATTAAGACAACTTAGTTTGGTAAACATCTTTGGATGCTCTTTTCTGTCTAATAGGCAAGCCATATGCAATCTAGCATTATAAGTGAGAAAAATAAACCTTCACCTGTTCATCAGAACCTCCAGATGAAAAGTAATCCCCTGTTTTAGAGAAGGCCACACATGTGACTGGACCCTAGATTGAAGAAAACCCAAACAAAAAACAGAAAAGTGAGGTGATAAAGTAAAAAAATACAAATACAATTTTAAGATCAAGTCCTATCTTTTCAACATGAGCAATTTTCTTGTTTCTAACAAAAAACAAATACAGGCTTAAATTGTAAGGCTCACACTGTGAAGGTTTGAATTATATATATATGCCAAATGATTACAAATATTTTATTAATTTACTCAGTAACAACAAAACTGACAACTAAATCAACCTGTGCTGAGTGATGTTCTTTGTATTTTAAGAACATTTAATTTCATTTTTTTTAAAACACACAGTGACTCTGAAAAATATAAATGTATTAATTGAATACATTTCCTCTGCCAGGAAACAATTTTGAAGGTGTAGATTCTATTGTAAATAAGTTTTGAGAGTAAAGACATAATGATGAACATTATAATGAACATAATTTAGTACATTACAGAAAACACAAGTAAAAATTGATATAAAAGTACAAGATTATTGATAATCAAGAGTTTACATTTGAGTGTGTGTTCAACAAATTAATTAAAATAAAAATAATTTTTTGTCATTCACTATCCTTTTCGAAAAGCACCTTAAATTCAGTTTAAATCCAGAAATCATTTTTTTTTTATATACACAATTGACTTTATTTTATGCAAAGCAAAAAACAAAAGAGATGAGAACAGGAGCTTCAGAGTGGGAGTATGTATGTGTGCATGTGGGTGCTTAGAGGACGGGTCGGTGTTGAAGCTTACAGCTGAGCTATTAATAAAATCCACTAAAAACACATGTTATCGCTTTGAGATATACGGACTTTGGCTTGCTATGGATGTATGAAAAAACTGAAAAAGCTGTTCTAAAACTAAGAAATCACACACTTTGTTATTTCTCCACTTCAAAAACTATTTTGTATCCAAAGAAAAGAAAAAACATGGAAAAAGACATGAACGTGGAGGCTGTTGAGAGGGAAAATAAGTGTGTCCTGCGTCTGGCACCCATACAGGTTGGTTTGGCTGAGGATGGTTTCCCAGAAGCACCTGAGAGAAGCAGACAGCAGCTCTATGGCAACGCGACGGTCTGACAGACAGCATGTTCTGTCTCTGCTCTGACTAATGCGTGCTGCCAGGCTGGTACTTGCTACGGACACACACACACACACACACACACACACACACACACACACACACACACACACACACACACACACAGAGCAATGAACCTAAATGGCCCATTTTGTCTTGAGATACAGGAGCAAGTACCACAAAACCCAGACAATACCCATATTGTTCAGTCTAAATAATGATGACAAACATACTTCATACTCTTTATGTTCCAAGCTGTTATGTCTCAAAAATCAGTTGGAGTAAACAGAAACCATACATGTTCTGTTACTCAAAATCTCCAGTAAACAACACTATATGTTTCACTTAAATGGAAAACAGCATTAGAGTCATTTGTTGAATTTAAAGAGAGATATTCTCATTTTCCAGACATTTACATAATTTACTGAGGTCTATAAGACACCTACAGACTATTATATCAAAGCCCTCATATACATATATAGAATTTTCTGGTCTTCTTTTGTTTGAAGCTAATTTTAGGAGTGCAATGAGAGTCTGGGCTGCTGTTTGTCTCTTTCTTCTGGTGGGTCTGTGTCTTTAAAGATGGTGGTACATACACTCATTATCTTAACTCTTGAGCAGCAACAGTGTCCCAGCAGATAGACAAACAAACACTCAGCAAACTGGTAGAAATAAAAGATTTTATTCTCAAACATGTACATTTTCCTCATCTGCCGTTTGGCCATTATTAGCTAGCGTCATACTTTCAAATGTCTTAGCTTAATTGTAGACTGCAATGCAGATACCAACACTGAGTAAAACAACTGTCAGCAAAGTGTGTTACAACACCAGTTGCATATTGTAATTTGTACAGTGGGTCTGAGTTAGTGAAAGTAAAAATTAGAAATTGTTTCTTATAAATGCTAATTTTGAAAGATAATTAGTGTATATCTTTACTGAGTCGACCTCCCACTTCCCAATTATTAAGAAAGCGCTGTACATAAAACCTGGAAATCTGAATCACACACAGAATAAGATATTTTCAGACTAAGAGGGCCAAAAACAACAACTCAGCACTTTCTGCTTTTCAAATGACGATGATGTCTTCCATCTTTTAATTATTACTACATAACTTGTTGAGTCTCATTTTATTCAAAGGGTTTTTAAAGGTTAAGATGATTTATTACTAGGGCTCTAACGGTACACTCAGCAAAGGGATAAACAGCAAGAATCGGACCAAAATAAGGCATCTTTCACTATCCTATCACTATCCTTTTATTCTATAACCTTTAATCAAAGTGTAAATAATCCAAGTTGAATTTATTTCCATTTCAAAATATTAATTTATGCTACCAGCTCTTCATGACAGGAGAGCTGGTAGCATAAAACTTACAAAAATATTTTGATTCTTATTCCTTACAGAGATGACAATATGAGAGTCTTAAGACTTGAATTATTTTAGGGATTTGAAGGAAAGACTGGTTGTTTGGCATCCCACAGTGTTATTTCCTGTGTTGCATTGTGGGTCTTGCAGTTTTCTCACAGCAAAATGACACCTGTGATCCTTATCTATAACTACATCCCAAGAAGTAAATGAATGCCACCAGAGAATAATTGTAAAACTAAAAATAAATTTGGCAATGAATGAACGAGCAACGATATTGACATTACTAAATGTTATTTAAGCCTAGTTTTACAAATCTTGATATCTTTAAATTGAAGACTCAGACGACAAATATTGTGCCGTTTCTAATATTGTTTTTTAATCTAAAGTTTCAGAAAACATTTTCCAAGTTTATAGTGAAGCAGAGATGCTAAATAGACCTTGATTAGCTCACTTCAACTCCAGCCAGGTAACATCCTCCAAAGCCTGGGTAAGCAACAGACTTATCGGATCCAACACCAAATTACTTACATGTTTTCATGTGAAGTACAGGTGCATAGGCCTACACGTATGCACAGCAAAACAAATGCATGCAGACACAAACACATTAACCTAGACACCCACTCTGAACAGATGGGGGGCTCTCCCATCTCTCAATCTGCAGCAGGGGAGACAATTAGCACTCCGAGTGGTCCCAGCACCAACAGATTGGTGGTGTCACCATGGAGCCAAATATAACAACAGAAACTGAGACAAAGTACAGGAGATGACAAGTCTGGAGGTGGGAGAAGAAAAAAAAACACTTTTTCTTCATTTCGACAAAGGATGAACCTTGGCAAGTGATTGCAGAGAAACACAGGTGACAAAGACAAAAAAAGGCAGGATGAAAGACGGGCAAACAGTGCGAGGGGATAGATAAACAGATGGACCACATGTGGTACTGGCAAGCCACCGATTTCCACAACCAGCCAGCAAGCCAGTCCATCAGCTGTTCAAACAAACAGACACAGTCAGCGCGCCGTCCGGCCAGCTACTCCAGGCAGCCAAAATGTGAGTGCATCAGATGTGGGACAGAAAGAGGCAGAAGGTTCAAAAGGAAAATTAGGATCATTACGAAGGTGGAAAAGAGGGAAAGAAAGTTGTCGTGACGTTTGAGAAGTCAACAGCACAAAACCAGAAAAGAAGAAGGAAGAGAGAGGATCGGGAGAAACGGGGGCAGAAACAGTTCTGTTTCCTTCCAAAAACCATGAGATGAGTCATCCTGAGTGGGCTGCCAGCTTGCCAGGCAAGTACTAAAATACAACAAATGCAAAAAAGGCATCATACGCACACAACTCGAGTGCATACAGACCTAAGCAGAGATAAACGTGTATATTGGAGATGTTGAACACACGTAATGGTACACACCAATGTAACCCTCCCTGCGTTACTTTTTAGAAGAGACTCAACCTGTCCTGGTCAGGAACAAGTATACTGAACAACTAGGCCTGCAGGATAGCCGTGTACAGGGTGTGTGTGTGTGTGTGTGTGTGTGTGTGTGTGTGTGTGGGTGGGTGCATGTGTCTACCTGATGTCCATGCAGTGTATACAACAGCTTTCCCTCCACCAGGTCCAGTATTTTCATTGTGGAATCGCTGGACGCAGTGATTAGGAAATTACCAGCAGGATGGAAAGACAAACTGTTCACAGCACCACTGTGGACTAGAGAAAACAAAACACACAGATCTTATAGCAGGACTCAATGCACATGTGCAGCTGTACATTTATTTAAAGTTCTTCCTAAATCACATGTTCATGTTCTACTTCTTGAAGAATGAAGGGTACCCTTTAAAGAGCAAGTGACCATGTTATGCACACACTACAGCATTATTGAGAATTAAAAAAAGGCACATCTCTTGTTTGTTTTCAAATACAAACACAGTGCAACTTTCAGGTTGAGGTTCTGTGTGACTCTCAACCAGTGGGTTGCAAAGAGATTTCTGAAACTTCACAATATAGAATTAGAAGAAGTTGTCATTCAGTAACATTTCTGTTAGGTCTTATTTTACAAACAGACAGAAAACGTTAATACATATGGTTTGTCATTCTTAGCCCTAGTTACATATTCTAGCCGTGGATCCTTAGATTTAAACTAGAGATGCCATCTTTACAGATAAGGTCAGGTATTTTAAAGCAACAGTTTTTTATTGTTTTGCTTAAACACACTTCAGCAGACCAGATGTTTGGAGCTTTAGTGCATTACTGCAGTGCATCACACTGCTCCAGCTGCTGTTTAGAAAGAAAAGCTTATAAAGTCAAGCATCAGAGAACAATTGCAACTCCTCCTGAATTAAAACGATCCCTTACGTCTTTCACATGTCTTCTTCACCCAAACAGTGAGAATAAAACATTTAAAAGCTGGGGGTCCCTCTGCTGGATGAACATTGGTAAGCCCTAATGAGACATTAGCTGAGAGCTGAGGTTGAATGACTGCACAGAGTGAGAGAGAAAGAGATTGGTTGTTTTCTTAACAACAGGTTCATTTAAGGACAGAAAACAATATTAACAATTCAGTAATTAAAATCAGCACAGTTAAGTTCAACACAACAAGCTGACATTGTTAACTAGTTGCTGCCATTTGTAGCAAAGGCTGTCAACACCATACTTTATAAATAACAAAGACAATTTCATGTTACGTTAAACCATAATCCAACCAGTTTCTAATAATGCCTGCTACAAGTTTTGACAAAAATCATTCCCTTTTAGCAGGCTAATGTGTTAAATATATCATGTAAAATGAAATAAAATGAAAGCAAAGAGAATTTAGAGGTGTCTTTATCATCATGCTCAATCACCACAGGCAGATTTGATTATCCATTATTAGATCTCAAAACTGAAATCCATTTAGGAGGGCTGATTACACCAATCAGCCTGACTGCCAGACTGATAAAACAGCATCAACATTCAGTTAATAAGATGCCAGAAAATGTTCAGCTACCAATCTAATGATGAGATTTAAACTAGGGATGTGGTGATGAGAGATTTTGTGGCTGAACCACTGATAACAACTTTAGATCTATAAAACAAAACTACAAAATACTTCTTTTAAATACATTCTGGATACATTTAAAATTAAGCAGTCTTTCTTTTAAAATAAAACAATGATTTCCGAAGAGGTGAAAAAGGTTACTGTGTTTTCCTTCTTTCCATCACTAAAAATCTAAAAATACAGTAAAAATGTCCAGGTTACAGGACACATGTATCTATAGATAACACTTAACTGAAAGAAATTACAGCAGTCTCTCCAAGACTTGTTATAAACATTTTCTTTAATGTGAAAATGTAACATGCTAAATATCACAAGTTATTTGTTTATAATAACTATAAAGAAGCCTTAAGCATCTTTTTTGTCGTAAGAAAAACATACAAATTATTTATATAAAAAGAACCAGATATATACCGACTGACCGACAGACAGATAGATATTTTTTATATCTACATCTATATATAAATATAGATATATCTATAGATAACTAGATAGATATATCCATCTCTATCTATATAGATATATATATCTATATAGATAGATATCTATCTATATATATATATATATATATATATATATATATATATATATTTATTTATTTATTTATTTATATATATACAGGTCCTTCTCAAAAAATTAGCATATTGTGATAAAGTTAATTATTTTCCATAATGTCATGATGAAAATTTAACATTCATATATTTTAGATTCATTGCACACTAACTGAAATATTTCAGGTCTTTTATTGTCTTAATACGGATGATTTTGGCATACAGCTCATGAAAACCCAAAATTCCTATCTCACAAAATTAGCATATCATTAAAAGGGTCTCTAAACGAGCTATGAACCTAATCATCTGAATCAACGAGTTAACTCTAAACACCTGCAAAAGATTCCTGAGGCCTTTAAAACTCCCAGCCTGGTTCATCACTCAAAACCCCAATCATGGGTAAGACTGCCGACCTGACTGCTGTCCAGAAGGCCACTATTGACACCCTCAAGCAAGAGGGTAAGACACAGAAAGAAATTTCTGAACGAATAGGCTGTTCCCAGAGTGCTGTATCAAGGCACCTCAGTGGGAAGTCTGTGGGAAGGAAAAAGTGTGGCAGAAAACGCTGCACAACGAGAAGAGGTGACCGGACCCTGAGGAAGATTGTGGAGAAGGGCCGATTCCAGACCTTGGGGGACCTGCGGAAGCAGTGGACTGAGTCTGGAGTAGAAACATCCAGAGCCACCGTGCACAGGCGTGTGCAGGAAATGGGCTACAGGTGCCGCATTCCCCAGACCTGGGCTACAGAGAAGCAGCACTGGACTGTTGCTCAGTGGTCCAAAGTACTTTTTTCGGATGAAAGCAAATTCTGCATGTCATTCGGAAATCAAGGTGCCAGAGTCTGGAGGAAGACTGGGGAGAAGGAAATGCCAAAATGCCAGAAGTCCAGTGTCAAGTACCCACAGTCAGTGATGGTCTGGGGTGCCGTGTCAGCTGCTGGTGTTGGTCCACTCTGTTTTATCAAGGGCAGGGTCAATGCAGCTAGCTATCAGGAGATTTTGGAGCACTTCATGCTTCCATCTGCTGAAAAGCTTTATGGAGATGAAGATTTCATTTTTCAGCACGACCTGGCACCTGCTCACAGTGCCAAACCCACTGGTAAATGGTTTACTGACCATGGTATCACTGTGCTCAATTGGCCTGCCAACTCTCCTGACCTGAACCCCATAGAGAATCTGTGGGATATTGTGAAGAGAACGTTGAGAGACTCAAGACCCAACACTCTGGATGAGCTAAAGGCCGCTATCGAAGCATCCTGGGCCTCCATAAGACCTCGGCAGTGCCACAGGCTGATTGCCTCCATGCCACGCCGCATTGAAGCAGTCATTTCTGCAAAAGGATTCCCAACCAAGTATTGAGTGCATAACTGTACATGATTATTTGAAGGTTGACGTTTTTTGTATTAAAAACACTTTTCTTTTATTGGTCGGATGAAATATGCTAATTTTGTGAGATAGGAATTTTGGGTTTTCATGAGCTGTATGCCAAAATCATCCGTATTAAGACAATAAAAGACCTGAAATATTTCAGTTAGTGTGCAATGAATCTAAAATATATGAATATTAAATTTTCATCATTACATTATAGAAAATAATGAACTTTATCACAATATGCTAATTTTTTGAGAAGGACCTGTAAGGAGATCCCCAGTGACACAGTGTGACACAGCAGTTCACAGGTTTCCCTAACATTTTAAAACAAAGAACTGAGATTTCCATAAAGATTGCCAACATTTACTAACCTAGCTTGGTGCACAGCAGGCATAACTAAACTTTTAAGAAGGATGAAACAGCTTTACAGCTTTTGTTCTTATGTTACCTTTATTTTTCAAACACTTAATCTAAACACAAAAAAGCTAAAAAAAAAGAAAACCCTTCACATTAAGGAGTGTTCTTGTCACAGTGACCTTGTCTGAGAATATATATAATGCGGTCAATAACAGGAAAAGTTTACATTTGGAATTGCCTTCTGATTGATCACCAGTTATGGCCAGTCAAGTATAAAATTGGCCAATTCCTGTCACTGGCTGTTTTACATACATCACTAATTTAGTTTATTTGGAGCTGCACAGAACATAACATGACATAACATAAGTACTGCATGGATGCGTTATTTTGTAGCCTTCTGTGATATGACACATTTTTGAACCGTTGGATAGACCTTTACTCTACTCTCTCAGTAAGAGTGGTGGTGGACTGATTGAAAAAGAAGAGGAGTGAGGAAAATGGAGGTTAATTGCATTCAAGGTAATACAGCCCTAATCTTAATTGTTTGTTTTTGCAATTTGTGTGTCGTGAATACAAATAACATTTAAATGAAGAAAATGTACTCAAGTAAACACTAGTATATTAACTATAATACATTGGGAGTGGACAAACAAAGCATGAAAAATAAGTTATTCCATAAACATCAGAAGATGGAAAAACAGGTCATCAAGCTAAACCATGTTGTGGTTAAATACGAACTGTTCTTTTGCTCCAACAGAAGATGGGTTCACGGGGTGTTTTTACCTGGATAATGCTGAAGCATCTTGTGGGATCGGATGTCCCAGACCTTAACAGAGTGATCAGTACTTGCTGCGGCAATGCATGTCCCACTGGGATGAAAGTCTACATAGTTTGCATAACTTTAGAGAAAGGAGAAAAAAGACATTTAAGCATCAGCTTAAAGAACTAAGGGCAAGGCTATCTTTAATTTAAATTTCTCTAATAAAAGAAAAAAGGCATTTTACAGAAAACAATACAGTATTATTCTTTATCTGTCACTTTTCTGACCTCATGTAAAATCCTTATTTGAACACAGTTTACAAACACAGACTAGTTTCAGTCTCTTCCTGCGTTTATCAAATCGTTTTATCAAAGCTTCTCACGTTCATCATTCTGGTTTGAAACGCTTACCCAGCATGTTCAGAAAAAGAATGAATGCATTCTCTGCTGTTCTTGTCCCACAGTTTTATGGTTTTATCATCACTGGACGATACAATCAAACGATCATCTGGAGAAAACCTGAAAAAGAAAATTTAATTACGAAAAGTCCTTCAATAACTGGTTGGAATATATATATATAAAATATGGTTACAAAAATTGCATATATTTGGGTGTCCTACTTAGCACAGCGGACCCAGTTCATGTGTTGGCAGAGATTGAAGAGGAACTTCTGCCTATGGACCGTCCACAGTTTGATGGTCTTGTCATCAGAGGCTGTCACCAGAGTCTGTCCATCACCAGAGAAGTTAACACAGCGCACGGTGGCGGTGTGAGCTCTGAATACTGTTGACTCTGCCTTCCTGTAAACACACCGCATATCACTTAAATGTAAAACAGTCAGGGGTGGTCAGTGCTGTATCCTGACAGCTGGAGAAAGGCAATAATTAGAATCAGTCTTCTGTGGTGGTTTCAGGCTAAACTTAGATAAAAGAGGAGTAACTGAATACAGAAAGTGAGGATACATAAAATCTTACATGCTGGGCACCCAAAGGCGTACTGTTTTGTCTCTAGAGGTGGAGGCCACCAGGTGGCCAGATGGAGAAAACTGAACGGAAGTCACAGCTTCTTTGTGCCCATCAAAGCGATACGCTCGCATCTGAGGCTTCATGTTCCAGATCATCACACAAGAGTCCACAGAGCCTGTAGCTGGGAGAGGGGGAAGCACACTAGAGTGAATTGTGCAAGGCCACAGTGAACAGCACAGTAAAATAGAAGACAAGAAACAGAGACACATACATAAAAATAGTCTGGAAAATAAATAAGGTAGTTACCAATCTGTTTCATGTTGCAGTTGAAGTCCACACTTGTCACAGTGTGCCGATGACCTTTAAAATGTCTCTCTAGTGTTGGATCCAACTATGTGGAGAGGGAAACAGAGAAATCTGTTTGGTGACAATAAACTACCATGATTAAATCAGCAACTATCAAAGCAAAAAAAAAAAAAGAAAATCTAAAAATAAACCTGTTTTGGTATTATTTACAAAAATAAACTTTTTACAAACTTTTAAAATAAGAAAAATGCATTATGAGTGAATTCATAAGCAAAATTCCTAAAAAGATCACAAAATCTGATAGATTGATGAAATATGTACAGAGATTTCCCTTATTTGGAGGTAATGTGTTAGTATCACATCCTCTAAGAAATTTCTATACTTATTTTAAAACATGATTTTGAGTCAGAACATGAACCTTTTAAATACAAAATAAATAACAGACAAAAGAGCATTAATTAATTGAGCAAAGTAAGCTAATGTAACAAAAATGTTGCATTTTCTGTAACAGGCTGACAATAGTCTCATTCGCAAACCTCAAAATGTGTCATCCTGTATAATGACTCCTGCAACCATTACTGTACAGGATATACAATGAAGGACAGAGAACAGAGTAAAATAGCCCATTTAACACAGAACCTTTCACTCGGAATCGAGGCACGTGACGTCGCCCGGTACGGCCGAGCTGGGGTCCCACCCTGGAGCCAGGCCTGGGGACTCGTCGGAGAGCGCCTGGTGGCCGGGTTGCTCCTCGCGGGACCCGGCTGGGCCAAGCCCGAACGAGAGACGCGAGACCATCCCCCAGTGGGCCCACCACCTGCAGGGGGAACCATGAGGGACCGGTGCAAAGAGGACTGGGCGGCAGACGAAGGTGGAGACCTCGGCGGCCCGATCCCCGGATGCTTAGGCTGGCTCTAGGGACGTGGAATGTCACCTCGCTGGGGGGGGAAGGAGCCTGAGCTGGTGCGGGAGGTCGAGAGATATCGACTAGAAATAGTCGGGCTCGCCTCCACACACAGCGTGGGCTCTGGAACCCATCTCCTCGAGAGGGGCTGGACTCTCTTCTACTCTGGAGTGGCCCGCGGGGAGAGGCAGCGGGCTGGGGGAGGTTTGCTTGTTGCCCCCCAGCTCAGCCGTCTCGTGTTGGGGTTTACCCCGGTGGATGAGAGGGTCGCATCCCTGCGCCTTTGGGTTGGGGACAGGTCTCTGACTATCATTTCGGCCTACGGGCCGAGTGGTAGTGCGGAGTACTCTGCCTTCTTGGCGTCCCTGTCGGGGGTGCTGGATAGTGCCCCTCCTGGGGACTCCATTATTCTGCTGGGGGACTTCAACGCCCACGTGGGAAACGACAGTGACACCTGGAGAGGCGTGATTGGGAGGAATGGCCTCCCCGATCTGAATCCAAGCGGTGTTTTGTTATTGGACTTCTGTGCTAGTCACGGATTGTCCATAACGAACACCATGTTCAAACATAAGGGTGTCCATCAGGGCACTTGGCACCAGGATACCCTAGGCAGGAGGTCAATGATCGACATTGTTGTCGTATCATCAGACCTTCGGCCACATGTTTTGGACACCCGGGTGAAGAGAGGGGCTGAGCTGTCCACTGATCACCACCTGGTGGTGAGTTGGAGCCGCTGGGGGAGGAGAAACCTGGACAGACTTGGCAGGCCCGAGCGCATAGTGTGGGTCTGCTGGGAACGTCTGGCGGACCCCTTGGCCAGGGATGTATTCAACTCGCACCTCCGGGAGAGCTTTGACCAGATTCCGAGGGATGTTGGAGACATAGAGTCCGAATGGACCATGTTCTCCACATCTATTGTCAATGCTGCTGCCCGTAGCTGCGGCCGTAAGGTCTGCGGTGCCTGTCACGGCGGCAATCCCCGAACCCGGTGGTGGACACCGGCAGTAAGGGACGCTGTCAAGCTGAAGAAGGAGTCCTATCGGCTGTGGTTGGCTTGTGGGACTCCTGAGGCGGCTGACGGGTACCGTTGGGGCCAAGCGTGCCGCGGCCCGGGCGGTGGCAGAGGCAAAAACTCGGACCTGGGAGGAGTTCGGTGAGGCCATGGAGAAGGACTACCGGTTGGCCCCGAAGCGATTCTGGCAAACCGTCCGGCGCCTCGGGAGGGGGAAGCAGTGCTTCGCCAACACTGTTTACAGTGGGGGTGGGGAGCTGCTGACCTCGACTGGGGACATTATCGGCCGGTGGAAGGAGTACTTCGAGGATTTCCTCAATCCTGCCATCACGCATTCCCTGGTGGAAACAGAGGCTGGGGACTCGGGGAAGGACTCTTTCATCACCCAGGCTGAAGTCACCGAGGTGGTTAAAAAGCTCCGCGGTGGCATGGCTTCGGGGTTGGATGAGATCCGCCCTGAGTACCTCAAGTCTTTGGATGTTGTGGGGCTGTCATGGTTGACACGCCTCTTCAACATTGCGTGGCGAACAGGGACAGTGCCTTTGGATTGGCAGACTGGGGTGGTGGTCCCCCTACATAAGAAGGGTGACCGGAGTGTGTGTTCCAACTACAGGGGGATCACACTCCTCAGCCTCCCTGGTAAGGCCAGGGTATTGGAGAGGAGAGTCCGGCCGATAATCGAACCCCGGCTTCAGGAGGAGCAGTGTGGTTTTCGTCCCAGCTGTGGGAAACTGGACCAGCTCTATACCCTCTACAGGGTACTCGAGGGTTCATGGGAGTTTGCCCAGCCAGTCCACATGTGTTTTGTGGACCTGGAGAAAGCATTCGACTGTGTCCCTCGTGATGCCCTGTGGGGGGTGCTCCAGGAGTATGGAATCGGTGGCTCTTTACTAGGGGCCATCCGGTCTCTGTACAAGCGGAGCAGGAGTTTGGTTCGCATTGCCGGCACTAAGTCGGACCTGTTCCCGGTGCATGTTGTACTCCTGTTCATAACTTTTATGGACAGGATTTCTAGGCGCATCCAAGGGTCGGAGGGGGTCTGGTTTGGGGACCAGAGGATTTCGTCTCTTCTTTTTGCAGATGGCGTGGTCCTGCTGGCCCCATCTAGCCAAGACCTACAGCATGCACTGGGGCGGTTCGCAGCCGAGTGTGAAGCAGCTGGGATGAAGATCAGCTCCTCCAAGTCCGAGGCCATGGTTCTCGACCGGAAAAGGGTGGCTTGTCCTCTTCAGGTTGGAGGGGAGTTCCTGCCTCAAGTGGAGGAGTTTAAGTATCTCGGGGTCTTGTTCACGAGTGAGGGAAGAATGGAGCGGGAGATCAACAGACGGATTGGTGCAGCTGCCACAGTAACGGGGGCACTGTGCTGGTCCGTTGTGGTGAAGAGAGAGCTGAGCCGAAAAGCGAAGCTCTCGATTTACCGGTCGGTCTACGTTCCTACCCTCACCTATGGCCATGAACTTTGGGTCATGACCGAAAGAACGAGATCCCGGATACAAGCGGCTGAAATTAGCTTCCTCCGTAGGGTGGCCGGGCACTCCGTTAGAGATAAGGTGAGGAGCTCAGCCATCCGGGAGGGGCTCAGAGTAGAGCCGCTGCTCCTCCACATCGAGAGGAGCCAGTTGAGGTGGCTTGGGCATCTATACCGAATGCCTCCTGGACGCCTTCCTCGGGAGGTGTTCCAGACACGTCCCACCGGGAGGAGGCCCAGGACACGGCCCAGGACACGCTGGAGGGACTATGTCTCTCGGCTGGCCTGGGAACGCCTTGGGCTCCACCCGGAGGTGCTGGAAGAGGTGTCTGGGGAGAGGGACGTCTGGGCGTCTCTGCTGAGTCTGCTGCCCCAGCAACCCGGTCCTGGATAAGTGGAAGACGACGAGTACGAGTACCTTTCACTCGGATACATGGGGATCTGTCAACAAGAGAATCTAAAACCCATCAAACAATACTTGGACACAAGTTAAAATCAGTCAGTAATTTAAGAGCAAAACTGTGGGGCTGGATTGTATTAAAAGCAGAAGAAAATTTAAGTGGGCATGAGAAACAAGGCTAACCGTGTGTTTAGAAATTAAGTTAAAAGATGATATGCAGGAACTATGCAATTTTAGGAACTGTGTATGTGCTAAATTGACCATATCACACTAAAAAATACCATTACTAAAAGGGTTATACTATAGGCCCTACATTTGTTTTGTAAATGTAATTGAGTGAAGGTACCTTTTTCCCTCAGAGTAAAATGTCACATGTAAATAACGTACTCAAGTTAAGAATATTTATATTATAACCACACCAAACAAAGTAGTAAGTTAATTTATTACATTTCACTTCTGTGTCTAACGAGTGAAAATGTCAGCACCCAGTTCACTCGACTCTGAAACTGAAAAAACAAAATCCACTGTGTGGCGCTGTTTCACATTAATCCTCAAGGCTCCAAAGCCTGCTTATTTTAGGCAGAGAAAAAAACATTATTAATAATAATAATCAAACTTAATCGTCCGAATGATTGGGGGTAATTTATAGATTAAAATTGTTTATTTTCCAACCATCCACAAACATCACTTTACATATAATACCACAAGATGAAACGCGTTTTATTTTAAAATATACCCTGAACTTACTCAGTCAGGCAGAAATATCTAATTTGCGTAACCACTATCAGACATCATCTGTCAATTTAACTATGATTTCATTAATACTTTAACTGAAATACTAAATATTATCAATCTAACACAGGCAAAGATTAGGTGTTTAATCTGCTGCAAAAAATTAAATCAGACCTAAAGAGCAAGTGTTGCCTGACAGACCGTACGCAGGGTTTTCGCAAACAATTACACTGGGGCACCCTGGGTTACCAAGGAGACATGACATGTACAGCTAGCCACAGCCAGAGCCACTGCTAACCGTTAGGTTAGCCGTTACTCGGAGAGTGAAAAGAGGAGTTGAAAAGCCGCATGTTCTGGTTAAAGCGGACAGTTGTGAAATGGCAGAGCTTCACATCATAGGCCAGATCATCGGGACCAGCGGTTTCCCGGAAAATAGCCTGTTTTGCAAATGGGGAGTTCATACAGGAGGAGCATGGCGTCTTCTCTCCGGGCTAAAGGAGGGACAGACTCAGGTGGACATCCCTCAAACCGGAGACATGGCTTACTGGAGTCACCCAATTGATCTGCACTACGCAACCAAAGGTCTCCAAGGCTGGCCCAAGATCCACCTGCAGGTATGGCACCAGGACTCGTTCGGCCGCTGCCAGCTGTACGGGTACGGTTACTGCCACGTCCCCTCCAGCCCGGGACATCACCGGATAACCTGCGTGACATGGAGGCCGCTTGGCTCCTGGCAGGAGCAGCTGGCGCAAATGTTTGTTGGAGGAGGTCCCCAACTTCGCAACCCGGATCTGATATACAGCGGGGCGGACAGATACAGATTGCACACCGAAACAATGGGGACTGTGGAGCTGGAGCTGGGAGTTATTATGAGACATTTTGACAAATATGGCGTCGAAAGCTGAGACTTTTAACTTCTGAACATTTATTATAGTGTGTGTTGTTCAGGCAAGAGTCGTGTAAAACAAACTCTTAAGTAAAGATTTGAACATTTTTTATAAATCATTTTTACGTTTTTACACTTATATTACACTTGTGTTGATAAACTATTGTGTATTGTCAATAAATGGTTTCATATGGATATTTTGTTCATCTTCAAGAAAGACCTGCTTTTATTTATTCACTGTAATTTTGTATTGAGCTCTTGTTTATTTACCCCTTTAAATGTGCATTAACCAAACCCAGTACATTTTGTTGTAGTTTTAGAGCAAACAATTATTACACAGAAAATAATCCTTTTTTTTCATATTCTGCATTTTATAGTCTAACAAGTAGCTGTAAACTGGTTAATAGTCAGGTAATCTGATCAAATAGAGCCAGCAGTCTGCTTTTTCCCCAGAAATGATGATCATAGATAGCTAACTACAGCATTACCTTTTTATTTTTTTTACTCCTTTTATTTTCCATGTGTTTTGCAGCTGGATGCATTGACAAAACCTAATTTGCTTTTCTTGTAAGTAAGGCAAAACTGTGGGAACCTTTCAGCCAACTCTATGGCAGTGTGCAGCAACCAGTGTGCTGTGTTTTCTATGTTCCATACAGCATTATACAAATTCCAGTCTCTCAAGCTCTTTCTCTAGTAATGGTAAGACAGAAAACTCGTGATTTGATGCAACTTTTTAAAACCTTGGGATACCTTGATGCAGGCTCAGGCCTATTTACAAATATACCCATATTAGACCATAATAAACAAAATTGGGGAAAGAAAAGTAGTCATATTTTGAAAATATATTGCGTAATAACATACTAACACAGAAAATATAATCTGCAGTGATTACTAATATCTTTAAGTTGCTGTTATACTATATTTCTCATCATCTGTACCCCAACATATAGACTGGAAGATCAGGAACACCTCTATGTGCATCCAAAAGATGCAACTGTTTTATAAATCTCATCGGACCATGAAATATGCAATTTACATTTTATTATATATTTTACAATTTCATTTTAAGTACAGAAATGTTTATTTCTCATGTGAAAACAGAAAAAAAAAACACATCAAATTGTAACCAGAAAGCAGTAGATGCAAACATTCTGTGTTCACTGCGGCTTCCTCCCACAGTTCAAAAACATGACGGTTAGGTTAACTGGTCTCTCTAAATTGATTGTGTGCATGCCTGTCCTGTGTGTCTCTATGTCATCCTGTGATGGACTGGCGACCTGTCCAGGGTTTATCCTGCCTCTTGCATAATTACCGCTGGAGAAATCCTGCTATTGCATACAAACTCTTGTTCAATGTTTCCTACCGCTAAAAGAATACTTAATGCCATTTTGTGTTAATACAGATAAAGTCTTCCTTTTTTTTAATCAACTAAATATGAATAAATAAAGTACCTGAGTAAGGCATAAAAGGTGGGAACATTACTTAAGACATACATTTGATTTTGCACCTTTTCATCTAGGGAGGATAAGCCAGATGTTAAATGCATCCTAAGAAGCCACCTGGGGTTGTTTAATGTCTGATTGAATGTGATTACACCATGGGTTAGTTGCATAAGCAGATGTGCAGTAGACTGTAAAAATGGCTGCTTTAACATTGTATATGCCAGTACATTAGCTTGCATGTACAACTTTCACTGCACACGGTTTTCATCTCGTAAATCATTTCGTATGACATGGCCGAACCACATCAAAAAGTAGTTCTGCCCAATAAAATCATAGAATGTTTAGTTTCTGATCCTTGTTAGTTATAGAAATCATATCAACACTCGTGTTAGTGTTAAACAGAATATCATCCTGGACACCATAACAAACAAAACAAACCCCAAACCAAATGTTGCAATTTAGGTTTTCACTTCCCGCAAAATACTATACAGTACAAATATGAAACTCACTTCACCTTCGTTGCTCCATTAACAAGTGGAAAGCAGCTCAACTCACCAGTACAGAAGTCATTTTTGTTTGTGTTGAAGGCACACACTAGATAAGACTTGTTCCTGCGACGTGTATGACTGTCGCTTAACTCAACTTAAACTTTTTCTTGAGATAACCGAGAGAAAATCATAAATCTGCTAGCTTACCGGTTAGCTAAAATTAGCTGAAGGCTAACCGCTAGTTGCTAACAACAACACATTCAGTTTACGCGCCGCGATTGGGCGCGGAGACCGTTGGTCAGAACTCTTAAAGGAGACACCGTACAGTAAAATGCTTTTAAGTCTAAACTTTGATCACAGGTTACAAGTAGAACAAGTCGAATAACACAAATTTGGAAAAAACAAACACTTTTACCCCATTTTTATCACTTTATCTAAACAATAAATAAAGTTCTATCATATTGCCGTCTACAAATGTAGTACCTTGCTATGACCACCAAGTGTCCCCAGTGGTGCATAAAAGTTCTTTAAGAAATTGGCCCTTGATATGAAGCTTGTTGTATAATGCCATAATATTTCCAAACCTGCAAATATGCTACAGCAGTTCGACTAAAAATAATGAATAATTTATTGTACATTATTTGATGAAAATGTAATATTTATTTATTTGAATTCATTTTAAAGATGGCTGCTATTAATACGTTCTACTCGAAATAACAAAACTGCCAAATATTACTTATGTAAGTTTTTCTGTTGTTTTATAAATGTGAGATTAGACCAGCAGATGGCCTTAAAGCAGAAATAAACTACATACCCTTTTTGCATCACAATAAACGCATTTTTCTTTAATCCTTAGGTAGTTAACTTATTCTATTTAGGAAAAATAAACTGTGTTGTGCATATACAGAAAATTTGACATACTAAAACAGTTGTCATTTCATCCAAATGTACCAAATGTTGTCACCATGGCATAGACAGGGGTAACATTGCTAAATTTAGGTCATATGACATGAAGTGTAAAAGGTTTTGTAACACATTCATCTTTCTCAAAAAAGAATTTAATAAAAAATAATGGTAACACAAAGCTACATCATTTTAACAGGTTTAAATGTCACCATGTATCAATTACACTTTTAGGATAAGTCCATAGGTGTTACGCATGTACATTTTTCAGGAGCACATCCCCAGTAGAATTCGTGATCAAACTTCAAAAAAATGTTGCACCTGTTAGTGACAGGATCATGCTGTGGGGTTCCCATGATAAAACAATTTGGGCTTTTTTGTCATGGGAAGATAAATGGGGCTAATTAAAGAGCAATACTGGACAAAAATCTGTTAGAGGCTGCAAAAGAAAGAGACAAAACTATATATTTAATAAGAAGCTTTTTAAAAAGTCTTCCCCATATGGCTTTATGTCTAGTAGCTCCGCTGGGTAGGTCATACGCTGTAACCATTTAAAAGGACCTTTTGGCTGCAACATATACTTTACCTAGATTCCCCCTGTGGGCTGTTAAAGCTGTAAGGTTGATTAGTCACATTGCAAACAAGTCTTGCCTCAAACACTTTCAGGAGTCACATTATACACTGTGTTTATGTGGCTTTACTGTCTGTAATTATGTGGTTTTCCCATTATTTACTGTTTTAGAACCTAATCCCAAAACGACCCAACAAACCTTCTTCTAACCTGGAAGCAATTTTACTGCTTACAAGATTAGGCCATTATTAGCTAGCATAAGAGATATGCGACACATTATTTTACTCAAACACGTTTTAAGTCATTGCAAATACTCAGAAATCTGGCATTTTTGTAATATTGATCATCTTTTTTTCTACTTAATTTTGCTCCACCTACAGACCATATCAGATGTGGTAAGTGATCACATTTCTTGATAATTCAACCCACCCAAAATTCTACCTTTACCATCAAGATACTTATTGATGCTGGACAGGACACCTTAAAAAAAAAAAAACATTAATCCCTAATCCAGTCTCACATGTGTTTAGTTACAGTAAAGTGGACAGGCTCCAGATAATCTGCATCAGACACACCTACAGGTTAATCTTTTGCAGTTAAGTAGTTCCCATCAGATCCTTTGAATGCTTCTTACACAAACCCTCACTGAGAAGGAAGTTGAAAGAGAATGAACTAGAATCCTTCCTCATTCCTTTTAGGAGTATTTTTATTTATCCTATTCTGTGTTTGTTCATGAACACATTTCCGTTTTCAGTAGGGGAGGACGTTCTAGACATTTTTATTTTATGATTAAGATTTTATTCATCATTGCATACGTATTTTGTTTTCCATATTGCAAAATTAATACCAGTTGAATGAAAAAAAATGGTGGAATATGCAAACCTGTAGCTGAGAATAAAGGTTGATTTTTTTTCCAGAAAGCATTGCCTGCAGGAGTAAAACACTTCTCAACATCCTTCTTCATTGGGCTTTTAAAAGCACATTTTTACTCTATGAACTCCTTTCAAGTCAAAAAGCCTTCAAAGCTTCTTTGTTCCAGTTTTACATCTGTCCTACAGTCACAAAAATGCTGGAGTAGAGCAGTGGTTTATATTTAGATACAACTATGCATTTCATAATTGAGGAAATACAAAAAATTCTGAGCTCACTCAGTTGGAGATGGCGTGTATGTAATCTGCAACACTGCTTTGTAATTTTCTTTTTCTGTAATTGACTGGAAAAAGCAAAATTTACTTAAAAAATGAAGACTGTCAATCTTAAGACGTCTTTCTTTACTTGAAGCTTCGAGTTTTTATTTGAAGGTTTCAAACAAAGAAGCATTTGTGAGGACTGTTCCCTCAAGAAGGTCCTGGGTTCAAATCCCAGCTCCACCTTTTCTGTGTGAAGTTTGCAAGCTCTTTCTTTGCTTGTGTGGATTCTCGCTGTACTCTGGTTTTCTCCCACCATCAAAAAACATGTATGTAAAAAAAAAAAAACTGGCCACTCTAAACTGCCCTTAGTTATGATTCTGCGGTTGTTGTATCCTGCCTACTGCCCCATGACCCTCCATGGACTGAGCAAGTATAGAAACTTCATGGATGGTTTATAAAACATCATGGTTTTAATGTTTTGGATTTCTATAATCAGTACGCTTGAGTATTTTGATATAATGGTTAATGCCAATGTCTCCTGCTTTGTCCTGTAAATTTCTCTTTCACCTCTATCGTGAGTGCCCTCAGTCAAACTCTTATGTAATGTCAAAGTTCACGGCATTAAAAAAAGAAAGGTTTAGTTCCCTGACTGTGTATTTATGCACAAGTGTATGTTTCCTTTGTGATTTTGCATACAAATCCTGACAATGGTAACACATTTATAGCAGTATTAATGATCCATGTATGCTATTTGTATAACGGATTGCAATTATATTCCAGAAACAATAATTCACGTAAATTCACAGCTGTAAATGGTTTGTTTGCATCAATACATCAAGCTCTGGTGATCTCAAAGGGGAATGCAAAAAACTGCCAAGTCAGTGTCACATTTTACAACCTAATATAATGGCTCTCTGAACAGATAAGCAGCCACAGTCAGCTACCATAAAAACAAGTGCCCTTTCTATTAAGGCCATTAGCTGCAGCTAGTCACCATCAAGCAGAACAGGGAGTTTCTAAGTTGCCCAATAATACATGCTTATTTTACTTCTAAATCCAAGCTACAATCATGCTGATATTGTTCAAAGTTAATTTTATTTTTGCCTGCAAAAAAAGAGGTTGATCTCCCACATCTGATCAACTGAAAATGACCAGAAGCACCCGTATTTAGGCTGTTGGAGACAAGAAAACAGTTACTTCAGCTTTTGACCTTTTATGTGTGATAAGCTAAAATTTAGAAAGATACCATCTCAACTAAAAACTAGACCACCTTTTTTTGTATTTATTACTGCATGTTGCTCTCTAATTGCAGATATGTGCCTCTTAGAATTTATTTAAGTAGTTTGAGAGGGAGAACAAAAATCATGGTATTTAAAGATAAGAAAAGGATAAAAACATTCTACTTTGACAAATATGATTCCAGTGAGCCAAAGGGACTTTCAATAATCCAATCTCTTTAATTTCTTTTCTCTCTCAGTCCTGCTTTTTATCCTACTGTGAATTCTAGTTTATATTTAGGTCACTAATATACATCTGGGCCATTTACATTAATTGCTAAATACAAAAAAAGAACTGTATCTATGAGAACAATTTCTTTATTTCAAATGCTGAGTTTATGTTGTTGGAGCTGAATTTGTGTATTTGCATACACTGGGTCAGAAATTGTCTTGCAGTTTTATAGGATAGAGAAAAGACTTGAAGAGTCTTCTTTGCTGTTCCCACAATACACGGACCAGATCAGACATTACCGAACGTCTTCTACTGCATGGAATAAGAAATTAGTTACTGTAGGAATAAACCTTGTATCTCCAAAACTGTAACTTTTCAGAAAATTGAAAAAAAAAAAAAAACTGTCATGCTTTTAAATGTAACTTCAAATTGGTCAAAGTCACATGCTCTTTTTCACACTTTGAACTGGATAATTTTAACTGAACCACAGAGAGATGTGAAGGGGGATCAATAGAGTTGATTCTCTCAAGAAAACAAAAACAACTAAAAATAGAGATACAAGACCTTTTCCTGACAGCAGCAAATGTTAGGATGGTAAAATTATTCTGCAAAAATAATGGTAATGTCAGAGGGTTCTATTAATGGCTCTAATTCACATTAGAGAATGAGCTTGTTCACAAAAGATAAAACTAGCCTTTTACCTGCTAAGAAGCTAATACAGTAGCATACAGTCGTTGGGTAAGGCTAATGCCTGTATGTTCAACAAAGATGATCAGAGTTTAACCAAAGAACTGTTCATAAAGCCAAAAAAGGCAATAATTTTAGTGTTGATCCAAGGCATGAAGTAAACTAAAGCCTAGAGACCCCCAGGCCTGAAAGGGGCCCCTGGGAGCACATAACTTAATGCACAGATACTGCAGCTTTCAAAACATTAAATTTGTAGTTTTGTTTAGCAAGATTTAGCCTTGCAGCATCAAAAGACGAGGAATAACAGTTTTCTAAGAATTTCACATTTTTGAGAATTGTATTTTATCTATGATGTAAATTACTTACTATTTATTTAATAAACAAAGTGAGGTTGATAATGTGAGGTTCAAACAAAACACATTCTGTGAACCGGTCAGTTTAATTGTTTGCTTGCTAGTAAAAAAGAAACTAGGGGTGTTAAATGCTAAACATGAAAATAAGAAAGCTTTGACAATTTAGAAAAAGCAGAGATCAGGGTCGAGTATTCTGTTTAATGTCGAAACCTCCTGCTGAATCATTTGGATCAGTCATATGATACAAATACTATTTCTTTAGTATTGCAGTTTATAAATTATTATTTCCAACCCATTCTTTGGAAGCATTAATGTTAGACACCAGTCAGTTTGACTCACTTGCTTGGTCAGAAACCCAACCCAGTAGGCTGGTTCAAACCCACAACCCATTTTATGTTAAGTCAAGCCAGGGCTGAATCACATATTTGCAAAAAAAAGTTATCTGTGTGTGATTGTCAGCATTACTGAGTTTGGTTCTGCCAGAGTGGACTTTTGTCTTTCTGTGATTGTGGAAAAATAGCTAAGTTTCTGTTGCTAAATAGCTAAGTTTCTGTTGCTCTCTCTGATGCCCTATCTTGATATAATGTTGAGAATTGACCCCATGCTGTAAAAGCTAAACTTGTCGGAGTCACAGTTTTCTTTTTATTGCAGTTCTAGAAATAATATAATTGTCCTAGAGTAGAGAGTACATCTTTAAAAAGGTGAAGGAAATACATCTGTTGAATGTCTGAGTGAACACTTTAATATTACTACTAACACAGATACGGGACTGAATGAATCTGTGACAGTCTGTGACATAAATCCAGTTCCTTCCAGTAAAATGAAGACACTCATAAACAGTCATAAACAGACTTCATGGTGTTTTACTGTCCGGGAATGAGCCTGAAGGTTTAGTGGCTTTCTATGGTTTACCAGGAAGCCTTTTATCTACAAGAAGCACAACAACACATTGACAGAAACAAAGTGAAGTTCACTTTGTAATTCCCCCTCCACCCACATGCAAAGTTAACAGAGGACTCATTAAGTGCAGCATAATGGATTTAGCAGGATTGAAGCATTGTCTTTGGAAGCAATGTTTTTTTAATCTGAGGGTCTACAATCACAAAGGACGAGAAGTGTTTCTGTTGGCTTGAAGAGAGGAAAGGGAACGCCTGGATTGTCTGAAAGTGGCTGTTATCTGCTCATCAGAGTTTGGAGTCACGCACACAAATGTAGAGTATGCACTGGGAATGTAACCGAGCTCTGTCTGTCTCAAAAACACAACACGGGCAAAAATTTTAGGTTCTGAAGCTTAACAGTTGAAGACAAATTACTAACATTTTGGATCAATAAGTAAATAAGTCTGGAAACAAACACATGATAACATAGAGAGGGAAGTAGCAGTAACTATTGCCAAGATAACAAAAGTCTCTACAGCAGAAGGAATACCATTTGTGGTATGTTACTTTTACACATTGTTCCTCATCTGACAGATGACATTAAACTCTGGGACATATGTTGATGAGTGAGATGTTGTAACAGGGACAAAAAATTCAAATAACTGGGTGGGGTCAAGAGATACATTTTCCAAGTAAACCAGTTTAACCCCACTGCTGTCATTAATCACAACGCCCAAGACAAAATGTCACAAAAAACAGCTCACCACCTTTCCATGAAAATTGCCTTTCCATAGACTAACCTTAAAATATGATTATTGCTAAGTCATACAAGACTGCAGTGCACTTCTACCTTAATTAATGGAAATGTACACAGCTGCACCAAAAAATTAATTTATATAAACCAGTAATAGATCTTTGTAATGTGATACCACCTTATGGCTTTGTCCACCTAAAGATTTTTTTTTTAAACCAAAGACAAGAGACATGAAAGGCAAAGGAGGAGCAGGAATGTCCAGCTGGGGAGCTGGGAATATGGGCCAGTCGGTGTCCATCATCAAATCTTAAGTTCCTTGTGTGTTTTTCATTCTCCCAATCCCAAGATTCTTGGCTGTGTAAATAAAACCAAATACCATGTTTGTTCAGTGACATCTTGATAAATCCCTAATGATAGGAAAATAAGTCAGACACGCATGATGAAGCTTTGTATCAATACTGCAAATTTGAAATACTCAAATTGAAACTTTTGTAAAGTGAGATGTGCATTTGTAATCAGCATATTTATTTAATATTTTGTGGAATAACCTTTTACTGGGATTACATCTAGAAGTGTTTTAGGGTATATCTCTACCAGTTTTGCAACTCTGGTTTTATGTTTATGTTATCTTCTGGACTCCTGGCAGAAGTGGAGGATTGTGTGTTTGTCGATAATGTCAGTTGAGGACGTGGAAGAAATGTATATAATTGGATGTTTGATATCAGGATTTCTGCTTTTTGGAGTCAGCGGTTACCTGGCATATCGAGAAATTCGGAGAATGTCAGCAGCTGTTCTGGCAATTGTGAGGCTGCCTGGCATGTGTGATGGGATCTTGAAGGCTATCAGCACTCAGACTGAGATGTTACGTGAGCTGAATCACAGACTGGATGTGATCCTTACATAGGTTCGCAGGCAGGTTGGGGTTCCTGGACTCAGGGGTGAAATGGGATAAATCTTGGAGAAAGTTGTTGACTCCCCTGCACGGCCTTGATGGCTGGCTATCTTCAACTTCTCCTGGAAGTTATGTAAACATGACGCTCTGCTCCCTCTGCCCCCTCCCTTCCCTGAGGACATCTGTGGAGCTGCTCAGAACTTGGCCGGTTGATGAATATTCCAATGTACCATCAAGGACAATGTTCTCTGTGACAGTGCTTCATGGACTTACTTGCACACTCACTTGCACACACACACATGCTCAAGATAAACATATGCACACCCTCACACCGCCTTCACCGATCCCGGCATGATGTTGTTTTGCATACGTGTTGCTTCTTTGCTGTATCCTGCTAAGGATAATGTGTGAAATATGATTTTTTCCTTCTACTTACCTAATGTGGCCTCTTTTCTCATCTAGCAAGGGCAGCGCCTGTGAGTGGGCAGCAAAGCCTCGGTGACCCGTCCCCCCCTTGACTTGTGTCATAATGTACAGTACAGACCAAAAGTTCGGACACACATTCTCATTCAAAGAGTTGTCTTTATTTTCATGACTATGAATATTGTAGCTTCACACTGAAGGCATCAAAACTATAAATTAACACATGTGGAATTATATACTGAACAAAAAAGTGTGAAACAACTGAAAATATGTCTTATATTCTAGGTTCTTCAAAGTAGCCACCTTTTGCTTTGATTACTGCTCCGCACACTCTTGGCATTCTGTTGATGAGCTTCAAGAGGTAGTCACCTGAAACGGTTTCCCAACAGTCTTGAAGGAGTTCCCAGAGATGCTTAGCACTTGTTGGCCCTTTTGCCTTCACTCTGTGGTCCAGCTCACCCCAAACCATCTCGATTGGGTTCAGGTCCGGTGACTGTGGAGGCCAGGTCATCTGGTGCAGCACCCCATCACTCTCCTTCTTGGTCAAATAGCCCTTACACAGCCTGGAGGTGTGTTTGGGGTCATTGTCCTGTTGAAAAATAAATGATAGTCCAACTAAACGCAAACCGGATTGAATAGCATGCCTCTGCAAGATGCTGTGGTAGCCATGCTGGTTCAGTATGCCTTCAATTTTGAATAAATCCCCAACAGTGTCACCAGCAAAGCACCCCCACACCATCACACCTCCTCCTCCATGCTTCACGGTGGGAACCAGGCATGTAGAGTCCATCCGTTCACCTCTTCTGCGCCGCACAAAGACACGGTGGTTGGAACCAAAGATCTCAAACTTGGACTCATCAGACCAAAGCACAGATTTCCACTGGTCTAATGTCCATTCCTTGTGTTCTTTAGCCCAAACAAGTCTCTTCTGCTTGTTGCCTGTCCTCAGCAGTGGTTTCCTAGCAGCTATTTTACCATGAAGGCCTGATTCACACAGTCTCCTCTTAACAGTTGTTCTAGAGATGTGTCTGCTGCTAGAACTCTGTGTAGCATTGATCTGTTCTCTAATCTGAGCTGCTGTTAACCTGCGATTTCTGAGGCTGGTGACTCGGATGAACTTATTGTCCGCAGCAGAGGTGACTCTTGGTCTTCCTTTCCTGGGGCGGTCCTCATGTGAGCCAGTTTCTTTGTAGCGCTTGATGGTTTTTGCGACTGCACTTGGGGACACTTTCAAAGTTTTCCCAATTTTTCGGACTGACTGACCTTCATTTCTTAAAGTAATGATGGCCACTCGTTTTTCTTTACTTGACTGCTTTTTTCTTGCCATAATACAAATTCTAACAGTCTATTCAGTAGGACTATCAGCTGTGTACTGTATCCACCTCCTGCACAACACAACTGATGGTCCCAACCCCATTTATAAGGCTTGAAATCCCACTTCTTAAACCTGACAGGCCACACCTGTGAAGTGAAAACCATTTCAGGTGACTACCTCTTGAAGCTCATCAACAGAATGCCAAGAGTGTGTGGAGCAGTAATCAAAGCAAAAGGTGGCTACTTTGAAGAACGTAGAATATAAGACATATTTTCAGTTGTTTCACACTTTTTTGTTCAGTATATAATTCCACATGTGTTAATTCATAGTTTTGATGCCTTCAGTGTGAAGCTACAATATTCATGAAAATAAAGAAAACTCTTTGAATGTGAAGGTGTGTCCAAACATTTGGTCTGTACTGTATGTTTGGATGGGTTGTACTGGAATTCTAATTTACCCTCGGGGATCAATAAAGTATCTTTGAATTGAATTTGAATTGAATTGAATTGTTTAAGGTTATTGTTCTGCTGGAAAATAAACTTCCTCGGCCCCAGTCTCAAGTCCTTTGCAGGCACTACCAGATTGTCTTCCAGGACTGTCCTGTATTTACTTCCATCCATCTTTCAATGATTTCTGATCAGTTTTCCTGCCCTGCTAAAGAGAAGCACTCCCACACCATGATTCTGCCACCACCATTTTTTAACACCATTTCCTTATCTGATTAGACCTTTAACCTGTCCCATACATGGTGAATGGAAAACTGCAGAGGGGGCTTGACTTTCTTTCAACAATTCAGCAATCTTGCCAATCTTACATAAAGGCCATGCTTGTGGACTTCACAACCTATAGTTTTCTTGAACAGATTCTCCCAGCTGAGATGTGGATCATGGCAGCTCCACCAGAGTCACCATGGACATCTTAGCTGTGATTTACATGGTCTTTGCACTGCTTCTTACTTGTAGCTATGTCTTGGTAGGATGTGCCATATTTTTTATATTTTTGGATGATAGATCTTTGAGCATCTTTCAAAATGTTTTGAGATGTGGTCCTTGGGCTTCATCATGCGGTTTTCTTTTCATTATAGTTCTCTAAGAAACCTCTAAGTCTAGGATTTATTCAGAGATTAAATTACATTTACTTTGTTTGGTTAGGCTTGACTTATTTAGGTGTATCAGAGAAAGAAATGTTGAGTGTAAATGCACAACACACTTTTCAGATTTTTATTTGTAAAATAAAAAATTAAACAATGTGTCCTTTCTCATGCAAGTCATGTTGTGCTTACTGTGAAAGTATCATCCACCGTGCAGAAAACCAACAAGTGATTTAAAGCCTCCCCTGCCTTCAGCTGTGCAGGATGTGTGGTTAGTGTTTAGTTTCATTCATCTGACCTAGGGTTCCAGTAAGCCTAAGAGGAAATACTTGCAGGTTTTTCAAAGAATTTGCAGTAGACAAACAAACCCTGTCAGATTGGTTTCCAGACGACTATTAATAGCATTTCCTCTCATGGGCTGACAAGCAGGTAATTATTCAACACAACACAAAACAACAAAGATGAGAATGAGTACAAGTAAAAGTTAGAAAGATGTAAAGACAGTGGCTTTATTAGGCTACCAAGCAATGGCCGTACAATTACACTCAGTTAGCCTGAAATACACCCTTCAATTTAAAGGTTTTATCTATCAAAATGTAATAACAATCTTTTTAGGACTTGTTTTTTAGGAAGTGTAGTAGAGATAAATTCAATTGAATTGAATTGAAATTATTATTAATCCCAAAGGGAAAGTAAATATTGTTGCAGCTCATTTTATGCAGGTTTTAATACACAACACAGGAGGTCTTCCACAACACTGGACCCTTCTTCTGGGCCAGGGTAAGGTTGAAGACGTGCTGCAGAATCCCACGTGGCTGCTCTGAATTGGCCTTCCGTACTCTGGGGCCAACACGATCTGGACCTGCAGCCTTATTCCGGTTCAGTCTCTCCAGTTGTCTCTTCACCTGATTTCTTGAGACACACAGGAGGAAGGGGGAGGCAATAGGAGCATCAGCATCTTCTGAATTGGTTGAGGACAAACATGTAGAAGCAGAAGGGTCCATGTCCCAGGTGGAAGATAAAACAAAGGCAAACTTGTAAAAGCAGTCTGCTATAAACTAAGCACACACCATGATTCAGCATGTTGTACCATTATCAGAAATAGCTGTGTCTTCTTGCCTTTTTCATTACTCTCATAGAGGAGTATTGGTCTGTTTTACAGTGTAACTTCAGTCCATCTCTCTCTAGATCCCAGCATAAAATGTTAGTCAGAGTTAGGTATCTGTTTTGACTGATTATTGCAGTCATTCTGTTTTACATTTGCTGTTGTTATTGGTATCATTGTTTTGTTGCACAACACAAGAAGAGGACCCTGCATAACAGGGTTGATGGTGTCAAAACTGACTCTCAAATACACAGAGTAGTTCACAGTCAATTCAGTGGTTGAAAAGTGCTCCATTCTTGTTTCTGCAAAACAACCCCATATCATCATTCCTCTACCACCAAGCTTTACAGTTAGTATCAGGTGTTTGTGTTGTTATACTGTGGTTTTTGAACTTCAGTCAACCCATGCAAACAGCTCTTGAAAATGTAGTATTTACACAACAACTGGAACAATGAAAACTATATAGAAGAATATTACTATCTAAAGCCAAAGAGTGCACAAAATATTTTAGCATATGTTTAGCCTTTTTCATCTAAGGTCTTGATGGTGTTGGAATGTTCTGTAAATGCAAAAAAGTGTTCAACTTCTCTACCACATTATTCATCATACACGGGGTGATTCCTTCCAAAAGGCCAAAAATCAGAAGTTAATAAGTCATGGTACATCTGATGTCAGACTATGGGTGTCATAAAACTCTTCATTAGTAAAGCTGTCTGTACTTCCGTTTAAATTTCTATGGAAGACCAAGATGCTCGTTCCTTTTTTTCTTCTCAACTCACAGCCCAAGTCAAAGAGCTGCAAGAGAAAACTGTGTAATAGCAATGCCAAACACCCCACCCCACCCGCCCCAACCATCCCCACCAAATAAAAAAAAAATGGTTGGAGTATTTTGTCCATTTCGGTATATACACAAAATGAAGGCTGTATTACTCAACTAAGCCCCAAAGCTTGGAAAATCTCTACTGGTGTTAGGGTTTGAAAACTTTTGTATTGTTTATCACTCATGTCTGTTCTAAATGCTCTTCTTTCCCACATGCCACGGAAAGGGAGATGGGGGAGAGGAGTGAGTTATGCTTTTATCAGCAACGTCTAGGGGCTGCTCGTACCAGTCCCCACTCCCTCTATGTTTAAAATCAAAACACATGAACCCTAACCTTTCTGGGACTGGGTTGGACTACCTTTTGCCATCAGAACTACCCTTATCAGAATCAGAATCAGAATCAGCTTTATTGCCAAGTTCGTGCATACAAACAAGGAATTTGACTCCGGTACACTTTGCTCTTTTGTTCTGTTTTTGCATTACAGAATATACAAATTTACAATTTACAATGTACAATATACACATATTTAATAAAAAGGTGCATTTGCAACATTTGTATGTTGTTGTTTGGTACTCTATTGAATGTTCATCAGAGAAACAGCCTGGGGGAAGAAACTGTCTCTGTGGCAGCTGGTTTTAGTGAACAGTGCTCTGTAGCGGCGGCCTGAAGGTAGAACTCTAAACAGTTTATGTGCAGGGTGTGTGGGGTCTGCAGAGATTTTAGCAGCTCTTTTCTTGACCCTAGACCTGTATAAGTCCTGGATGGAGGGAAGGTCAGCTCTGATTATTCGTTGCAGTCTAGACCTGTCCTGTTTTGTGGATGAGCCAAACCACACTGAGATGGATGAAGACAGGACAGACTGAATGATGGCAGTGTAGAAGATGACCAACAGCTCCTGTGGAAGGTTGAACTTCTTGAGTTGCCTCAGGAAGTACAGTCTCTGGTGGGCCTTCTTTCGAACAGTGTCTATGTGTGAAGACCATCTCAGGTCCTCAGAGATGGTGGTTCCTAAGAACCTGAAGTGGTCCACGGCCGATACAGTGTTGTTGAGGATGGTGAGGGGGGTGTATGGGGGTGGTATTCTCCGAACGTCCACCACCATTTCCACGGTCTTGAGTGGGTTCAGTTCAAGGTAGTTCTGACCACACCAGTGTACCGGCCGATCCACCTGCTGTCTGTATGCAGACTCATCACCGTCCTGGATCAGTCCAATGACAGTGGTGTCGTCTGCAAACTTCAGGAGTTTCACGGACGGGTCTGATGAGGTGCAGTCATTTGTGTACAGAGAGAAGAGGATTGGGGATAGAACACACCCCTGGGGTGAATAAGCACCAGTACTTATTGACCTGGATCGGGAGAAGATGCTCCCCAGTCTCACCTGCTGCTGTCGGTCTGTCAGGAAGCTGTTGATCGACCAACAGGTGGAGGCTGGGACGTTGAGCTGTGTGAGCTTCTGGTGGAGGATGTCTGGTATGATGGTGTTGAAGGCCGAGCTGAAGTCTACAAACAGGATCCTGGCGTACGTCCCTGGGTGGTCGAGGTGTTGCAGGATGAAGTGTAGACCTAAGTTAACAGCATCATCTGCTGACTTGTTTGCTCGGTAAGCAAATTGCAGGGGGTCCAGCAGGGGGCCTGTGATGTCTTTCAGGTGCTTCAGCACCAGCCGCTCAAAGGATTTTATGACCACAGACGTCAGGGCTACAGGCCTGTAGTCATTTAATCCTAGGATGATGGGTTTCTTGGGAACCGGGATGATGGTGGATCGTTTGAGGCAGGAGGGGACCTCACACGTCTCCAGTGACTTGTTGAAGATCCTTGTGAAGATCGGAGCAAGTTGATGTGCGCAGGCTTTCAGGCATGATGGGGAGACGTTATCAGGTCCTCCAGATTTCTTTGTTTTCATGCGCTGAAAGAGCCTGTTTACCTCGTCCTCGGAGAACTTTAGTGCAGGCAGATGATCTGATGGTGGGGGGTTGGTTGCTTATGGGAGGAATTTGTTCCTGAATGGGATGTAGAGGGGATGATTTGAGGTGTGAATGGCTTCTTGTCTTGTCTGCAGTAGAAGCCATTCAGACGGTTGGCCAGGAGACGACTCTGTTCAGGATGGGTGGAGGGGCTCTTGTAGGCAGTCAGGTTTCTCAGACCAGTTATTCTTTACTGCATAGTTTTAATAAGATGTCAGAAACGTTCCTCTTAGATTTTGGTTCACATGACATGATAGGATCCTGCAGTTGTTGCTGATTTGTCAGATGGACACCCATGATGTAAATCTACCATTTCACCACCCAAAGGTGCTCTGATGGGTTGACATCTGCTGAGTGTGGAGGCCACTAGAGTACACTTAACACATTGTCATGATCAAGTTACAAGAAAATTGGAACTCTGTGGCACTATGTTTTATCCTGCTGGAAAGAGCTATCAGCAGATGGGTCCATAATAGTCATCAAATAATGGACATGGTCAGAAACAATACCTATAAAGGCTGGTATGTTCAGTATGTTCTAAAGGGCCAAACATGTGCTAGTAAAAAGGTATTCCACTACATTACCTCACCACCAGCAGCCTGAACCATTGATACAAGGCAGGATGGATCCCCACTTTCGTGTTGTTTACACCAAATTCTGACTGCCAATTCAGTTCAATTTAAATTCAATTCTAAAGTACAGCAAGCTGCTGTCTGATCTGCTCCATAAAATAAATCGAAAGCATGGAAAGCATTTATTTTAAATTCCTTACTGGAAACACAACTGCAGAGGGTAATGGTAAACAACAACATGCACAGTCGTTAAAAGCCAAAACAAATGGACAGACATACAACTAATAACAGCACTGTTGCCTTGCAGCAAGAAGGTCCTGGGTTCGGTTCCCAGCTGGGAATCTTTCTGCATTGAGTTTGCATGTTCTCCCCGTGCATGCGTGGGTTCTCACCGGGTACTCCTGCTTCCTCCCACAGCCCAAAGACATGCCTGTTAGGTTAATTGGTGAATCTAAATTGCCCTTAGGTGTGTGAATGAGTGTGTGCATGGTTGTTTGTGTTTTGCCCTGTGATGGACCGGCGACCTGTCCAGGGTGTATCCCGCCTCTCGCCCATAGACTGCTGGAGATAGGCACCAGCTCCCCCGCGACCCACTATGGAATAAGCGGTAGAAAATGACTGACTGACTGACAACTAATAACCACTGGACGGATTCAGAAGGACTGTGTGAAATCAACATAGGGTAGTTTTTTCTGAAACCGCGTAGGGACAAAACCAAGAGAAACACCTCATCTGAAACACTCTGAGAGTTTGAATTTCACAGACTGGCCGAGAACCAGATCTGCTTCAACCCCAATCCCAAAGAAGGAAAGCCCTTGGATGATTACCACAGAGGACATCCATCAAACTTCATAAAAAGCAGACGGTGATACTATAAAACAAGTTGTCCTACTTATGCAGAATGCTGTACCTACATTTGATGACCAAGAGAAGCCTATATCATCTCAGGGGAGCAAACCAAAAGTTAAAAGCATCCTGGAAACCTCAAAACTGTATCTCAAACTCTGACTCGGAGGGACCGCTGTTAAAGATGTGAGACACTTGTAGAGTAAAACCATAAAAGTGCTCTTTTTTTCCTGATGATATGGTTTGTGCCATGACAGAGAACATTTTGTGTAACATGGCAGAAAATCCAGCAGTTTACAAGGCTGCTTTGCATACTGGGACAAATGATTTTTGTGAAATGCGAGTCTGAATTCTTTAAGCAGGACTTTTTGGATCTGCTGAAAACTGTTTGGTCTCATGGAGAGCTCGTATATACACTGCTCAAAAAAATAAAAAGGGACACTTAAACAACACAATATAACTCCAAGTAAATCAAACTTCTGTGAAATCAAACTGTCCACTTAGGAAGCAACACTGATTGACAATCAACTTCACATGATGTTGTGCAAATGGAATAGACAACAGGGGGAAATCTTTGGTAATTAGCAAGACACTCAATAAAGGAGTGGTTCTGCAGGTGGGGACCACAGACCACTTCTCAGTACCGATGCTTTCTGGCTGATGTTTTGGTCTCTTTTGAATGTTGGTGGTGCTTTCACACTCGTGGTAGCATGAAACGGACTCTACAACCCACACAAGTGGCTCAGATAGTGCAGCCCATTCAGGTGGCAAGAAGGTTTGCTGTGTCTGTCAGCGTAGTGTCCAGAGCCTGGAGGCGCTACCAGGAGACAGGCCAGTACACCAGGAGACGTGGAGGAGGCCGTAGGAGGGCAACAACCCAGCAGCAGGACCGCTACGTCCGCCTTTGTGCAAGGAGGAACAGGAGGAGCACTGCCAGAGCCCTGTAAAATGACCTCCAGCAGGCCACAGATGTGCATGTGTCTGCACAAATGGTTAGAAACTGACTCTGTGAGGATGGTATGATGGCCTGACGTCCACAAATGGGGGTTGGGCTCACAGCCCAACACCGTGCAGGACGCTTGGCATTTGCCAGACAACACCAGGATTGGCAAATTTGCCACTGGTGCCCTGTGCTCTTCACAGATGAAAGCAGGTTCACACTGAGGACATGTGACAGATGTGACAGAGTCTGGAGACACCTTGGAGAGCGATCTGCTGCCTGCAACATCCTTCATGACCGGTTTGGCAGTGGGTCAGTAATGGTGTGGGGTGGCATTTCTTTGGAGGGCATGCCCAGGCATTGTAGGGAGGTCATACAGACACGTGGAGGCCACACACAATACTGAGCCTCATTTTGACTTGTTTTAAGGACATTACATCAAAGTTGGATCAGCCTCTAGTGTGTTTTTCCACTTTAATTTTGTGTGTGACTCCAAATCCGGGCCTCCATTGGTTAATAAATTTGATTTCCATTGATGATTTCTCTGTGATTTGTTTTCAGCACATTCAACTTTGTACAGAACAAAGTATTCAATGAGAATATTTCATTTATTCAGATCTAGGATGTGTTATTTGAGTGTTCCTTTTATTTTTTTTGAGCAGTGTATATCACTGGCCCATTACCACCTGTCAACAGGGGAGCTGAGAGGCTTAGCAGGCTATCTAATCACTCTCCATACTGAACCTCCTGTTTATCAGTGACACACCCAACAACTGCGGAGTATTTCTGTAGACAACGGAAATATTAAATCCCTTTTCTTTATACTTCCGATGCTCGGTTTGAACTTCAGCAAATTGTCTTTACCACATCTAGATGCCTAAATCCAACAAGTGTACCCAATAAAGTAGCCAGCGTGTACATAATGCAGAAATCTTGCTGTATGGTTTTAATCTGACAGTGCATGAAGGCATCTGGTCTCTCCTGACCCAGTGAAGCAGTCAGATGGAAACATGCCTGAAAGCCTCAAGGACCAGCACTTAACGAGACCCTGACGGCAGCAGCCAGACAGATAGAGAGGTTGGTACCGTCAAGGATAACTAGGAAATGGTACTGGATTTGATTACCTGTTTTCACAAAGTTAGTATCATAATAAGCCATGATCTTCAGGTGTTTTAAATATGTATATATTTCTATCTAAGCTTTTTTGTCTGTCCATAGTCTGTGATTCAGCAACATATAATTAGACATGTGTTGAACAGCAGACCTCGTTTCTCTTTTAATTCTGTGACACAAGGATAGAGAACACATGCAAGCAATGATCTCATATTATATTTCAAAGAAAGCTAACAATAAGAGATGTATTGTTTTCAAAACAGGTGCAATTCTGGGAGTTCCCTGAAAACTGACTGGAATGTTCGAAATTTGGAAACTTGATGCAGTTTGAACCAAAGTGGCCAACAGCCACTGAGACACATGATGACATGCATGCTGACAGAAATTTAATAAGAGACACGATTTGATGTTATGAGGTAACGACGGTGCGTGTGTAAGTGCGTGCGCGCGTGTGTGTGTGTGTGTCTGTGTCTGTGTGTGTGCGTTAAAAGGCCAACTGCATGAACATCGGGGGTGTGCTGCAGGCTGTTTACCCAGTTGTTTTGCTTGCTGTATTGCTCTCCAGTGTAATGGTAGCTACTGAGAGATATGAACAAATCACATCCTTCAATCAGTTGAGGTCTGTGGTTGAAGTCATGGGGATGACCTCTAATGTGACTGAAGAAAACTAGAATACTCACTGTTTTAGGAAGTTTCAAAGACCAGACCCTGTCAATCTCCAACACAGTAAAAACAGAAAAAGCAACATACATTTTGTAATATTTTCTAGACTTTTATGTCTTCTATCGAAGGTAAGTGTTTTTATAGAGCTGGTGCTCTGTAGGCAGCGTGAAGATTCAGTCCTTCCACCAAAATCATGTAGTGTTTAAAATGGAAGATGAGATAAGAGCAGCAGACATGCTGTTGGCTCAGAGGGAAACCAGAGGAGGGAAATAATCAGCTACATTCATTATGAACTGCTTTTAATTAAATGAGCAGGTTTAAATCACTCATATGAATGCAAAACATTACAAAACTTTAAAACTGCAAATCAAAACTTTTGCGTAGAGCATATTTTTACAGTTGGTCTATCTGAGTTGTTTTTCCAGTATGCGCCACCACTTCCTGTGCAGTCTGCAAGGTTACAGGGTCCAAAAGGAAAACTGAAGGGAGTTCGACTCTCTTAGAGGTCACAAAGCTCTTAAAGAGGCTCATTATACAGGGAGTCAAACCAGTTTGTTTTTCGTTCAGTTGTAACAGTTTTACCTAATTCTTAGTTAGTCCCAGTTTGGCACACCATCAAACAACATCTAATTTGTTAACACACTATCAGTGCGTATTTGAGTAGTGCAATGAGTTTGTGCACAGAGACGATGTGTCTTTACTAGAACACGACAAACTGAAATGACTGGCACCACCTAATGTTTGACCACAGCTGGTAGTCAAGGTGCTCCATGTGAAGAATATTTATAACTGAGCAAGCCTGCAAACATACATCTAATTAGTTAGGATGACATCAAAAACACTAAACCAATAATAATAAGTAACGTACATAGCAATTAAATTAGCAACATAAAAACATTTTTTTTTTATTTGGAAAAAGAGTCTACTAGCTCTAAAATGTTACATCAGTGACAAGAGTAAGAAATAGTGCAATGAGTCTGATTGTTGTCTCAGCATCCAAAGAACCAAAAGCAGATTATTAGATAATCTTCTCCGTAACAACTCTGGTGTGATTACCATAACCTGATGTTGCCTTTTATTTCCTGTTAGCTCTCTTTAAAAACTGGTATGGCGAAACCTTCCGCAACTAACAGTAATGTGTGTGACAATTCAGCCAGACAGATCTGTTAAAGTGTTGGAGGTAGGAACACTGTGTGATACTGTCCTTCAGCACAATATTTGCTCTATTGGTTCACAAAAAGTAAAAGAAAAAGAAGTTTTTGCAGAGTCACAGCTTAATGTCACTCTGACAAAATTATTATGATTGATGCCAGCATTAAACAGTGTTAATGTTTAAATTAAATAACAAAGATGCTATATTTCTTAATTCTAAATATTTAACCACGAGCTAGTTTGTGTTCTAAACAAGAAAAAAGATCAGTCAGGTATGTCTTTGGACTGTGGGAGGAAGCCGGAGTACCCGGTGAGAACCCACGCATGCACAGGGAGAACATGCAAACTCCATGCAGAAAGACCCCCAGCCAGGAATTGAACCCAGGACCTTCTTGCTGCAAGGCAACAGTGCTACCAACTGCACCACCGTGCAGCCCATTTGAAAACATTCAAATCGATTTAATCATTGATAGGGTACATCTGGCCCTACACACAGGAAATGGGATTCAGCCAAAGGAAGTGAACGCTTTAAACAATCAAGATTGCTTTTTTCTGTTGCATGAACAACAGTATAATTTACATAGAGGACTAAAACACATAAAGCCTTGACCTACATGGTTTTACAACATTAAGAAAGTAATTTAACCCTCATTATCACTCCTTGACTATTATGTTTCGAAGGTGTAGGGTTTCTGTTTCTGTTTCTAGTAGAAGGGCATACTCTGTTGCTTTCTAGCCACTTAACACTGAGTTCTTCAGGAGATGCGCTTCTTTCAGTTAATAAAATTTTTACCACTTTCTTTAATGCCACAATAATCACTGTGATATGTAGAAATCTTTCAATATAAGACAGTTAATCAAAACCAAATCATTTATAAGCAAACATTATTTCAAAATAACACATTTCTGTCATTTGAAAATATTCTAGCATTGCAATTATCAACACAATGTGTAGATTTGATACATACTAATTCATGTTGATTAATGTAATCTTCTATTATTTTTTGCCAAAAATAAAGAAAAAGAAAAATAACCCCTATTTCTCTCTTTCACAACACCAAAAACACTGTCTGGTTTAATATATAATCATATTCAATAAATTCATTAAATTCATAAAGTTAAGTTATTCCAGTAACTTAATTCACTGAGTGAAATGCATTTTATAGATTAATTACAACAGACTAAACATTTCAAACCTTTATTTCTGTTAATTATGATGATTTTTCTCTTCCAGCTAATGAAAACAAGACATTTAATATTAAAATATTTCAACAGATCAATAAATTAAAACATTTTAATACATGAATGTGAGCTTAATGAAAAGCATACCTGCTTCAAGGTTAGATGATAGTATATATGTATTACATTTGTTGTTTCACCTCAACCAGTACAACAAAAAAACAAAAAAAACATGTGCTGCAGGTAATCCTAGGAAATTCACCTCAAAGCATATGAAAATATCTACATTTGTGTGACTGCTGCAGCTCAAATGTTGCTAAAACCGGTACAAAGTCAGTGAAGATTGTGGTTTCAAAACACAGTATTTTAAACTAAAGGTGATATGTTCTGTGCAGACACAAAAAAAACCTGTATTAGTAAACTGAAACAATAAATTGTGAACATATAAATCAGAATTTACTAGGAAACAAGCTAATTTCAACATTTTGTGCAGATGCCACAAAGGAAGAAAGTTTGCAGTCTTCTTCTGAAACAAATAAACTCCAGGAAGCATACAGATTTTAAAAAATATTTACTGAAGCAGTGCTCATCATTTTATCAAACAGATCAGCCCAGTCCTTTGGTGTAAGAACAACCGGTGTGGGCTTGCTCTTCTTTGCTTCATGCCTTTGTCTGGATCATGAGAACTGGCAGCCATGCAGGAATGAGTAACCATGGAAATTCAGCTGCTAAGGTCAGATCTCACAAAATATAAACAAATGGCTCCCACTCCAAAGTCTTTCAAGAGGTTTTCCCACACCAGGACAAATTTTAATTTCACATGGTAGTCCAACATTTCTTTCCTTTCCTTTCCTTTCCTTTCCTTTCCTTTCCTTTCCTTTCCTTTCCTTTCCTTTCCTTTCCTTTCCTTTCCTTTCCTTTCCTTTCCTTTCCTTTCCTTTCCTTTCCTTTATTACACCACTGCAATGTATGTTTTCATGTGTTTTCTTATGTTTTCCTTATGTAAAGCACCTTGAAATGTTTTGTTGCCATGCAAATAAACTCGCCTTGCTTACATCATAATGTGTATTTATCTGTTATATTTAGTTAATATGTAGGTTTTAGTTTTTGTTCTGCTTCAGTTTTATTGAAGAATCCTGTAGTGAGTCATCCAGGTATTCTTTGAAGGTCACATGAAAATTTTAGCCACTAGATTTTGAAATGCAGCTACTGACATGAATGGGTATATTTTCATTTGTACGTGTGTTTGTAAATATATGGGTGTATAAGTGAGACATATGTTTTAGTCACAAGTGGGGGTGTAAAAATGCCGATTAATGTCTGATGTGTTGTTTCACTCTCCCTTACTCCCAGTTCCACTCACAGTTGAAAGTTAATGCGGATTTACTTTATGATTCACACATCAAAAATAACATACATTTACCCTTGTTGTATTTTTCTTGGTTCAAAATGGAAAACTTGCTTTAAAAACTTGATTTAATAAAGATAAATAAGTTATTACTTTGTCCAATGCATTTTTATTAATAAATTGTGAACCAAATAAAAATGAAAATATACTATGCATTGTTTTTATATGGCTCTTTCTAAGGTCATTTATACAATGTGTTATTTGGGGGAGATTTTGGAAGTTATTCAGTCTTCCTAATAGACCAACACTGTGTTAGTTTATAACTTATCCTAAAACTATTATCTAACTTGTTCAGTGAGCATGGGATTTTCCTGAAGATATCCATACCTCCTAAACTGAAGGGGAAAAATCGAACATTTTGTTTTACTTTTTCTTCTTTTGTGCAAAAGAACTTCCCTACTTCAGGGTTTGGACTCCTTCAGTTTTGAAACTTATTTCATCATTCTTTGTGTCTTAACCGGATTTAGGTATGAACACGTTTGTCAAACCTCGCAACTTCAGGTTTCTAAAGCCTTTTTTGGTCACAAGTACTGATATACAGTATAATATAACCAAAAGGCAGGATAGGTTTCTGCATACAGTGCCGGGCAAAATGCATTTTATTGGGAAACAAAAGAAGTTTGTGAAGGAACAATAGAAAGCAATTGTGAAGAGAAAGGAAAATATGTGGTTTTCCAAATAAAAAAATGTGTTATGCATTTGTGTGCAAAATCCAGTGCTATCAATTGCTTCATAAAGTCACAATTTAGTAAATAGTGTTCACCTCTGTGCAATTTATTCTGCAGAAGTTGCAAAATGTTAAATGCAATGGATGGTGGAAAAGTAACAATGAACTCAATCACTTTGAACTCAAATTGAACTCGAATGAAATTCACAAATGCTCCCTGCATCAAGTCTGAATGTGTTTAAGCTCTGTTGCAAAGAAGAAAGGGCAAAACTGTGAATCTTAAGATGTGCAATGTTGGTAGAGACATACCCCAAAAGAGTTGCAGCTATAATTGCAGTAAAAGGTGGATATTCACACCACACTTTTCAGATTTGTAGTTGTAAAAAAAAAAAATAAATACTACTACTCCGCCAGTATGTGTCATAACATCCTAATAAAAAACTTTGAAATGTATGATTGTAATATTGAACGTAAACAATTACAAGAGCTCACAAATCTTTCTGCAAGACTCTGTGCTGCCACTGAGCCGTCACCATAAACAACTTTTGCCTGCAGTTTTACAAGGAGCTGTCTCAGAAGTGGAAATATTAAAAAATATTGCAATGGAAACCTCAGTTCTTTGTAACAACCAAAAATGTTTTCACTTCCATTTTTAAAGAACTTCCGCCTTTTCATCATACAGCTGTAACCTTTACAACATCTAACAAGAGAGGAAACTGGTTGATGGTGTATGATGAGCTATGATACAAGTATAATGCGCCGAGTATACATGTTTTTTTAAGGAGGATTCAATAAAGCTACCCTTCAAACTTTGCAATTTTTTATCAAATGTTTAGTGAGGATCTGCTTTTGGAACCCAATATTTATTAAAGCACTGGTTATTATCATTATCATGACCTTTGTTTTGTGGATTTGGGTCCTCAAAACACATTTATGTAATCTTTACTTGGGTTTACAGGCTAGTGGGTCAGAAGCACACACCCCTCACCCCAACCCAGTGTTACACTGGATATGGTAAAACAAGAAAAGGTAAATGTTTCGTCCTTCTACTGCAAATGGTAGTGATACCACTTCCCTTTCTGTGTGTTAATGAGAGCCAAATAGGAAAATAAATGTGTCCGTGTCCTATTTTTACCACAAAGGAAACGTACAGCAGTGCAGTGAAATAATAAGACCGCTCCATAAACAGTGAGACACAAAGATTCAGCCTTTCAGGGAGCTGGGCCAAGCTCATTACGTTGACCTATTTCTATTTCTTCAAAGTATTAGATTACACCTAATTTATGTGGGTGAACATCACATGTCCACCCTTTTGTTGCACTGAATGACTGTGGTTTCAGACAGAATACTTCATTCAGTGAAAAGAAAACTTAAATAATTGATAAATCAAAAACTAACTACAGAACTTAAGTGGGATGAAAGCAGCAAAAAATAATTAAAGACACAATATATCTGCATTCACTAATTTCGTTCAGCTTACAGCAGTTTATTAGTTTAGTTCTAATTCACATGAAACTTAATGTTAAGATGAAAAGGTCTTATTCATATCCAACTGCATCCAATCCAGTTTGGTCTGAATTCAGTTCAGATCAGTTCGATTGATTCAAATGTAATCCAAATATAGACTGAGCTTCAGATCCAGCTACATACAATTTATTTAACATATGACAAAGAATGCAAATCTCTGTCCATGAATGCTCATTTCCCTCACATGTAGGTGAACTGATGTTTTAAGCTGGAGATCTGGCACCTCTTTGACGTGCCATGATCTTCTTAATCAGTTAAGAGGCTCATGGCACATCATCAGCATCTGCTAAATAAAGATCTCTGTATTACTCATAGATCCCAAGAGCATGCCCACCATTCTTCTTTGTCTTATCATTACATAAAGCTACCTTCTTGTCGCAGTCATCTAACATTTAAAAGCAGGCTTGACATTGGTTTAAAAGCCATTCACACCTTGATTCGTGTAATCAAAACATCCCATACGTTGGCTAAGGTACTTAAACAACAAATCACTCTTAAGAAGCTCATGTCTTAACAAGAGCTTATAAAGCAGTTAATCAGAAAAGGTAAACCCTTTCAGGGTTAAAGCGGTGGTATAGTCTGTAACCAGAATTTACTTTATGCAGTGTTTTGCAAAGGTATGAATACCTATTAAACTTTTTCATATTTTCTTGTGGTATCAACCCAGAGCTGAGTTCCCAAACTTTAATTTATTTTTGTTGAATTTTATGTGTTAGATCAACACAAAGTAATGCAAAAAAATCAGGAAAATTACACATAAGTGTGGCATGTGTTTATGTTTAGCCCCTCTGAATCAATTCTTTGTAGCACCGCCTCTTACTATACGCACCACTGCAGGTCTTGACAGGTTTGGCCCTTTCATTTTTGACAAACAAACCCAAGCTCTGGCAGAATGGCTGGAGAGGATCTGTGAACAGCAGTTTTCAAGTATTGCCACAGTTTCTCATCTCAATTCAGGTCTGGACGTTGACTGGACCAATGTAACACTTCATTCAGCAGTAACTCTGCCTGTATGTTTGCAGTTGTTTTATTGCTGGAAGGTGAGCCTCTATCGCAGTTAGATGTCTTTTGCAGCCTCTACCAGGTTTTCTTTCAAGATTTCCCTGTGTTTAGCTCTGTATGACTTCCCATCATCTCTTACCAATCTCTTTATATCTGCTAAAGATAACACACCGGCAGGATTCTGCCTCCACATTGTTTTACTGCAAGGATGGCGCATTCATGTTTTTTTTTTTTTGAGCCGCTCCCATGTAGCCAGAGCACAATTTCTACATTTGCCATGACCCCTACATAACTTGTAACAAATTTAAACAGGACTTATACTGGCTTTCTGGTCATTCCTCCAAAAAGGCCAAATTTGGGAATTGCAGATTATCCTACCTGAGCTGTGAATCTCTGCAGCTCCTCCAGAGCTACCATAGATAGATTTTGGCTGCTTTCATAATTATGTTTAGGTGGATGGCCACGTCTTGGTAAATTTGCAGCTTTGCCACACACACTACTTTCTCCAATAATGGTTTGAATAGGGCTCTAAAAAGCTTGACATAGTGTTTTATAACAAAACCTTCTTAAAACTTCACGCCCGTCCTCTCTGAGGTATTCCTTGGTCTCCCTGATGCTTAGTCCTTCACAGAACAGCTTTATACTGAGATTAAATTACACACAGACTCCATTTATTAATAACCCTTTAAATGCAACTGGTAGCACTGGGTTTTAATTATCAGAATAAAAGGGTGTTAGACACTATAGGTTTCTTTTTGGAAACATAAAAGGACCAGTTTCTGTTGCCACAGGCACAGTTTGTGTTGGTCTATCACAGTTCCAAGGGGTAAGATTACCTTTGCTAGGTTCTGGAACCGCTTGGTTGTGAGCAGCATCTACAACCATTAAGCCACTTGAGTGTCTTGATGCAGAACAAATGTACTTACTGGTATAAACAAAGTAACCTGAACTTGAACCCAAGGATGATATAAAGTTGTGAAATCAAGATCTAGGATAGGAAGCGTATCAGTTCATATTGTTGTTCATGTTCTTTAGAAACTTAATTTACATTTTACAACCCTAACCTTGTTTCTAAATGCTCTCAGGGCTAAACTCTTTTACTGCTTAGCCATTGTCTGGTTTCACATACAAACTGATTATTTCTGTGGAACATCTTCAATTATTTACCAGCACAACGTCAGAAGAGGGACACAGTTTAATCTTAAGTGATCACCATCTAACATAACTCTTGTTCTAGAAAGGTCAATTGGTCAGAAGTACATCGACCCTTTTCTCCCCTACTTTTAAGTTATACTATTGTGTTTTATTAGGAACTGTTTAAAAACAAAAAACTGTAAGACAGGTTTCCTTTTACATTTTATTTGAAGCTTTTAGAACATCTGAAGATAGAGTATTTTAAATATTACATATAATAAGACTTATCAAATATAATTAATACATTCTATGACAGCGACAGAGGAATGAGTGTTTATGTGCCGTTTTGAGCCAGCAGTGATTAGTAGTGTTATGCGCATGCTGAGATTGGGTGGCTGAGACCGCTGAAGTATGACTTCTCCCGCTCGCTCATCAGCTCGAAGTGCAGCGGCTGCTGGCAGAACGTGCACTCTGCTGACGAGTGGGGTTTAAGTCCGAGGCCCGCCTCCTTCCATGTCTGCACCAGCCTCTCTAAAATAACAAAAAGTCAATCTAGATTAGAAGGGAAATAGGCAACCTTGTTACAGTTTGAATGAATGACTCAACGTAAGCAAGCCACGTCCTAAGTAACTGTTTTATTAACTTACCAACAAAGTATTTCATCATCTCTGGGGTGTGGTGAGGGGTTGGGGCAATGCGCAGGAGCTCCTCCCCTCTTGCAACAGTGGGGTAGTTGATGGCCTGCACATAGATGTTGTGGCGATTCATCATGATGTCACACACCTCTGTGTTTTTCTCAGCGTCTGCCACCTGAGATCAAAAAGTCACACAAGATGATTAAAGAGGAGTCATCAGGGGTGCCTTATGCAGGGCTTACAGCTAATCAGGTTGTCTGTACTTAAAGTGTTTCCGTTTGACGAGATTAAGCTGTGAACTGAATCTTAGATTACCCGAACGGGGATGATGTGGCTTGGGCAGTGCACGACAGGGAGCCCTGCGTCCATCAGCATCTGTCTGAGAAGCTGCACGTTGCGCTGGTGTTTGCGCCTCAGCATGCGACCTTCTTCCCCTTTAAGGGTCTGGATCGACTGCCGAGCTCCAGCCAAAAGCATCGGGGGCAGGGAGGTGGTGAAGATAAAACCGGCTGCGTAGGAGCGCACAGTGTCCACAAGGGCAGCGCTGCTGGCGATGTAGCCCCCAACACACCCAAAAGCTTTGCCTGGAAAACAAAATGCCCAATAATTTAACAACTGCTTCCAGAATGTGGAATCAAGACAAAAACCCTAGAAACCAACAAGCTTCCTGAAGCAGCAGATGCACAGAGCTATTGTGTTGTAAATAATCATCCCCTGAGCATGACAGTGACACAGTAACTCAATAAGAGGGCAATGACAGAGCACACAGTTTCCTAGCAACAACAGAGCTACTCCTGCTTCTTCAAGCTCACAGGCATATTGGATGGCACTTTGGAGGCATAATCCTCAGAGGAGCATAAACACAAAGACCAGGATGAATCAAACCAACTGGGAACCGTTGGTTTGATTCAGAAGTGAAACATGACAGAAATATAATACTATACAAATCAAAGTATGTTAATATTAAAGAACTTAAAAGTCCAAATAAAATCATTACTTTCTTTAGTAGATATTATGCTGACCTAGAGTTCCTGAAATGATATCCATCTTGTGCATTACGCCATCCCTGTCTCCGATCCCTCCTCCTCTGGCCCCGTACAGACCCACAGCGTGAACTTCGTCGACAAAGGTGATGGCACCAAACTCATGGGCCACGTCGCACATCTCCTCCAGGGGACACACGGCACCTGTGATACAGAGAACCCAGTTCAATACGGGTCATAATACAGCAGGAACAGGAAATGTGACTGATGTTTCCAGATAAGTAGATAAAACTGACCATCCATGGAGTGGACAGTCTCAAACGCCACAATCTTGGGTTTGGTTGGGTCTCCCTTCTCCAACAGCTCCCTGAGGTGAGCCAAGTCATTGTGCCGGAAAATAAATTTCTTTGCGCCACTGTTCCGGATGCCTTGGATCATTGAAGCGTGGTTGCCTGCGTCAGAGTAAATCTCACAACCTGATATTGTGAGGAAACACAGTTAATAAAAACTCAAATTTACAAGCTCCCACAATTATACAATTCTTCCCCCAAATAAATTACCAGGAAGCATCTTGGCGAGAGTGAAAAGGGTGGAGTCGTTAGCAACAAAGCAGGAGGTGAAGAGCAGAGCAGCATCTTTATTGTGAAGGTCGGCCAGCTCTTGTTCCAGCTCCACATGGAATTTGCTGGTCCCAGATATGTTTCTGGTGCCCCCTGCCCCTGACCCGTGCTTTTGTAAAGTGTACCTGAAAGAACATGAGCAAACAAAAATTTGTCAATCTTGTCTAGTTTTCTAAAGCAGTACAGTCCACACCTGTTTCCCCATTAAAGCTTAAGAAGGTGTAAAATTACGAGTGAGCAACAAGTACTACAATTGCACAGCAGTATGTGACACAGCACAAGAGCATGAGCAGGCTTAGACAAGCTCAAAAGAAAAGAACATTTCTCATTTGAACTCTGACCAGCTACTTCCATAGAAACAGTACAGACACCACAGATGGGTGTCAGGTTATATCTAATCATCCTGAAATGTTGCTAAGCATTTCTAGTTCTTTCTGTCTGACCTCAGCGCTTACACTGGGACAAAATCCACACGGCAATCAGAGGGAAACACGCACCTAATACAAATATTTCCTTTATTACATAAACAGGCCTTGAACCAAGAAACTAGAGTAAATGTTATCATTTAAAGGCTAAACATGCAAGCTCGTTTTTTTTTTTTTTTTTACCCACATGATGGACTGCACGACTCGAGGGTGTCGACTCATGCCCAGGTAGTCGTTGCTGCACCAAACGGAAACCTCCCGTTTATCCTCCAGCGAGCCTGTGAAGTCGTCCGCCATTGGAAACTCGGTGGCCAGGCGGTTCACGGTCTTAAACACACGGTATGTGTGGTCACTCTTCTTCTCTTCTATCTTCTTCTCAAAAAAGTCATCGTACTGGAAGCGGGACACTGCAACAACCCGAAAGGTTAAGACTTGCATATAACATTGTTGGAGAAGTAAGTGATGTAATGCTTGACACCCAAATAGCTTACTTCTGCCAAGCAAGTTGTCCTGCAGCAGGTGGGTGACCCTTTTGGGACGCTGCTTTAGGAGGTTCTTCATCAAATTACTTTGCTCTCCCACCTTACTAGTCCTGGCCAAGGATGGCTGCTTCAGCTGGGCAGGTGAAATCTCTAAAATAGATAAAAAGGACATAAAAAATAAAAAAAATAATAAAAAAAACAGTATTATGTACAGCACAGCTCAGTGAGACAAGATTTAATACATTTACCATAAATCTCACCTTTCCGAACAGTGCGCACTTCCTCAACATCCTCCTGGAACTCCACGGTGACTTGACGGACCACGCCGCTGTTCATTTGCTTCATCTCAGCAGCCAGAAAAGGGCATTTGGAAGCCACCGTCTGGCCTGCAGTTGGCGCAGGATGACCAGTAGGCAGCTTAGACTCTACTCCAATTATAGAGGTTGGGTGGGGGGAGAGAAAAAACAGGTTTAGAACCAACATATTACAAAAGAGAAAAACTAACTCATTCAAATAACTGCAATATTTGTTTCATTATCAGGGTACAACTGTGTGAACTTGAATACTTATTCATGCTCACCTTCATTTGCAGCCTTGATCTCAGTCTTCTGATTAGAAGATGAAGAGCACAAGGCCCGTGCCATCGAAGGAGCCATAGGTTTTGAAGCCAGCTCCATCATGATGGGACAACGCTGAGCGTACGTCACCATGGACTTTCTGGACAGCTGGAAAAAAGTCTGCGGCATGCAAGCCAGGAAGGGGCAGCGACGCACTATCACATCCATAATTGTCAGTGATGATGACTGTTAAAAGACCTAAAGGAGAGAGAGGAAATGTAACCAACAAAGAACAAGATGCTGACATTTCATGCACTAAAAACAATCTAAGAGAAAGAAAATTAAATCAAATATTGAGGACTGTTTTTACTGAAACATTTCTCTTCGGCAAGAAAGTACCTCGACTATTAGTACATTGAAGAAAAAATAAAAATAAAATAATAAATAAAACCCCAGTAAAAATACTATGAAATAAGAAAAAATAAAATGTTTTATTTACCGTTATGAAAATATAAACTACAATTAAAAAAATATAAAATGTGAATAAAATAAAAACATAACAAAAATGTTATGTACTTAAAAATAAGTAGATAACAATAGAATGTCCACAAAAATCTCAAACATCTCTAAAAAGCGTTATGTCTTATATTCTTTTAAAGTACAAAAATCACTTCCCAAACAGCTGCGAGAACAACTGGAGGGTTGGTGTCTGATGACGAGACTGTAATTAACAAAAATCTCTGAAACTTCTTGCCAGATGACGCTGTTTATTTTACAGATTCCTGTGAGGAGTACTCACTACCAAATACTTCATGGAAAAGCTTCAAGGGCCGGAAGAACTACTCATAAAGTTTAAACTGAAAAAATAATACATTGTATAAATGTTGTATTTTCCGTTCCAATGTATTTTTCCAAAAGTTTCGCCCCGCCGCTTTTGTAATTTGGGATAAAACCATTTAAATCCTTTTAAGTGCTGTTAACTGATGTTATTAAATTCTTATTAGCATGTCATAGTAACGGTAGTGTTGGCTAGCTATGTTATTTAGCAAACCATATACTTTATTTCCAACAAATTAAAAGAGCCATGTTAGGGTTAAGAAACTAAAGATATATTTTACATCCAGCGCTGTAGGGTTAGGTTAGAGGCTCTCCCTTGATCCTTGCCGGGGTTGACCTAGCTTGACGTTAGCTGCACTGCCATATTAAGCTACCACAAGTCACGATGTAACATCGTGAATTAAATGACAAACTCACCTTTTAAAAATAGACACAGAGCAGTAGATTCCTCACAAATCGTTTAAGATGCAGGATATGTGTATGAAGGCTGAATAAATATAAAACCCAGTCAGAAGCACTTTCTTTGGTGAAGACACCGACACAACTGTGTTATCCTGCACTGAGGACGAACGGAGAGGACGAGGACGAGCCGGGGTTTATAAAACTCCATGGCATGGCTGAGTCTCGCGATATTTGCGTCAAATACGTCATTCATGACGTGCATTACTGGCATGGACTTCATCACGAGTAAGCTTTGGTTTTTTTCCTTAGGGGTTCGTAGTAATGTAGAAAGTTTATTTTTTGACTATAGTGCATATTTATAGACGGCCACAGTCAAAGATAACGTGAAATAAAATAATAAATGTTATAATCGGATATCTAACGCCAGGATTTTACTTGGTGAAATTTACATAACATTGCAAAGCTTCTTAATGCTTTTTAAACAATTTTTATTTGAACTAGCAGTTAGTCAAAAAAAGAAAAGTGCCAACTTGCCTAACTCAAACATGCATTTAGTTTAATCTGTTAAACTTGCAAGCACTTGAATAATTGTAGTTTTGCCGCTTTAACTTTAAATGTTCTCTTCTTTGCTTTATGTAGCTTTTAAACTTTTTTGTTACCTATCCTTTCCTTTTTTAACTTATTTAAATTTGTGTTTGCTTCTTTGTCAGTCTTACATGTTTCAGTTCATAAAACGAATTTGATACTAAAAGCATTCATTTATGTGGGAACATCCTATCCAAACCAACCTAGCCCTCTGTGAAGGTGAAGGATTCACCTCCGTTTCTAAATGTATTTGCTGTAATTAACCACATTTAACTTACAAAAGCTGAGTTCAGCCTTGCAGCCTTTTGATAGCTTTATTTCTTAACAGATGAATAACTGAAATATCATTTAAAATGCTGTGTGCTTTCCTAGGTTACCTTCATCTGATATTAAAATAAAGTTTTAATCATCTGAAACATTTAAGTGTGACAAAAAAGCCCAAACAGAAGGAATCTGTACTCTTTCACCATACTCTATTCATGTTATTTATGTCATTTATGTAACATTGCTTTGTGTTTTGTGTATTTGTTTTGCACCTGAATGCTAGAAAACAAATTTACAATAAAAACATTGCAAACTTATGTTTAATTCAGGGCTTAAAGCTAATCAGGTTGTTTGTGCTTAAAGTGTTTCCGTTTGATGAGATTAGGCTCATAAATGGCTGGTTTTATTATCTCTTCAATATCTACAACGTGCAATAAAACTATTTCAAGTACATTATATTTAGTTATACAAAAAGATATATAAATTAACTAGTAAATGGTAAACAAACTGTACAGTACACTAAAAAGGATTTTATAGCATGTGTAAATTCTTCATCAACTCAACATGCTGAGTTGATGAAGGCATGGGCCAATTAATCCCCAAGGTTTAAAAGTGTTAAAGGTTCCCATCATATTATTCCTGTGGTTTAAATTTCCTTTAAAAGGATGCCAGAGAAGGTCCCAGACTGTCCAGAGGTTGTAGAGAGCCTAGAGTAATGCAGCACTGCCCCTCCCCCACCTTTTGCTGCCTACTAGTTGGCTGAGAGACAGCTTTTATACTTTTGCCTGCTTACAAGAAAGACAGATTAAGCTGTTTGTACATATTTTTGGTCGCTCAGCTGAAGGGGCACCACCCATCACTAATAATTGTTGCTTTACTGCTTAGAAGAACGTAGATTAAGGTGTACATCTTTGTTTTATTTTTTGTGTTTATTGTTATACCATTAGGTTTTACTCAAAGTTATCATACTGTGAGAGAATTTTAGAGACATAATCTCTTCCGGCAAGTATATGAAAGAAAAGTAAACATTTTCATTATGCACATCATAATTAATACTATTAAGTAACAATTTAAAAGCAGGTGAGACAAGCCTAAACAGCTGGGTCAATTAGCTGTTAGTTCAGACACGACTCAGAAGCAAACATTACAAAACTGTGCACCAGGGTTACAAGTCAAAGGTCAGTTTAGTCTGTCAGTTCACACGAGTCTGGCACACAAATAAAATAAAGGTTGTAGCAGTACAAGTAACACAAAGAGTAATATTGCTCGAAATGTGTCGTCCGATTCTGTTGTACAGTAGACCTGCCTTATCTTTGTGTGTCAAACAACAGGCTTGTCGCCTGTTACATGATAAGCTGGTTGTGATTAAATCTAAAGAGAGCTTTGAAATGTTTTTTTGCACATACATTACTGTCCCTTTAAAACCCTTTCCTCAAGATGCTATGCGTGCCCTCGACCTACATTTAGAAATATAACTGTTCTAAGTGATCTCTCTTTTCGGTTGGTTAAACAAGATTGATGATGACATGGATACTTACTGTATGCAGGAAGGGTAAACCTAGATCACCTATGCCACCTGAAATGGCACCATCATGTATCTTTTAGAACAAAAAAATAGCTAAAAGCAATACAAATGTAAATGTAAATGTACATTTTCTCAATGTTTGGTTCTCTCATTCTCAAAAAACCCTATTATAAATCACAAGTAAGCTTAATGTAACAGCTGCAAGTTTTTTAAGATACAACAATTAAAAAATTATGCCTGTTAATACAGAGTTTTTTCAGACGTCTAGCTCAGGATGTTTTGCAAGTTATAGTTTCTAATATACCAGTAAAATAAATAATCTGTGGCACGCTGACAAGACATAAGTCATTATTTTCCACAATAGAGACCAGATTTATAATAAACTAAAACCAAAAATGAACTGAAATGAAACCTAGACTAGAGTTTAGAGGTTTAAAAAGTAACTTTATATGTAAACCAATTCACGTTACCATTATTTAAGGTACCCTCATTGTTAACTGTACAAGTATAAGTTTAGAAAATTTTTTTTACTCAATAGGAGGCAAATAACACAATTTGCATACACAAATAGTTGAATAAAAAAATAAGAATAAAAAAACAAAGACAAAGAAGTAATAATCCAATATAGAGAAACCTTGCCTTGGGTCTGCTATCATTATAAAAGACTTTTTGTCTCCTTTCTTCCAAATAAATATGAAAAGAAACAGTAGCAGGTGTAGATTTTCTACAAGATTTAAGTTTTTTAATAGCACCAGATTAAAAACAATGCTTATTGTACAATGAAGAAGGAATAAATGGCTATTCTTCAGTCTGTTATATCTACTGGGTTTTGCTGCCGCCTGCTGTTCATGTCAGGCTATTGCAACAAACAAGTGGCACCTAATTTAAATTACAAAGCAGCTTTCTCCAACTCAGAAAACACAATATTTTAAAGAATATCTGTAAATAATCTAAATAAAACCAGCAGTGAAAATGAATGTAGAAAATTTTTTAACTTTTTGAACACTAAACTATAGGGATTCAAGTCTTAGAGCTATTGTTTTTGTTCTATTTTATGTTTTGAATATATCTACAACTTATTTTATTATCAAGGTATTTGATGTTTGTGATTATCCCAGAAAGACTAAACACCAGATGATGGTGTTTCATGTACTGCCCCAGAGGCTTCTTCACCCTTTCCAGGTCTTCTAGCTTTGTTTACATTTGGCCTCATGTGACTCTGATCACTCCCATTACATCACTTCAATTGATGCCACAAACAAGGTAATTCAAGACCACATGATAATCCCATGGTCATCTACCTGAGGAAATTTTAAGGGCAAGCCCAAGTTAATTCAATTTAAATAAGCATACAGCAACATTTTATTGAATTCTGTTTGACTGCCTACCACATCAAAACATCTGTTTTAATGTAATGCTGTGACATAAATCACCTAAAACAAGAGAAATTTACCACAAAATCAGGAAGATATATTCTAACATATTGTTTTAACCCTCAAGGACAAGTTTTATTCTAAAAGCAGGATTGAAATGTTTTCATAATATTTTATTATTGTTTTAAATTGTTTGAATTTTTTAGTATTCCCCTTTTTCTGAGAAACTACCAAAATTATTATGGAATACATCAAGCGTGATTCACCACATGAAAGCCACAAATGAATGACACTTTTCGACATTTCTTTTTTCCTCTCCTTGTGACATTTAATGGAAAGATGGCAGAAAAACGTTATTGTCTTTCATCTGCTGTCAATGGAAAAAGAAAGAAACTTATCAGCAAACAAAATCAGCACACAATATAAATGATCCGGTCTTTAAAATGACTCAAACATACAAACCCACAACAAATTCTACAATGTCATTATTTATTACACTAAAACCAAGCCAAAATGGAGATGCTATGAGCGGAAAACTAAGGCCCTGTGCACACGACAATGATCCATTTAAAATTTGATTGTTTTGCCTTTTCTGTTAACACAGCTAAATGAAAATGTTTTAACTGTCTGTCTGTCTGTCTGGCTCCCTATTGCATGCCAACAGTGTCCAGCAATCTTCTAAACATGGATGTTTTTATTACTTCAAATTGTTATATTATTATGTACCCATATTATGGCAGCCTGAAAAGGGTTTAAAATGTCCCATCCATCCAAATGACTTCTAAAACAACGTTGTTTGGATGGATGGGACCCAAGCAGAGATGACCTGCTTGATGAAAACGGAGAACACAAACACTTTGCATAAACTGTAAAGCATGGTGGTGGAAGGCTGATGATTTGGGCTTGTTCAGCACCAGGACCTGAGCACTCTGCAGTCAATGAGTCCAACATTAACCAATCAGAAGCTTTCAAATGACATCATAGCAAATGTTAGTGCAATGTTAGTTATGTAAGTAATACATTATTCTGACATTTAGCAAATAGGAACAACTTTTTTAATCCCAATAGACACAAAAGAAGAAGAGGTTTAGTGTGATTTGATGTCAGACAGTGAGAAACAAAAGCATCCTTTTCATAAATACATGCTCCATACAATTTATTTTTTTACATTTATTTTCATCTAACAGTGAGGTATCAACTCGTCATTTTATTGAACAAATAAAGACATAAAATCCCATTTCATCAGTTTTAAATGTACTTTTCAGCCTAAATTTTCTTATGTTTGTGCCATCATCTTCACGTGTTTGTATTTTAGCCTGTTTTGGTCAGTTTCATGCCTCCCTCAAAATCTCACAACAAGTTGACTCTGCTTTAGCTTTCCTTCTTGTTCTGGAAAATGTAGACAAATATAACCAACATAATTTGGATATTTCCGCAAATAACAGAGCCTCTGCAGTTGAGAGCCCACACCCTGCCATGAGCTACCTCAAGCCCCACCCTGAGTAAACGCTGAAGGCGGGCGGAGCTCCGAGGAGCATCGCAGCAGCAGACTGTAGATCCTGGACAACAGGCTTCCTCTTTCAGTCGGTGAGGTGAGTTGAGGAAGCTGTCAGTTTCAGCACAGGTTCAGGGACTATCACAACGGCCATGACGCCAGGCCTGTCCGGTGTAGTTGCGTTGGTGCTCTGCGCCACTATGTCCGTCCGTGTTTTCGGTAAGTGTGACATTTTAAATGGATAAACCGGCGCTGCTGCCTAACATCTGGTTAGCGTGAGAGGTTAGCCACACGACAGGCTCTGTATCCATGTACCCAGAGGCTGAGCGCCTGTGTAAAAACAGTTACGTATTAAGTTATTTTGCCATCATTAAAACGTTTCTTTTTTTTTTTTTTTTAAATGCAGCTAACTAATGGAATAGCAACCTCTGAATTTAATCACCTAATGAGGGGGTCGGTAGAAAAGTTAATATGGCCATCGATGAAACTAACTAGTCGAACCTTAAAAAAAAACTTTGTTTATCCACAAAAATTGTGTCACTTATATTTATTTCTTAAAACAAAGAGGGGGAAACAGAAACCACAGCATTTTAGCTTTACTGGAAAGGTAGGGGCAGCTTTGTGATTGGATCCAGTCCCCGTGGCAACAGGATTTACGTCATTTCCTGTCTGGCTAGGACCAGAACCAGCCCGTCAAAAATACTCCACATATATCTTCCCCCGTTAACGTCTTTATTACAGAATTTGTGAACAATATACTGAAACAGACTCTCATCTCTGGTTTTACTGAAGTCTCCCGTTTAATCTGGATTAATCTCAGAGCACAATTTTTATTTGCAAACCTCCAATAGTGCTTTTATAAAGATGTAATCTAGCTTAAACACCCACAAATTAGTAGATGTCTGTATCAATATGTATGAATAGAATTAAACATAATAATCCTATTTATTTTTCCCACTATGAGGGAATTCAAGTGATAGTCACACAGATATAGATATTCAAAACAATATTCAAAACAATATTCATCAATATTGAACTTTATTCCATTTATTTCTCACATTGCAACCACAAACCTCTGTGTATTTAATTTGGGATTTTATGTTATACACCTACACAAAGTAGTGCTGAGTTATAAAGTTGTTTATAGATGGATTTGTCTCTACCAGCTTCGTACATCTAAAGACTGAAATGTGTTGTTTTTTTTTTTTTTTATCTTCTTGGGACGATAGCTCAAACTCTACTCGATGAGATGGAAAGCGTCAATTTTCAAATCTTGCCATGGATTCTCAATTAAATTTAGGTTTGGACTTTTGCTGGACCGTTCTAACCCATGAATGTACTTCCATCTAAACCATTCCATCGTAGTTCTGACTGGTTATTATTGTTATGCTGTTGGAAGGTAAACGTCTGCCCTAGTCCAAAGTTTTTTGCTGTCTCTAAAAGGTTTTCCTTCCACGCTTGCCCGTCATTTGGTTCTATCTATCTTTCTATCAACTCTGACCAGTTTCCCTTTCCCTTCATTCCCACTGCATGATTCTAGAATATAGGGATAGTGTGTTCAGGGTGATGTGCAATGTTGGGTTTCCTTCACACTTAGCATTTTGCAGTTCTTCCAAAACGTTATATTTTGGTTTAATATTGCGTCACAGCTTGTGGCAGACATTAAACAGACTTCTAGTTTCTTTTTTTCCCACACTGGCTTTCTTCTTGCCATTCTTCCATAAGAGGTTCCCCCTTCTAGCTCAGCCTGTAGTCCTTTGATTTTCAGATGATAGATTGACCAGTGCTGTGTGTGTTGTTCAAAGCATGAGATTCTGATTTACAATCTAATCCTAATTTAAAATTCTCCACAACTTTATCCCTGACCTATGTGCCGTTTTCCTTGGTCTTCGTGATGCTGTTTGTTCAGTAATGTTCTCTTACAAACCTCTGAAACCTTCACAGAACAGCTGGGTTTCTGCTGAGGTTAAATTGCAGTCTTGCTTTAGATTTTATTTAAGGATATCAGAGTAAATATGGCTCAATAAAATGCATTACACACTTTTTATATTCAATATGTCAAATACTTCAAAGATCAGCCACTCTTTTTCTTACACTTTATAGTTATGGTATCTAGAGTGTGTTGGTCTATCACATGAAACCCACAGTATGACACATTAAAGTTTGTGGTTCTAATGTGACAAAATGTGAAAAATTTCAAGGGGTGCAGGTACTTTTGTAGGACACTGTACATCGATTTAATAAGAATAAACATATGTTGTTTTTAACATCTTTTCAGGATTCATTCTTGCTTCACTAATAAAGTGATTTAACAGAATGGATTGAAATCAATCTGACTGTATTAAAAAAAAAAATAATAAAAAAATAAATGTCACCGAGGATATTTAGATGGGCCATCCCAATAAAAACTAAATGATTTAGATCTAATAAGACAAATGAATCAGTCTTAAAAGAATGTGGTGACCCACAGTAGACATGTTGAATAAAACAACTTCTCTTTTCTTATTCAAGGAAAGCCTTATAAATGTTTGGAAATTCATGATACTATTTAAAAGAAATTGGAGAAGTTGTTTCTTTGAATTTAGAGGAAAACAAATGTATAACAAGGCATTTAAAACAATAATTTTTTTTGTCCTGAATAGGAAGTAAAACTATTTCAGAATGTCCCTTAGGGAACTGCTTTTTCAAATATCAACTCCTACCATACCAGCTGAAAGTACATCTAGCACAGACATGCAAAGCATCACTGCAAAGTGCAAATCAGGTTACATCAACTCCATTCAGAGCTGAGGACGATTATCTTTATCATCGATTGGCCAGAAAATCTGTTCAAACAGGAAGTCGCGGTTGTGCACACTCATGGAACTGGTGTAACATGGAGCGGATGGTGGCTGATTGTTGCACACTGGTTGCAGCTTTCAAATCATGTACAATCTTGATAATTTTCTTCTATGTCAAGATTCAAGTTTTTAAACTTTATGGCTTTTACTATTCCACCATGCTTTAATGTACGATGGTCATAGCTCCTCATACAAAAGGGTCTACCTGGCAGGTGGGTAATTCAAATGTCTTGTCTTTGAATGCTATCAAAGCGTCAGATTGTTCTAAACAAGTGTTTAGAGGACTGTAATTGTGTTTCAATGCTATAAATGTTTAACAACTTAGTCATTCATGTAGATGCCTAAGGTTACAGGTCTGCCTGACTTTCTGTGGAGTGGGCGATTTAAAAACTATCAACTATTTACTGACCGCTTCATATCATCTAAGTTTTTATAGCATGCATGCACCCAGTATATCTTTACGCTATGTTACAATGAATTTGTCTTGCTCTCTTCTGTTACAGCATGGGACAATGACTGTAAAAGCTACACAGATTCAAAAAATAAATTTCACAGTTCTGTGGATTGCAATTCTGGATCGCAATACTGGGGATTTTGCTGCGGTACCTGCAACAACAGACACTGCTGTACTAATTTCAACCTTAAGCTGTCTGAAGACGATCAAGATAAATGGTAATTAATAAAAAATTTTCTATTTGTTTTCCCCTTAAAGGTTCTTGTGTCAGGTTATAATGTAACGTAACATGATATGGGAAGCAAGTTGTACCAGTAGTCATCATTTTGCATTACAAGCAACCTTTCTGGGCCGTTGTAATTTAGATAAATCCAGAATTTACTCTAAAAATAGTATACAAAAAATTTGGAATTTTGTTTTCATCATTTAGAAATTAGCAAGATGTTGAATAGGATGATTCAGTTGTATAAATTAAAGCATGGCTGACTTTACAGGTCATTATAAATGTGTGTGCATGGTACCGAACTCGGTACTTTTATAGGTACCGACCAAATTCCATCGTTACTACCGATTCACGTAAAATCAAACGGAACCATGTTTTGATACCTAAACGCACCATTGTGACACTGAGGGAGTGGAAGAGTGGGTGATTTTCCATGCCGGACATGAACACAGCATTGCACGCACAAGAGCGTAATGATGTCAGTAGCCGCTGGTACCGTCAACAAAGCATGGCTGATAGAAAGCGCTAGAAAGTACGGCTCCACCTTTCAAAATGCGGTGCAGATTATTCTCGCTGCAATGTTGGTGATTTAATGTGCAAGGCCAGCGGTGGTAATACTTTTAATCTGAGGAAGCACCTGCAGCGTCTCCCCGACCACTATTCCCCGCCCCGCCAACCAGCCCGCCCGCCCGCCCCCTAAGAGGATCACGGCATGTAGTAATAGTATGTTTTAACAGTTAATGTAATTCATATTACTAGATCACATTGTGAGGGATTTCTATCCCTTCGTTGTCGCTACTCTAGTTCCTGTGGCCAAACTTGACAAAAGCTGGACCAAAACACACTCCTCATCCTCTGCGTCACCAACGCTGACGCTGAAACACTGAGTTATGTGCGCTCGCACACAGGTGAACACAAGCTCCTGACAGCGGACAGAAAAACACACCGCTAAAACCTAGAGAGCAGGAAAGGATATCCGCGGTTTTAAAAAGCGCCACAGTTATTTCTGAGGCAGGTCTTCCTCTCCTGCGAGAAGCAGCAGGGCGAAGTCTCCTACTCCTGGTACACATGGCGAAGGTAGAAGTACACAAAAGAGACCATGCCCCGCCCCTGACACGCAGCTAAAGTCCAGTCCCCACCGAATAAAAGGTTCTGACCCAGTTCAGCTGTCGGAGGTGAAAATATTCCCCTGGATCTATTGGATTGAGCTTGGTAATTAAATACATACATGATAGAGAAAAGAAAGAAAGATGGAAAGAGACAGAAACAGATAAAAGATGTGATACAGAAACAGAAAGATAGACGGTTAAAGATATATAAAAAAAAAAGATTTAGACATAAATACAGTAGGTAGAAGAGAAACATTTAAGAGTTTTTTTTTTTTCCGTAAGAATGTTCTGACTAATATGTAGACAGCTTAAACAAGCTGCAGTCAGAGGAAACCATGGGCCCGGCAATATATATATGTGTGTGTGTTTATATACACTGACCTGGATAAGCACAACATTTTTTGTCAAGGCTGAAGAGACTATTTTCGTCAGCCTCAGATCTATGGCAACATCTCCTGCATTCAGCACCGTTTGCACGCCTGCATTCGTTAGCGACTCGCCGTCTGCAGCCAGAAGCATGGCTGGGTTTTAATTTGTGCATTACACTGCGTAGTCAGTTAAAGGTTTTAAAGTTGAAGAAATGTTTGAAACAACTGAGATGTTACAATACAAACCGCTGGATTTTGTTTTGATATATTCCTTAAAGTTTATATATTGAGAAATAAATATGTTAAGTTGAACATTTTTGAGATTTTATTATTAAAAGAATTACCATTTATTACCACATAAACGCACACAAAAGTACCGAAAACTGGTACCGTTGAGTACCGGTACCGATTCCCAGGTACCGAGTATCGCTGCCATATCGGTTCAAATGTGAAAGGTCACCATCCCTAGTGCGTGGCAGTCAACAGAATGACACGCTACAAACATTTAAAACAATCAACCCATGCTTATTTTTAAGAATGGCAGTAAAATGTTTGCAGTATTATGAAAAGGTCATGGCCATCAGCTCATTAGTTTGGTCATGATTGTGGAGAAGAAAATATCTCATCTTTCACTTTCAGGGTTTTTTACTGCAGGATTAGGGCTGTCAAAAATATTCAAAACTTTGATATATTCAACATTTAAGATGTTTGTTTTTTTTAAAGATACTAATTTGTCTCAAAATCAATATAAACTGCTGCTGTCATCTTTCCTAATTTGGCACCTAATATGGCACAGCAGCACTGCAGACACGCAAAGTCTCAGCCCCTTCCCTTCTTTGCAGCAGTTCACATGAATAACAACTGCTGACAATCACAACAATGAGCTGGTGCTGCAAGTATAAAACTCCTGTAGCAAAGCAAGTTCATCCAGAGAGGAGCCTGTGCGAGAGGACAGCCTCTGCTCCTGGAAAGGTGTGACAGTTCAGGCAAATGTAAATAGGTCAGTTTGTATCAAATTTGAACGCAAATGAGTATTTTTGAAAAATTCGTGAGGCTGATTCAGTAACACGTACCTATTTTTTATGATTTGATTTTTCTTTTTTTCTTTTAAATTGTATAACTTTTTGTGTTTTATTTGTTGCTGCCTCTTGCCCTGGACTCCCATTTTAAAAAGAGGCTTTAAATCTTAATGGGACTATATCTTGGTTGAATAAAGGTTAAATAAAAAAACAAATTTCACGCCTGATTGCGCAGGAAATGCTAAAAACCTTCACACCATTTTTATTTGGTTTGGTTCACGTTATACCTGCACTTTTGAAAGCAGACCAGACCACCTGAACAGTGTCACAAAAGTTGGAACAGTTTCTGTCTTTATCGTAGGAGGCTGTCCAGAATGAGCAGGAGGCGAAGCAGGTTGCTATCCCACATGTTGCTCTGGACCTGAAAAGAATTACACATATGTCGAGACATAGAATCGTCTCTGTTGGTAGCCGCATAGTCGTGTTGCATTCCCACTGTAAATAAACCGAGACGCACATTTTCAGGTCGAACAGAGTTTGCTTGTTTGGTCCTCAATACAGTTCGATTAGCTATCACATCTGCCCAAGCAAAGCCGATTTAAACAAGGAAATTAATTTTGGTCCATTTAAAGCTGACCAAACATCTGATGTGAAAGTGCATTTAACATCCCACTTCTGTGTTTTAATCTGTTTGAGGGTTTGACTTTGGATTGGGTCATTGGAACACGTTAGTTCTGTTTTTCAGCCATTGTTACGACCCGGCTCGGCCAGGAAGAAGAAGAAGTAACTTTAAACAGCCTATATCTGTTTGTAATGTGTCTTCCCCTTCTTCCTAGCTGAGCTGGGTGGTAACGGCCATTATGTTGTAGAGTTGCTGCTGTGTGTGTGATCCAGTTTTGGCCAAGCTTCGGACAGGTGGGCTCACATACGACTCCAGAATACTTGTACAGAGGAGTTCATGAATGACTCAGTGACAAGCCCAAATCATCACCCCTCCACCACTGTGCCTGACCAACATGACACTGTGAATGTCACACCTCTGCTTTGGCTTGTCTGTCCAAAGGACATTATTCCCGAAATCTTGTTTCAATAAGATGCAATTTTCACGTTTAATGCATGCTCCTTTTATTCTTTTTACAGGGACAAGACATTCTCCTAAACTTTCCAAACACACCATATAAAGTTACAAACTTTAACATTCAACATGTTACATCCTTTACGTTTTTAAATGCTATATAAGCTTTTCCATATTCCCTTTATCATTATTATTATTATCTTTATTTAACCAGGTAAAGCCGTATTGAGTTTAAAATCTCTTTCTCAAGAGGGACCTGGCAAGACGGGTGCAGAGTTGCAATAAAACAACCATAAAACACAAGACATTCACACATAACATAACAAGTCTGAACATATCTGGGGGAACAAGATCAAGGTACCCTTACTTTATCTTTGTTTATCAACTGTTGTTCAAGTTAGAATAATTTTACAACCAGGCAAAGAGAAAATAATTTTATCTCCTGATGCCAAAAACTAAAGTTAAAGGATAAATCTTCCTTTATTTTACCATAACTACTTGATAAGATTGTAAAGCATTTATCGAAGAGTCATCCTCTGGTGCAAAAACAATCCATCTTGGTGTACACCCAGATTGAAAGTATTGGTCTTTGTTGAGAGATCACATAAGCATTGATATCGTGTTTTTTGTCATCTCTTTTTTTTCAGTGACTCCTGGTCTCACCGACCCACGTCGATTGTTGGTATCGTACTGTCCATCGGTGTTCTTCTTGGCCTCATCTGCTGCTGCATTTGTCCCTGCTGCTGCATTTACAAGATGTGCCGCAAGCCGCAGCGTAAGTAGATCTCAAGAAACACCTGATGTTTTTTTTTTTTGTGTGGTTTGTAATTATTTGGTTTTTAAATTTGTTTTTCTAACTGCTACCTTTACGCTGTTGCCGTTTTGTTAGTGATATTAATAATAAAAATAATATTACTTGGTACATCTTCATATCCGACTCACTAATCATTAGTAGAACAAAGCTAAATAGAGACTGGGTCTATAATGTGGTAACATTTTGCTGCAGTGTCTGCAGTATGCTGCTGCATACACAGGTTTCCTGCACACAACCAACAAGTAACACATTTCGTAACTGCTGGCTGCTTGCTAGCATGTTAGAACATGTAGGGGTGCAGCGCCTGCCTTCTAACTTAGTCAGAAGAAGAACTTACATGCGTGGTTTCCAGTGTGTTGGAGTAGTTTGTCTGTTACCTTTTAAAATGGAACATCAGGGGACTCATTTCAGGACTGTTGGCCCACCCACCACCTGACTTTATTACAGAACGGTTTGGGTCTTACTAATAGCACAGACGTGACATAGAGGGCAAGCTGAGCAGAGGTTTCTGAAGACAGATAAATAACAAATAAGGTTCTGCTTTTTAGTCATCATCCCTCGGGATTATGACACATTCAGTCATCAAAGATAATTGCTGTTTGGGGTTTGAGCCAAGCTTGATGCTGTTGTTTGCCTGGAAAGATTATTCCCTTCTATGCTTTTGTCGCTGCTGTTTTTTTTGGTGAACATATAATTACAGCTAGAAACCACAGATCAGGCCCGTTATCTCGGTGTAGCAATGGATTCAGACCTGAACCTCCAGAGGCACATAAAGACAATCACAAAGTCGGCCTTCTATCAGCTGAAGAACATTTCCAGGATTAATTACTAATGTCCCAGCAGGATCTTAAAAAGTTCTTCTGTGTTTGTCTTTAGTCGAATTGAATACTGCAGCAGTGTCTTCACAGGTCTGCCTTGATTGGACAGCTGTAGCTGATCCAGAATGCTTCCTGGGTCCTCGCTAAAACACCTGCCATGTTTGGTCCGCTTTAAACAGACCAGAATTCGTTTCCCCCTCGGTCCTTGTGCTGGTGTGAATATACTCAAGCAAACCCTGGTCCTGACGAAACAACTTGAGCGAGACCCAGTTTTTGAGGTGGTCTCGGTCCGCTTTTAAACACTCTGGTGCGGTTCACTTCTGGTGCAAATATGAACCGGCCTTGGTCCGACCCAACCACCTTTTAGGACTTAACGAGCAACCGTAGCGAATGTTGTGAATAGTGAAAGCACGCATTCACCAATGAGATTCCAAAATTAAAAATGGAAACCTGCCTAGAATGAGGCGCTGTTGACAGCTGTAATAATGGCACCAATATGCAGAACAGAAATGCAGCACGCCGGATTTACATGATAGTTTCCCTTCATTGCTGATTCTGTGCTCTGTCCCGTCCCCGTCATATCTGTCCTCCATTTCCACTTTTGCCGTCCTAAAGCTGCAAAGCAGCCCCAGACATGCTACCACCGCCATGTTTGACTGTCAATTTGATGTTCTTTTTTTAAAATGCGGTTATTTCTACTCCAGATGTAAAAATGACAAACACCTTTTAAAACGTTCTTCTTTTGACTCGTACTTCCAAAAGTGTTGATGATCATCAACTGAGGCAATGAGGCCTGCAGTGCCTTTAGTGTTGTTCTGGGTTCCTATTTAATCTCCAGGATGACTTGTCGATTCGCTCTAGGACGTATTTTGCTAGGCCAACCACTCCTGGGAAGGATCACCACTATTCCATGTTTTCTCTATTTCTAGAAATTGGTTCTCACTGTGGTTTGCTGGAGTCCCAGAGCCTTGGCTTTGTAACGCTGTCTAGAGTGATAAATCTAAATGTGTTTGTGTTTCCAATCTATTCTTGGAATTTGTTAGATGTGTTAATTCTGCAGGTTATATTTAAATAATTTCGTGATATAGTGTACTATAATGCCTGGCTGTAAAATGTTTCTTCTGAAATTGAACTTGGCTATCTAGAAAAGGGTTGGGTTGAACAGCTTTTTTTCATGGCACTGTATTACGGGGTTTCTACAGAGCCTTGAAAAGTATGAAGTTTCTTTTAACAAATTTCCAAGTCTGGATGAATATGGAAACGAAAATAGTCAGTCAGTCATTTTCTACCGATTATTCCATATTGGGTCGCGGAGAAGCTGGTGCCTATCTCCAGCAGTCTATGGGTGAGAGGCGGGGTACACCCTGGACAGGTCGCCAGTCTATCACAGGGTAACACACAAACAACCATTTACACACTCATTCATACACCTAAGGGCAATTTAGAGTTACCAATTAACCTAACAGGCATGTCTTTGGACTGTGGGAGGAAGCTGGAGTACCCGGTGAGAACCCACGCATGCACGGGGATGCTGCAAGGCAACAGTGCTACCAACTGCGCCACCATGCAGTCCTCCATGCAGCCCAGAAAAAAATAGTGTAGTCTTCTCCTCTTCAGTTTTCTGAACGACTGAACTCTAACTGCTAATAATTTCAGAGAAATGTAAATTGATTTATACTTAAATGATGTGCTTTATCTTCGAATTTCCACATAGCTCTTTAAATTTTAACATTTAACCCATCTGTATTTGGGTTTTTGAATTACTAACTGCACACTAATTCAAAAATAAAATTATGGCCATTTATGTTTGGACTTCAGACACCTTCCTTTTCAAGTTGAGCTGGCCTTGTGTGTCGTTAAAATGCCAGTCAATGCACTAAAACTGCTATGGTCTGCAATTTCTATGAACAGAATAAAGGTATAAAGGAGGCAAAGCACTCCGCACAGCGGCTCTGCTTGTAGGCCGAAATAACCTCTCCCTGACCCGATTGTGCAGGGATGAGACTCTCTCACCCACTGGGGTAAACCCCAAAAAGAGACGACTGAGCTGAGAGTAAATAGTATGTACACATATTATACAGAACGATAGAAACCCATAAGAATGATGCAAAACAGAAAATAGATAAAAATGGTTGGAAACAGTAAAAATAAGTAGTTATTCTCCACTTGCAGAGGGGGTGTATTAGTTTCATTTAAACTTGTTTGACACTCAGTGTTTTGTTTACTGTACGGTTTGCCACTTTTTTAGTCTTTGTTTCCACGACAACCATTGAGGGGAAACCTCAAGCAACCCAGGTTTACAGGAAGTGGTCGTGAAGAAGCCCACCTTGTCTTTAAAAATCACGTATAGAGACATATATTTTTCTGGGGGTTTCACACTGCATCTACAGGGGTTGGACAATGAAACTGAAACACCTGGTTTTAGGCCACAATAATTTATTAGTATGGTGTAGGGCCTCCTTTTGCGGCCAATACAGCATCAGTTCATTTTGGGAATGACGTATACAAGTCCTGCACAGTGGTCAGAGGGATTTTAAGCCATTCTTCTTGCAGGATAGTGGCCAGGTCACTACGTGATACTGGTGGAGGAAAACGTTTCCTGACTCGCTCCTCCAAAACACCCCAAAGTGGCTCAATAATATTTAGATCTGGTGACTGTGCAGGCCATGGAAGATGTTCAACTTCACTTTCATGTTCATCAAACCAATCTTTCACCAGTCTTGCTGTGTGTATTGGTGCATTGTCATCCTGATACACGGCACCGCCTTCAGGATACAATGTTTGAACCATTGGATGCACATGGTCCTCAAGAATGGTCCGGTAGTCCTTGGCAGTGACGCGCCCATCTAGCACAAGTATTGGGCCAAGGGAATGCCATGATATGGCAGCTCAAACCATCACTGATCCACCCCCATGCTTCACTCTGGGCATGCAACAGTCTGGGTGGTACGCTTCTTTGGGGCTTTTCCACACCGTAACTCTCCAGGATGTGGGGAAAACAGTAAAGGTGGACTCATCAGAGAACAATACATGTTTCACATTGTCCACAGCCCAAGATTTGCGCTCCTTGCCCCATTGAAACCGACGTTTGGCATTGGCATGAGTGACCAAAGGTTTGGCTATAGCAGCCTGGCCGTGTATATTGACAAAATGAAAGGATGTTTTAAACACATAACATACTGATGTTGAGGCCAATTTTCTGTTTTTGTCTATGGTAACATTACCAGATTTGTCATATGTAATAATTTGACTTTTTTAGTTGCACGGTTTCTTATTCTGGGTTTCTTTCCTACTCTATTGAAACTTGTTCTCAGGACCTTCCATGTTAAATATTTCAGATATTCCTCATCCTTATTTGTTGTTTTCTTACAGCTGTGATAGCTACTACCACCCATACCACGGTGGTTACCTCTGCCCCTCAGCAGTACCCCCAGCAGCCAACTTTAGCACCTGGACTCCCCCAGTCCTACCAGGCGGCCCAGTACCCCCAGCAGCCAACTTCAGTGCCTGGACAGCCCCAGCCCTACCAGGGGGCCCAGTATCCATCCTACCAGCCCATACCCATTCAGCCTGGCTATGGAATCCAACCCATGCTGACATCGCCTTATAAAGGACAGCCATTTACCCCAGGACCACCACCACCATATCAGGAAGCCAGTAAGTGTGACATGAGTCCAGATAAATAAGAAAGCCCTTTAGGATGGCCACAGTTTTATTGAAGTTTCTATAGAAGTTAGCAATAGTGGCCATGTACAAAGTTACGGAGAGCTGTTTGATTCAAAATTAAATAAATAAATACTATTATTAATAAATTACTAATAAATATTTAATCAAATAACTAAATGTCCCCCATAAAACAAAACAAATATTTAAAAAATACATTTTTACCTGATTTTGTCATTTATTGTTTTACTTGAAAAATGTATTTATTTATTCAAGAGTTGTTTTTATTTATTTATTTCAAGATTTATTTACTTCACAATTTATTTATGTATGTATTTGTTTATTTATTTCCAGATTTATTTATTTATTTCATAATGTTGTCTTATTTTGTAGCACTCTTATTTTGTAAAGCTACTTTACGTATTGCAGGGACTTTTATTTCTATTTCAGGCTCTTTTTATTTTTTATGTTCTTATATTTAAATGAGGAGCTGGAGTTATCTCTGTGGGGCAGGTCTGCTCAGAGTGCAGCGACCCAAGAGACGGTGAACTGCAGTGGAGTTGTCCATTTAGAAGACCCAATAGTGTCCAAGCTTTACCTTCCTGGCTGATGCCTCAATGTTGCTCAAGTATTTCCACATCATTTTCTTTCTGCTGGATGCCATCTATTTTGGGAAGTTCCTTCTACTCAAAACACCCACACAACATGATGTCGCCACACTTGTGTTTTACAGTTGGGATGATTTTCTCAGGCTTGCAGGCCTCCCTTTTGTTGATCTAAATGTAAGAGTGGACACTATGGCCAAACCCTTGAATTTTTGTTTCATCTCCAAAAGTGAAGGTCTGTGTTCCTGAATTCATTTGCAAACTGTAGTCGGACTCTTTATCTTGCTTTTTAAACATTGGCTTCCTCCTCTCCGAGTGGCCTTTCAGGTCATGTTTCTATGTGGACACGGACAATCTCTTACCAGCTTCAGCCAGCAACTTCACAACATCTTTTGGTTTTGGGATTGATTCATCCCAGAGAGGAATGTGTTGCAGACGCATTTCCTTTCTGAAGGACTGTGTGATGGTCTCACACATCTATAATTCTACCTAAAGATTAATCAGGTCCACAGTTCTCCTCCTGATATCTTGCTTAAATTATTCTGTGGTGTCACACAAGACACCAAGGTGTTTCATAAAAATACATCCATAAGTGCTCTTCCATTTAACTCAGATGTTGTGAATTATGATCAGAACGTGCAAGAAAAATGCACAAAAGATTGTTTTTTTTATACAATGTATGTAAACATCTGGCTTCAACTGTATGTTGATGCTGTGAAAACGGGGCTGCTGTTGTGTAATCTTGTTACTCCAGAATAGCGGAAGTGGAGGTGGATTAACCACTGGGTTATGTCTGGGTTGGGTTTTTTTTAAGTTAAAGGAAACTGATCATTTCCGTTTACTGTATGTCACAGACCTCTTATGTGGTTAAAGGATTTTTGTGACCCTTTCATCCTTATGCTTTTCTCTTCTATTTTCAGCCGGTCCGGCCTACCCTCCCCATCAGCCGATGCCTTACAGCCAGGCAGCGTTTAACCCAGGGCAGCCAGCGTACCCTCCACAACCTCCAACTCACCCACAGCCAAACGCTCCATCCTCTAATGCAGACTTCCTAGGGCAGCCTGCATACAACCCAGATTATTTCGTACCACCCTCAACCGGGTAAAAGTACCACATATATACTACAACGTTTCTGACGTTGGCACAGTGTTCTTTGAACGAAGATAAGAAATGTCACAGGATCTGGCTTCCTTCAGTCTGATGGTAAACATGGAAATGTAACACTTTAGCATCTGTTGTGTTCAATTGTCTCCAAGTACAACAGGTTGATGCCTTTTGGCTTGTTTTGCATGGACAGTCAGCATACATATATGCATATATATGATAACTGTGTCTGATTTTAGTTTACCTGGCGGCTCCTTGGACATCGTGGGGAAATGAAACATTAAACCTTGTCCGACTTTAGTTTTAGAAGTGTGTAGAACTATTTCAGCTCTACAAACATGCCTCAAAACGTCCTGCTTGTTTTTTATGTCCACCAGCCAAACCTACTGGACTTTAGTTCCTTCATTCACCTTCAGCAACGTGACTAGACTTTAAAAAAGGTGCTTTCATGTCTGTGCTTATCACCTCAATTACCTGCCAGATTCTTGAAGAAATGCTTAAAACGTCTTTCTTTTCTCTTGTCATACTCTAGTTTTTATACTGTTGTAAAGTGTGCCAAGTTTAAGATTTTAATACATTCCTGGGGTACTTTCTTCGAAAAAGGGAACATTTATTTTGTCATCAGATAAGGAAACCTTTCACAACAAGCACTTATGTAAGTGGTAGAGTTTATATTCTTGGGGTTTACAGTGACTGTCGAATGTACATCTTTACACACGTCTGAGCTAAAATGCATTCGTAGCATCATTCAGCATTACTTAAGGTGAACCAAACATTCAGTCTAATCCAACAAGGAGAAATGTTTCATTTTTGAAATGCAAGTCGCAAATGTGCTTTCAAAGCAAGGTTGGGAAGCACCAGATGATGATGTCATGGCTTGGTGAGCTTCAGGCGTTTTCTTTTTAATTAAAACTTTTTATTATTTTTGAAAGCACCTTAAAATAATTTTTGATCCTTTTCATAAAAAAACTTTTATTTCTTTCCATTTAGCTATTCATATTAGCCTGTAAAATTGGTTTTCAAACGTTTTGTTTTTATCAAATACCATGCTGATTATAGCTGACAAGTTAATTTGTGAATAGCTGATGCTTGTTTTCAGCTTTTCTATAATTCCTGTGACATTTTGTAAGTTGTGTGTGTTTTCTTTATCCTGTTGTCACTAAAAAAAAGAGCTGTTTTTGCTTTTTATTCAAATAATTTGAAAAAAGTGTCTTTTTTTCTTTGCATTCTGGAAACATCCTTCTGGGGGAAAACAAGTTGTTCCTGGGTTTCCTTCTGTCTAAAACCAGCAGGGTATTTTTAGTTTTTCATCCATCGGAGTCCAGTTTTAGTCCAGTTCCAACTGGGGTTTTTCAGATATGTTTGGATCAGTGTCACTAAGAAAAGAACCACAGCAGATTTGACTGTTTTCCATCTTTTCTTCTCATTCAAAAGTATTTATTTCGTGTCATATTATGTCAATACATGTACCCTTTATTTTACAGAATTTCATAAAATATATATTTTCCTGCTTGTATCCGGTTATTTAAATTGTGCTTCAATGAAAGGGCAAATGAATAAGGCATTCAAATTTCTTTTAATCTTTGTCTTCTGCAAAATAACACTACATATTAACTTTGTTCATGGCTTTTCAAACATAAAAATAATACAGTTGTTATGTTTAGGTATGCTCAGCAGATTTTTACACAGGCTCTCCACGTTCATGTAGTTTGGGTTTATAGCTGTAGCTAAAAGCTTGTGGCTTCTTGGTCACAGCATAATGTTTGATTGGACTGAATCTGAAGTGCTTTGAAAAAGTAATCATAGCCCTAAAACAGTTTCATATTTTCTTACAACCACAAAATTCATGATTTTTTTCATGAATAAAATCTGAAAACTCCACCCATTCACACACTGACAGTGGTAGACTACACTGTAACCACAGCTGCCTCGGGGCAGACTGACAGAGGTGAGGCCACCAAGCCCTTTGACCACCATCAGCAGGCAAGGAGGTTAAAGTGTCTTGCCCCGGGACACAATGACTGAGACAGACGGCAGGGGTTTGAACCGACAACCCACTGGTTACAGAACGAACCTCTACCACTGTTGCCCCAAACCTGACTGATGACTCAGTCTGGTTTATTAAAGTAATCTTGCTAGATGAAAACAAAACTTCCTACCAGAACGTCTGAGTTTCTCTCTTTTAGAAGGTTGTTCTAACCTACGCAGTGGTTACATCCCTTTTATACATCAAGGGTGTGAAAAATATGTATAGACAGTAGGAAACTGACTCAGTAAGTGGGTGAGACCCTGCTTATCTCTCCTGCCTTGCAGTTGCAGGGCTCAGCTCTAAGTTGCTGAGACCTGCATCTGCAAAGCAGGAAACTACAAGTTAACAGTAATAAGAATCTGGAAAGCAAAGTTCAGCCCATGAGATTGAATGAGATCCAAGCAAGGGATGAGATTTTTGCATTATTCTTTACCACCATTACACATACAAACTTTTTAAACTCTTTGAAAAAGTTTCATGTTCAGTCAGGTTGGATAGAAAATGTTATCACCAGTTTTCAAGTCTTGCAAATAATTCTCTGTTAAATGTATGTTTGGACTTTGGCAGGGCCGTTCTAACATAAATATGTTTTTCTAAACAGCTCATTGTAGCTCTGGCTGTGTTTAGGGCTGTTGCCCTGCTGGAAGGTGCTCTTCAACCCCAGTCTCATGTGTTTTGCAGTTTTGTCCAGTAGTGTCCAGTGTTTAGCTCTATCAGTTTTTCTTTTCAACTCTGATCAGCGCCCCTGTCCTTTTGAGGTATAGCCCCCCCCACAACACAATGGTGTTCTCTACATGGCTTCTTATGGCAAGTAATTGGTCCACCTGAGCCATGGATGTCTGCAACTCTACCAGAACCACTTTCATCTCAGATTAAACTCTCTTTGCCCAGTTTTTAGTTTGGTGGATGGCTATTTCTCAACCGCTTTGCAGTTTTAACAGCGCTCTGATAGATACTTAAAGCTTGGAAGGAAAGAAATAAAAGCTTGTTTTTTTAAAAGACATACTTTGTGTTGTACCTAAAATGCTCCATTGTAAGAAGATTTGAATTTATTTGTAGTAATGTTGCAGTGAATTAAAAGTCTTCATCTGCAACAACCACTGGTGCTGGGAGGCCAAATCTGTATCATTCTGAAATTGCACTTGGGGGGCCATTATAAAATGTCTGTTTGTTGCACAATATTACATATTAATGATAATTGACACTTTCCCCCTGCTTAACTCCTATGGTAGTGCTGAGGCCTCTTCTAAGAAACAGGATTAGTGGGTTCTTATGGTGACATGTTCAGTGCAGCATTTTCAGTGTCATTACACTGGTTCACATCTGCACTGAGACTGTTTGTCAGTCTGGGCAGGTGCCAATCCTGCTGAAAAATTAAATCAGCATTCCCATACCGCTTGTCGGCACAAAGGACGCATGAAATGCTCTAACATGCTGGTAGATGACTGAGTTGACTGTGGACTTCCGAAAACAATGTGGACCAACACCAGCAGATGACATGGCTCCCCAAACCATCACGGACTGTGGAAACTTCACTCTGAATTTCAAGCAACGTAGACTCTGGGATTTGGATTTCCAAATAAAATGCAGAATTTACTTTAATCTGAAAACAGGAGTTTGGACCATTGAGCAACACTCCAGTTTATTTTCTCCTTAGCCCAGGTGAGATGCTTCTGATGTTGCCTCTGGTTCAGGAGTGGCTTGACATGAGGAATGTGACATTTATAGCTCATGTCTAGTATTTGTGTGTGGTGGCTCTTGATGCTCCAACTCCAGCCTCAATCTACCCCTTATGAATGGATTTTGTTTGACAATCCTCTCAAGGTTGCAGTTCTGCCTGTTGCTGGTGCATGTTCTTCTACCAAACGTCTTCCTCTTCCCCCTCAGTTTTTTGTTAATATGCTTGGATACAGAACCCTGTGAACAACCAGCTTCTTCAGCATTGACCTTTTGTGGCTTACCCTCTTTGTGAAGGGAGTCAATGACTGTCTTCTGGATATCTGTCAGGTCAGCAGTCTTCCACATGATTGTGTCACCTACTGACTCAGAGTGAGAGACCGTTTAAAGACTCAGGAAATCTTTGCAGGTGTTTTGAGTTAACTGACTAGGGTGTGGCACAATAATTAACTTTTTCATAGTATTCTAATTTTCTGAGACACTGAATTTGGGGTTCTTTCTCTGTCAGCCATTATTATCAAAATTACAAGAATCAAAGGGTTTGAATAAATCACTCTGTGTAATGATTCTATATAATATATTAGTTTCACTCGCTGAGATGACTGGCAAAAAATATTGCATTAAGCAGTATTCAAATTTTTGGGGATGTACTTGTATATAATAGATTTCCTAAAATCTATTTCTACATCTTAAAAAGATGTAGAAAACAGTGAAACGTGGTGTGGGGAGGACATAAGGTTCTGCAGCTCTGCAAAAACAAAAAGAGAAAACCACTAAACATGATGTTCGTTGAGGAATTAAAACAACTGCCTTTTAGGTCTATGATGCAGATACTTGTCTACAAGAGCACAGATCTGTAGAGCCTGGGCGGATACATGAAACACAAAGTGGTTTAGAGCAAATCTGGGTGGTGTCTCATTGCAATCACATGTTGCAGAAGAGAAAGGAATAATCCTGAAAGTTTAAATCTGGTTTTGGCCTGAGTTTCCAAAACAGCAGGTTTCATTGTCAGTTTTGTATTAGAAAATGTAATAAAATGTAGTTTTAACGAAGACAAATTCTCACCACTCTGTTAAAGATACATTGAAATACTCTTATATTATCTGTGGGGGCAATACTAACACATTCATGTGAGTTTTGCTTGTTCTTTGATACATCTGATTAAATTTACTCTTAATTTATTGAAATATAGCACTATGGTTGGGCAAGTCCCTAAAAGGTGGCCAAATTAATGTTATTTGAAATTGCTGAAATACCCCTCCTTGAACCGCCACCTTAACATGGTGGAGGGATTTGAGTGCTCGAATGATCCTAGATCAAGCATAAAGGTGTTCATCAGTGCACCTGGGACCAGGACTTGTGTTGTGTCGTCACACCTTTGGCCGCATGTTTTGGACACTCGGGTGAAGAGAAGGGTTGAGCTGTCCACTGATCAACACCTGGTGGTGAGTTGGATCCGCTGGAAGAGGAGAAAGCCGGACAGACTTAGCAGGCCGAAGAGCATAGTGAGGGTCTGCTGGGAATGTCTGGCGTGGCCCTCGGTCAGTGATGTATTCAACTCCTACCTACGGTTGGAGACATAGGGTCCAAGTGGACCATGTTCTCCGCATCTATTGTCGATGCTGCTGCCTGTAGCTGCGGTGTCTGTCGCAGCGGCAATCCCCGAACCCGGTTGTGTACACCAGCAGTAAGGGACGCTGTCAAGCTGGTGAAGGAGTCCTATCAGCTGTGGTTGGCTTGTGGGACTCCTGAGGCGGCTGACCGTACAATGAGGCCTGGGCTGTGGCAGAGGCAAAAACTTGGGCCTGGGAGGAGTTAGGTGAGGCCATGTCAAAGGACTACCGGTTGGCCTTGAAGCGATTCTGGCAAACCGTCCGGCGCCTCAGGAGGGGGAAGCAGTGCTTTGCAAACACTGTTTACAGTGGGGAGCAGCTGACCTCGACTGGGGACATTATCGGGCGGTGGAAGGAATACTTCAAGGATCTCGTAAATCCTGCCATCATGCATTCCCTGGTGGAAGCAGAGGAGGGGACTCGGGGTTAGACTCTTCCATAACCCAGGCTGATGTCACCGAGGGGGTTCAAAAAGCTCCACGTTGGCAAGGCTTTGGGGGTGGATGAGATCGGTCCTGAGTACCTAAAGTCTCTGGATATTGTGGGGCTGTTGTGGCTGGCATGCCTCTTTAATATTACACGGTGTTCGGAGGCAGTGCCTGCCCAGACCAGGGTTGTGGTCCCCCTTCACAAGACAGAGAGAAGCCTGCATACAACCCAGATTAAGTCATACCTCCCACAACCGGGTAAAAACATCACAATATACTTTAACGGTTCTGTCTTTGGCACAGTCTTTGAAAGATAAGAAATACCACAGAATCTGGCTTCCTTCAGTTTGATGGTAAAAATCTAAATGTAACACCTGACCATCTGTTATGTTCAATTTTCTCCAGGTACTACATGTTCATGCCTTTTTGCTTGTTTTGCATGGAAATTCAGCATACATATATATAGTGTAAAAGGTCTGATTTCAGTTTACTCATGGCTCCTTATACATGTTGCTAAAATGAAACATTAAACCCTGTTGGAATTTAGTGTTTAAAGTGTTGAAATAATTCACTCTACAAACATGCGTTCAAACTTAGTTTAATTTAATGTCCACCAGCCAAACCTACTGGACTCCTTCATTCACCTTCAGCAACTTTGTGACTAGACTTTGAAAAAGGTGCTTTCTTGTCTATGCTCATCACCTCAAGCATGTGCCAGATTCTTGCAGAAGTGCTTTAAACTTCTTTTTCTCTTGACACACTTGTTTTTAATACTGTTATAAAATGTATAAAGTTTAAGTTTTTAATACATAGCTGAGATACCTTTGTTTTTCTAAACACTCCTTGAAAAACAGTCAGATATGAAAACCTTTAACAAGTGCTTATATATGTGGTAGAAGTCATATTCTTGGGGTCTATATTGATTGTGAAATGTACATCTTTACACATGTCCAAGCTAAGATGCATTCATGGCATCATTCAGTATTACTTAAGACCTTTACTTATCAATGAACCAAACAGTCTAAACCAAAAAGGAGAAATGTTACATTTTTGAAATGCAAGACACAAATGTGCACTCAAAGCAAGGTTGGGAAGCCCCAGATGTCATGGCTTGGTAAGCTTCAGGATTTTTTTTATTTATTTTTTTTAATAGTTAAAACTGTTTTTTGATTTGAAAGCACCTTAAATAATTTTGGTCCTTTTCATTTCAATGTATTTAATATCATGACCAGAGACAGAAAACCCAAATTCAGCCAAACAGAGTGATAAGTTAAAAGGTTTATTCAGAAACTCAGGATCAGAGAGCAGGAGAACAGCAGTCAGCTTCCAGGAACCACTGAGAACAGAGAGACTAGTTAGTGGCTGAATAGTGGCTCCCCTGCACAGCCTTGATGGCTGGCTATCTTCAACCTCTCCTAGACGTTATGTAAACATGACACTCTGCTCCCTCTCTTCCCTGAGGACATCTGTGGAGCTGCTCAGAATGGGCGGTTGATGAACCTCTGTGCTTCATGGACTTACTTGCTTGCACACATGCTCAAGATAAACATATGCACCCCCTCACACCACCTTCACCGTTCCTGGCATGATGTTTTGTAAACTTGTTGCTTCTTTGTGCTGAGGTTTTTTGCAATCTCAAACTATCCTGCTAAGGATAATGTGTGAAATATGATTTTTTCCTTCTACTTACCTAATGTGGCCTCTTATCTCATCTAGCAAGGGCAGCATCTGCGAGTGGGCAGCAAAGCCTCGGTGACCCGTCCCCCCTTGTCTTGTGTCATGATGTATGTTTGGATGGGTTGTACTGGAATTCTAATTTCCCCTCAGGGATCAATAAAGTATCTTTGAATTGAATTTGAATAAAACTCAGGATTTGCAAGGAGTTAGATAAAGCCACTAACCTTCTCAGTCTGTAGATGAGGCACAGAATCCAGAGGAAGAAGAGATCCAGACAGTTAATGAGGAAGCGTCCAACAGACTGAAGTCTGATTGCCGACTGATCCAAATCCTCCGAGGAATCAGCTGAAGCTGTGACAGGAACACAGAGCTGAGGTTGTCTTCTTGAGAATAATTCCAGGCAGATTAGAGAGCCAGGCAGGCTCAGGCTGAATAAACCAGTGGTTAGGCTGAGGCATAAATCCAGGGACAGAAAACAGAGTCGAAATCCAGAAATCCAATCCGTCAGACAAGGGGCAGGCAAGAAGGCAAAATCCGTGAGGCAAGGTCAGAGAACAAGATCAGTCAGGAAGGAACGCTGGATAACTACTCACAAATGTTTTCGAAAATCTGGCACCAGCCTGTCAGAGGGTTGTATATAACTGCAGCTCCACAGGTGTGTGGCATGACGGTGATTGCGCAGCAGCAGACAGGTGAAGCAGATGAATTGATTGCATGAGTGACAGCAGAGCAGAGCAGGCAGGCGGGCCAGAATCATAACATTTAATCTGTTTACGTCACAAACTATTTTATTTCTTTGCCATTTAGACATTCAAATCAGCCTGTACAATGGTTTTCAAGTGTTTTGTTATCGTCAAATACCCTGCTGACTATAGCTGCACAAGTTAAATTGTGAACAATTGATGCTTGTTTTCAGTTTTTTGTAATTCCTGTGAAATTTTGTGAGTTGTGTGTGTTTCCTTTATCCTGCTGTCACTAAAAACCCAATTCTTTTTGCGTTTTACTCACTTAAATAATTTGAAAAAAGTGCCTCTTTTTTTCTTTGCATTCTGAATTGATTTGGGGAAAGCAAGTTGTTCTTTGTTTGCCCTCTGTCTAAAACTAGCAAGGTCTTTTAGTTCTCCAACTGGGCTTTTCAGATTTTTTTGGATCAGTGTCACTAAGAAAAGAACCACAGCAGATTTTACTTTTTCATAATTTCTTCTCATCCAAATATATTTATTTTTTGTCATATTATGTGAATAGATGTGCTTTTTATTTTATATATTTTCATAAAATATTTATTTTCCTGCTTGTGTATGGTTATTTAAATTAACCATCAATGAAAATGTGAGTGTATAAGCCATTCACATCTTTTATCTTTATGTCTTCTGCAAAATAAAACTATATATTCAATTTGTTCATGGCTTTACAAACATAACAAAATACAGTTGATGATATGTTTAGGTATGCTCAGCAGATTTTTACACAGGCTCCCCACCTTCATGTAGTTTGGGTTTACAGCTGTAGCTAAAAGCTTGTGGATTCTTGGTCACAGCAGTAAGAGTTTGTTTGGACTGAATCTGAAGTGCCTTGCAAAAGTAATCATACCCCTAAAACCAATTCACATTTTCTTACAACCACAAAATCCAATGTACTTATTAGGGACTTTATGTGATAGATCAACATGAAGAAATGCATAATTGTGATGTGAAAGGAAAAGGAAAGATGGGTTTTATGATCTGTTCATGAATAAAATCTGAAAACTATGGTGTTCATATTTTAAGCCCACCTGGGTCAATACTTTGTGTAATCACAGCTGCAAATCTTTTGGGGTAGGTTGTCTTGTGGAAAAGAAGCATTATCCAAGCACTGTTATGATGAAGAAGACTCAGTCAAGTTTATTAAAGTAATCTTGCTAGATGAGAACAAAAATTCCAACCAGAGCATCAGAGTTTGCTCTGTCACTCTTTCAGAGGGTTGTTCTAACCTACGCAGTGGTTACGTGTCTTTTATACATCAAGGGTGTGAAAACAATTACTGAGAAAATCAGCTTCCTACTATCTGTAAGTCTGTGATAGACCTTGCTTTTCTTTTCTGCTTTAAAATGCAGGGCTCAGCTCTGAGATGCTGAGACCTGGATCTGCAAAGCAGGAAACCATAAATTAACAGTAATAAGAATCTGGAAAGCAAAGTTCAACCCATGAGACTGAATGAGATCTAAGCAAGAAATGAGATTGTTCTAGCACAGTCTTTACCAGCTTTACACATCTACAGACTGAAACTTGTGGTCTTTTTTCTCTGAAAATGTTTAATGTTCAGGTTGGATAGAGAATGCCTGTGATCATCAAGTTTCAAGTCTTTCCATGGACTAAATTTATGTTTGGACTTTGACTGGGCCATTCTAACACATAAATATGCTTTGACCTAAACAACTCCATTGTAGCTCTGGCTGTGTTTAGGGCTGTTGCCTTGCTGGAGGGTGCATTCAGCCCCAGTCTCATGTGTTTTGCATCTTCTACTAGGTTTTCTTCCATTATTGCCCTCTGTTTGGCTCCATCCCTCTTTCCTTTCAACTCTGATCAGCTGCCCTGTCCTTGTAAAGTATATTGCTGTTCATTGCTGTTCTTTAACAAACCTCTGAGGCATTCACAGAATAGCTGGATTTATACTGAGATTTAATGACACACAGGTGAAGTTCATTCAATAATTAGGAGACTCTAAAGGGGATTGATTACAGATACATAGAGGTGTTAGGGTAAAGAAAATCTACATTTGAATTTCATACCTGTCAACAAAGAGATGCAGGACAATACATTTCAAGTACCAAAATTGGCAACTCAAAAGTACTTGAGGACCAAACAAATACAATAAAAAAAAAAAAAAACAAGTCTGAAATTACAAAATATTATACTGTGAATTTCTTTCCTATCTGCTCAACAATAATATGAAGGTCTAATATTTTAAATAATGTACGGTAGTCTGATTTATTTTGTAGGAAAGGGATGTGAGAAGATCCAAAACTTTAAAAGCGCTGTGCAAACGTGCATATTTAAAGAAAGGCATTAAGTTTGCTTTAGTCAGTCAGTCATTTTCTACCGCTTATTCCATAGTGGGTCGTGGGGAAGCTGGTGCCTATCTCCAGCAGTCTATGGGCGAGAGGCAGGGTACACCCTGGATAGGAAGTTTGCTTTATTAAAAAAAAATAGAAACAAATTTAGTTTATTCTCAGCAATAACAACAGGATTTGGGGCCAAGTTTAATAATAATATACAGGTCCTTCTCAAAATATTAGCATATTGTGATAAAGTTAATTATTTTCCATAATGTCATGATGAAAATTTAACATTCATATATTTTAGATTCATTGCACACTAACTGAAATATTTCAGGTCTTTTATTGTCTTAATACGGATGATTTTAGCATACAGCTCATGAAAACCCAAAATTCCTATCTCACAAAATTAGTATATTTAATCCGACCAATAAAAGAAAAGTGTTTTTAATACAAAAAACGTCAACTTTCAAATAATCATGTACAGTTATGCACTCAATTCTTGGTCGGGAATCCTTTTGCAGAAATGACTGCTTCAATGCGGCGTGGCATGGAGGCAATCAGCCTGTGGCACTGCTGAGGTCTTATGGAGGCCCAGGATGCTTCGATAGCGGCCTTTAGCTCATCCAGAGTGTTGGGTCTTGAGTCTCTCAACGTTCTCTTCACAATATCCCACAGATTTTCTATGGGGTTCAGGTCAGGAGAGTTGGCAGGCCAATTGAGCACAGTGATACCATGGTCAGTAAACCATTTACCAGTGGTTTTGGCACTGTGAGCAGGTGCCAGGTCGTGCTGAAAAATGAAATCTTTATCTCCATAAAGCTTTTCAGCAGATGGAAGCATGAAGTGCTCCAAAATCTCCTGATAGTTAGCTGCATTGACCCTGCCCTTGATAAAACACAGTGGACCAACACCAGCAGCTGACACGGCACCCCAGACCATCACTGATTATGGGTACTTGACACTGGACTTCTGGCATTTTGGCATTTCCTTCTCCCCAGTCTTCCTCCAGACTCTGGTACCTTGATTTCCAAATGACATGCAGAATTTGCTTTCATCTGAAAAAAGTACTTTGGACCACTGAGCAACAGTCCAGTGCTGCTTCTCTGTAGCCCAGGACTGGGGAATGAAAATTTCTGTTTGTTGCACAGTATTCCTTATAAATAATAATAGTACACTTTCCCCCTGCTTAACTCCTGTGCTAATGCTGAGGCCTCTTCTAAAAAACATGATTCGTGGGTTCTTATGGTGACGTCATGTTTAGTTCAGCATTTTCAGCATCATTCCACTGGTTCACATCTGAACTGTGACTGTCATCATCATACTTTCTGCTGGAAATCTAACCTCTGTTGCCAATATTTCAGATATGACCAATCAAATTAATTAAAACCCTTTTAAAATACTTTTAGGGAGAACATTGTAGCACAGATTGATATTAATTGAATATATAATAGCTTTATTTAACAAAATAAAAATGATTTTCAGGATTTAAAAAAAATCCTGAAAGTTTGAATCTGGTTGTGGCCTGAGTTTCCAAAACACCAGGTGTTATTGTCAGTTTTGTCTTAGAAAATATAATAAAATGTAGTTTTAATGAAGACAATTTCTCACCACGCCGTTAAAGATATATAGAAATACTCTTACATTATCTGTGGGTGCAATACTAAAACATTCATGTGACTTCGCAGCTCTGATGTCACCGTAGTAAAAAAAGACTGAAGCGAGGGCTGAGATACCATTTCCAGCCGTAGTGTGCCAATATTACGCTTGGAGTCAATGTCTGGAGTAACAGAAGCTTGCCAGCGGGTTTAATGTTGCTCCACACTGCCCATTCCTGAAAGAACTTGAAAAGCTGAAAATCTGTCTGATATAAGAAGATCAGAAGATCCATATCCCGATTGAAGACGGTCAGCCGATACCCTGGCGAAGGTGAAAATCCACAGAGGGTTCCCCAAGGAGACAAGTTTCTTCCTTGTTGTTTCAGTCGACTGCAAAGTTGCATCATATTTTCCACGTTTTTGACCAGAGAGAAGAAGGTGACCCTTTAGAGTGTTTGTGGATGCGCGATACTTGCCGCACATACTTTGGTCCCTTCCTTGAAGGAGGCCCACTCGCCCTTTTCCAGAGGATTCACCACCAAGTAAACTCATTTTGTTTTCTACTTTTGGTCTCTAGTCTGGGCAGAGTGAGGCATAGCTAAGGTGATCTAGGATCACCATTAGTTAGTCCAAGGTATTAACTTGTTGCTTGCAATATGGATTGAAGTTTATGCCAAACTGTTTTGACTGCTGTTGGAATACTGTTGAACTCTGAAGCATGTCTGCGCAGCTAAGTTGAATGCTGGTGCGTGTGTACCGTGGTTTGATCAACTGGGCTCTGACTCAGTTACAGTTAAAGTGGACTTTAAAGCAGATTGAGGCTATGAACTGAGCCTCGTGTTCATCTTGATTGTTTCACCGTTTATGGCCCTTTGTGTTTTTCCACTCTGTCCCCGCCTCAGAGTTTTACGACCCTTTGTTTCAAGACTAGCCTTCTATCAGCTGTTAGTGGATAAGGGGCCGGCTGCTAGGTGCTTTACCGCGTCTGAGCTGGCTTGGCTCTACCGTATAACAGCTGACAGCCGGCTATCGAGACGCACCAACAAACCAAAGAAGACTTCACCGTCTTTTAATTCTGCTCCATTTTCCAAGTCAATCCAAATTGTTATTTTATTCCCACCCAGTCCATAAACTGCTGGTTTGATCCCCATCTACACTCAGCATGCATCCTTATTTTTGGTTATTAATGTATTATTATAATTTTTATACATATTTATAATCAATAATCATTGTCTCTTACATTTATTAAATCTGATTCAATCTACTCTTAATTTAATAAAAACATATAGCACTATAATTGTACAAGTCCTTAAAAGGTGGCCAAAATGTGTTATTTAAAATTGATGAAATACTGTAGTCTAAAAAAATAACGAGTATAATGTTACACTTTAACATATAACCAGGATATAACCAGAAAATCTGGATTTAAAAGCATTTCAATCTCTGCTGCTTTCACTGGCCAAAATAGCCTGTTTTGTGATTGGTACTCCACCCTGGTTGCTCAAAACGTTTCGTTTCTACCTTCTAGGCCTTCAACACTCTGAGAAAAAAATAACTTAATTAAACCTGTATCTGAATGTTTAATTAAAAAAGACCAAAATCAAAAATACTGGCAATAATTTAGACCAGTTATAAGTTTTGATCTTATTTTACCACCTCACCAAGTGTTTTTTATGTGTTGAGGAATGCTGTTGGGTTAGTTGTTTCTGGGTGGGACAAACAGGTTCCAACTACCGTCTCATTCTCAAGTCAGACTCATTCCCTCGTTTCCGTGCATCATGACATTTATGGTCTCAGGTGTTTGGGTCAGGGTTTTGTGTATTTTCTGTTTGGTTGTGGTACCAAGAGTGTGGGGTAAGTTTTCCGTTCTGTTTCTCTTCTCCGTCAGTTTATGTACCTTAGACAATTCTTGGTCACATGACAAGGAACACAAAGTGAAACTAAGATCAAGCTGTAAAGGTAAATTAGAGAAGATCGTGCAGATTATTAGGGTTTTGTATGCAGTTATGTTTTTATATACAAGATCTCTAGTTCTGCTTCTTATTAGTTTTTACAGGTCTCAGTGTTAAACTTTAGTGCTGCTTCTACCTTTCCATAAATGTCTGTAATCTCTCTTTTTCCTAATCTAAATGTTTTACAGCGGATTATTGCACCAGCTACTACGATTCCGACAATCAACTCCATGTTTCTGAGAAATGTGATAAGTATTGTTGTGGTGGCTGCAGTAAAAAATATTGTTGCAAAAACAAAAATGACCGCTTAACTACAGAAGAACAGAACAACTGTCCAACAAGGTGCGCCTCTATTTTTCTCTTCTACAAATCCAAATGTTTAGATTTAATTTATAGTGTGAACTAAAAATGAACCTTGACTTTTTAAGAAACGTTGTTTTCAAACTTTGTTTGCTTTTGTTTTTGAAGGCCTACCATTACTAAATACAATCAGACTATTGTAGTTGTGGGAAGCATTCTTGGTGCAGTTTTTCCCATCATCATCTGTGTGTGTGTTATCGTTTGCTGTGCCGCTCCATGTTGCTTGTGCTATAAAAAGTGTAGAAAACGGCCCAACCAAAGGCGGATAGGTAAGCCACAATTTTTCCTTCAATTTAACTTTGTGTAAACAACAGATTTTAGTGTTGCAAAGATAAAAACAACACAACTTCTTGCAGAAAAATGTGCACCCCATGAACTTTGTCATATTTTGTCATGTTATAACCACAAACATCCATGTATTATATTAGGGTTCTTGTTTATGATAGACCAACACAAAGAAGAGGGCAACAATGAATGTGGAAGAAAATGATACACAATCTGAAAAGTGTGGCATGCATTTGTTTTTAGGCCCTCTTATTCTAATATGCCTAAATTAAATTCCAACCAACTGCCTTTAGTAGTAACCTAGTTTGTAAACAGAATGTAAATTCACATCAATATAAATGCAGGTTTTCTGTGAAGAACTCAGAGATTTGTTATAGAACATCAGTAAACAAGCAGCATCATCATGATGACGTGATGAAGTTTAAAGTCAGTTTAGGTTGAAAACAATATCCTAAGCTTTGAACATCCAGTAGATCATTGTTCAATTATTATCAAAGGGCGAAATTTTGACTTTTGATGTTCATTCAGCAATCATATCTGTAGATCATGTAACAGTCAAACTAAATGTGTTACTTTTTCCAGTGGTAACAGACACTGTAGTCAACATGCCCCAGCCTTCGTACTCACCATCCGGATATCAAGCTCCCCCTGCGGGCTATCAGACGGTTCCGGGACATTGGGGCTCGTCGTTGCCCACTGCCCCGCCCCCATCGTATATGGAGAGCAGTAAGTTGTTTCATTACCTGCTAAACCTTACTTTAGACTCTGACTATAAGACTGGTTCATAAAGACAATGTGAGGAGGATCTGAGGAGTCCAGGTCAGTCTACTCAGAATACCTAATTAAATTGTTCTACATATTTCTAGTCCTTTCTTATAGCATGCAATCAGATTTGGTCCAGGTGTGTTTGGGTCCCAAAACAGAATATGATTGAGAGGGCTTCCAACTAACATCAGGCACCACAGCTCAACATATTTATTTTACATCTTCCTTGTTTGTCAAAATTTTATGCTTTACAGATCTAACAATATTATCGTTTACAACTAGAAGGCAATTTAAACCTTCTGGAACTCAGAAGTTAATGCTTGCTGTAAAAGTTTTGACATAACCCATCTTAATCAAACAATAAATTCAGATAATTACAATGAAAGCTACTAATTTTGATTCCTGGCCGATGCTGTTTGCTGCATGTCTCAGCCAGTCTGAAAACAGAGTTGCTCCTGTAGCATAGCACTAAATCATCTTTTGCATTGGACTACATACAGATATGGAATGCCCAAGCAATTAACAAAATATGATGCATGAATAAATGTTGATCTATATTTTCAAAAGAATAATAATTTTTAAAAGAATAATAATTGTTTCTCGTCTCCTCAGTTGCTCCATCTCACCTTCCAGCTACCTTCCTACCAGGGCAGCCGATGTACACTCTGACTCCTTCCAACCAGCCTCACTCACCTCCACTGCTTATAGATGAAGTTGCACAGCACCCCTACAACCCCTCATATGTATTACAAACCTGAACTGAAAGCATCTTACTCAATTAAAATGTATGCTTCAAAGACCTGGTTGAAGTATTCTGTGCAAACTGGAAAACCTGTGGGTTATGGTGTGTGACTATCCTAGATACCTCAGTGTGTGGTGTTAAATTAGAACTGATGTACCCCTGGAGAAATGTTCAATGTTTATAGAGAATTTCATATGAACTAGAGCTTTATCTGTGTCTGTTTATCTGTGGTAGTTTTCATCTTTTTAATGGATGATCTCATGCTAAATGTGGAACAATGACAAATATATTTTCATATTTAAAAAAGTCACATTAGAACCAACTTTAAAACTGATTTATCCAGAGAACTGTTTGTTTATATCAATTCACCGTCTCTGCAGAAAGGTTTCATTAGTTCTTAGTTCAGTTCTGTAACATCCTACATTTATGTTGCAATGAAAGCTTGATAAACAATATCAAAAGTAAAAGTTTTTAATAAGGCAAGAAACCTTACACTACTTACGCAAATAGATATATGTTGCATTTTATCACATTTTTCTGTAAATTTTTGTATCTCTTTGTTAACTTAAAAGTTACACTATTTGATTTAATGAGTAGGTTGACAATAAAACTAAAAACAAAACTAACTTAAAACTCGTTACCCTTAAATGACTTGGATTCTTCTAGTAATTTGCCAGCAGAGGGCGCTTCTGACTCAGTTTATATTTGTACCAGAACAGTTTCTTCATGTGAAACTGTGGAGATCACATTGTCTACATGGTTATATTTCTGTTTGGTTGTTAAATACTTGCAACAGCTCTGCAGAAACTTATCAGTAAACTTATATTTTAAAAGCAAACATATTTTCCAGTGTTCACTGTGCTTGGATTTGGTATAAATGCAATCTTTCAGGAAGTGTACAGCTGTTTCAGAAGTGCATCTACGTTAAGTCTAAAATATGTATTTTTCTAATAGACATGAGCTGCTGACTGATTTTTAATCAACTTGCTCTATCCCTCCTATATAGCTTAGTGTGAAATATATTATTGATGTGTAAATAGTTTGGTCAACAGGAAATTTAATATAATTATCTTCAGAAATAATTAGACTCCACTGTACAGACTTTATTACACTGCATCAGCAAAGATATGGCTTCATAAATATTGTTAGTACCAGCACATTTTAGTTAAGGTTCATCCTGAGTTGATTTCTGCTTTGACTCAAAGCTTAACACGCCTGTTCATTTCCAACATGGAAACGATAATTTATTGCAGTAACACAATACATGCATCCTTAAGGAGCCTTTTATGCACTGTGTTGCAGAAACATTGTAAGCAGCCAAAAAAAATAAATCTGATAAATCAGGTAAATTCTGAACAAAATAACAAATTGTTGAGTTTGCCACCAAAGGATGAAACATGATGGTAAATGAAGACAAAATGGCAATTAGTTTTACATCTGCCTTCCTCCCTCCCTGTTGGATGGAGTAAGGGGGAGTCAGGTTTAGCCCAAACCAGCTCAGTTATGGTTGAGGTGCAAACACACCCTCCATTTCTGCTACCTGTGCAAACCCTGCTCTTTTCAAATAGTTAGAATCAATCTGACACAGAGAGGTACCCCAATCCTTGTGGTTTTTAGTATAACAATGGCCACCAGTGGACATGGACACACTTTATCAGTGTATTATCTTTCTTAGTACCCCTATACATGGCCCATTCTAAAATGGCCAAAACTTTAACACTCAGTAGTTTAATCTAACCTCCCCAACAACCCCACACCATTCCAAACCCTTTGTGAATTGGCGCTATATAAATAAAACTGAATTGAATTGATCAAATACATTTAATGAAAAATATCTAGATAAAACAGAAATTCAATTCAATTCAATTCAGTTTTATTTATATAGCGCCAATTCACAACATGTTGTCTCAAGGCACTTCACAAAAGTCAGGTACATACATTCCAATTAATCCTAATCATTGAACAGTGCAGTCAGATTCAGTTATTTATTCAAATTGGATTAAAAGTTTTTCTGTCTAAGGAAACCCAGCAGATTGCATCCAGTCAGTGACTTGCAGCATTCACTCCTCCCTGATGAGCATGTAGAGACAGTGGACAGTCACTGGCGTTGACTTTGCAGCAATCCCTCATACTGAGCATGCATGTGGTGACAGTGGAGAGGAAAAACTCCCTTTTAACAGGAAGAAACCTCCAGCAGAACCAGGCTCAGTGTGAGCGGCCATCTGCCACGACCCACTGGGGGTTTGAGAGAACAGAGCAGAGACACAAAGAGAACAAAGAAGCACTGATCCAGGAGTACTTTCTATGGGAAGGAAAAGTAAATGTTAATGGATGTAGCTCCTTTAGTTGTTTCATCTAGAAAGAATGAACAGATAAACTCTGAGCCAGTTTTCAAGGTTAGAGTCTGAAAAAGAGCACATAGAGTTAGTCACAGTAAAAGCTCAGTCAATTGCCATGTCTAGGGAGAGAAAGGGTTAAACACTGAAAGACAGGGCTATGTGGATCATCGGTAGAGGGTGAGCATTAAGTTGTTGCCAGCAGAAGCTTGGACGATGCCCCTCTCCAGAAAGGTGTCACAGGTAGACACAGAGCCAGGCCAGGTGTAGCTTCTAAGAAGAGAAAAGAGAGAACAAAGTTAAAAGCTGAAATAACAGCAAAGAGGGTGAAAGTTGTCATTATGTCTTCCAGCAGCCTAAGTCTATAGCAGCATAATTACACAGATAGTTTCAGTTCAGATTATTTAGTTAAACGGCGCTTATTTACAACAATGTCGTTTCAAGGAACCCCACAAAGGGTCCCTCTGATGGTCATTCTTATACTAAAAACCACAAGGATTGGGATACCTCTCTCTGTCAGACTGATTATAACCATGGAAAAGAGAAGGGGTTATACAGGTAGCAGAAATGGAGGGTGTGTTTGCACCTCAACCATAACTGAGCTGGTTTAGGCTAAACCTGACTCCCCCTTACTCCAACCAACAGGGAGGGAGGAAGGCTCCCTCCCTGATAAACTAAGCCACTCTAGAGAATTTAAGTACACCCTTTCATCAAACGTTTTGACAGGTGGGTGGGACTTCCGGTGAGGGTGGGACTTCCGGTTGGCGCCATGTGGGCGCCATGTGGGTGCCATGTGGGCAGGAGGTCACGTGGTCAAGCAGGTGGTGTGTCCAAGGGGGCGTAACCGTGGATGCTGATTGCTTGTCGTCATTAGGGGCGATACCTTAAATGAGTCAATTAAAACACAGGGGTGTGTTTGTTATAAATAGAACAAGACAAATATGGTATTATCGGAAACTGTTTGGCATCAGCACCAATTAAAAATAGAGGGGGTGTGTTTGTAAGCATCGTTAAACCTTGAATAACCCAATGAAAACAATAGGGCGTGCTTTAGTGTTTACTTTAAATACAGAGATAAAACTCTGCACTTTACATGCAGCATTCGTTGGAAAAAAGAACACCCGTTCAACAATGGCTAGAGTTAAGAGAGTTTATCGTCAAGCGGAATAGAAACGCAACGCGTGCCAAGATGATGATGATGAACAAGCAACTGCATCATATACTTCCTCAACGGAGATACCTATCGGAATTCCCGTCATGACATACTCTACCGATGATGAGGATCCAACATCAACTTCAACAACCATGGTTGAAAATCAGACCTCGGGTCGGCCAAGAGGTATGTCAGTTCTGTGCGAAACCCCAGTGACCGTCTACCAGTATTCATCCCGTGAATTGAATGCTCCTAAGAAATCAACATACTACATCTGCAGGGTACAAAGACCCCCGTTCGACACTCTGCAGGAAGAATGGTCTTTGGAGCCATATGGCCTGGTTGGCAGCTGGGGTTATATTTTCATGTATGAAATAGGAGAGCTTTGCCTGTATCAATTAGATCAAGATGAGGTATTTAATGGATCATTGGCTCTGTGTACTCTCACCCACAGCGACTTGGCTGTGTTAAGGCTTGCAATCCCGCACCTTAATGATAGCCCTAAAACAGTCTCAAGGCAGGAGAGGGAGGAAGAAGAAAATGAACTGTGTCCTCGACCTGTAAAACGGGCGAGAATGTTTCATATATCATCCGATGTTGAAATAGCTGAGAGAGAACCTCTCTTTAGCGCAGTGTGGGGGTCAAAAACCACAGCAAATGGCCGCTGGTCTTTTCGGGCAAGCAGACGCAGGAACAACCGGACGAGTCCCTCAGATCTGTTTGTGTTGGAGGCTTTCAATCAGGACTGCGGCGTATTCAAGACAATGCTGGCTCTGCCGTTTGAAGCTTGGGCAGAGAAGATGAGTGAAATTGGACATCGTCTTTCCGACCTTTTCCACAAGTCACGAAGGTGGATCGATGTCATGTCAGTGAAAAAAACGCTGACGTTTCCTGTTTTACGTTTAGAACGAACCCTCTTCTGAGGACACGCCCCTTCCTATGATATATATACGGGGGGATAACTGCAAGCTCACAGACACTGAGAATCGTATCATGAGAATGAGTGGACCGACACCATACAGGGATCTCTACAACCACCGAGCAGAGATCCACTTCTCCTGAGCACGATGAAAGCTTCAACATTGGACCATATCATCCACCTTCCCCTGACCTCTTCTCACCATCCACCTCAACATCCTCATTCTCAGAGAACCACTTCAGTCCTGCATCACCTACAGGATACAACATGAAATATCTACCGCTTTCTCCAGACCTCTGCTCACCATCACCGCTATTCATGGCTGAGTCTGTAGACGCGAATGTCCTGCCTGAAGACATGAAGGTGGTCGTGGAGGAGGAGGTAGCCACCGGCTACTCGCCCTCTACCGAAGCCCCTACACAAACCCTGGAACCGATGGAGGACCCTCAGCCTTCAGCAGAGGATGAGAGTAACCAGGAGGACGAAATTGACGGTTGGTTCTCAACCACCATCATCAATATGGTGAAAACAGCGATACTTCATTTATTCAACATAACCTATTTGAACTATCTCAGAGAAACCTGCTATGGATGTATAACGAACCACCCGAGCCAGCGTCAACACCATTGCCTGGAGGTACTGGGGGAGGATTATTACCAAGTCAACTTTCAACGCATCGTACGACGACTCGTAACCCCCAAACTCGTTCCTGCTATTCAGAATCTTCTGGTACTTCGACGCATACAAGTGGATGACTTCAGAGTGAAGACGATTGCCAAGACGGTTTTATATGAACTGAAATCGGTACAAGGCATCCGCAGTGCAATAGCGCACGTTTATGATCACATGGTCGATGAGAAACATCTCAAACAACTTAACTCTGTTTCAGAGTGCTATGGACTGACAAACTGATCTCACATGTTTGATGACTTGTTGTATAATTTTTTTTTTTTTTTTTAGTATTCCAGTACTTTAATTAATCTGCATTATATGATTTTTCTTCTTTTTTCTTTTTACTATTAAATACAATTAAAGTAGGAACATAGTAACCTTTCCCAAAAGTGTTGTTTAAAAGCTAGTAGTGTTTGAATTCATCTGCATTAATCTGCATTTTATCTGATTTTGTTTTTTGGTTGTTTTTTTTTTATATTAAATACAAAAATAAAAAAATAAAAAAGGATAAATCTACCCTCCTGTGTGTTTTTTCTCATTATTTAACAAGTAATCGGCAGAGTGAGCATAAGGCAGAGATGGCAGGAAGACGGCTGATGAAGAAAGTATATTATAGCCCTTCAAATCCGGGAAGTTTTGGGGGTGTAGATAGGTTGAGGAGAGTTATGCAAGATGAAACGGGAAAGAAGGTTGCGGTTGAAAAAGTTAAAGATTTTTTATCAGGAGAAGATACCTATACTCTACATAAACCTGCAAGAATAAAGTTCCCGAGAAACAGAGTTTTTGTCACCAGACCATTGAGGCAGTTCCAGGCTGATCTCTGTGACATGCAAGCTCTGGCCATGGAAAATGATGGTTATAATTATTTATTAACAGTCATTGACATCTTTTCAAAAAGGGCGTATATACGAGTTTTGAAGAGGAAAACAGCCGCTGAGGTGGTAAAGGCATTTGAATCAGTTTTTACAGAAAGTCAGATCCCTAAAAAACGTCAGACTGATGCCGGTAAAGAATTTTTTGACAAGAAATTTAAGGTTTTAATGGAGAAACACGGTATTGAACATTTTGCCACAGCGAGTGAAGCAAAAGCTTCAGTGGTCGAGAGATTTAACCGCACATTAAAAACAAGGATGTGGAGATATTTTACAGCTAACAATACCCGGCGGTACGTCGATGTACTGCAAAACCTAGCTAGAAGCTACAACCATTCCTACCACTCCAGCATTAAAATGAGCCCTATGGAAGTGACCCCAGAAAATGTCTTTCAAGTGTTTCAGAATCTGTATGATGTCAAGTCCAACAGATATTGCAAGGACTCAGTGACAACGTTTAAACAAGGGGATCTTGTCAGAATATCCAAGGTCCGTGGAGTGTTTGACAAAAAATACGAACAGAGTTTTACGGATTAAGTGTTTACAGTGTATGACCGGATACCCCGATCTCCTCCTGTATACAAACTCAAAGATTTGGATGGAGAACCCATCGAGGGTTCCTTTTACGCTGAGGAACTTCAAAAAGTAAAAATATTTAACGACAAGATGTATCAAGTGGAAAAAATATTAAAACAACGTACGGTCAAGGGAGTCAAACAGGTTTTTGTAAGCTGGAAAAACTGGCCTGAGATATTCAACAGTTGGATCAAGTTTGATGAACTTCGAAACGTATAAAAAAGGTTTGCACTAAACCTCACAGTTGACACAGCATCATGAACCGTCAGGTAGAGGATGATGGCTTTTACGTTACTCTTCCATCTAATGCTAGCATGGAAGTGTTTAAAAATAATACCAGTTCACGTTTCCGTGTAAATTTAGCTCAACATATTGATTTAGAAGGCCAATGGATGGTTGCATTAGCAGAGATTTCATACCCTCATACATGGCATAATTTACCGGATTATGATGCCTACTTTGAATGGAGGAAGGTTGGTGATGTGGAGATCAATACGCAAAGGATCAGAAGTGGCTACTATAACAGCGTTATTCAACTCGAGACAGAGATGGCAATGTTTTTCAAAAAATTGAAATCGGGTTTACGCATTAAATTCAGCAAAGTTCAAAAGAGATTTGCATTTCAAGCGTATGAAATACGCTTCTTCAGCACTCTAGCTTATATGATGGGCGTGAAACCAGGGGAATGGATTCATGTTTCTGAACCAAAACTGGCTCCTTTTCCGGCGGATATAAAGGCTGGTTTCTATCACCTATACTGTTACAGCGACGTGGTCAGCCCACAAATAGTAGGCGACACTTTTGCACCTTTACTGCGGACCGTCAAAGTACAAGGCAAATTCAGTGATATGATTACTCAGACGTTTAACCCCGCCCACTACCTTCCAGTCTCCAGAAGACATATTGAAAATATCAATATAGAAATTAAATCGGACCAAAACGTTCCTGTAAATTTCGTCTATGGAAAGACCGTCATAAGACTACACTTCAGACCGGTGATATCACAACGTAGCCTGAGATAAATTTTATTTGTATAAACTATTCCAGAGATATGTATTTAACCTCTAAGATTGATTGGTTATCATTCATATTACGCTGGTCATTCAACACTGCATCAAGCAGGCAAGAGAGAACATGGCACAGCTAAGTCTGAGACGTGATCCAAATCGCTTTGTAAATTACTATGTAAGTCAATCAGGCAGTAATCTGCCAGGGTTTTATGGGGCCCCGGTCATGTACGGACGCAGAATTGGATCATTATTTTCAAAATTATTCCGCTTCGTATCCCCTCTGGTTAAAAAAGGATTTGCAATTGCAAAACCCCATCTTAAAACGGCTGCATCAAATATCGCTTCGGATGTCATCGGTAGAGCCGTGAGTAAAATGAGTGGTTCTACACACACCGACGGTCAAGAAGGTTCAGGAATTATGGTTTTATCGAAAAGACCCAGAACAAGACCCCCTGGTGATCGTTTAAGGACAGTTAAAAACAACGACAAACGCGAAAAAAGAGATCAGTCGCAGCTGACAAACGAAGAGGAAGGAAGTCATCCGCAAGTTTTGATATATTTAAATAATGGCTCTTTTACATAACAAATCATCAGAGTGCACGCTGGAAGAGTTGGACTTATTTTCTGCCCCGATGACGCAGCTATCGATCGAAGATAAAATTTACACCGAGATCCAGCCTTTATCAGCAATCCCTGATGGAGGCCCGATCGAGTTTTTCATTCCGGGAGACGGAGAAAAGTATCTGGATCTCAACGATACGCTGTTGCATCTCAGAGTGAAAATTACTAACGAGGATGGAACAAACCTGCCAGATGATGCACCTGTAGGGCTCATCAACTACCCGTTAAACACCATCTTCAGTCAGTGTGACGTCACTCTCGGAGATCGAATGATTTCACAATCCAGCGCTACACATCCATATAGAGCCATGATTGAGACATTGTTAAACTTTTCTGAGGATTCTTTAAAAACCCAGTTTAGCTCTGGTCTTTTTTATAAAGACACTGCAGGTGCTCTGAACTCTATTGTTACAACTAACGGCCCTAACCAAGGTCTTAACAGCAGAGCAGGCTTTACGGCAAATTCCAGGGAGGTACATCTCCTAGGCCCCCTGCATGAAGACATATTTTTCTGTGAGAGACTTCTTTTAAACTCTGTTGACCTCAAAATTAAACTTACAAGAGCCAACGATGCCTTTTGTCTCATGGCAGCAAGAGACTCCACTTACAAACTCAGGATATTAGGAGCATCTCTTTTTATCAAAAAAGTTACTGTCTCTCCAGCTGTACGACTGGGGCACGCTTCAGCTTTAATGAAAGCAAATGCTCTGTATCCACTTTCACGTGTAAATGTAAAAACATATTCCATCCCTGAAAATTCAAGGGTATGCAACCAAGAGAATCTTTTCTTAGGCGTCTTTCCCAAGTATGTGGTGATTGCATTACTGGATCATGACGCTTTTACAGGAACACGCAATCTCAATCCGTTTGACTTTAATCATTTTGATATGGAATATTTAGCTTTGTGTAAAGATGGCAGACAAATTCCTGCTAAAGCCTTCCAGCCCAATTTTAACCAAGGCAATTCAGTGAGAGAGTATTACAACTTGTTTACGGCTACAGGACGACATCTAAAAGATCTTCCACTGAGTATAACACGTCAGGAATTTAATCAAGGATACTCTCTATTCACATTTAATCTTAACCCGGGTGAGGACACAGATGCTCTATCTCCAGTTTCCAGTGGGAATTTAAGATTGGAAATGCGCTTCAGAAACCCGTTGCCATATACCACCACGCTGATCATCTACGCTTGTTATGACTCTATTTTAGAGATTGATTCAAAGAGGCGTGTGCTGGTGGATTATTATTAATCTAATCAGGCATGAATAATCATGAAATTGAGAGCCTGATGCGTCATCTGCTGGGAGATTTGTTTTGTGGTGTATGGCCGTGCGACCAGCTGCCGCTGCTAGCTGACAAATTCCCAGGGCCGGCCTACTTTATTGTGAATACACATCCTTCACACATGCCGGGAGAACACTGGCTAGCTCTGACATTGGATGAGAATGGTCAATCCAGCTTTTTTGACTCTTATGGATTCTCTCCGGATTTTGAGTTCTACCCGTCAAGCATCGTAACATTTTTAGAAGACAGATCCTCAAAAATATTGTATCATTATAATCAGCTTCAAAACACTCTGTCCACTGTGTGCGGTCACCATTGCATTTTTTATCTATGTCATAGAGCGTGCGGATTATCAATGCAGCAAGTGTTGTCGAAATACACCGGAGATGTGATTAAGAATGATTTAATGGTATCTAACTTTGTGAAAAAATATCAGAAATGTGTCGTTAATCAAAGTTGTACATTTTATACTCACGGAACATGCTCTTTGGAGATATTTATGGATTGTTATGGAATTTAAATTTTTTTTTTTTTTTTTCTTCTTATGATTTAATATTTGTGTAATGATATCATATGTTAGTGTGTGAAGTAGAGAACGAAGTTAGACTTGAAAAATATAATCAATAAATATTTTATTGAATAAAAGCAATAGGCTACATGTTTCATTTTCTTATAACGGTTTATGGTGAAAATGTAATCCATCGGGGTGGTAGTGTCGTCTTACGAAGAAACCTTTTTGATCTCCCATCAGCATTTTTTGGATCTTCCAGCTCAGATCTCGATCAGTAGGGAGAATGAGTTATCTGACTTCTTCTTCTTTTTCTTCTCTGCTTAACGCTGGGGGTGTACCCCCATTTTCAATCGATGTACCCTCTGTTTTGAAACGTCTATATTCTTCACGAGCATAAGGGTTAATGACTGAAGATATAGGGATGTTTACCTCTGACAAGGTGTGTAGAAAGTCAGACCATCCTCGGGTTTGTGATGCTCCAGATTTTTTAAACGGAAGCATGAGATTTTTCAACAAATCAATCATGTGGGACCCTTTTATAACATTTCCTTTAAATACAAATTCACCTCGCGAAGTCCAACTCTCATTTCTTTCGGATAATTTCTTTAAAATGTACTCGGCATTTTTACGGTTGTGTTTAGGAAGGCTTTTCAGTTACGTAGGAGGGTGGACAGGTCTGCAGGAGAAGTACGCTTGTCGTAATGTAGCACAGATCCAGTAAAAGCTGAAGATTGCTCAGTCCAGGAGTGTACGTAGAATTCCAGACAGGTAATCCAAAAGGCTCCGAGCGCTCGAGGAATAGTTAAGGGATCGATGAACATCAAGGTTACTGATACCTAAGGTGAAAACACAAATGTCAGAAAGGAACAGAGCAGATCAAAACCCAAAAACTGGCTCGAGATGATTACCACATAGGCTCAACACTCAGGCGACGAGTAGCAGGCAGCCACGGCTTAAGTAGCGTACACGGCGATCAGAAGATGGGAAACACCTGTCCACATTCCTCCTGTAGCTCGACACCCTCTGCTGGACGAATAAGGTTAGCAGCAAGCAGAAAACAGACAGGCTCCCAGAACCCGACAGAAAGGGGGTATGCACACCGCTCTCATTGACGAGGCATTCGAAATCATAAAAAATCAGTTTATCATCAAGCTGATTAATTGCACTGCAAGGCTGAATGTAACACTTATGATCATCGCATGTAATGTCTAGGCTGGGGGGTACATTTTCACCGCAAATACTGCATTTTACATTACACACGTGTGGTTTATTCGGTTTACTGATTGGAATAATGTATATCCGTTTGCATACTTTACACAGTTTTACCAACTCACAGTCACTCATAGGTCTGTCAGCACTATTTCTGATGCGCGGTTCCATGTGTCTGCTGAAACATGAGGAATTACGACAGATTCTTTGACAGCCTGCACAGCTGATTGCTAATCTCTTGCATACATTTATATGTTCGACACACTGGACAATAACCTTCACAATGGTGTGTATTTGCATTATCATAGCTGGCGTAACAGTAATTACAAATATATCTGCACCCCATCAAACCTTTGAGATTTTTTATCCCATAGTAATGACCTTGAAATAACAGCAAAAACAGAGGGTTTGAACGATCAGGGAACTGGTCTCAAATTTACACAGAGCAGTAGAGCCTGTGGTTCTGTGAAACACTACAATTTTTCTCTTCAGAATGGTTTCAAATTTACCAATATCACTAAAAGTAACTGCTGTTTGCTCGTCAAGGCCTGCCTGATGCTGCCATCTCCTCCCCAGTTCTACAGCACGGTGATCCGTGAGCTCAGGATCAGAGACGTGTGCGAGGCTGATTGCAAAACATAACTGATTACCGGTATTGTTTATAATATACAAATGATGCATTTTCTTATTAAACAGTTCACAGTCTAATGTTCCTGCAGCTTTACGCTTATAACCTCCTGCTGGGTCATTAACAACCTGAAGAACAAATTCCATGTTATTATCTACAGGTATATTTGCATTCGATTGTACTAAATCGTCGAGGAAGTTTTCGAAAGCAGGCAGGATCATATTTCCATCATCTGTAACAGTAAATGTGATGTGACGATTGAGATTTTCACCCACTAATTCCAGCTGCACAACGTCGTTACGTCTGGTTAACGATCTCGCAGCTAATTCAATGATAATATGCATGATGTTTGTATAGAATGCGGCTAAATCTGGAACGTTACTTGGACAGGGTGGCGGTATGGTAAAAGGTCTCCTTATTTCATGGTTATTAAAATGTTCACGTTCAACCACGGCTGGAGGGTTTCGTCCTATTTGATCAGAACTAACTGCTACGTCTGTATTGAAATGACCCCCGTGCTGATCTGCGGCGTTTGACGTAGAAGGATTCTGATGAGTGTCAGGTGGATCATTTTGCTCAATGCTGAGTGGATACAATGCTCTATTTAAATCTTCAAGAGCCTGATTGATTACGTTTAAAAAGTCACCGTGCTGATCTTCATTTATTACATTTTCACTGTTAGCAGGAGATGCATTTAAAACGATGTTATCTGCTACTTCTGCATTAACGGGAATTACGTTAAGTTCATTAACTAAATTTCTTATTTCATCCAGGGCAAGTCTGATTCGGTTATCCATTTCTATGAACATAAGAAAAAAAAAAAAAATAAAACTAACCTACAGAAAAAAAAAAAAACACAGTGATCAGTTCAGTTTAAAATCACCTTGATGTCACCAAAATGCTTCTTTAACAGAATCTGACATGCTGCCAGAAGCGTTAACGATGAGGCCTTATTACGAAGATCCCGTGAGGCTGTAGAGACTGTCTTCCTGCGCTGTCCGTTTCTGTGACCAATCTGTCCTACCATCAACGTTACCTCTGTAAGGAGAATGAACAAAAAAATAAATAAAAATATGTATATATATATATATATATATATATTGAAATAATCACATTAAAGCTGAAAAAAAAAACAAAAAAAAAAAACAAAGGAATTCAAATTAATTCAGTATGTATGTATGAATTAAAACGTACCGTTCATTAATCCACTCACTAGCGTTGCTCTGCTTTGTAGCGCAGAGAGTCGCTGTCTTTTGGCCGGGGTTAAATATTCTTTAAAAACAGAAGACAATAAAAGTTATCTTACGCTGCGCAGCACAGCGTTCATAAATAAAACGAAAAATAGTTTTTAAAATACACAAGTTTTTTTTTTTTTACTTTTTTAATCTTGTTGAACTGAAACGGTGCCTCTCTGCTGAAAGCTGTCTTGATCTTTGAAAAGCGACCTTCTGGTGGGCGGATTCAATGTGGCATCTTTGGATGTATCTGTAAACAGGTTTATATGACATTTTATTGAACTATGCTTAAAATACATATATATATATATTGTTTTTATTTAATTTTTATTTTTTTTCTACCCTGCTGCTGCTGCTGCTCGACAGCTGTGTCTTCCACAGAGCTCTCAGTCGAATCTGTAAACAGTTTTTATCTGAGGTTTAAAATACATTCACTCTCAAAGAAAAATAGTTAGTTCTTAGGACTTACTTTCTGGTGGTGCCAGTAACCTATCCGGTGTGTCTTCAGGGGAAATGATAATAATTGACAGAGGAGTATTCAAAGAATCAGTTTTAATTTCTGTGTTAGAAGAAAGTTCAGATGTTGTTGGGGTTTTTTCTTGTTTGGAAATAATTCGCCTTCTCAATTTTGACTGTCGATTCCAGCCGCTGAACCCTCCAACTTGATCATTCGGGTTTACCTCTCTCATCAAATCTATAAATTGAAACATTGTCAAGGGTTAACTATAATATATAAATGTATATATATATATTTTATTGCATTTAACATTTACTTACCATAATCTGATTGTGTCAAGATGAAATCATCAAGGTCATCAGCGGTGGGTTCTATGACAAAGAAACAAATATATATATATATATATATATAAACAATATATATAAACAAAATTAGAGAACATTCACATGCATTTAATGATTTCTTAAAGATGAATACTTACTTACTTACTTACGTTTAAAGATGTCATTGTGCTTTTGTGAATTATCAGAAGTAGATTCCACCATTTCCGGGTTTCCTGAAATATTTACCGACATTTTTTCTTGTCAGTACTGGTATTTTCAATGTAACAAGTGTTTTGGTTCAAAGACATTCAGCATTTGAAGACCCTGACACTGAGGTTAGCCAATGAAACAGAGCCCCCGGACAACATTTACTCACAGTATTTATACCAGAACATGACAGTGTTATCTCAACTGCAAAGACTATGTTTTTAAGACCAAAACCCTTTCTTGAGTTCAAAGGTGATATGGTTATCTAAGGAACAGACCTAACTGCCCTTCCTGACTTCGCCCCTAACAGTTGGATATGGTATAACTGTAACTCCCTGAATAACCTTTTACTCTAAGATGAAAAAGTAAATGTTTTAGAAAAGCTACAGGTAACTAAAATTATCATTCCTTTTTCCTAAAATGGAGCCTCTCATTATTCAAAACAAACACATCATTGCTAGAGTCAATTTATAACTTGGAAACAGTATACTGAAGTTCTTTTTTTTTCTGTTAATCTCATATTCGTCTTACCTCTTTCAGCTGCTTTTCCAGTATGTTGACGCAGAAGCTGAAGGTTTTTCTCGTTCAATCGATGTAGTGAAGCACAATCTTTTAATTTACTTTTTAGGTCTTTTCTATTTTGAACTGATTTAGACTGGCTCATATATTCAACAAATAGCTCCTGCTGTAAAGCAAAATGAACTTACAATTCTGTCAGGTTACACAGTTCATTTATTAGGATTTCATGTGATAGGTCAACATTAAGTTGATTATACCTTTAAAATATAAAAGGATGCATGTCTTTTTTGTTTTTAGATGTATTAACGCCTGAAAAACATACAGATTATTAATAACACCCTTAAACACACGTGTGTTTTAATTGGCTCATTTAAGGCCTTCCCCGTAACACCCTTAAACACACCCCTGTGTTTTAATTGACTCATTTAAGGTATCGCCCTGAATGATGACAACCAATCAGCATCCACGGTTACGCCCCCTTGGACACACCACCTGCTTGACCACGTGACCTCCCGCCCACATGGCACCCACATGGCCCCCACATGGCGCCAACCGGAAGTCCCGCCCTCACCGGAAGTCCCACCCACCTGTCAAAAAGTTTGATGAAAGGGTGTACTTAAATTCTCTCACTCTAACTATAAGCTTTATCAAAAAGGAAAGTTTTAAGCCTAGCCTTAAAAGTGGACAGGGTGTCTGCCTCACGGACTAAAACTGGGAGCTGGTTCCACAGGAGAGGAGCCTGATAACTAAAGGATCTGCCTCCCATTCTACTTCTAGAGACTCAAGGAACCACCAGTAAACCTGCAGTCTGAGAATGAAGTACACTGTTAGGAACGTATGGAACAATCAGATCTCTGATGTATGATGGAGCTAGATCATTAAGGGCTTTATATGTGAGAAGGAGAATTTTAAATTCTATTCTGGATTTAACAGGGAGCCAATGAAGGGAAGTTAAAATAGCAGAAATATGATCTCTCTTTTTAATTTTCATCAGAACTCTTGCTGCAGCATCCTGATAGTAACGAATTACAATAGTCCAGCCTTGAAGTAACAAATGCATGAACTAGTTTTTCAGCGTCACTCCTGGACAGGATATTTCTAATTTTGGCAATGTTCCAGAGGTGAAAGAAGGAAATCCTAGAAACCTGTTTAATATGGGATTTAAATGACATGTCCTGGTCAAAAGTAACACCAAGGTTTTTTACTTTATTACCGGAGGTCAATTTAATGCCATCCAGGTTAAGTGATTGACTAAGCAGTTTCTTTTTTAAAGACTCCGGTCCAAAGATGACAACTACTGTCTTGTCTGAATTTAGAAACAAAAAATTTTAAGTCATCCAAGTTTTTATGTCTTCAAGACATGCTTGTAGTCTATCTAACTGGTTGGGTTCATCAGGATTTATGGATAAGTAAAGCTGAGTATCATCAGCGTAACAGTGAAAATTTATTCTATGCTGCCTGATAATTTGACCTATTGGAAGCATATATATAGTAAAGAGAATTGGCCCAAGTACTGAACCCTGTGGTACTCCACAATTAACCTTGGAGTTTAAAAATGATTTATCATTTACATGAACAAACTGGAATCAGACAGATAAGATTTAAACCAGCCTAGTGCTGTTCCCCTGATCCCTACAGCATATTCCAGCCTTTCTAAGAAAATTTTGTGATCGACTGTATCAAATGCAGCACTGAGATCTAACAGAACCAGAACAGACACAAGTCCATTATCTGAGGCCATAAGAATATCATTAGTGACTTTAAGCAGAGCTGTTTCAGTGCTATGATGAGCTCTGAAGCCTGACTGAAACTCTTCAAACAGGTCATTGCTGTGCAAGTGCTCACACATTTGATTAGCAACTATTTTCTCAAGAATTTTAGATAAGAATGGAAGATTGGATATAGGTCTGTAATTTTTCAAGTCATCTCAATCAAGCGAAGGTTTCTTAAGTAAAGGTTTAATTACAGCTACCTTAAAAGCCTGTGGTACATATCCATTTGCTAAAGATAGATTAATCATATCTAAAATGGGACTGGTAATCAGAGGGAACACTTCCTTAAATAATTTGGTTGGGATTGGGTCTAACATACAAGTTGAAGGTTTAGATGAAGCTAATATTTCTGATAACTCAGGAAGCTCCACAAGATCAAAACAGTCCAAACACAAATCAGGTTCTGCAGTTATTTCCAATGTTGTCTCACTTGCTGAGGATGAAGTAATCATCTTCGGGAGTATGTCAAAGATTTTCTTTTTAATAGAATCAATTTTATTTTTGGAAGAATCCCATAAAGTCATGACTGCTAAGAGCTAAGGGAATGGATGGCTCAACAGAGCTATGACTCTGTGTAAGTTTAGCAACTGTACTAAAGAGAAACCTAGGATTATTCTTGTTCTCTTCTATTAATGATGAGAAATAAGTTGTTCTAGCTTGGTGAAGTGTCTTTTTATACAACAGTAGGCTATTTTTCCAGATTAAGTAGGAATCCTCTAGGTGTATAGAGTGCCATTTTCTCTCAAATTTTCTAACATTGTGCTTTAAAGTACGCAGATCTAAATTAAACCAAGGAGCTAGCCTCCTATGCATAATTACCTTCTTTTTCAAGGGGGCTGCATTGTCTAATGCATCACGCAATGATGAAGTAACACTATGAACAAAATAATCAATTTGTGAAGGGGCAGAAACAAAATTATTTCCCTCCATTGTGCTTTTCAGTGATAATGAGGAAATTAAAAGTGGAACAGATTCTTTAAAGGTTGTTACAGCATCGTCTGATAACGATCTACTATAATGAAATTTTCTTTCAGGTGTGGAGTACTCGGTTAAATTAAACTCAAAGGTTATTAAGAAATGGTCAGACAGGACAGGGTTATGAGAAAATATTGTTATGTCTTTACACTCAATGCCACATGTCAGCACAAGGTCCAGAGAATGAAGACAAAGGTGGGTAGGTTTAATGTTTTGAGCAAAGCCAATTGAGTCTAAGATAGCATTAAACGCTATATTTAGGCTATCACTTTCAGTGTCAACATGAATGTTAAAATCCCCCACTATAATAACCTTATCTGTATTTAACACTAAATCAGATAAAAGGTCTGAAAACTGATCTAAAAATTGAGAGTAAGGTGGACGGTACAAAACAACAAACAGAAGAGGTTTTAGTGCTTTGCAATTTGGATGAGGAAAACTAAGGTAAATATTCAAAAGAGTTGTAGCTATTGATTGGTCTGGGACTAATCAATAAATTGGACTGAAAGATCGTTGCTACTCCTCCTCCTCGCCCAGTATTTCGAGGAATGTGAAAATTTAAATAATTAGGAGTTGTTGCAACCAGGTTTCTGTGAGGCAAGATAAATCAATCTGATTGTCACAAATCAGGTCACTAACTACCAATGTCTTTGAGGAGAGAGATCGTATGTTCAGTAAGCCACATTTAATTGTTTTATTTTTCTTTTCGGTCTGAGTTATGTTTATTTTTATGAGATTTTCCTGAATTCCTTCTTTTAGATTATTTTTTAATCTATTCAATTTTGGCCGTGGGCGAGACACTGTCTTAATAGGGTAATGGGTGGGTAGTGTTTCAGAAGCTGCAGAGAGGAGTGTTAAACTACGACCCTGCTTCCTGGTCTGAACCCTGGGATGTCAGAGTTTTGGAGAACTAATAAATTCGGCCAGATTTCTAGAAAGAAGAGCTGCTCCGTCCAAAGTGGGATAGATGCTGTCTCTCTGGATCAGACCAGGTTTTCCCCAAAATGTTCACCAGTTATCAATGTAACCCACATTGTTTTCTGGACACCATGTAGACAGCCAGCGGTTGAATGACAGCATGCGGCTAAACATGTCGTCACTGGTCAGATCGGGGAGGGGACCAGAGAAAATTACGGAGTCTGACATTGTTTTGGCAAACTTACACACCGAAGCAACACTAACTTTGGTGACCTCCGATTGACGTAACTGGGTGTCATTACCGCCAGCATGAATAACAATTTTACTGTATTTACGCTGATCCTTAGCCAGCAGTTTCAGGTAGGATTTGATGTCGCCCGTTCTGGCCCCTGGCAGACATTTGACTATGGTCGCTGGTGCCACGTTTCTGACTATGGAGCTGCCAATTACCAGGGTTGGCTTCTCAGCGGGAAAATCTGTTAGAAACGCAGTCGGGTTGGTGGTGACCTGTGGGCTGGGATCTAGGACTATGCTTTCTACGTACCGTCACCCAGCCGGCCTGAGGCCCCGGCTGCGCGGGTTCTGCTGGAGGACCTCTACGGGGAGCTACTCTCGGTGGCTTCGTGCTAGCTAAGGGGCCTCGGCTATCTGCTGGTTTGTCAACAGTGCGGAGCCGGGCCTCCAATTCCGACACCCTCGCCTCCAAAGCTACAAAAATGCTACATTTATTACACATACCGTTATCACTAAAGGAGGCAGAGGAGTAACTGAACATCTGACAGAGAGAGGAGACTCAGAGAGCGAAACAGCAGAACGGGTAACCATGGTGGAGCTAACGCTAAGCTAGCGACCCTTTACCACTACTAGAAAAAAACGTGTAAAACACGGAGAGTCCCCAAACGTTAAAAGTAGCAATAGAAAGTATGTGTTTTAACGTGCTTATGTATTATAACAAGTAAGAGATATCACAGTAGAGAGAAATCAGATCAAACGAGAGAGCTTCACACACCAAACAATCCACCAAGTGCAACAACGAAAACAGGAAGTGACATTACCCAGAGCTCCAGCCAATGTCCTGTTTGACACCTAAACCAGCCAGAAACGAAAAATAAACATGAAACAACACTTGTTCTTTGTCACAACGATTATATTTTCACATTGGGCCAGGTTAGATTGGCTTTTTTCCATCAATAAATTAAATAATTTCAAAACTGTACTTTGTATTTAGTGTTATTGTATGTGTCTTATACTAAAATTTATTTGATGATTTGAAAGGTTTAAATTGGACAAAAAAGCAAAACCAGAAGAAATCTGTAAGGGGGCAACTTTTCTACTGGACTGTACAGTCATGTTCAGTATCTAGAAATTAAAATATGCCTTCTGATGAGGCTTTTTTGTCAGATTAAAATTACAACCTCCAAGCAGGTATTAAACAAACATTTAATTAAGCCTACATCTCTGTATTAAATATTATTTTTTAATTTGTAATTGGTTGTTTTTCATTAGCTTGTGTGCAGACAGTCATCATAAATAACAGAAAAAAAGGCTTGACATTAGTCTTAACATCAGAAATGAATCTATATGATATGTTTCACTTGGTGAAACTGAGATGGAATGACCTTCTCAATAATGTTCTAATTTATTGAATGTGACTGTACACAAAGAATCTGAAAACAACACAGAATCAGGAACAGCTGTAAGTCTGAAAAATAATTGAATTAAGCTTGCTGGTTCTAAACTTTAGCCAGTTAATGTCGCTATTATTTAACCCTGAATTAAAAATGATCCACATTTTATAGGATTGTAATTCCCTGACCTCCTACACCACATGTAAAAGTAAATATACAATTTGGCTGAGAATTTTCCTCTCTCTATTAGATAAAACTTCATAATGTTTGTCCTGCAGTTTACTCATGATGCTTCAGTAATTGTACAGCTATATAGCATATTTAAATATCACATTAAAATATGTCACTTTTTGGGGACTAAAGGAAATCCCCAAGACACTAGTTGCGTTTGCAGAGTAAATGTGGCACTGTTTAGTGTTTAAGGAGGTTTATAGAACATTAGACACATGACCCTTGAAATCGAGCACACGTACACACCAACATGCAAATGGAAAAAGGAGTAAAACTTAGAGCGATGACACGTCAGAATGACAAATTTAGCCCTGCAGCGCAACAGTGATTACTCATGGTTTATGTTTGTCTCCTTTAAACATCGGGGGAAAGAACTGAGTCATAACTCTACTCATTAAATCGTCCTACTGCAGATTTCAGATTACCTTCTTGCTAAATGTTATTACCAGTACAACAACAGCCTTGCTTTCAGGTTAGCCTCTTCCTGTGGGCTTGTGTGCAGTAAAATAGCAAGAGTGGTATGCATGCATATATATCCCATAATAACCAGCACCACTCCCTCCTATAGCGCTGTCCATTAATCAATACAATAAAAGTGCTGACTGCAGCTATCTCAGTTATCACAGTGATGGAGGCACTAAATATGGAAAGCTGACCCTGACTGTACACTGCTGCCATTGGAAACAAGCCCTCTCCTTGAAGTGTGGCTTAGACTGCTAATGAGCCTCTTGTAGTGGGATTTCACTCTGGCAGATAATCTTTAAATTTAGCCATCTTTGTAGTTTTTCCCCCTCTTTCATCTCTGCCTTCTATTTTAGCTTCTTCTTCTCCCACTCGCTGACTGTGCTTTCTTCTCTCTGAAGGTGTCTGGCTTCCTGCCCAAGCTGCCATTACAATATTTTCAGCTTGTTTCTCAACATCCCACACGTCTTGTTTTCTTTCACTGCTCTGTTGAGTCCTTCAGATATTTCTGTCTCAAAGTAAAGGTTTCTCAGCACACTGCAAATAGACAAGACACATACTACATCTATAATAATTATTGGCATGATGTGCATGAAACTAAATCTTTTTTGGAAAATTTAAAACAATTAGAAAAGACAATTAAAAACAAAATTAGGAATAAATGAAGTGTAAAGATATTAAACACAAACAAGGAATATTACTTAAAAATAGAGAAGAAATAATAATTATTGGATAAAAAATGTATCCAAGTGAAACATATGAGTCCAGTTCAAAGCTTGACAAAACAAATTATGTTTTAAATGGAGGAACTATGGAACCATGAGGTCATATCGGGATCTTAGGTATGACCAGAACTTGACCTCTACTTGTCTGATATGTATGCAGTATGTCAAGGAAGGGGCCAGGTCATGCAAAATATAAAAAATAATATTTATATTAAGACCACTAGAAAGATTAAGCCAGGAATCACTGCAAAAAATGGATAGAGGCAATGGATGGATGGATGGATTTAAAGATGGGAGTGAAATGCTTGGTTGTTAGCCTAGCTGCACCATATTGTATCAGTTTAAACTGATTTGGTCACCGTTTTTCATAAAACTGTGTTTTACAGTAAACTGATCGCCTAGATTTAAATGCATGAATCCATTTTTATAGATCAGATTGTCTTAAGGTTTGACTTTCAACATGTTTCTAAGGAGTTAAGTTACATTTTATGTTTCTGAAAATTAAAATCACAATCCAAATTTGCACCAATTGTTTTATTTGCTCACAAGGTTTGATCAATAGTGGATTTAACAAAGGATAAATTCGATGTATCTGGCCCTACAGGAGGAATGTTTAACCTCATTTCACTTCAGGAAGATCTTGGATTAACCAACATTTTACAGAAAATAAGCAATTAGTAAGGTTATATAATGGTTAATATCAACAGAAATAGAAATGTCTAACTGTGTATTGTCAATGTAAGAATGGTAAGATATACTTTTAAACAAACCCTAGTTCTCTTTGAAATATCTTTAAAAACATGTCATTATCCAAACCGAAATTGTTTATTGTTTAGGTGAATCCATAATTATTTATACATCCAGCTGTTTTATTTTTAAAGTAATCTTTTAATTTTACCAAAATGCTTTTTCTAAGTGGAAGCAATTTTAACACTTTGGAGTGGCCCAGCCAGAGTCCAGACATGAATCTGATAGAGAATCTGAGAAGTAAGTTAAACATTAGAGTGATGCCTCGGAGGCACTACAATCTCCGGACCATCACCTTATTCTTTAACTTTTGAAATGCCATTTGTTAATAAAATGTAAATTAAAAACTTTCAGTAGCAATCTGATGAAATTAAAATAAAGCTAAATATGCCAGGGGTATAAATAATTTGTGCACAATTGTACATTTTATCCTCATGTTGTTTTTATTTGTTTTTTTATTGCTTGACTAAGATCCAATTCACCTGTCCAACATCCTTATATTCACATGTTGATGCAAACTATTGCTTCACTGAAATAAATGCACAGTATAGCTGCTAAAAATAAGCAAAGCCTCAGAGTTTTCCAATTAAAGAACAATCTGAACAGGTGCCGAGGACAGACAGCTGTTTTTAAATGATCCCATAAGGACAGCAGGGGGCAGACAGAATTTAACTCCAGTAGCTAGTTCATAAAACCAACCAAATCACATGAGAAGATTTTAGCCTCTTGTTAGAAGAAGCTGGTGTAATGATGCTGATATCCCGAGACACTAATCTTGAGGTCATTCTTTTCCTTCTTAATCTGCAAATATTTTAACATAAGTCCTATTTGTTGCTGATTTCTCAGCAAAAGGATACTAACGGCATTTTATTTTGCTCAAAACTATATGTATTTGTTTTATTTATTAAAGTGGTCTACATCCTTATTTTTAATATTGCTAAAAAATAAAATATGGAAAGGACTAAAGTGATTTTAATTTACTGAAAAAAAGTTTACTTTTTCCTTGCTGGAGACATTTATTTTCTCAGTTTTCAACCTAAAATTAGAAACAAATCAAAATGTTGTTCTTTAATTTTACAATAAAACAAATTCTGTGAAGTTGGTATTTATACTTTTTTCTTTTAAAAAGGGTCAAGTAGGTTCAGCAGCTTTGGACAAGATTTATTTAGTAGAAACTATGACAAAAATGGGCTGCACAGTTGGTAGCACTGTTGCCTTGCAGCAAGACGGTCCTGGGTTTGACTCCCGGCTGGGGGTCTTTCTGTGTGGAGTTTGCGTGTTCTTGCCGTGCATGCGTGGGTTCTCTCTGGGTACTCCGGCTTCCTCCCACAGTCCAAAAACATGCCTGTTAGGGTAATTGGTCCCCCTACATTGCCCTTAGGTGTGTGAATAAATGTGTGCATGGTTGTTTGTGTGTTGCCCTGCAATGGACTGGCGACCTGTCCAGGGTGTACCCCGTCTGTAGACTGCTGGAGATAGGCACCAGCTCCCCCGTGACCCACTATGGAAGAAGCGGTAGAAAATGACTGACTGACTAATGACAAAAATGGCTCTTTAGATTGTTTCTTTAGAAGGTTCTTTAGAAGGTTGCTGACCCCTGATCTTACTGAACAGAGGTGAGCATAATGACACAAACAAACAAATAAAAACATTTTAATAGAAATGAAGACAAATCACATTAAGGTGAAAAAAATATCTTCAACATAAACAAGAAAGCAAGAGTCTAAGCCACAACTAAAAAGTCTACTTCAAAAAGTGGCAAGAGACAGAAAGTTAATTTAATCAGAACTATGGTAAACTGGTCAGCCTTTTCACTCCAACAATTCATGAATGCTCCTTTAACATATTACAAAGCAGTTTACACCAAACAAATGCAACCCATTTTTTTAATTTAAGTTTTAACTAAATGTGAGAAAGACGTCCTGACAGCATGGTCCAAGAATCTCACCTGTTTGTGTGACTGCTATGCATCTGTTTGTGTGAGGTTTATTGAGGCAAACAGTTGAAGTGACACACCGACAGCTGCACACTGACTGACCCAAGCCAAACAGAGCTCAGTCGCTTAAAAGCTGTTTTTCTGAGTATCACCTCTGTCCCCTGGGCCTGGCTGTCCCTTTTACTACCTAATGTTTCTGTCCTCTTTGCTTGGCTACACTTCATGACTGCAGCCACAACTTTCCAACTCTTTTAAATCTAATTCTTTGACATTTGTCGCGCCTATTATTTCTGTAACCTGCTTTTAGGTTTAATGCAATTATTATAGCTGTACAGTGTACTGCAAAATTATTTGTTCCCATTTAACCTTTTTTCTAATGTATTTCATGTGCTGGACCAACACAAAGTAGCACATTATTGTGAAGAGGATGAGAAATGATAAATGATTTTCTGAACACCAATCTGAAAAGTGTGAAGTACATTTGTTTTCTGCCGCCTTTAATCTGATACCCCCTAAATAAACTCCAGTGCAACTACTTGTCTTCAGAAGTGATCTAATTATCACATATTGCCCATCTGGGTTTAATTTCTCATCAGTATAAATTCAGCTGTTCTGTGAAGGCCTCAGAGGTTTGTTAGAGAACATTAGTAAACAAAAGGCATCATAAATACTAGGGAACACAGCAGACAGGCCAGGGATAATATGGAGAAGTTTAAAGTAGGGTTATGTTATAAAAGAATAACCCATTTCAGATAGCACTGCCCAATCAGTCATCTGAAAATGGAAAGAGTATGGCACAACTGCAAACCTAGCAAAACAGGGCCTTCCACCTAACTAACAGGCTGGGCAAGGAGAGCATTAATCAGAGAATCAGCCAAACCTCTATGATAACTCTGGAGGAGCTGCAGAAAATCACAGCCCAGTTGGGAGAATCAGTTTAAAGGACATTGTGAAACAAATGGCTGAATTACCTCCTCAGTATGCAGTCAAGTTCTGCACTGGCCTGGTAATGAGCCGTATACAGGTCCTTCTCAAAAAATTAGCATATTGTAATAAAGTTAATTATTTTCCATAATGTCATGATGAAAATTTAACATTCATATATTTTAGATTCATTGCACACTAACTGAAATATTTCAGGTCTTTTATTGTCTTAATACAGATGATTTTGGCATACAGCTCATGAAAACCCAAAATTCCTATCTCACAAAATTAGCATATCATTAAAAGGGTCTCTAAACGAGCTATGAACCTAATCATCTGAATCAACGAGTTAACTCTAAACACCTGCAAAAGATTCCTGAGGCCTTTAAAACTCCCAGCCTGGTTCATCACTCAAAACCCCAATCATGGGTTAGACTGCCGACCTGACTGCTGTCCAGAAGGCCACTATTGACACCCTCAAGCAAGAGGGTAAGACACAGAAAGACATTTCTGAACAAATAGGCTGTTCCCAGAGTGCTGTATCAAGGCACCTCAGTGGGAAGTCTGTGGGAAGGAAAAAGTGTGGCAGAAAACGCTGCACAACGAGAAGAGGTGACCGGACCCTGAGGAAGATTGTGGAGAAGGGCCGATTCCAGACCTTAGGGGACCTGCGGAAGCAGTGGACTGAGTCTGGAGTAGAAACATCCAGAGCCACCGTGCACAGGCGTGTGCAGGAAATGGGCTACAGGTGCCGCATTCCCCAGACCTGGGCTACAGAGAAGCAGCACTGGACTGTTGCTCAGTGGTCCAAAGTACTTTTTTCGGATGAAAGCAAATTCTGCATGTCATTCGGAAATCAAGGTGCCAGAGTCTGGAGGAAGACTGGGGAGAAGGAAATGCCAAAATGCCAGAAGTCCAGTGTCAAGTACCCACAGTCAGTGATGGTCTGGGGTGCCGTGTCAGCTGCTGGTGTTGGTCCACTGTGTTTTATCAAGGGCAGGGTCAATGCAGCTAGCTATCAGGAGATTTTGGAGCACTTCATGCTTCCATCTGCTGAAAAGCTTTATGGAGATGAAGATTTCATTTTTCAGCACGACCTGGCACCTGCTCACAGTGCCAAAACCACTGGTAAATGGTTTACTGACCATGGTATCACTGTGCTCAATTGGCCTGCCAACTCTCCTGACCTGAACCCCATAGAGAATCTGTGGGATATTGTGAAGAGAACGTTGAGAGACTCAAGACCCAACACTCTGGATGAGCTAAAGGCTGCTATTGAAGCATCCTGGGCCTCCATAAGACCTCAGCAGTGCCACAGGCTGATTGCCTCCATGCCACGCCGCATTGAAGCAGTCATTTCTGCAAAAGGATTCCCGACCAAGTATTGAGTGCATAACTGTACATGATTATTTGAAGGTTGACGTTTTTTGTATTAAAAACACTTTTCTTTTATTGGTCGGATGAAATATGCTAATTTTGTGAGATAGGAATTTTGGGTTTTCATGAGCTGTATGCCAAAATCATCCGTATTAAGACAATAAAAGACCTGAAATATTTCAGTTAGTGTGCAATGAATCTAAAATATATGAATGTTAAATTTTCATCATTACATTATGGAAAATAATGAACTTTATCACAATATGCTAATTTTTTGAGAAGGACCTGTATCTGAGTCAGGTGTGTTGAAGCAGAGACACGTCTAAAAGTTGCACGACACTTAAGATGCCCCCTGCTGGATTAATGGGTGTTGAATACAAATGCATTTAACACTTAAATTGTTATTAGTAAAAAGTGCTCTGATTTTGTACTGCAGTCCAGCTTATTTTTCATTACTTGTGTTGTGTTGACCCAGTACATATATGTTCCTACTCCACTTCCCAGAGGACCTAAAGGGGATGAACTTTCTTGGATCACTGTGCACATTTCGTTTCTGTTTTGTGTCTGGGATCCTTTCCAGATCACTGCAGCTAAAAGTGAGATGTCAGGACTTTCAAGTTCAGTGTAAAAATAAGTCCTTAGTTATATTTAGCTGTTACCTTTTTGACTCAAGACTAAAACTCTTAGTTTTTCTCTTTTTATGTCACCCAGCTTTACAAGCACCTGCAGCAAAGAGGTGCGGAAGAACACAGCATGGACTGTGTGAGCTCAGCAAAAGAAACAGTCAAGTGTCTTTATGTCCTCTCCCACTCTGTTCAGTAGCCTCCAAGTGTCCTGACAACCTTGCCTGGTATTTTGGCTCAGGTCCCCTGAGTGTTGATGTCAGCTGAGTGGAGGAAAGGAAGGGGGGAGCGAGGGAAGGGAGGAGTGGACAGGCTGAAAGAGAGAGGGAAGGGGGAGGAATGAGCGGACTATTCAAGGCACTTGTCCTCTGTCTCCCTGTGAGCATAAAGGAGGGGGAGGCGCACATGCATTGAGAGAAGCCCACTTGCATACACACATAGTAGTAGCAGCCGCATTCTCACAGCCTGCTCTTCAGACTGACAGCAGCAAACGGAGTTGAGAGCCAGCACAACAGAGAGAGGAGGCCAGAGGGCTGGAAACAAGGAAGTCATCTACAGAGGACAGGAAAGAAGAAATTTACTCAGGATCTGCTGCTTTTTCAGCAACCTGGGAACCACAAAAGGAATCTCCCATCTGCTCTTCTTCAACTAAACTTTCTCTGCTGGAGGACCTGCTCTCTGTAATGGCAGCCCTGATGGGACACGAGGACTCGACTTCCCACTCATCTGTCCCCTCTCATCCTTGTATGTTCTTCCTTTGGGCTCTCTCCACTCTCTTGAGTCAGGTCTGCTGCTTTAATCTGGACACCACTCACACACTCCACAAGCTGGGGGACCGGGGCACCTTCTTTGGTTTCTCTGTGGCGCTTCACCAGCAGCTTAACCCCGAGCCTCAGAGCTGGTGAGTGTATTGATGCTGGGATAAGTTTGTCCTGTGTGACCATGTGTGTATTCCTCTTCAAAGTTTGAACATGTGATTTTTTTCTATTTTCTGCACCTGCTTTTTTACAAAATACCCCCTTAAAATCACCAGGTTGTGTTTTGCAGTGTAGTCAGCATTCCTGTGCTGCATCATAGATAAATAAGCCGGTGGACTGAATTAAATGAGAAAGAATTACAGTAAAGTGGATGAAAGTGGGCTTAATAAATCAGCACAGAGGATGTGAGTGCTTCAAAATATCTTAAGATGAAATTTTCTTCAAGCAGCAGCAGATCCTGGACAGGCAGTCAAAGTCAGAGAAGTGCCTCTTATTGAGTTTACATCAAAATTTCAGTAATTTCGCTCTAATTTAGTATTTTGATGTGTCTTTGAGACATAAGCTCTGTTCCTGCCCCTCTAGAAATCGTGAATAAATTATGACAACCCTTCTGGTTGTAAATCTTTTGAAAAGTTTGCTGCAGGACATTAAATGATGGATAGCTCTCCTGAAGCGTTGGCATAAATAATATCAAAAGGAATCCAGATTGTCCACTTTGTTTGTTGCTAGATTAAATTGTGCAGTCAATAAAATCCTGCTTCCTGCAGCTGCAAAAATGTGATCACAAACTACTGCAAGTTTTAAATGTTTCTTCTTTGCAAGTTCCGATTATTAGACATATTTTACATTTGCACATGATTTTATAAC